>NC_092415.1:145042936-145667936 GCF_040894005.1 Engystomops pustulosus
TGCTCTAATTTCGAGTCACTACTCCATTCACGACCCTGTATGGCTCTCTCCAAAAGCATCTATGAGGGAAAGCACCAAGAAAGTTGTTTAAAGTATGGGAAATATTACTAGGAGTTCCAAACACGCAAGCTTTGATCTCGAGAGGGTGGTAGATAGACAGGTGATTATCAACGAAAAATGGGGGGAAACATACTTCAAGCTCAAGCACTGGTTAATCTATGGGTTTAACATCCCCCATCTCAGGCACACCCAGAACGCCTTATAGCATGCCCCAAATGCAACCAACCTCGTACAGATCTCTGGCACAGGATCTGGGAATGTCCAGAAATAGAGGGCTTTTGAGAATTCGTAGGTCAATACATCGAATAGGGGTGGTGTATAAAACTCAGTTTTTTACCACCAGAGTGCTTATTTCATGATCTACGCGGTGACTAGGAAGAGATACACAAGACAGGCGGATTGGAAGTTAGGATCCCTCAAAGGCTTAAGCTCCCACATATAATCTTATTATAGAGATGTATTCAGCAAAACTGGTCACTAGCAAAGCCACCTGACACTACACAAGTGGTAGAACAGCTAAAGTGGGTAATGAACATAGATAATTTAGATACAATGCATTATAAAGAGAAAGGAACCAAGATATTTTTCCAGAAATGGAGAATTTTTATATTGCAACATCTCAGTAGAGCTGAAATTATAGAAATTGTTAATACTTTTCAGTATACGCAATGGTATTGCAACAAAGATATCAGAGGGAGCTTGGGAAGACTGAGGATATAGCAAAGGTGGTCTGGGTTGGTGGGTGGGGGAGATGACACACACACACTGGAGAGCTTAGTTTTTGTCTAGGTCTGTTGGGAGTTATTAGGTCCTCGGGACCACCGGAGGCCTTTTCTTCTTTGGTTAATATAGGTAGTAAGCTCAGGAAACTGCCAAGACTTATTGGTTCGAACTAATGGTTGCCCTAATTCAAAGGGACAGAGTGTCACATGTTGTAAGCGTAGATGGGACACAGTGTCAAGGACGCGACACTGTCCAACAATATTCGGGTTCCACCTTGTAGTACTCCGTACTCAGAGCTAGAGAAGATGGCTACAATTCTTTATTGGACCCATTATATTTAGTAGAGGTAATAAACTAAAGTGATGCGATCTGTTATATTACGATAATGTACTTGCATTGACCTTGCAGAGTGTCTGAACTGTTTTGTAATTATTTTTAAAAATCTTATAAAATATTTCCAAAAAGAAAAAAGTGCCTCCCAACGGATTTCAATATGCAAAAATACTATAAATTCGCTATTTCTGTATGCGCATTGACCCAGGAGGAAAAAAAAATGTTATTTAGGTTCCACAATAAATATAGAAAATCAGATTTGTGCTCTTCTTTAAAGCATAAATGAAAAGTTAAAAAAAAGTTTGCCTAGCTCTGCACTAAGCAAATAAAAGCAATTCTATAATTTAAAGCTCATTATCTTTCTGCAGCCATTTGTCAGCTAACAGGCAGGAACAGGCAGTACCTTATCTCTCTGGCTGTCTTTGTGTAGGTCAGTTGCCAAGCAACTCTGTAGATAGATGGACTAGAGGAGGGTGGGTAGGTATTGTTGGAGGGGTCACTAGCACATGGCACACTCCTGATCGGTAAACTCTGGCAACTCCAGGACCTGTCTAGATGTCATTAGCATGATCACATGCTTCAGGTCATCCAACTAAATACCAGGAATGGGATTTAGCAGAGCTGTTTGTGTTTGAAAGTTTGACAATAGTAGAAATGTGTATGTGAGCAAAAATAAAGACAGCGCTCAGGCTACCTATCAGTTCTAACGAATGGATCAGATCCTGCACACACAGCACAGCATATATAAACTCTCCGCATAGGAAAGTGGTGGTCTGCAGCATACACATACACATACAGTTATGCTGCCTGTGTTTTATAGAGTAGTGGACATGTTCTAGGGTGTGTCCACATGTGGCAGTAAGGCATGCGTTTTTAAACAGGTCAAAATAGGAGATTTAACTGATAACATAGCTGTTACACATGTTAACATTATGTTAACATTATGCTAATACATATATTAATGGTATGTTAAAGCATGGCTGTAAAGTTATGATTCTACCAAAATTACTATGCGATTTCCCCCTTTGAAAACAAACAGAGCTATGCCTACTTTATGCTGCTCGTCCTTTTCTTTCCAAAAGTATGGCATTTTCTGTTGTGAAAGTGTTTTACAAAAATCTCTCACCAGAGGTGAAGTGGGTGGAGACTAATGTCAGTCTATGCCCTAAAGATGAGGCCAGTTAGCTTACCCATAGATCCCATGATGCCATGTGGAAAACTTAAAGGATTTAATGCCAAATTACTTTTAGAGAGAACACAAGTGAATCCACTGAACACTGCACATACAGGATGTATATGGTGACAAGCCTGGCAGCTTCCATTACATGGAAGAGTAGGGAACATGTAATATGTGGTGCTGTGTGAGCACTAAGGGTTAATAGATTAACTGCAGCACAGAGCTGAAACTGCCGATGACAAGGTGAGGAAGGGCTGCAGCATGAGGTGCAGAGAGATGGAGAAAGTTCTGCAGAATCACAGACTGGGATGGAGGGACTGATGGGGAACAGGGAGATCTTGTACCTCACTATTCTGTGCAGACCTCTGCATGCACACATCCATCTCTGCCGAATTCACTGTCACATGACCTCCTCCCCTGTGAGCTGAAGCTCCTCCCCGCCCATGAAACCGACTGAGAATCAAACTATAAACAAAGTACAGACTCCAGGACTTATGAGCACATGGAGAGGAAGCAGCTATGGCATCTCTGAGGTAAGCGGAGGGCTACAGCAGAGAAACTACTGGATATAGGTAACAAAGATAATAGGCAAAGTTGTTTTACATCCCAATAGCTATCGATTTGTGAAAAAAACCTTTAGTTACCCTTTAACATGTGTCAACATATTGTTCGCAAACACATCCATTAACACTGTGTTAATACTATGTTAACCCTGTTAATGCATGTGTTGACATTACATTAATGCATACATTTTGTAAACACAATGTTAACAAGCTATGTAATCAGGCAAATCTCTTCTTAGCTGTTCTGATGCGTTTGAAAACGCATGTGTTAACATGTGATAGCCCTCAATATAACTTTTTCGTTGTAAAGTAGAAGATAACTGTATGATGCAGAACTCCAGTGCTCTGTGTCTCCCCTGCCTTGCCCTGCACTAGATCTCTGTACAAGCAGTAACACTGATTCTGTGTCCTCATTGGCTGAGTGGTTTGTGCACATTCTTGTGAATGCCCTGAGTGCTATTGGCATCATGTTCTGCGATTAATTTCCTGCCAAGGCAGAGACTTTAGTCAGCTGCACAAATCCATGCAATTTGTACAAGGTCAAAGCGACAAGGAATTTTCTTCAGATAGGGAGCAATAACTAAATAAAGTACCTACTGAATTGTACATACTAGGGATATGTGTCTCTACATTAGGTGAGGCTCCATTTTTTAAATATTAAGGGGTAAAGGTCTATAGAACTGTGCCCATTACAGAGACACTGACAATAAAAGACCAAGTACTTCAGGTATTACATCACAACATTGTTTATTATGTGACTTTGTACAATACAAACAAAAAAAAAATACAGATTGCAGTATATGAATACAGCTAAATGCAAAATTGTGATGTTCCTCTCCTTGTGAGGCCAAGGTTCCAATTTTTAGCAAAAAATAGACTGCACAATAGGGTAGGAACAGAATGTTTGTTATTTGTTTCTAGAAATGACCTATAAATGCATCATTCCTGCTGCATTACCACAAAACATAGGGAAGTATTCAAAGAGGCAGAAAGTAAAGTAAAAATATATAATAAAGGTTTTACTCACTGACTCCTACCGCAAAGAAAATAAGATATACTTGAACTCAGTAGGGCCCATACTAAAGTAAATGTTATTACAAAAAGGAAGAAGCAATTAGAGTCTCCTGGAAAGAAAGGAATACATGGAAAAGCATATATTTTAGGTATTCCCCACTCAATAGAGTTTGGTTCTTGGGGAAAAACAAAAGAAAAAAGCCAACTGTGCGCTGTAAGCCTATATTTCCCATGTGTATCTTAAACAATGGAAGTGTCAAAAATGGGGGCAAAAGAAGGTAACAACAAAAACCGTATGCATGTAAGTTTTCTATTACATGAGCAAGAATTAGAAGATGCAACAAAAGTATGGCGTTTATCTTCATTGTTAAGCCAGAGTCCTTGTATTGTGGAATATCCTGCTACCAGCCACCAGACTGCGCAAACACTACAGTAAAATGCGGTTTCTTGATTTTAAAATGAAGACGTCAGTTAAAAAGAGAGAGGAGAGAGGGAGCAGTTACTTGCAGCGTATTGTTCTCCAAGTATGCAAAAAAACAAAAAACAACCAAAACCTCAAAATAATTCAAGGCATTTTAATCTCCACTAAGATCAATAATAATAATAAAAAAAAAAGGTCATGCCGTTTAATCCAACATTTATGGATGCAACTGGTTTCAAAAGTGGCAGAATGGTTCCAACAAACACTGATGTCTGTGCTGGCAAGTTGGCAACTGATACAGAGAATGGTGGTCAACAAATGTCTTAAAAGATCTTCCCTTTCTTCTTATTTTTCTCCAAGGTCCTTAAGGGGAAAAGAGAAAAAAAAACATAACTACACATTCTCATAAAATACAAGAGAAAACATTCATTTAAGAGGCACCATAGCAGAGAATAAAAAAAGAAACAAAAACCCAGCTACTGGTTGACGCCATACTTCTAACTTATGGCCATCACTGTTATTTGCAAAGTCTACTGCAGCAGGTTTTATAATGGCAATTTGCATATACTCCACAATGTTATAAAGAGTGATCAGCTTAACAGCAATTAATTGCAGAATCAATATTTGCCTAGAAAATTAACTTTTTCCCCAAAACACATTTCAACTTCATTGCAGGCCTGGCTTAAAAGGAGCAGCTCACATCGTTTCAGTGATTGATCTCCAGCCCTGTCCTTATCAACACCCACACCTGTGTTAATGGAGCAATCTGTCATGATTAAGTAAGAATCACACCACTGGACACATTAAAAGAAGACTGGTGCTTGGCATAATTGTTTCTCTTCTGTTAACCATGGTTATCTCTAAAGAAACACAATCATTGCACTGCACAAAACTGGCCTAACAGGGAACAGTATCGCAGCTAGAAAGATTGCACCTCAGTCAACAATCTATCGCATCATCAAGGAATTCAAGGAGAGGTGTTCCATTGTTGCCAAAAAGGCTCCAGGGCGCCCAAGAAGGACAAGCAAGCACCAGGACCGTCTCTTAAAAGTGTTTCAGCTTCGGGATCAGGCTACCAGCAGTGTAGAGCTTGCTCAGGAATGGCAGCAGGCAGGTGTGAGTGCATCTGCACGCACTGTGAGGAGGAGACTCTTGGAGCAAGGCCTGGTGTCAAAGAGGGCAGCAAAGAATATTCTGCAAAAGGTTCAGGGAGTGGACTGCTGAGGACTGGGGTAAAGTCATTTTCTCTGATGAATTTCTGATTGTTTGGAACATCTGGAAAACGGCTTGTTCGGAGAAGACAAGGGGAGCGATACCACTAGCCTCGTCTCATGCCAACTGTAAAGCATCCTGCAACCATTCATGTGTGAGGTTGCATCTCAGCCAAGGGAATCAGCTCTCTCATAGTCTTGCCTAAATATGCATCCATGAATAAAGAATGGGACCAGAATTTCCTCCAAGAGCAACTTCTCCCAACCGTCCAAGAGAAGTTTGGTGATCAACAATGCCTTTTCCAGCATGATGGAGCACCTTGCCATAAAGCAAAGGTGATAACTAAATGGCTCAAAACATAGATTTTGGGTCCATGGCCTGGAAACTCCCCAGATCTTAATCCCATTGAGAATTTTTGGTCAATCATCAAGAGACGGGTGGGCAAACAAAAACCAACAAATTGTGACAAAATACAAGCATTGATTGTGCAAGAATGGACTGCTATCAGTCAGGATTTGGTCCAGAAGTTGATTGAGAGCTGCCAGGGAGAATTGCAGAGGTCCTAAAGAAGAAGGGTCAACACCGCAAATATTGACTTGCTGCATTAACTCATTCTAACTGTCAATAAAAGCTTTTGTTACTCATAATATGATTGCACTTGTATTTCAGATTGTGATAAAATCATCTGACAAACACACAAAATCCAGAGGGAAACAGATCATGTGAAAATATATTATTTGTGTCATTCTCAAAACTTATGGCCATGACTGTACATCCCGTGGTCCAAGGCATCCAATGATTGGCTGATTGAAAACAAAATTTGAATCCCTACTTTCCTTGGCTAATTGGATTTTTTCATTCTCACCATCAAAGGGTTATTCATAAATAAATGTACCGCTATTCCACATTGTATGAGCATTTCTCAAAATAAAATTATGTAGGGATGCAAAACTGAGTGAAATGTGTTTAACTTTTCCAAACCTTAAAATGTAACAATGCATTTCTGGATCCGTGAAGTGACATATGAGCCCATTTTACCTTGTTTACTGTTTCTATGGTAGCAATCATTTTTACACAAAACCATATATTCCCATATTTAGGTACAAACTATAACAACATTTTCTATGTGTTAGATTACATAAAATGTGGCTACACCTCTCTGCACCAGGAGGTCTGCTCCAGTGAAGGTCTGTCTTCATTAAACAAGGGAACAGACACAAGTACAAGAAATAACATTGAAAACATGGTTCTCCTTGTTTTAGGAAGGGTTACCCCCTTTTAAAAAACAGACAAACATACCTCTGGGTAAATTTATCTCACCCTGGAGGCAAGTGTGCCAGCGAATGATGGTGCCCCCAGCGCATCTATAAGGAGGCTCCGGCCTCCTGATAACCCTGGCGAGGCACTCCTATGCCAGGTTTGACCGAGTGTAGAATTGCACCATAGCTGGCGTCCAAGATAGGCAGTACAGAGACGCAGGGCAGGAACACAAAATGCCCACTGCTTGGCTCAGCACCGACCAACCACAGTAGAGGGCAGAGAAGTTGAGAATTGCGATTAATTCACAGCTTACACGTCTGTGATAAGCCCCCCTTAGTCTCTGTGCATATTTACATTCAAATTCTTTGTTCTGCAACAAATTAATGGCATTGCAAAATCTATTTCTGGTCAGGGAACAAATTGTTACAATAGATCAAATGAAAGATACAGAGTAGCGCAGATTAGTGGAGAGATGCACGCACACTACCCAAAATACAAAGTTTGGGCGCTCAGTACCTGGAAGAATTCTGCTGCTCCAGAAGACGTTGCTGAGTTTCCCAGTTAATTTTCTCCTCTTCAAACTGGCGCCTCTTCTCTTCCAACTCTTTGTGCTGAGCCTCCAGATTCTTTTTCATCTGCTCATGACGTCTCTGAAGCTACAAGAGGAGAACACAGTAGATCTATGACTGATCGATACATAGTGATTCGGATATGCAATCTGGAATAATACAATAGTAAGTCTGCACAGCTGTGGGGGGTAAATCTTTACTGCCAAGGATCAGCTGCCACAGACAAGCTACCCGTATATACCCGAGTATAAGCCGACCCGAGAATAAGCCGATGCCCCTAATTTTACCACAAAAACCTGGAAAAACCGATTGACTCGAGTATAAGCCGAGGGTGGAAAATGCATTGGTCACAGCCTCCCCAGTATATAGCATTATTATTGGCTTGACAAAAAAGTGTCACTGAGCGCGAAACGTCCCCGTTGCCAAGGCTTGCTTCTCCCTGCATGTGATTTTATGCTTTTTCACCTGAATAAAGGACATTACACTTTTCCAACAAGTGGGTGAGTGCCGTTACTTTCTTCTACGTGTTACTTATGGACTTTTATGTTTATTAACTGAGCACCACCGCATGGTCCCGTACCGCGATCTCTGGTTCCAGGATTGGTCTGTGGCTTAATGGGGATACTGCTCTGATGGAAGATGCTGCCCGCCAGTTTTCCTTCATGTGAACTCCCCAGTATATAGCCTGCCAGACCCTGCCCCATAGTATATAGCCAGCACCTTCCCCCCAGTATATAGCCTGCCAGCCCATATCCCCCAGTATATAGACAGCCCCCTTCTCCAGTATATAGCCAGCAATGGGGGAAGCCAGAAAGGTGAGTTTTGATACAACTTTTTTACTCGAGTATAAGCAAAGTTTGGGTTTTCAGCATATTTTTTTGTGCTGAAAAACTAGGCTTATACTCGAGTATATATGGTGATATGTGGCGGTGGCTAGAGGCTGAAGACAACCACTGTCCCTGCTTTTCTATTCATATTTACAACTACAGTCTGGTCTAACAGAAATAATACATCATGGGAACAATGGGATTGTTATTTAATGAATAACATTTTATATTATATGCAGAATGTTCCCAGCTTATATCCAAAGGGTAAAAACAATCACCTGAAAAAGTGTTTCCTGACAGAAAAGGTATTTGCTAGGAAAAAAAAAAAAGCACGCTCTCTGACAGATGCTAAAACATAAGTAAAAATTATATAGCCAATGCTCAACTCTCCATTCAATATCACAGTTGAATTCCAAAGAAGTAAAAGGTTTGGAAAGAGAAGCGTACTTTCAAGTTGGAGGTCACGTACACCACTCCACCCAGTTTCCGAAAATGGAAGATTCCTCCGTGCTTCAGAGCTTGGCCATTACTCACAGTCATGATGTATACTGTCGACATTAATCCCTTTGCAAGATCTCGCTTTTGAATGGGTAAAGATAATAATAGATCCTATAGAAGAGAGATAAGAGAATCGTGCAGATCACCAAGATATAGAGAGATAGGTATTTTAAAGGTACTCACAAACATCTTTGTAAAATAGCGCTTATAAAGTTGAAAAGTTTCCACAGGACATCACAACACCTCGCCCTGACGTCCTGTAGAAACTTAAGCGCTATTTTAAAATGATGTTTGCGAGTACCTTGATAATAAATACCTCTCTCTCAATCTTGGTGATCTGCATAATTGGCTTCTCTCATCTATAGGATCTATGATTTTCGGAAACTGGGTGTGGTGTACGTGACCTCCAACTTGAAAGTACTCTTCTCTTTCCTTACCTTTTACTTATTTGGAATTTAACTATGATATTGAAAGGAGAGTTGAGAATTGGTTATATTATTTTCTATTTAGTTATATCCAAAGGGTACCCTTAGCCACAGTATTGTTTTACAAAAATGCACGTAACATTTGAGCAACCAGGTTTCTAATGATATTTTCATATGAAGTTACTAACTATTACTATATTCTGCATCAATGCCATCAGTGCCCCAGCACACCAGACAGGAATTTTGTTGCAGTTCCCGTCAACTTCGAAGCAAAGATGCTGCTTTCAGTGATATTTTAAAGTGATACTTACTTGGCTACTTGGGACCGTAGGAAGAGGGAGAATGTGTAGACAAGGCCTAATTATCTATGAAGGACCTCCTGCTTGCCCCATGAATCTCTGTGTACAAAGGGACACTGGAAAGAAGCTACAATTATGCAAATTTCCCCTCCTTCTTTCTACTGTGTTGGTGTACTCATGAGGCCAGTATGATTGAATGTTGTTGAAGAACAAAGAGCTATAAGTTATTGCTTTAATTTTTGATTGGCACCGCGCGATAAGGGTTTGGAGTTGCAGTTTGGGCACTCGGTTGCTAAAAGGTTGGCCATCACTGCTCTAGTGTCTCAAGCAGGAGGGACTGTGGACATATCATGAACCCCGTTTCCAGAACGGACACCGAAGACAATGTGTTGTAAACGCATACAAGTAGCACAAGCCGAACAGTGCAAAACATCCATAAAGGAGTCTAAGCTTCCAATAAACTGGATTCTCATTTCATATCTTACAATCTATGATCAAAAGCATCAGGGGAGAAAGGCAGATTCAAAAACACACACAAAACAACTATAAAAAGACAAGGGGAAAAAAAAACAAAATGGGTCTATAAAAGGTTCTTACTTCTGCTTCAGAATCCTTGAGCTTCTGAACTTTTTCCTTGACTTTCATCTCAAACACTTGTTCCATTTCCATCTCCATTTTCTTCATCTTGGCCACATGTTCCCTTCTCTCTTCTTCCATCTGAGCTAGAGGGCTCCTAAAATAAAAAAGGAAGACACAGGTTGCTTTAAGCATAAACACAGAATGAGGGATAAAAGCAGTCATTAAATAAAAGAAAAAGAATGACGGAGCTATAAGACCATGAGATGAATGGATGAAGGATGATATTAATGACATTGTCACTCACTAGAGAGATGCCTTAGACTGCTATTTAGCTGAAAAACTTCTATATAAAACAAATGCTCAAGTCATCTTGGCTATTAAATGAGATAATTATAAATGACATGTCATCTAGATAGGTTTTATCAGGCAGTATCAGCTCGGCAAATGTAATTGAGATTTGAACACAAGGGGCTTATGAGGAATATAAAAATAAACTCCTATGAAGTAGTAGAAGCATGAAAATGCTATTTGCAACAGTGGCTTTCCCTGGTGGCAGGTGTAGTCCCAACATAATGTAGCTGTGGGGTTTTTTTTCCTGAAAAACACAGAAGGCTGTAGTAGCTACACACATTAGGCTGCAGGAATATACTAATTTAAGGACTCCAGGTCTATAAATCTACCCCTTAGAACAGCGTGCCTTGGATTCTGACATCCCCATACACATGCATGGTAGGTTTACTGTATAGTCAATAGAGAGGACATTAAGCAACTTGTCACAAGAGACTCACAAGGTCCCCATATTAGAGACTATGCACAAGTCCTGTAAAGAAGCCTTTCGACTTCAGGACAATTTGGAATGAGTTGTACAATAGACTTGTTCATGTCACGTTAAACTTTTTCATGACAAACATTTGGCGTTGGATCCAAAAGAAAAAAGTGCAGTTTTTTTAAAAATCTCCTCACATTTCCATCTCGTACACATGGCAATAGTATGTACACATTCTGTACACATACTTATGTACTGGTATATATGAAGAAACACAGTCTTTCTACCTACACTGCTGCCAAGTATATTGTGTTATACTGTAACTCTTATTACCTTTTTCCCCATTACAGAACACATTACAGAGCATGGGATTTTGGAATATTTGAAAAGACCACTTACATGCCTTCAACTGTTTCAAGTCTAAAAAACAAAAACAAAACAAAAAAAACAAAAAAAAAAACACAAGGACTTAGCATGCGGAAATTAAGTAAATTAGGCAAATCAAAATTAATCAATTAAAGAAAAGCTTTATTTGTGCATCGAGGAACAAGAAATTGTGGAAAGAATAAGAGATCAGTTTTCTTAGAAGCAAAATAGATTATAGATTAGACAAACAGCCAATTACAGCTTCAATATTAATCACTTATTTTTAACATTCATTGTGTAGATGTGCATTGGTAAAAGTGCAGGCAGTTCTCATGCATTTAGATTTCACAGAAAGTTAAATTGCAAAGGATTAAATCCTTAAAGGGGAAGCCTTGGGAGAGGGGAGACAAGATACTGCTTTTGCAAAACTAAGATGATTTGTATTTAGAATACAAAAAGCGTAAACAGGTTCTACTATTCCTGGGATCAAAGGGGCATACAACATCAATTACCCAATGTTTCTGTCGATGTAGTAGAATACGCAATGGATTCAGGCATCAAATTCCTAAACAAACGGGAGCCCAATATCCTAAGGACAGATTAGCTCCAAGACCAAAATTTCAATTCATTCTTTAGGAGTGTGGACATATATACAACCAAAGGGAAATTATATAACAACCAATAGACAGACATGAGAGCAAAATTAAAGTGTGTCTAACCTCTCAGCATGTTTTTGGAGCCAAGAGGGAGACTTTCCTCATTACTTTTCAGTATTAGCTTAAAGGGATTTCAGGATTTTTTTTCTAAGCGCCCTGAAATGCATTCTTCTTTTAAATCTCCTGTGGATCCAAAGGTGCGCCCAATCCCTTTCATGAAGTGGCTGGTCCATATCATTAAAAGGGAACTTGTCACCATAGTTTCCCCCATTAAACTACTAGCACCCTCAGTGAATTTTGCCAGGCAAATGCAACTCTTCTCACCTTATTTTCACATGAGAGGGGTCAACCCATCTTTGGTTTATAGTACCTAGAATCATGCTGCTGGAGTCATAGTAAAGATAAGGATCTCATCTTTCAGATCACATCAGGCTACAGAACCACAGATACAGGCAGCTAGAAAAAGCTCCAGATAAAGATCCAGTTCCCTATTTAACTGCCTGTATGTCCAGTTCTGTAGCGCACAGAACCATAATCTTGATATGATACAGTCAGTCTTTAATATGTATGTAGGTACTATAGAACCAAACAGAGGCTTCTGGCTTCCCCTGCAACCACTACACTTGATTCATCTCATGTGTTATATGTGAGAAGAGTCATATTTGCCTGACTGTGGGGAAGACTATTCATTGGTTAAAGATTGAAATTTCACTTAAAAGAGGCGATTCTAGAAAGGATATTTCATTCCCTACTGGAGAAGTCTAGAAGTTTAGTGGGATAAAACCTTGTGACATGTTCCCTTTAAATACTGGAATGATGCCTTGTAAAATTGAGAAACCTCAGATAACCCCTTTAAAATCATACAAATGTATGTAATGAACAGTGGTAATGAAGTGCAGAGATTTAGGGCAATGGTGATTTTAACCTGGAGGGAATATTGACATACATTGGGAAATTAATGTTCATGTATTTCAGACAAAAAAAAAAAAAATAGTGTGTGACAAATTGCATCATAAACACATATCTTATGTGTAGTGAGGAGATCCACATGGTGTATGAGCTCATAGAGAAGCATATTGGAAACACAAGAAAAATAGATAAACTTTCAGACAGGAATCTACCCTGTAGACTTTAGGAAAAGCAACCCAAAACAAACCCAAATACTGATTGGAAGCTATTTTAACCCCTTAAGGACACAGCTATTTTATAGCTTATGGCTCAGCCCCAGTTTTTGGATTCTGACTTGCGTTGCTTTATGTGGTTATAACATTTGAACACTGTTACTTATCAAAGCGATTCGGAGATTGTTTTTTCCTCACATGTTGTACTTCATTTTAGTGCTAAATGTTGGCCGCTAAATGTTTGGTGCTAAACGTAAAACTTAAGAAAAAAATTGATGAATTTTTTTCAAACATTTGCTATTTTCTAAATCATTGCGTTTTCAGGCAGATTTACCACCTAAATAAGTTGCTGAATAACATTTCCCATGTCTACTTTACATTTTCATCATTTTTGAAATGTCTGGATAATTTAATTTGATGTTCTGCAACTTACAAAATAGAATATCGATTTCCATATTTCCAGAATTGACTATTTTGGGGATAATTATTGTTTTGAATTAAATTTAAAATATTTAGCCTTTAAACCACCCTACATAATCAACCCATTTTCAAATCTGCACCCCTCAAACTATCAGAAACAGCTTTTAGGAAGATTGTTAACCCCCTGAGATCTTCATAGTAATTGAATCAAAATGGAGGTGGAGGTGGTCGGTTATACGTTCATTTAGCCCTAAAATTTACACATTTCCAAATAAAAAGACAAAACCCATCTTAAAATTTGTTATACAATTTTGACCGAATACAGGGACCCCCCCCAAATGTGGCTGTTACTTGTTTTATGGGTGAGGTGCAAGAGGGAAGGAGGGGCCTGCAGCTGCCGGGATTTTAGTTTCCTCATTGGCCTTTTTTTAGGGCAGGAGTACAAAAGCATCAATTCTGTACTGGATTTTTTTATCTTTTTTTTTTTTTTTCTGGGTGTTCACCGTATAGCCTAATAATCATGTTCTCTTTATTCCATGGGTTAATACGATTACGGGGATACCATAGTTTTTGCGGGACATGGTGTACTTTGCAACAGCATCATTCTTTTTATGGGATTAAATAGGCAAAAATCTATTTTTGGAAGGCTTTTAAATTTTTTTTTTTACTGCGTTCATCGTGCGGGTTTAATAATTATTTAATATTATTCTACGGTTTGCTACAGACCCAGTGATACTATATATGTGGGGTTGGTGTTATATAAAGAGACAAATAATGCACAAATAAGTCTAAATCATGTTTTGGGACTTATGGGCGTTTTTGTTGATGTATTTATTATTGTATAACTTTTATTTTAACCGTTTTATTAGTTCCACCATGGGACATGGGCAAGCAATCAATTGATTGTTTGTTTATGATGATACTCAGTGTCAGCCTGTGTGGAGAGAGGAGCGAGTGCTCCTCACCCCTTCCATTTTCATACGGAGCCAGGCGGCCACGCCACAAATCAGGGCAGGAATAGGTCCTGCACTTTTCACTTGTGGTGCAGATGCAAGGCTTGGAAATGGTGCATAGAGACAATGGTTGCACATAGTGCAGTTTGCCTTACTATTTGTAAATGTGGGCCAATGTGCACATTGTGTCTGTGCACAAAATTAAGATCTCAAATCTAGCGAAAGCTATTTGCACACATCCGCAAGTAGCAGCTGTGAGCACAGAGATGACAGCTAGCGCACGGCTGCTACTTGCGGACGTGTGCAAGTAGCCTTCGCTAGATTTGAGATTTGTCCAAGGTACAGTCAATGGTGCCAAATCCTATACTAATGATGTAACCCAATGTAATTAGAACTGGTAGAATATGATGGAATTTGTTTCCTTAATAACAGGTGATATAGGGGATTAGGGTCATTGGCAATAAAACTAACTACAGATGAAATTCAAGTAAATAAAGCAAAGCGTACACAATTCATAGCCATTCATCTCTAGATTAGATGACTAGTGAAACAGAATATGACAATATGATGTATAACTCTTACCATACACCTACATTACAATAATCATAGTGATTACTCTCTGAGCTCCCAAAAGGTTTATTAAATATAACAAAGATCTTCAGTAAATATAGAAATAGGGCCATTTTCGCCATTATATAAAATGGTTCAGATGATAAGCACAGGTAACTGGTCTATGTCTTCCACATGGATACAATTCTCATCCCATCAGGAGGCAGCACTGTGACTAACACTATACACATGAAGAGCCACAAGGGGGCAGCACATTCTCAGGATCAGACATCTCACCACTCCTACAGCATCCTGAACTCTAACTGGCCTCAAATTAAATTAAAACCAGACGCTATACTACAAAGAAAGTCAACCATTCAAGCCTGAGCTACACATTCCTCATCACACAGATCAGATCTACCAATACACATTCCTTGAGCATAGGGGGGCAGCCAAGGCTGTGTAAGGAGTCAAGAGCTCTTCAGCCATTACCCTTTCTTATAGTTTGAATCCACCAAACAGCTTGAAACTCAAGAGCCCTTTCACCATAATGCCTGAACTACATTTCCTAGCATGCCAGCTGCTTTATAGGTGTGCACATGCATTACTAATGCACAGTCTCACTATGTGACATCAATTATTGCATTGTGTACACAGGGATCCAAGGCTGGCTGTAACTACAATGCAGACAGTGCAGATACATTTCTATTCTAGTTTGCAAGAGGCCTCCTATTTCCATTTCTGCGTTAGGCTGGTAATGCATGTGTGTAACTATGGTCAAAGAGATGGGACAAAAACTGTGAAAGTGACACAAGACAGATGATTGTGACATAACAGACAAGTCCTAGCACAAGATGGAAAAGGGAATGAAATGATAAGAGATGGAGAGAAGCAGATGATGTGAGCACGTGGCAGGCACTTACTTTGTTAGCTGTCCTTTATTTTTGTTGTTATCCACTCCATTGTAAGTCACAGCTGCTAGTTTTCTGCTTCTGTAGTTCTCATAATGTACATTATTGGTGACGTCCTTTAGATCCTGCATGTGAGTTCTACAGTAGGATGGAAATAAAGGGAAGGTGCAGGTTACAATTGTTTACAAATGCATCAAAACATAAAAATGCATTAAAAAGTCCATGATCCAAAGTATAAAGTTTTATATTTCCAATCACTATGGACACAGGAACCTAGGGCAAGTCAAGCCGTACAAAGATTATCTATCAATTGAAAAGTTGTATTCTACTCTATTTCCATTACTAATCAAGGTCTTCATAAATCTCCCCCATTCACTCTAAGGGAGACCAATTTATTTATAGCCAAACTAAAAGAGGAAAAGGAGAAGCCACATTACACATACTGACCTTATCAACATGTTTCGGAGTATAGTGAAATCACAGTGTTCACCGTTTTCAACTGGGAGGGAAAAAAACAACAACAAGGCAAGGCATCAAATAAAGTTTAGCAAAAAACAAAAGAAAGGTCATCTCAATACTGCATTTTTCAGGAAATTAACCAAGATGTATGCAAAAACAAGGCAAAATATGCAAACTATCTTTTTTACTGCATGTTTAATGGGGAATAGGAGACAATAAAGCCTACTGATCTGATAAGTACAGGCATTGCATGGGTCAGGCATCATCCTTGCACCACCAGAGAGAGGGATGTTCTACTGAATGGGACAATTGTATTACTGTACACAATTCAGGCCTGTGTCCCCTGCACTGCACTCAACAACAAATGTGAAGCTATAATGCGTTACAAAAGTAAATGTAGCTCCTCTGTGGCAGATCTCTACATTCTCATTCTATTTTGATTGTTCTGACAAAAAAAGGTATATATAAAAAAAAGTCTAAGCAAAGGGTTAAGTGGTCCCAAAACAACGGCACATCTCAGGCAGTGGGCCATAATTTTCTAAGGGCCAGTTCACAAGTCTGCAAACCGTGACAAGACAAATAGAATTTCTAGAAAAAAACATAAAGCAGTGGTCATGATCACATTGTGTTAAAGGACACCTGTCATCAGGTCTGTGTCACTTGTCCTGTCACCTCTACCTGTTGGAGCAGCTCACAAGGATCCCATCCCAGCCTTTATCTAGTTATTTCATACATTATTCATTGTAAAATCATCTATTCTTTATTATGTAAATGAGGCTGGTCACATGGTCAGAGGCAGTGATGTCACCCCTGTTACCCCTCCCCTCTCCTCCCCCTGCTTGTGTCTGTGTGTAATGTATAGTAAAGTATTGCTAGTGTGTGTGCTGTATCTGCTGACATGCTGCATCCTCCTAATATACAGGTGAGAGACACAGACATCAGCTACACATGAATCTGACATGTTCTGCTGTAACATGGCTGCCTGGAGCTGCTGTATCTCTCCTAAACACACACACACATGCCCACACAGGCTGCAGGGGGTGTGGCCACCAGCACCAGCTAGCACATCATTATACAGTCTCACACCATTGTACAGGCTGTCAGTCATGCACTGGGGGTGTGGCTGTGCCTCCCACTCATGAATAGAGTGGACAGCTTGAATATGCTAATGCTTCATTGGACATTTCACAGGTCATTTGCATACAGCTTTAGGACCTCATTGCTTAGGTTTACAGGCATGTAGAGGGACAATGAAGGGATAGAGGCAATGCTCTCTAATGGCAGTTTATGAAAATATATTTAGTTTAGGGGGTTATTTTGCATGACGGGTTCTCTTTAAGTGTAACATCGGGCTACATGAACATCTACCACTAGCGGAATGCTTCTTCTCACAATCTCCACCCAGGACCTTCAACCCTACAATAAATATTTAGAATGTGAATAACCTTGGAAACAAAGACTCAACAATTAACCAATCTGTATTGGGACACTCTGTAAACCACATTTTGTACGTTTTTGGGCAGAAGATTGAAAATAAAAAGGACAGTAATAATATACTCTTAACCATTTTCTCACCTTCAGCAACTCCCCATGGATACTGCCTTCCTCTTACTCTCTTGCCATTCACTTCTATGATAGTGTTGCTACCCACCACAGCAAGAGGTAAACGGTCCTAAATGACAAGAACTGTAAATTGTTTTTTCACATTCATGACTGGAATACTAGAAATGAATATAGGACAAGTATATCATACCTTTATTTTTTTCACCAGCTTATTTTCCTCTTCATCATCTGTTTCAGGAAATTCATAGATCTTTATTTTGTGTTCCTGGATTTCCTTCATTATCTAGAATAGAATAATGAAGAAGACATTTTGTGCAGGATTCTGAACAGTCCTTCCATTGTTTAAAAGGACTGTATCACAACAACAAGCGTCCATACATCCTATAAAGGCCATGTAACCAATTAAGGGGACAAGGCACTTTTCTGGTTTTCAGTGTAGACAAAATATGATGCAAGGAATCCTTGAAAAATAGAGTATAATTCACTCATGTCCTTATTCACTTCTATGGGCTTAAACACATAGCCGTGGATTCCTTGGCCCCAGGCTGTCTATTGCGGCTGGAGAACTGCACACGCATCGCATGTTTTATTTGTCTTTGTTATGGCCTATGGTTGGGGGGAACTAACTTTCTGTAAAGCCGCGCCCTACACACCATAAATGTGACTTTAAAAGTCTAACATTTTACTATGTAAACCTCAATCAATGTATTGTATTAAATGCCATTAACTGTAACTTAACCATAATGAAGAAACACGTACAAACACATGTAAACATACAAATGTAAAGTTACCTGTTTTTTAAACTGCTGGCATTCTTCTGGTGTGAGTGTATCAGCTTTAGCAATAAGTGGAATGATATTGACCTTTTCATGTAGACGCTTCATAAATTCAATGTCCAATGGCTTCAGCCTGCAATGGAACATAACTAGATGGGTTATACTTCTAATTCAGGGAAAATCACCAGTGTCAAAGTGTCATTCTAAGGCATTGAAGATTTTGTCATTACTAATACAGTCATTTATGTCCAGTTACCATCATTAAAGGAGAAGGATGAACTAAATGAGTGACTGAAGAATGTAGGGTTGAAATTAAGAATACCTAGACTAAATGATCACAATAAAATATAGAATTCTATTTTTAAAATGTGGAGGTTTTTTTTAATCAGAACATTTTAATTTCATTTTTCACATAATAGAAAACAAGACAAAAAAACAAGACGGTACATGTACATATAACCCCTCCCCCCCCCCCCATATTCAATTCCTCCCACTAACTTTATTAATACATTCTTGGAGGTTACGATGAAAGCCCTGAATCTATTTAGCACCAATAGATTTACAAGAAAAATATAATATAGCAGATCTTAAAAGCAGAGAAAGCAAATGTCTAATGTAAGGCTTTCATTGACTTTGGTATTTTACTTTTATAGCAGATTCCTATTGACCAATACACTTTGAAGTAGTTTTCCTGAAGTTTCCCAAAATGCTGGACAAAGAAAAATAACAGTTTGAGGCTTTTACTTAGAAGATTAAAAGGGTATGTACTCAGGATAACAAAATAACATTCCCTAATTCAAGGTTATTATAAAAAATGCCGAATTTTACAGATTTTACCTGTCTATCAGTCCTGGTGTACACAATTTTAGTTGCCCCTAGACCGACCCTGGATCCTCTGAGTTTAGGGTCGGCAGACATATTGTTATTCTGTCTGATGCTGCACTGAGCTCTTCACTGCATTCCAGGACGAGCGCACACAGACACACCACTGACTTCCTGCTGACAAACAGCACCTAGTAAGGAGAGTAAATCTACAAGCTACAGACAGATGAGATCTGTATCCAGGGGAGGACGGTATATAGCAGATCTGTGCATGTTATGACTGGGATAGTAGATCTGAGAAGTTTAATATGCATCTCATCAACTCTTATCGCTCGTCGGTCTCATTCTCTCTCTTTCTAAGTGTCAGAAACTAGTACAATGTTCATAAGCTAAATGAAAGTGTATAAAAACCTGTACCCTGAATCTAACCACCATTTCAGCATGCAGAACTAGAGGAATCAGTGTCTGGTTAGAGAGGCCTTGCTCACACTCTGGAATTTCACACTAACCAGCACTGAGTTATTGGAGCCAAAATCGCAATAAAGTAAGATTGTAAAGTAAGTTAGGGAAGGAGGGCGGGAGGATAGTAGTAATCATGTAATACTGCTGCGTATAAGTGACAAACATGAAATGAAAGCTAAGCTATGATAGGCTATAGATCAAATATATAAAATGACCAAGTAGGTCTCAAATAGGGAATGTAAAGCAGCAAACATATTACCCTCCTACAATTGAAGGGTATCACACAGCACTAGAATAGTGAATAGTAACCGACCAAAAGGCAGTGTGCGCTGACCCCGACAAGTGAATCGCTTCGTCTGGGGGAGTCCACACAAATCTTCAGAGGAGGGAGGAGGAAGGCGGAAGAGGAGGAGATTAAACTACTCCATCCACATGCATGATATAAATATACACACACACACAGGTTTTAAATCCTGAAAAAGGTAAATCCCCAGTTTTAGGTTAACAGTAAATATTGAAAGCCAAAAGTGGGGACCAACAGTGGGAAAAAAAATAGGCAAAATTTTGTGCTACAGCATGCGTCACAAAAATGGCCTATGTGTCCCTAACTAAGAATTCAGAAATGCATAAGATGTGCAATACAGATCCCATTATTTGAAGGGATATCCACAAGACAACAAGTTTCTTAAATGTACTCAGGATATCAAAATAACATTCTCTAATTCAATGTTATTAACAAAAATACAGTATTTCACAGCCCAGCCTTGTATTCCAGGACAATCAAACACAAACAGGCACACACAGACAGAGGGAGGCAGGTATATAGTAAAGCTGACCATATGTAATGGCTGTGATAGTAAAACTGAGAATGTCATGTGTAATATGCATGTCTTCTCTCATCTGCCTCATCTCTTTCCATTGTCAGATACTAGTAGAATGCTCAGAAGCTAAATTAAAGTGTATATAAACCTGTACCACAATAATCTAACCACATTGTCAGCACACAGCACCTCATAGCACTAAAGCGATCATAATATGTCTGCCTAGAGAGTACCCGCCCACACTCAGGAATTTTCACTGACCAGCTTAGGGAGTGATAGCTTAAGTAAAATTGTAAAGCAAGGAGTTAAAAATGAGCTTTTGATGATTTAATGTGTAAACATTGAGAATTTTCTTTCATGGGCAAAGCCCTTTAAATAGGGCAGTACTGCAATTCTGTTATGAATTATGTGAGCCATACCAAGTATTAAAAAGGATAATTCTGTAAATAAAATAACCTATGGATGTGGCCTTTACCTTTCTGTTGATGATATTCATATGACACTAGAAGAACAATATTTGTGTAATGCTATAACACAAATTATACTGCAAAATAGGAAAATGGGAGAGATTAAATTAAGCAAAACTGAAGTGAATGATAAACTTCTAGTATAAAGCAAGATCCAAGCTGCAGATGAGATGACAGGAAGGCATCAGCAGCCCACTAACCATCATATGGAGTATAGTAGTAGCTTTTTACAACAGACTTGTGTATCTTGCAGTTTCCTGTGGTAACGTGGCGATATATCTATATTATATTTTTAGATTATAAAAAAGATTACATTCCTAAACTGACTAATATTATAAAACCTGAAAGGGAAAGTGCATCTCTCTTTATGTTGTCTGCCTGCTCGAGCCATGTAACCATCAAAATCAGATTATAGGATAGAAATGGTTCCTAGCCGAACAATTGAACTACACGCAAGGTCTGCACTAGTGGTTTATAAATAGAAGTCGTGGACAAAGATGGAGAAAACCCCATCACAGAGTGCTCTAAAATCTCATTACAGGAGTCATCACAAACCTGGAACCGAACTGCAAACCAATAAATGCACATAACAGGAAGAAGCCATCCAATTCTTCAGAGAAAATAAAAGGTTTTATAAGGGACAAGAGAAAAACCATCAACATGAACAGGAGGAAAAACTGTGGGGCCCTTAGTCCTAGCCACAGACTTCATAAAATGGATATCTAATCACAATTTCAATAAGAACAACATTTTTTTTCTTCATTTTCATTTGAGGTACAGTTTAAATGAGATACAAAACAATAGAAAATTGAAAGAGTAAGAGATAAACACTGTAAAAGCAGCACAAATCCGTATGAAAACTGAACAATGACAAAAGATGCTTTAGGCAAACTCATTTTGCAGCTGAAAGACAAAAAAAAAATTTCCAACAACATCTGCCGACCACCTTCCGCATATATTCACTGCTCATTGTGCATTTATAATGGGCTGTAAGCACATGTGTCTGACAGAGCAATGAGGTTCCAGCAAATGGAAGGGCTGTTTGGCCACGCTGTACTTCACATGAGGGCAATGTAATGAAATTTACTGACTGAAACCATATGAATGATCAGGAGACAATAAATACACAACTACGGAAGGTTGTGAAATTTAGGCCATAATAATAAGCTTTGAGTCCTTGATCAAAGTCATAACATACATACCATCCCTGAATTGACCGATTTATGTTGGTAAAAGTAGTATAATCATTTATTGGTCAGATTCCTGAGCTATAGTATCCCAATAACCATTAATAAAGGATTATACTTCTATTACCTACAGAAAGATCCTGGGTGGAGATATAGGTAGCAAACCCTGCCAAATCTGTGGCTAGTTATGCCTAGGTCAGAATTCCAAAACTTTAAAACGCCTGTATGCCAGGGGTGCGGCTTCCTGGAAGAGTCCCATGGCTTTGATAAGGACCTATCCCATGTACGGTTTTAATAGTAGATTGTGTCACATTCAACTGATCACAAGTCCAAGAGCCCAAACAACAAAGAAAACAGAGCCAGAACCCATCACCCTGGTCACAGGACATGAACTGCTGAATAGTAAGGAGGCAAAAAGCATGGTGGAGTAGATGGTAAGGGCCGGTCGAGCAGGACACGCCCCCTCTGTTACCAGGTAATGCAAGATAAAATTGATTTATGGGGATGAGAAGGAAACAATTTTTAGCTAAAAGTAGGGGGTCAGTTAGTTAATAGGCTCTATAGGAACCTGTCATTAGCTGTATATGTGCAAATGTGGTGACAAGTTCCTTTTAAGGTCCTGGCAAGGGGTTAAAAATCACATGGCCCTCATCTGCAGCCATTTTATGAACAGAAATTGCAGTATGATGAGATAAAAGAAATCTCTCAACCAGGGGTTTTAATTTACTAACTAACCCCCAATTCCACATAACTTGTCACAGACCAATAAGAAAGACTGTTGCATCTAGAACCTCAAATACCAGTAGTTTTCAGCTTTTCAGATGTTAAAGCATGTCATAAAAAAGGCTTTCACTAAATAAAATTTACAATCAATGCCCTGTATTTAGATGCAACAACCTATGTTCAAAAAAAAAAAATAGTTTTGCGAAAGAAAAAAAAAAAAATCAGCAAGAAATTAATGTATCGTCTGAAATAAAAGTATTATCATCATAATGTTACATTCCTCAAAAGGAATTTGGGAAATGTTGCCATCAAAGGCCCAGGGTCGCTCAATAGCCTTTAAAATGTTTATTTCTGAAAATGTTCCCATAGTGAAGTAGTCAAAATATGTCCTCTGAAAAAAGGTCAAATGGCAAAACAATGATTACCCCAATTTATTTATGCATAAAGAACCAACACGCCAAGGAATTTAAGCATATCAACTAGTGTTGCAACATTATCAGAATTTTGAGTGTGATACTGATACCCGGAGTGTCACCAATACAATGCTTTCAAGAAAATAAAAAAATATTATCTGCATTCAATGTTTATGGTGCGGTCACATGGAGTGTTTACATTGCATTTAGAAACACAATGCAAATGTCTGGGCCAGGGCTTAGCCCACTTGCATATGAATTTCCAATGAAAAGCATGCGATCTGTAGCGATTAAGGCGAATGTTGTCTTGGTAATGTTAATACAAAATAAACTATACATTTTATATCTTCTACATTTTTTAAATTCAATTTAACTGCATTCATTATATGTTAAACACCCCCCCAATAATGTGGTGATATATAAAGATATTTCTAAGAAGATCAATCTCTATATACCAATGCATTGAGCTTGTGTCAGTAACTCCATCCTCCCAGGGATAACCAGTAGGCCTATATCCATAGTGGATAGAGGCTATGTATCTCTATGGCAGGTAGAGGTTGGAGGTTGTGAGTTCAAAAACTTCTGGGGAAAAAAAAAATAATTTAACATGAAGTAATTTAGAGCCTTGTGTCAGGGGAAGCCCTGGGCAATGTAGAGACTCCATATAAGGAAATATGATGGGATTTCCCTGATGACAGAAGCTCCTACTCTGCCGCAGCACGACATCTATTGAAAGGATTCCCTATCCCGACACATTTATACAAAGGTTTCCCTGCAGGCAGCTATTAGAAGTCTATACAACAGCAGAGGTCATTTAGTACAGAAAATGACAGAATCCTGGTATTGAACCGTTCTGAGTATGAAAGTATTGCACAAGTACTGAGGTTTTGATGCATCCTGCAACCCCAATATGAACACAGATGTACTTAGACTGGCATATTGTACAAAATCTTAGTAGTCCTGGCAGAGACACCTTTGGAGCAGGAGCTATCGGCAGTTGCAATGTCTTCTCTAGGTCAAATTAAGCCCTACTCCATGTCAGTCGTCTCAGGTCAATAATAAAAAAAAGAGAAGTAGAAAGTTGAAAACCCCCATTCCTTGTCTTTTTCATTGAAATATTACAACTACAGTAGTTGCTGCACTAAAATAATAAAAGCATATTGCATACAGTTACTGGTCTCAATATAAGCAAGTACACAAGCATATAAGTACAATCGCAAAAATATACATTCATACATAAATGAGACCAGCAAAAAGATACTGACCCATGTCCTGACGGAGCAATGAAGTATAAGCAGCAGTGCACACGGTTGTCAGGCATCTGGCGTCTGTTGACACGTGATTCTGCATTAAGGTAGTCTTCAAATTTACTGTCAATGTAGTCGATAACCGGCTGCCAACTACAAAGACAATCAAGTTTGTGTTTCTTGTAAAAACCGACAATCAAAGACACTGACTAGAATAAATCAATTTGGTAGAAGTAATATTCATCTCCTGACGAACAGATTAATAGAATAATCATAACACAGAATATAGATAAACTAAGTGATAAAAATTGCAGCAAAGACTTACCGGTGCTAGCACCGATTGCGGATGTTAACCCATCCATCGCCACCAGCAGCTTAAAAAAAAATGTGCATACCATGGGTGTGCCATCATGGCGACGATCGACGCTCCCTGTGACGTCATCGGGGGGGGGGGGGGGGGTTTGGGTTTTGCGCGATCGGTCGCCATGACAGCCTCGGGTCTTCCGAAGATTTACACATTGTAATAAATTAGGAGGAAATATACTGCCATACTACAGTGTATATGGTAGAATCGAACAGTGTATATGGTATATACGATCAGACAACCTAGGGTAAAAGTACCCTAGAAGGTCTGAAAAATAGTAAAAATAAAAAAACAAAACATAGAAATTCAAATCATCCCTCTTTTCCTAGAACTTAACCCCTAGGCGCACCAGGACGTTATAGTACGTCCCGGTGGCTAGATACTTAGCGCACCAGGACGCACTATAACGTCCTGCTTCTGGCACCGGCTCACGAACGGAGCCGGTACCAGAAGCAGCGGCTGTCAGCTGTCTAGTACAGCTGACAGCCTGCGCTAACACCCGCGATCGGAGCCGACTCCGATCGCGGGTGTTAACCCCTTACACGCCGCGGTCAAGCATGACCGCGGCGTGTAAGGGTCTTCCCCCTATGGATCGGATCCCCCGTGCCGCTTACCGGGGGATCCGATCCTCTCCTGGGCAGCTCCGAGGACTGGCATGTGCCCCGGAGCTGCCCGGTTTCCATGGCAGCCAGAACCCTTCCGGGTCTGGCTGTAAACTGTCTGAGCATGCGCAAGCTTGCTCAGACAGTTTACACTGCTCTACAATAAAATAGTATTGTAGAGCAGTGTATTGAACTTAAACCAGTGATCAGAGTATCACTGGTTTAAGTTCAAGTATGTAGAAGTAAAATTATGCAAAAACACTGAACACTACACATTATAATAAATAAAAAATAAATACATAAAAATATAAGCCCCTAAAATGTCACTTTCCCATAAAAACACTTAATAAAGTATAAAAAACATAAAAACACAAAAAACCCCCGCATGTTTGGTATTGCCGCGTCCGTAACAATCTGCATAATAAAACAGAATTGTTACTGGACCCGCACGGTAAACGCCGGAGGAAAAAAACGCAAAAAACGTTCCGAAAAAAAGATAATTTTTAATTAATACCCTATAAAAAATGCTCTAAAAAGTGATTTAAAAAATTTTATGCACTCTAAAATAAGCCCACTAAAAAGAACAACTGTTCTCGCAAAAAATAAGCCCCTAACCAGATTTGTCAGCCAAAAAATAAAAAAGTTATGCATATGAATAGATGGTGATGCTAAAATGAATAAGATTTTCTCCAAATTAGTTTTTATTCAGTACAATTGAATAAAATACACAAAACCCCCACATATTTGGTATCCCTGCGTCCGTAACAATCTGCATAATAAAACAGAATCGTTATTAGATCCGCAAAGTGAACCCCGTAAAAAACAACCTCAAAAAACTCTCTCTGAAAAAAAGATGATTTTTTATTAATGCCCTTTAAAAATGCTCTAAAAAGTGATTTAAAAAAGTTACGCAATCTAAAATAAGACCACTAAAAAGAACAATCCTTCTCGCAAAAAATAAGCCCTTAAACAGATTTGTGAGGTGAAAAATAAAAAAGTTATGCATATGAAAGACGGTGATGCTAAAATTAACAACAATTTTGCCAAATTACTTTTTATTCAGTAAAAATGGGAAAAAATTAAAAATATATATAAATGAAGTATTTTTGTAATCGTGGCGACCCATAGAATAAAAATAATATACTATTTTTATGGTATGGTTAACGGCCAAAAAAAAACCACATAAAAATGTTCCTAAAAATTGACGATTTTCATTTCCTCCACCAACAAAGCTTTAATTAAATCTCACCAATTAGCTATAGATGCCCCAAAATTATGTACCAGAAAAGTGCATCTCATGTGGCAAAAGAAATAAGCCCCTATAGGTCCTCAATAAAAAAAGAAAAAAATTATAGCCTGTACAATGTGACATAGCAAATCTGATTTGGATGGCGCCTCCTTCCCTTCTATGCCCGGCCGTGTGCCCATACAGCAGGTTACCACCACATATAGGGTATCGGTGTACTCGGGAGAAATTGGGTATCAAACTTTGTGGAGCCTTTTTTCATTTAATCCATTGTAAATGTTTAATTTTCCACCCAAAATGAGTGTATTGTGAAAAAATATTACAATTTTCAGACTGCACCTCCGTTTTGTTTTAACCCCTATAAAACACCTAAAGGGTTAACAAACTTCTTAAAAGTGGTTTTTCATACGTTGAGGGGTGTAGTTTCCACAATGGGGTAATTTATGAGTCTAGCTATTATTTAGGCCTCTCAGTGTCAATTAGAAGTTGAGCAGGTCCATCTAAGTACGGGTTTTGGTGATTTTACAAAAAATGTGAAAAATGATACCTAAATTCTGAGCCTCAGAACATTCTAGTAAAATATGTGGAATCTTAAAAAAACCATGCCAACATAAAGCAGACATTTGGGAAATGTAAGTTATGAATTTATTTGGGTGCTATGACTATCTGCATCAAAAGTAGAGAATTTAGAACGTTGAAAATATAGAATTTTTCCAATTTTTTGCCAAATTTTGTTTTTTTTCATAACTAAACGCAAAAGATTTCATCCAAATTTTTAAACTAATTTGAAGTACAATGTGTCACGAGAAAACAATCTCAAAATCCCCTGGATTTCTCATAGCGTTCCCACGCTATAACCACTTATAGTGACACAGGGCAGATTTGAAAAATGGGTCCGCGTCCTTTAGGCCAAAAGATGCTGTGTCCCGTAGGGGTTATATAAATACTTATATAAATATAAACAGTAAAAATCATAAACACATTAGGTACCACCGTGTCCGAAAATACCCAATCAAAATATAATAATTTTTCACTGCATTTAACTCCTTAACAGTAAATAGCAACCAAAGTCGAAAATGGCACTTTTTCGCACATATACATATTATATATATGTATATGTATACGTCTCCCAGTGATCATACCGACCCAAAGAATAAAAGTAGACATGTTATTTGGGGCGCACAGTGAGAACTGTAAAATCCAACCCCACAAGAAAACTGTGCAAATGTGTTTTTTCACCAATTTCACTGCTTTCAGAATATTCCCGCTTCCCAATACACAACATAGAATATTAAATACCATCACTATAAAGTACAATTTGTTACACAGAAGAAAAAAAAAGATTTTTGAAGGTGGGGAGTGAAAACTGAAAATGCAAAAACGCAAAAGGACAGCGGGGGGGGGGGGGTGGTTGGGAAGGGTTTAAAAAGAAATCTGACAAGAGAGAAAAGACCTTACCAGTTACTATTATCCACTGCATCACCAAACCCTGGTGTATCCACTATTGTGAGAAGAAGCTGAACTCCACCTTCTTTGATTAAAACTTTTGACTGTTCAACCTAATAAAAGAAAAAAAAAAATGTTTGGATAAGCACAAAGCGTAATTGTATTCGGACACTTCCATAAGCCTAATAAGTCTGGGGAACGCTGATCATGTCTTGGTGGCATATCCTCCCATCATGTCACCTATACTGGTGGCAGGAGCTCCTGAACTACTATACAGACCTCACAGTGGACTGCATCGTAACCTTTGCTTGGTCCACATGCCCGTGGATAGTCGGA
Organism: Engystomops pustulosus; assembly: GCF_040894005.1. Taxonomy (NCBI): domain Eukaryota; kingdom Metazoa; phylum Chordata; class Amphibia; order Anura; family Leptodactylidae; genus Engystomops; species Engystomops pustulosus. The sequence goes on from NC_092415.1 coordinate 145,071,573, forward strand.
GACATGTGGCCAGCACACACCTTTTTTCAGATTGAATCCTTGTGACACCAGCCCTTGTGCACGGTGACACAAAACATAAAAATCATCATTTTATGTTGGTCATTGAAAGGGATATAAACCTTGGAATTTTCTGAATAAATTGAGAGTTACAATCCATATCACAGCATAATTTGCACTGGAGATTTTTTATGCTAGCAGTGGTTGGCCAATAAAATTTAATTTGTCTTCTTGTAGCTGAAAAACCTTCAGGGGTGGCACATCTCAATGGACATTATAAGCATCATTGTTTCTGGAGTATTCCTTACATACATTGTTAAGCCATGATCTATCCTTGACAATGGTTACGTCGGTGTCACAGTTTTGAGTCATCGAGTTACCCATGCCATATACAATGGAGCAGTAGCTGAGCATGTGCAATAAAAGAAAACTACCATTTGATTTTATGCATTATGAAGCAAACATACCCTGAGAATGCTGTGTCGCTACATTGATGCAGAAGCATATCTTGTTCAATCCCTGTGCTGAGTGGTTTTGCAAAAAAACTATTATAAAATGATAATGAAGCTCTGTCGCTTCTCCTCTCACATCAAGTATGCACTGCTCCGGAGAATGATGTAATCATTGTTTTGTGCTGGCAGGCAGGCAGGCAGAAGTAATCAATTGCTGAACCATTCCCCAGCTGCTGCGTGTGAGTGATCCAGCTCGGGTTGGTTAGTCCTATCTGAACTGTTCAGAAAGCTCCATGTAATGTGTTTATCAATGGCAGGCTGAAGCAATCCAGCTTTCCCAAGGTCCTGAATGTTATATCTTTCTCCGCAAAACCATTCAGCTCAGGGATTAAACAAGATATGTGCTATCAGTCATCAGTGTAGCGACAGCATTCTCAAGGTATGTTTGCTTCATAATGCATGAAATCAAAAGATTGAGTTAAAGGAAATCTATCTCCAAGGCATAGGATAAGAATACATTTAAGGAGATAATTATTTGATGCCTAGCGGATTTTGTAAGTTTGCCCACTGACAAAGACATGAACAGTCTATAATTTTAAGGGTGGGTTAATTTTAACACAGAGATAGAATAACAAAAATGATAAACATTATATAAATTTGCATTTTACAAAGAGAAATGCATATTTGATCCCCTGCCAAGCATTGAGTGTTCTGGCTCCTACAGACCAGTTGGGAGCTCCTAATCTATTCATTACCCACATTAAAGATTGCAGTCCTATATAGTCACCTGTATAACAGATTTCCTTCCGACATGAGCGCAAACCTCAAACTCCAGAAACATTCACTGCTGCGCTCGCAAAGTATTAAATCTTGTTTGCCAGAGGGATCAAATACTTATTTCTCACAGCAAATAATGATCTAGCCATTCTTTATAAGGGAACAGTAGAAAATAGACTTTCTATGTCTTCGTCAGTTGGCAAACTTACAAAAGCAGCCAGGGATCAAATACTTATTGTCTTTTTATCTTTCTTGGACCCTGTAAATAAGATGGCGGCTGATGTCTGGTTCAAGCAGCAGAATTTTTATTTATTAAATTATTTTATATTGTTCCCTTATAAAGAATGTCTGGACCATTATACAACCTCTTGTGTCAACACCCTCATCCTCATAGTCTGTAAGCTCTTGTAAGCAGGGCCCTCACTCCTATCACTGTTTGTACTCGGTAATGTAATATTATATTTGTATAGGTCCTATAATGATTTATAAAGCGCTACGGAATTTCATGCCACTATATAAGATTACTATTATTTCCTTCACTGTACACGCATTACTGTTGTTTAGTTCAACCATTCCCGGTCAGTCATGTGGCCTGTTACTAGCAGACAAACCTCCAGTTTTTCTGAAAAAAGTTCAGACATTAAAAATTAGGAGATGTGCTCCGGGGATGCACTATGGTTGCTAAAGTTCGTTTGTACAGATATTGGAATTGTCACTAGTACAGATATTCAGTTTGCCGACTATGAATTATTTGTAGTCTTCATTTTCTTAACATTCATAGCAGATAGATAGATAGATAGATAGATAGGACATATGGCTGTGTATGGTACCATATCCATATATAATTACTGTATACAGGTTACATACAAGATAGGGTCTGTAGGTTTGTTCTTAAGTTGAATTTGTATGCAAGTCGGAACTGTATCTTTCATCATTGTAATCCCGGCCAGAACTTTTGGTCTCTGTGACAATTGCATTTTAAAAATGTTGGGTTGTCATAAGAATCAACATTAACACTAAAGCTTCATTGCAAACTCATTTGATAACTGCTACAGCTGATCATTGTAGCCATTTGCAAGTCGAGTGTTCTTAAGTAGGGGACCGCTGTATTTACTCAGACAGTAAACCGATATACATGTGTTCACTAAAGCTGCTACTTCTGAGCTGCACACTCATGTATTCCACATGTGGAGGGAAGGAGACGATGCTGCGCGGGCTTTTCCCCAAACATTCTCTGGCTCAGTTTGAATACAGTGGCCTATAGCATTCTATGCCCATACATGGTCATACACACGCAGTAAAACATCTGGAAGTGATCCAAGAAAACAGAACTGTATAGCAGTGTCCTTCCTTCACAGTTAAACTTCCAAATGTATCCCATCATCTGCTTCTGCCAGAATTCCCAGGAGACTCATGGAAAACAAATTAGCTTGAGTCCTGGAATTTAAAACTTTTCTCAGCAGATCCACTCCAAATGGCTTCTTTCCCATGCACTCCGTAAGGCAGGTCACTTCCATCCATTTTACAGATCTGTGGCCCCCGACACCAGTTACTTCAGAAATCCTTACAGTGGAATGTAGTAGTAACAGCAGCACAGAAATAGGTTTGTGTGTACAGCGTGGGACAATGAATGAGCACTGAACTCCTACCAAACACTTCGGAGAATGTAGATCCAACAGAATAGTTTGTCTGCTTGTTTCTGTTCATACCATACTTTCCAATTTATGCACTTATTTATCAATATGTCACCTGGGTGATGGCTAGCACATGGTCAGAAAAAACTTCCATGGGCATCTATCTTAATAACTGTAGGGCTCTGACTTATTTCCCCCGTACTATGGTAAACACAAGCACCTTGTAACATTTCACTAACTTTTCATCCGATTTTATACTGTACCTGAACAGTTTTTTTAATTCTGTGTGATGGACCAGGGTAATCTGGAGCATATAAATCTGTTAAGAAGAGTGAGTTGATAAGAGTTGACTTTCCCAAACCAGATTCACCTAAAAAACAAGAAAATAAATAAACTTAACATATAATTGGCAAAACAAACAGTCAGTACTTACATCTACCACCAGGTTTAAGGATAGTATACCAAACACTCACATACTTTTAAATTTATTAAAATGAGCCTCATTGGCTCAGGGTCACCCAGGTTCATTTGCATCATTTTAAAGATTTTCTTCATTAAAAACAAAGGTTGAGGAAGCTTGATGAACTGATCCTGCCAGAGGGAGACCACATCAGTATGTATGGGTGCTTGGTTTACAATCCGTCATCCTGTGGTAGATGTTTTTTAACATACAGTAAAGGCCTAAAAAACAAATCTATTGAAACCCTTACAGGTGACATTTCTTCATAAAAAGGTAAAAGCAGTGACAAATATAAAGCAAGAAATCGTGCAAGAACGAGTAGACTGGTCAACAAAATGTTTCTTTTTCCATACCGAGGTCTAAAAAACAACCCGCTGGTAGTAGAGTAGGAAACAAAAAAAAAAACCAAAAAAAAAAAACAGTAAGTGGAGATTTTTCTTCAAAACGTATATATGTGCAATGGAGGGCTAGAATGTAGCCCGCTCTATACTCATGTAGAGTGATATGGTCCTTCGGTTCCCCCTCCTACCCCAACAAAAGTAAAAGGAGGAGTGAACGTGTTGAGGGTGTTACCTGTATATGGACAGTTACATCAATGGGGAAACACCCAGAGCGTACTATGTGCTTATATACGATGCTCTGCCTCCGCCTACTTGTACAAGTCTATGGATAGGTTTGGCATTTTCACATAATGTATCCAAAAACATGATATCAATTTAGCTGTCACAAACAACCACCTGTAGCTACTTAGCTGTGTGACTTCAGTAACTAAAGGAACAACCACAGTGTGTATAATAGCCAACAAAAACTTTATATATATTTTTAGCCAAGTGTTTTTTTAAGAAGTTTTTTTTTTGTTGTTGCTATTAAAGGAAATCTACCATCGAAATCAGGCATGATAAACCAGGGACACTTACTCAGATTCAGGCACTGTGACGGTGGTAATCTCCATGGCGTCCTTCCACCTAACATCAACTTTGCCAGTGCCCCTCCATACTGTAACTCAACAGGCTGTGCAGAAGAACTTCACTCCTACTGCTGTGCGAGATTACAGCAGGCAGAGGGAGGGAAGAATTCTGAAGGAGCAGGGTAAACCTGTGAAACCATTGCATGGAGGGGCACTGGTAACACCCCTCAGAGCCTTTCTGGTTCATTATCATAATATGAAATGTTTATTATTTTTAGGAAGGCCATAGATAACAAATATAAGATTAACATCAGCAAATGAAATGGAGGAACTACTTTCCAACACCGGGATTACCGGATACTCAAAATCTGCAGAGTTTAGCCAAAAACTGAACACTTACAGACTGTACCAAGAAAAATTTAAGCTAAAAAAATAAAAATACAGACAGGTTACTGGCAGCATGGTTGGAAAATATATCTGTGATACATTTTAAGGGGGGGGGGGGGGGGGTAAATTCTGTTATTAAGCCGAGGATGGAGCAGAATATTTTTAAGAGTCAGTGTTGAAGACTACTTTTGTTTGGTTGCTAAGGTGGGGACGAAAACGGAATACCAAGCAGAAGGAAATAAGCCACACAGCCAAGATATAGAAGAAATACAAGGGATTTCTAACAAGAACCCATGCTGGAGAAAAAGAGAGAAGAGAAATAAAAAGGACAAACATTTTATTGAAATGCCGGATTTAATTGTAAAAAAATGTAGAAATTTAACACCTCCCTCCATCCATCATCAGAACAGCCAGTCTATGTTCTCAATGGGAAATCCACATGTACTACACATTTATTAGTGCAAGTAATTGTGAGCTTGCGGTTAAAATTTGATTTCTTAAAAAAATAAAAACTTTGGTCTACATCTATAACAATTTCACTAATTAACTGCAATTAAAAGTGTTGATCATTATATAATAAGCAAGTATTGCACATACAGGCGGTCCCCTACTTTAGAACACCCGACTTACAGACGACCCCTAGTTACAAATGGACCTCTGGATGTTGGTAATTTCCTGTACTTGGGCTACGATAATCAGCTATAACAGTTATCAGAAGTGTCTGCAATTAAGCTTTATTGTTAATCCTGGTTCTTATGACAACCTAACAATTTTAAAATCCAATTGTCATAGAGACCAAAAAATAAATTGTCTGGGGTTACAATTATAATGTATACAGTTCTGACTTGCATACAAATTCAACTTAAGAACAAATCTACAGAACCTATCTTGTATGTAACCCGGGGTCTGCCTGTATATTAACTTAATGATAAGAAACAAAGTCTTCTCCCTTTTGGACCAATTTCAATATCTTTGAAGTTATGGGCTTAATCTGTTCTCTACAGCCTCATGTAGTACATGTGGCTTCACCTATGAGGACACGGCTATTTTGACGATGGGTGGAGGGAGGTGTTAAATTTCTAATATTTCACAATTAAATCCGGTATCTCTATAAAATGTGTGTCTGTGACTAGCATTGCAGACCGAAGTATCAACACAAGATGCAAATAACCGATCATGAAGTCAGTCTCTTTAACACATTCCGGTCATTTTGTGCCATAACAATGATAACTGAATAGTAAATTACAAAACGGTAGTCTAAGAAATTCCTAGACCATTATCCAGAAAAAAAGCTCATATTACATGAGAACACAACTTGGTTAAGCGCACGATTTTCGCCCAAAGAAAGGCTTTTAGAAGTTCACAAGAAATGGGATGTTTCAATTCATTCAATTTCTAAGAATGTATTGGATCTGCTCATCAGCCGCGGAAAGAGGATGAATGTGCAACACATATTTGCATATGTGGTACAAACTACTGGCGCTCAGGCCAACAGAACTGCCTATTCAGAGCTGACAAAGAATGCAAACCATGTTCTGTAGCTAAATACAAGTGTACCCTGACCTGTGACTATCAATTAATATCACCTAGCATGTCCACCTTTCTTGTTGATGTTAATAAAAAAAAAAAGGAAATCTATGGTCAAAAACTGGCGTTATAAACCAGGAATAATATAATGAAGAAGAAGCATGTGTCATGTAGCCAAAAAACACAATTTTATTCAAATTACCAACATAAACATGGCACAAAACATCCAAAGAGCAAAAGATAAAAAAACATTTAAAAAGGGTGAAAAGAGTTGCACCCATCAATGAAAAATCACCTGGAGCCTGACACCTGGTTTTGTCAGGTCCTCCAGGCCTGAGCCCCCCACAATGGCATCCCACAAACACACTGGCTGAAATAACAAATGCAAGGTGGCTGAGTGTGTGTGTGTATACCCTGCGGTGAGGTAGCCACACGCAGAGGACACAGCAGGGAGTGATGAAAATCTGTGCACTGATAGTGCAGAGGTGTCCTGCTGTGTCGTGAATGTGGAGAATGAACCCACTAGTCACATGCCACCCATGAACAACCAATACCTAAGTGTTACCAGAGAGTGTGGGATGAGGGTGAAGGCTCAGGAAGGGTAGCCCCACGCGTTCCGCCGCCAACCGCATTCTCCCACACGGGGAGCATAGGATTTATATGGATATAGGCCAGCAGGCTGGTACCAAAACTCATGATGCTCTGAGATAATGGTTGCATCCGCTAGTCCTTGGTCTGTACAACTCTCATTTGTTTCCTAATTGCTTCTAGATTTGACAGTGGATGTCCTACTTTGTCTCTTCTTTCTGATACACTAAATGATCCGACCTCCGTCTTCCACTCCATTCCCTGATGAATCCAAGCCTGATCTCCTTCTTTCTATACAAGCAACAGATATGGTCAGAGTGACAATTCCCTAGTACTCACAACGATTGCTTTCCTTGCGGAAACTTAGATATATAATATTGAATTTATTTACATCTTCTTATGTTTCTGTATGCGTGCTGGTTGAGTGTGCATAGGCCCATGAGGATGTATGGATGGTAGTGTGTCTTGGGGATTATGTTTTTTCCATGTTTTTTATCTTTTTTCATTGTGCACTTTGTTTATTAATATGAATTACTGGATGTGTTACATACTTTTAAATGTTCTGTATATAACAATATTGTTAATGTTGTGTACAGAGTAATTGCATTCAGCACTAGGTGAATTTTCTAGTATATTGTTTTGGCCCATTCGATTGTATTGGACACTATTTCAGTAATGTTCTTATTAGACTAAATACCTCTGCACAGTTATATATTACTAGATCTGCTGCTATCACATACAATAATACTGCACTAGCACTTTATCAGCTAACCGCTCTATTTGATACACACCTCGCATCCGCTTCTCGTTGCACTGACACATCGGCGTCGCTGTTGCCTAGACACAGAGACGCGGCGCGCATGCGCAGGCGGCCTCCTGCGGCAGCGGAAGTGACGCGACCACGCGGCGCGCCTCCTCCTGTGTCAGGGGACAGCCCCCTGACGCCGCTCCACTGCACACACACCGGCTACAGATGCACATCAGATACTACATGTGTATATATACTCGAGTACTACATCCATGGGGCACCCCTGAGGAAGCTGCGGTTGGCGGCGGAACGCGTGGGGCTACCCTTCCTGAGCCTTCACCCTCATCCCACACTCTCTGGTAACACTTAGGTATTGGTTGTTCATGGGTGGCATGTGACTAGTGGGTTCATTCTCCACATTCACGACACAGCAGGACACCTCTGCACTATCAGTGCACAGATTTTCATCACTCCCTGCTGTGTCCTCTGCGTGTGGCTACCTCACCGCAGGGTATACACACACACACTCAGCCACCTTGCATTTGTTATTTCAGCCAGTGTGTTTGTGGGATGCCATTGTGGGGGGCTCAGGCCTGGAGGACCTGACAAAACCAGGTGTCAGGCTCCAGGTGATTTTTCATTGATGGGTGCAACTCTTTTCACCCTTTTTAAATGTTTTTATCTTTTGCTCTTTGGATGTTTTGTGCCATGTTTATGTTGGTAATTTGAATAAAATTGTGTTTTTTGGCTACATGACACATGCTTCTTCTTCATTATATAGGCTCTTTTGCGTGTGTTCAGCCCTAGATAGGGTTTACGTATTGCATCTAGATCCCAAATTTCTGTATACATAAACCAGGAATAAAGCTCTCCCCGTTTAAGCTTACGGTGGGGTGAGGGGGCCGAGATGTGCTCCTGCACAGTTTAACAGTCTGGGAAGATAACCTAGGAACCTCCCTCAGAGGTCTTCTTATATTTGTTATCCATGGCCTCTATTAACTTGTTTGAAAGTAAATTTTAAACTAGAAGAAGATTAGCAGTGTCACAGTGCTGGATCTATAAGAAGGTGTCACAGGTTTTATCCCTGCTTGATTTTAATGGTAGATTTCCTTTGAGAAATTTAAGTAAATTTACCACAAATATCAAATAAATCTACCATCAAACTCAAGCATGATAGAAGTGTCCCTGCTTTTGTCGTGTTTAAAGGGAACCTACTACCACGAATCTACCTATAAAAGGTAGATCGGGTGGTAGGTGGATGTATGGGACGTGAGGATAGCCCTTTTTAGAGCTAATCCTCACATCCCCGCTAGTGTAGCATAAACTTTATTGCCCTAATATGTAAATTTTATTAAGCGGCTACTGGGGCGTGGAGTAGCCGGACACGGGGCTACACGGCGCGGCTACTCCACGCCCCACACGCTAGCGGGGACGTGAGGATTAGCTCTAAAAAGGGCTATCCTCACGTCCCATACATCCACCTACCACCCGATCTACCTTTATAGGTAGATTCGTGGTGGTAGGTGCCCTTTAAGTTCTACCTCATTGCAGCAATTTTTGGGAATCTAAGGTAATAGTTTTGTTTTAACATACAATCCTCTCCCTCCAAAATACTACCACTGGAGGATTCAGAAGGTACCAGTACACCTTGAATCACGTTTGTCATCATATTTATAAGCCTTTAGCTCAGTAGCACAAAGCTCTTCATTGCTCTAGGTAGGGTAATGATGTTAGCAGGAAACGCTTGCAGTTCTACATCGTGACACGACCAAGTAAAAGGAACTCTTTCTACTGAGATGATCTTGTGGTTTGTGAAGAATTTGAAGCATGCTAGTGTTGTACTCATAACCATGTCTGCGACCAGTCAAAAGCATGGAATAGTTTAGAGAGGTTTTATTACTTCATATCATATCTACAACAATTTGTATATGCAAATCTTCAGGAATTTGGATCCTGAAGATAATATTGATAAATATCATGCTTGAGAACCCAATTGTTAAAGGAAACCTACCACTTACAAGTGCTAGGTTTAGACGCATATACATGGCACCAGCTCAGGGTGAGCTGGTGCCAGAGCATATTTTTGTTAGGGGAACAAAGCCCCTATCGCAGTTTTATAAGTTATATTAACTTATAACTCGGCACACCGCACTTGGGCACGGCGCACCATGCGCGTGCCCGTGCGTGCGCCGGATTCTAAAGTGCTGGAGAGTCGGTGACGTCACCGAGCTCTCCGGCACTTTAGAATCCGGCGCAACTTAGCACGGCCTGTTTCCCCGGGAGCGCGTGTGCCGGGGAGATCGGTGATGTCACCGCCTCTCCAGCACGTTAGAATCCGGCGCACGCACGGGCACGCGCATGGTGCGCCGTGCCCAAGTGCGGTGTGCCGAGTTATAAGTTAATATAACTTATAAAACGGCGATAGGGGCTTTGTTCCCCTAACAAAAATATGATCTGGCACCAGCTCACCCTGGATATGCGTCTAAACCTACCACTTGTAAGTGGTAGGTTTCCTTTAAGGCTGGTCTCACTCATACAACATTTGTGTTATGGCTGTGGCCAAATATACATATAAAAATCTATAGTAAAAAGTGCAAAAGTCTATACACACAGACAAGTATCTCTCAGCCATTTTTGTCAAGTTTCTTTGCGCTTTTTTTCCTTTTTTTAACCTTACTTTAGGAATTTACTTTTCTCCTTGTGCTTTACTGAAGAACCCCCCACCAAAAAGTGCCTTGTGCTGATCATAATCGTGTGCAATGTGACATGAAGAACATTCTGCTGAACTCCTGTGGCACTCTAAAACTTCTATCTATTTAGCTTGAGTCAGCCTGACACGCAGAGTATGCTTAGAGACATATCAGGCAGCAGTTGTTAAAATGCGAACAGCTGTAGAAACATGAAAAAAATGTAGTGCTACTGGAAGAGCCAATCCAGAACCCAATAAAACAAATAAGTACCTTCATATGTGTACAAATGGAATGCAGTACCACATTTTTTCCACTTTTTCTAAACATATTTTCCCTTCCATTGGTATTTTTTTACTTCCATTTTTGGTCCAGGATAATGGGGGCTGCCATCTTTCCTAACATTTTTCATTGCTCTAAAAATTATTTCTTGATGTCATAGTATCAAAGTTAACAAAAAAAAAAAAAAAAAGCCAGATCCATAAAGTCCAACCTTAAACAAATGTTTTATTCCCATAACATGTGAGGCATCTAGGCCTCTATTGAACACGTACAAAGAATCAGCCAGAGAGTTCCATAGTCTCTGCTCTAACAGTAAAGAATCCCCGTCTATGGTGATGGTAGAAACGCCTCTCCTCTAGGCATAGAGGATGCCCCCTTGTCCTCGCCACATGTTTAGGTGTAAAAAGATCCTTGGATCTGCCTAATCTATCATTATATTCTGGTCCCCCTCATTCCCCCAATAATCTTGGTTGCTGTTCTACTATGTCCTTTTTATACACTGGTGTCCAAAACTATGTACAATATTCCAAAACAAACAGTGTACTCATCTTGCGACGCCCCCTCGGCAGGTCCTCTTCTATACAGTGATGTTCTGGCATCGGCTCCATGTCCCCGTGCGGTCCATCGCAGGCATCGGGATTTCAGCTGCTTGCCCACATTCTACTACGTGTGCCGCATAGGCAGACACTATGATGTCTGCGAGCGGCTGACGTCATGGTGCGACGGACCGTGCGGGGACACGGAGCCAATGCCAGAGCAATGCGGCATAGAAGAGGACCTGCCAGGGGGCATCGGAAGAGGAGTACACCTTTTGTTTTTTTCCTGCAGGTATTATATAGGGGGCAGGGGCTGACTGGCTGTATACCACAGGGAGCTGGGACCAATGCATTTTCGGCATGTCCTTATGAGAATCTGCAAACAAAGCTCTGTAGATGTAAAGATAAAAATGATCAGAATTTTAGTGACCACAATAGAATGAATCATTTATACTGTACTGCCAACTCAACTCAGTAAATATAAAGCAATAAAAAAAAGCATCAGAATTTGTTATCCCCAATTCCCATCCCCCAAAAAAAGGGGCTTAAAAGTTTTTTCTATAAATTATATGGACCCGTAAATTATTCCATTGAACTCACCCACAAAAAATCTTTATGATGACAGAAAATGAAAAGTGGATTTTAGAAGGTGAAAGTAACCATATTGGGCTTGGAAGTTTACAAGACTATTTTAAGTCTTCTGCCAGGGCTTTGTATGTTTAGCAATGGTCTGAATGTCTTCTTTGACATTAACGTATTATGTGTAGTGAATCGCAGTTGGTTTGTGAAAACGGAAACATTTAGCAGCAACTGCTACAACAAGAAGGCCATTTAACATGGAAATCTGTTGCATTCAGCAGTCATTTATTAAGTTGCTAATTTTACTCCCGTCTGGCTAATACATTTGTAAAATAGTTCATTTCCAAGTGCTCCACACCCAAAGGGTTAACATTTGTTGCACATTCCTTTCATCCAATGCCTTTCCCTTCCTTCCGCTTCAGGATACTCCTGCAGTGTTCAGAAATCAGAAAATTCGGACAAAGAATGCAAGTCTTGAAGCATCACAAGATCTCAAAACGCTGCTTGTAACAGCCAAAGGAATCGTGACATTCACAACTTAAGTTATAAGCTTAGAAAGGAGATCTGTAACCAAAAGTAACCAGGACACATTACTTGTTGTGCAATGATGCTCATACAGTATCTGATATAGCAATATAAACAGAAAGGGCACATGTGACTACACGACTCCTTTGAACAAGAATTCTTGATTGTTAAACCATTAAAATTTGGGGTTTTCATTAGAGAGATCAGATTCAAAATATGATATTATATGAAAGAATATGGGCAATGCAAAGTTACTCAGAACTGAAAATAGTTTTGCAACCAATTTCTGTCTTTAAAGGGAACCCGTCACCACTATTTTCACAAATGCAGGTAGTGACAAGTTCCTATAGAGCTCTAGTAACTATCTGACACCCTGCTTGTAGCTAAAAAATATTCCCCAGAGATTCCCATATATTCAACTTTATAGTTTTACCTGGTAACTAAGCATGGCTACATGGAGTCCAGGTGGGCGTGGCCTCCTCAGGCTGAGTCCAGCAGCTCCTCTCCATCCCTATTGCTGTATGCTGCTATAATGTCATGTGACCAGGGTGACATCACAGGTCCTATAGCTTTAGTAGCATTAGGAACTGTACACTAAGCATATGTCATGAAATCACAGCATATTTTATCACATGAAATCACAGCAGCCTGCATGGAGAGGAGTAGAAGTCCATGGAGGCTGCTGTGATTGTTTTATGTGGTCTGGTATATACATGGGGTATAGTTTGCATATTAAATAGCTCAAGGACCTTTGATGATGTCACCCTGGTCACATGACAGTAGGCCACGCCCCCGTGGACTCGCTCCAAAGCTGCATAGATACCAGGCAAGATTATAACTCTGATTTTATGGGGATCTGAGGGGAATAATTTTTAGCTACAAGCAGGAGGTCAGATAGTTACTAGAGCTCTATAGGAACCTGCCACTACCTGTATTTGTGAAAATAGTGGTGACGGGTTCCCTTTAAAGAAGAGACGCAACATAATACTCCCCCCAAATTTACCACCCCCACTGGTCCTCTTCAGTCTTCAACTCGTCTTATACCCGAATCAATAGGTTTTAGTTTAGGGGCCTTGGCCCATACTCAGGTCGACTTATACTTGAGTATATACGGTACGAGTAGAAATCCACAATACAAGTAAGAAGACCACAAAATAAAAACAACATGTTTGACCATTTTTTTTTAAAATTTACTAGAGAAATGGGTAACTGTCCTTGAGACGAAATGTTCTGCAAACACCCTACAACTCCAAATATATAAAGGCGGGGAAACATACTGATCACCATGAATCGGCTCAGGTGTGTAATAAATCAGAGCATATGCATCTGTTTCTTTTGGCATCCTAGTTTAGGTCTTAGTTACTATGGCAACCAGTCTGACAAACAAGTATTCACAATTGAGAAAATAATAGATATATTATTAATCCATAACAAAAACATTTCTAAATATTTCAGGAGTAATTCCAAAAGTACTGCTGAGGATCTGTCACTCCGCATGGACAATACGATCTCACAAACTGCCTAGTAACTAGAAGTTACTAGAAAATATTTTGTTGTTGCTTTATGTGTAAAGATTACATAACCAGAGCAGGTACTGCCCAATTTTGCATGGGAATTTCTCTTCTGAAAATCCAAGCATTGGAGGATTTCAGTCCATTCAGACATAAAAGTTTTGTTCAGTTGCTTGGCTCAGGGCTCCAGCTTCTTGAATAAAAACACAGGAAACTTCCCAGGCCAAACCAAAAGGAACTTAGGGAGGGGGATGGGGAGAAAGAAATTCCAAGAAACCAATAGTGTTTAACCTCTACTTGCTTGATCAGAGCAAGTAAAGAAAGAAGCTATAATACAGTGAACCCTTTACTAATAATTATATAGCTTACCGAGCAAGCGAAAACATTCCACATGTTTCACTTATATAAACTAAGCCAACAAATGTAGGGTGGAAACATTGCTTTAATATATAGTTTAAAGATAAATGCACATCAACAGGCGCTTCAAACAGGCCGCAAGTTTGTGATGCATTGGAGATAGAAGCACCAACATACAGGCAGGAATCAGACCCGTACTTTATGGGTGACCCGTTATGGTCTTGTAATGATAAGGCTACATCCATATCATGTTAATGCGTTACATTCAGCATATACACATGGAAAGCTTCCAACGTGTAGAGGAGCTCATCCATACAGATATGTAATAATTGGAGAGCACACACCACCGGCACTATCCAGCCATTTGTTAAGAATGAAGGGTCTCGTGGTTACAGCAGGAAACACACAACTCTCCAATACACCGTGGTGCTCAGCTCCATAGCTGAGTCCATGTTAATCCAGTATCTTGTGCATACAACTTTTTATTAACACAGTGCTGTACAACAAGGGTGCAGGGCCAGGCGACATGCCAGTTCGCGCTCGTTTAGTGCATTTTCAAACCATGCCATACACATATATTGGCATCCTTTTTGCTGCAGTTTGCACAGTATACGTTGTATACTGTAGAAAACACGGGAGAGAAGAGATATAGCAAGATATCCTGCTTAGTGACAAACGCTCTGTGGAAGCAAGGAGGGACAGATGCAAAGTATTGAATCCCTCCAATGGCCTCTCATGAGCATAAACATTTTTTTGGATGATATCCTAGATATCTGTTGTGAGGATACCTGATGTATCCCTACAATGGAGGTGAAAAACAAGATATGAATGAAGCCTTCAAATAAACAAATATGAAGACTAATAAACCAAAAAAATGTCTTTATCATCTCACTAAAAGGGAAGCTGTCATCATGATATGACATTACCTTCTCCTCTGTCCCCTAGAGTCATTAGTGAAAATGAGGTCCCTGGTGACAGGTTCCCTTTAATAAAGAAGGATACCAAAAGCCCATTACAGCTCCATTGCAAATCTGCCTCTCTGCTTTCTCTAAGCATCTGCATTACAATATAATTGTGTGTTATTACTTACCTTGCACCCCGACAGAATCCTCTGTGTAGTCCCAGACGTTGGGCTATGGTTTGGATGCATTTCAAAAAACAACACGTGACCTGCCTGTGCTGCAGACTGCTCAGCCCCCACCTTTGTGCTGCTCTACAGCTCCTTCCTCCTGTTCCTCCACAGAGCTCACAGCCTTGTGGGCTGACATCAGTGGGGGAGGGAGGAGCTGTACAGGAGCACAAAGGTGGGGGCTGAGCAGTCTGCAGTACAGATAAGTCACATGTTGTTCTGTGAAATGCATCCAAACCAAAACCCAACCCCTGGGACTACACAGAGGATGTCAGGGTGCAAGGTAAGTTATAACACCCAATTATATTGTAATGTAAATGCTTAGAGTAAGCAGAAAGCTAGGTGTGATGGGCTTCTGTAACCGTTTTTAGTGAAAATTAGGTTAAAAATGGCTATTGGAGGGGGGACGTGGCCTGCAGCCGACATGAGCGGACGCATGTAACTGAGCTCCGTCAGCAACTCAGGGGTTTCTTCAATTATCCTGCCGAAATTGCCTGCAGCCATGCCTGGAGCAAGATCCAAGGGGGCCCCGGTGAGAGGGGCGTCGGGCGGCTCGAAAAATCTGACCCCGCCACCGGCAGCGGAGCGCCTGAAAGCGTTCGCCCGCACAGATCCACAACGCGGCCCTGTTCCCGCCGAAAGGCGCGCCTTCACTCCTCCACGAGAGGAACAAGCCGCTGACATGGAGGACAGTGACAGAGAACCCACACTGAGAGAGGTCACTGCACAGCTCCTCACAGCCATACAGGAGTCCACAACTGCCCTGACAACTAGAATCGAGGAGGTTAAAATCGATGTGGGCCTCATTAGGAATGATATGCAGAAGTTAAGGGAGCGGGTCACAGAAACGGAGACCCGAATTTCCCAGATAGAGGACGCTTCAGCCCCGGTGCCCGGACGCATACGAGCACTGGAGCAGCTGGCTAACCAGTGGATGCAAAGAGCGGAGGACACCGAAAATCGGCTGAGGCGCAATAACTTGAGAATTTTGGGCCTCCCGGAACGCGCTGAGGGCAGAGATCCCGTGGCCTTCATGGAATCCTGGCTCAAAGAAGTCCTACCGGAGGCCTCAGTGTCAACACTGTATGCCATCGAGCGTGCCCACAGAGTCCCGGCTCGTCCCCCTCCTCCGGGCTCCAGACCAAGGCCGATGCTTGCACGACTGATTAGTAGCAGAGATCGAGACGCCATGTTACAAGCTGCCAGACGCAAGGGCCCTTTCCAGTACCAGAACTCTGCCATTTCCATTTTCCCTGACTTCTCTGCAGCATTGCAGAAATCCAGGGCATCGTTCCTGAGCGTTAAAAAACGCCTCCGTGACTTAAACATCCAATACAGCATGATCTTCCCAGCAAGACTGAGAGTGATATATGAGGACAATTCTCACTTCTTTACATCTGCGGAGGAGGCCGATGCATGGGTTAATGCGCTGCGGAGGTCACCACGCCGCTGAGTCCCTGGACTGTCTCACACAAAGTCCTGAGGAAAACCTGGAGAGGTTGCCCCTCTCACACCAAGGACTGCTACTTGAGACTCTGGTAATATGACAAGTTGACCTTTATTACAAATTCATGTGGTATAGCTCCATATTTAATTCTATTTATTGTTATCCGCTATATATTGGCTGCTGCCTTAGTTAACGCAATAACAATAATGAACCCAAATGCTGGAGCACTAGTCTGATACTGTTTTATCTAGTACAGACTACCCCCTTGCTTACCTGCCACGTACGTTTTAGTTCTGGTTAACCCGTAAAGGGTACGATAATGTCACCTTTCCAGGTGTTACACACGGTTAACTGTTTTGTTTTATGTAAGTTGCTTGCTACTATAATGTATATTATTGTCCAATGGCGCTAGATATATTGTCTTGGAATGTGAGAGGGATGGGAGAGACCAGGAGACGTAATATGATATTTGCTTATGTTAGGAGTCATTCCCCTAAAATTATATGCCTTCAAGAAACCCATCTCACCCCCCAAACCACACATTGGCTGCAAAAGCCCTGGATACAATGGGCTGCCCATTCGACTTACACATCACACTCTAGAGGGGTGTCTGTCCTTGTCCACCGGGCGGTTCGGTGGGAACTGGGGACAATAAGAGCAGATACAGAAGGCAGATACCTTTTCATTCATGCCAGGGTTAACTGTGTGCCTGTGGTAATAATAGCTATCTATAACCCGCCAGCCTCCTCTCTGGAGATCTTATGCGAGGCAGCTCATTTTGCTGCAGCTTACCCCAATGCGACAGTATTGTGTATGGGAGACCTAAATCTTTTATTGGATCCTAGACAGGATAAACTCTGGCCCCCTGGTACGCAACTCCCTGACTCAAGTGTCACCCCGCTCCAACGTCTTCTCCTTGAAATGGGATGGCATGATTTGTGGCGCATTCGCCATCCTCACACTAAAGAATTTACCTGTTATACTCCGGGCAGAAACTCTCTCTCGCGGATCGACTATATAATTGGTAACAACTTAGCTCATGTCTGGGCTACCTCGATAGTCCATCTCCCTAGGGGCATTTCTGATCACTCCCCGATCCTAGCCACTATACAATGCACTCCCCAACCCCCGAACAACAGCATGAGGAAGGTGCACCCTTTTTGGCTCTCGCTGATTACAGAGGGAGACCAAACCCCGAGTCGCCTAGCGGAGTTTATTGAGACCAATGACTCATCATTTAGTCCTTCATCATATTGGGAGGCGCTTAAGGGATGCCTTAGAGATTGCCTACAACACGCCATTAAAAAGGTCAAGCGGGCCACAACATTAGAGGAGAAGGAATTGGCTAATAGGTGCACGAACCTGGAGGCAACATACATAGCGGATCCCTCTGATACCAACAGGAATGAATGGTTGAACGCAGGGAGGAAATATATGCTCTGCTTGTATGAGAAACAGAAGAGACGCACATTTTTCACACAACAGAAGTACTTTGAGCATGGTAATCAGTCCAGCAGCTTGTTGGCCCACCTTATACACCAGAATAATGCCTCCCCGACGATTTTAAGGGTCAGGAGCCTAGACGGGACAATACACACGGACAACCTCGCTATACTGACAACATTCACCGACTTTTATAGAGACCTGTACAGTACACGGTGTGATAAGACTCAATTAGAACTTAAGGACTATCTGAAAGACCTAACATTCCCGCGACTGTCGGATGAGCAAAGACAGGGACTAGATGCCCCGATCACACTGACTGAATTACAAGAGGCCCTAACGACTATGGCTAAGGGGAAAGCAGCCGGCCCGGATGGCCTCCCAGTGGAAGTCCTGGTTCAGTACCAAGAACAGCTGCTACCTGCCCTACTAGAGGTACTACAATGCTCTCTAGATAGGGGTAGTCTCCCGGCCTCCTTTTATAACGCCAATATCGTCCTAATCCTTAAACCAGATAAGGATCCAACAGAGTGTGGGTCCTACAGACCCATATCTCTCCTAAATTCTGATTATAAACTCCTCACTAAAGTATTAGCCTCTAGGTTGAACCGAGTTATCACAAATCTCATACATACCGATCAGGCTGGCTTTATGCCGGGACGAAGCACGTCAGACAACCTAAGACGGGCCCAGATACTGACGCAAATTGGAGTAGCTGGGAAAAACGATTGGGCCTTGGCGTCTCTTGACGCCGCTAAGGCCTTTGACTCGGTAGAGTGGCCATTTCTACTAGCGGCGCTTGAATGTTTTGGTATTGGACAGACTTTTATCAAGTGGGTCTCGCTGTTGTATGAGTCCCCTAGTGCTTCCATATCACTTAATGGACAGACATCCTCCAGCTTTGAACTTGGGAGGGGCACTCGACAGGGATGTCCCCTGTCGCCCCTTCTTTTTGCCCTGGCCATAGAGCCTTTGGCTATACGCATTCGTAATGACCCCATATACAAGGGTATGGTATTGGCAGAGAGGGAGGAGAGACTAGCTTTATACGCCGATGACCTTCTGTTGTTGATGTCTGAACCAGACATATCCCTTCCAAGAGCTATCCAATTGATAGATGACTTTGGAGCATTTTCTGGACTTCTCATCAACTGGTCCAAGTCCAATGTCATGTTTATATCGCCTGAGAGAATTAACACTTCACAATATGTCTGCAATCTGGAGGTGTCTGACAGATTTAAATACTTAGGAATTGTCATAACCAAAGAGTCTGCTAAAGCACTAGATTTAAATGTTAACCCTCTCTTAAATTTATTCAAAGACAAATTCAAGACTTGGTCTAGCCTTCCACTATCAGTACCGGGCAGGATCAATCTGGTTAAGATGGTGGTCTTGCCAAAATGCCTTTATGTTCTGCAGCACATATTTACCCCCGTTCCACATTCCTTTTTTAAAGCCTTAGATTCCCTGTTCATAAAATTTATATGGGGGTCTTCCAGAGCCAAGTTGCAGTTGGGCAAATTACAACGCCCCAAGGATTTAGCAGGCATGGCAATGCCGAACATTTTCTTATATTATTTAGCGGGCCAACTTAAATTCCTGGGCCCATGGTTAGGACATGAATGCCCAAACCCTCCGGAGCTACATCTGGCAACGCACCTGAATCAGCGATCCTTATGGGGAGTGTTGGAGACCACTAACGCGTTTGATGGGAGGCTCCTTCCAGTACACCGCACGGCGCGGAAAGTATGGAGTGCGGCCAAGAATATTGACCCGATAGATGGCACCATAGCCCAAACACCGTTATGGGATAACCCCTCCCTCCCACACCTAGGAGAATTACAGGAGAGCCATTTTTGGTCTGGGTTGGGGATACACACAATAGCGGATCTATATGTAAATGACACATTTGTTACCTTTGATTCCCTGCGGGAACGTTGTGATTTGTCTCATAGGCAATTTTACAGGTATTTACAACTCAGGCACGCCATATCGGCGCAGTTTCCCAATGCAGGCCTGCGTATTTCCAGGTATCCTTTGATAGGGGTAATCCGATCTCAGGGTCCAGCTGGGCTTGTATCCCTTATCTACTCACACTTGATTAATGCAAAGGCAACCTCTACGCCACTGCAGGCGCTTGAGAGATGGCACACTCTAATGCCTAACTTGGATGCAGAACAATTGGAAGAAGTCTGTCAGTCACACCTACATGTGTCGCCGGCGGTGAATAATAAGATGATACAACTGCACATCATTCACCAAAGTTATCTGACCCCCCTGAGACTATTCAAGATGGGGCGTATATCTGCTCCAGAGTGTCATAGATGTAGGCAGACGCCGGCGGCATTTCATCACATGGTGTGGGAATGCCCCACCATCCAGAAATTTTGGGAGGAGGTGATTGCCTTATTAGCCTTGGTATTAGAGAGGCCCATACCGCACTCCCCAGAGGTATGTCTATTTGGGCTGCTAGATGAGGAGCTTTGGACACACTATGAGAGAATTTTTCTTCGGCAGACCTTATTCTTAGCCAGGAAATCCATTGTTCTAAGATGGATGGACGCTAGACCCCCTACCAGAAGCATGTGGGAAAACTTGATTAATACTGTCATTCCATATGAAAAGGTAGTCTTCAAACACAGGAAGTGCCCTGCTAAATTTCATAAAATATGGGATAGATGGTGTGACTCAGCTGCCACGGCCCCTGATGAGCGGGATCTTTCTGAAGCCATCAGAAACTTGGCATAACTCCCAACTGCATATCTAGGAGCCTGAACCCCCAATATATCTCTCACTGACCTGAGGCGCGAAGTCTGATTCTTATACCCTCTCTATCTTAATCTGACCTAACCACTCATTAAAACCTGATAACCCAAACATTAAATACTAAGAGAAGCAAGCGTGTTTTGTTTAGTTAGTGTTAGTATGTTTAATTGTTCTATTTGAATGATAATGTCAAGTATTTTTGCATATCAGACTGCTTGTACAGTGGAATACTGTTATATTTTACACCTTTTATGAATATTGTATGTATGTAACCTGATTTATGCACTCATTAATAAAACTGAGTTTAAAAAAAAAAATGGCTATTGGAACCTGTCATCAGGAGGAAATGTCATATCCTTATGGCAGCTTCTGTTTAAAGTTAACCAGAAATAAAGGAGAAAAGAAAAATAAAGCCACGATCAGCCGGACAAAGGTCTGACTAATTGCAAGTGCCCCATATTTCATCAGAACATTTCCGTATGGACGTCTCACTAAATTATAACTACACATTTGAAACTACTTTTCCTTCAGATCAGGTCAGGTCAGGTGCTAACAGTAAGCTCTAATATTCTTTAAATAAAGAAAATTTCTTATTTGCCCTTTTTCTGGTCTCTAAATCATCTTTACCCTCTTATATAGACAGACAACATAAAGGAAAGTTTTCAAAGCATGACAGCAGAATTTGGCCTTCATAAAACCCCTCACAGCCATGTATGTAATGCACCAAAGCGCTGCTAAAAAAATAAAAATATGCCCTTAACTGGTCAACAAATACTAACAAAAATGGTTTGATAACATCAGGTAAAAGCAAGAGACACATGAATTTAAGATACAAAAGCAGAAAATCTTAAAGCAAAATAGAAAATGGAAATTCTTATATTATCTCTTACCTACAACCATGAGTGTGAATTCAAAACCCCTTTTCACAGATTTCCTATATACTTGATTTGGTAGATTGGCAAAGCCCACATATCCTTCAAGGTTCTTCTGTTGCTGCAGTCAATGCAGAGGAAAAGCAATGTTAGAAGAGCTGCAACAGTTCATAAACATTATAATCCAAATTTAGAAATATAAAAATAGGGGACGTTTTACATTTTTTTTTCATCCACATACTTTTAAAACTAGGGTAGACCTGCCATGCAAATTAACTCATCCAAAATAAATTTATTAAGGAGGTAGCCAGTTTACAGCTTAAAGGGGTATTCCAGGAATATGAACCCATGATGATATAACTAAATGAATACAACAATACTCAATGTCATTAGTCACAAAACAAAGCTTAAATAATTTGATTTTATGATTTACAAAGTTTATGGCCTCCCTAAAGTAGGTGGAGTTATCACAAAGATGGCCGCCACTGGAAACTACAAGTTCCATGATCCTTTAGTTCTCAGTAACTCCTCCTACCACTTATGCTCTGCTAACAGTGATGATATAACAGACTTTCATTACCATAGTAATGATGTGTAACTGCCATTACCATAACACTGACCATACTGGATGCAGTATGAAAAAATTATTTTTGAAAAATTTCTCATGTAATCTGAAAATAGAAAGATGTTCAATAATGTATTTTAAAAGCGAAAACAGTCATTCTTTGCAAAACAAAAACTGTATTCTGCTCCAGGTGTCCATTTTCCCCATTTAGTACCTTTTCTGGTCTATAGTAACCATGTTTTCCAGCTCTACAAAAAACCTAGAATCAGCTAGATGGAGGGGCGAGACCTACCTCCTGTGACATCATCACAAGCACGTGCTCCTGACCAATGAGACAATAGCTTCTTAGACACACCCACACATGCAAGTGTGGAGCTTGTAGTTATGAGTCCAATTAACATATGTGAAAATGTAAAGGTTTATTCAATGACATGAAACGTTTGTGACTAGAGAAGAGTGTAATGAAATGTTTCTCCCCTCCATCTATCACACCTATCTTTTCAATCATCTACTTTATCGATCCATCTATCTATACTGCAGCACAGCACATGGGAAAGATTGGATACTTGGAGGAGGTGAGGTGAATGGGAGAGGGAAGACCATGTAGGAGGATTATTTGTTCATATACAAGTGTAGGGAAAGCTGGTGTACAGGGATAGATAAGAGTAGGTGTTTTGTTATTACATTAGTTAGGGCTCCTGCCAGCACATAACTGAGTGCTGGGAGTGGCCATGTGGAGAATCAGCTGAGAGGAGCAGTGCAGAGAAAGGGGGTGTGGCTGACATGTAAATTTTCACTCAGTAGTCAGCAACTGTCATCCAAAGGATCACTGACAGAGGCCAATAGCAAGGGGAAGGCTTCTGAATAGAAGTGGAAGAAGCAAGATTCAGGTAACTAAACAAATTGCAGAAGGGCTTTAAATTGCATGAGCCATTGTCTCATTGTAATGAATCCTATGTAAAATTGCCATATACTGCAATACACTACGGATTTCAGAACTTGGCCACCATGCCTCCAAATCACTGGTTGCTCTCAAGTGGCAACATTTTGCTCTAGTACAGCCCAAGCCTTTCATATCTAAACCAACTATAGCTTAGAGACATTGCATGTAGGTTGGACGTGTCGGTTGTTCCCCAGAATTTGACACAGCTTTAAAGGGGTATTCAAGGAATAAGCATAATTCATATACAAACAGGTCCTTAACCCCATAGCGCAATAAGATGTACCCTTACATCTTGTTGAGCATGGGGGAGTATGAAGAGGGCTCACTGTGGTAACAGAGCATAAGAGGGAGGAGGAGTTACGAAGAACTAAAGGATGCATGAGCAGTTCTACGTCCTGTCCTGTTCGATGTCCCGACAGCCTCAGTCAACCCAGACACATTGAAAAGTCTGTGTGCGTTTAGACACGCAGGACATTTTTTCAAGGAGTAATACTGTCTTCACAAACGTCTTTAAGGCTTGAACAGGCGTTAATGTGGTCCAGGCACATAATAAATTGGTCTGTTATAAAGTGTAGACAGTTTTTTTTAACAGTTTTAGTTTTTCAAATTGTTCACATTGTACTGAAGACCTTTTTAACCCAAACCAAAACATTTTAACTCAAGACTTGACGTTTCTCTTGTCATACAACAACAGAACATATAGGATACTGTGGACACACAAAGAGATGCAGGCTTTCTTTTTATATCCTGTTTTTTTTATTTTCAACTACACCAGTTGAATCATTGCATGGGCTGCAATATGAAGTACATTTCTACAGTCTGTGCTACCTGGGTTTATTTAACGTTGTGAATGAAGGCGGGACCCCTTCCCAGTGGCACACCTATAGAGTCCGGCATTACAACCACACATTCTATACATGAAAATACATTACACGTAATTTCGTAAAATGCTTGAAAAATGTGGCAAATTTTGGGCACGGTTAAGTGGATAAAGCTACGCAAGCATCCAACCAACCAAATGTGATAGTCAAAACATTGGAAAAACTTAGCTTGGGTTTGGTTGATCTTTTGGAAAATACAGTCTGTATAATCTGCCGTATCGGATGACTTAAAAATGCTTCTTTCCTACTTTCTTCACAATCACTCAGATCTCCATGTGCAACATCCGCCTACATGCTGGGGACATGACCCATATAGCAATGTGACATTGGCAGAAGAGTTACAGGCAGCATAGCGGGTAGGAAAGGGTTATATGGCCACCAACCTTTACAGTATTCAACAGTACTAGCAAATAAGAAACTCATTTATATATGCTATTAGTTAAAATGCTTCTTTCACCACTCATCTGGTTCAATACTTTGATATATTACTTTTTTCCCAAACAAGTTGATAATTTCTCATATCCATTATACATCACACACTGCTAAATAATGTAAAACCCTTGATGTCATTAGCCATTACATAAGCTTCTAGCCCTTTTCATATACCGAGATAGCACTACCACTTCTTCACCATAAACAGAGGGGTCCAATGAAATACAGTATTAGAAAGCCGTATATACTCAAGTATAAGCCGGCCCGAGTATAAGCCAAGACCCCTAATTTTACCACCAAAAACTGGGGAAAAACTACTGACCAAGTATAAGCTGAGGGTGGTATACAGCCAGCCAGCCTGCCCCCACGTGGTATACAGCCAGCCAGCCTGCCCCCACGTGGTATACAGCCAGCCAGCCTGCCCCGACGTGGTATACAGCCAGCCAGCCTGCCCCCACGTGGTATACAGCCAGCCAGCCTGCCCCCACGTGGTATACAGCCAGCCTGCCCTCACAGCCCTTAAAAAAATAAACTTATATACTCACCCTCCGATGTCACCTTGGCTTACCGATTCTTTCTTCTCCACGGCTCCTCTTCTTTCTTCTGTCATGGACGCGGCCAAGTTTTCTTTGTGACAGCGCTACGATGACGTCAGCAGCGGCCGCATCATAGTATGCGCCTGCTAGAAGAAAACATGGGCGCGTCCATGACAGAAGAAAGAAGAGGAGCCGTGGAGAAGAAAGAAGATGGAACACGCTGACACCGGCACATCGGTAAGCCGCGCTGACATCGGAGGGAGAGTATATAAGTTTATTTTTTTTAAGTGGGTAATTTTTTTTTAATAGACTCGTGTATAAGCCGAGGGGACGTTTATCAGCACATTTTTTGTGCTGAAAAACTCGGCTTATACACGAATATATACGAAAAGTATCCCAAACCAAGACATACCTTAGCCCTAAGGATAAATTCCTTTAAAAAATGCTAGCTGTCTGTGTTTACATCATAAAAGGGGTATTCCCACAAAGGCAAATTTCTTAAATATACTTAGGATAACAAAATAGCACACTCTCTAGTTCACTGTTCTTAGAAAAAAAAAAAAAAAAAACACACACAAAACAGCATTTCACAGATATAATTCCAAACCGTCTCCATCAGTCCTACAATTTGGATGCCCCTGGATCCAACAGTGAAACTTCGGACTATGGTTGGATTCTACCCATGAATAGCTTCTCTTGCCTGCAGACTGCAGTGCTCTCTGCCACCAGCCCTTCCCCTTGCATTACAAGACCAGCTCAGACAAAGGCACTTCCTGCCGGCAAGCAGCAGCGTGCAGAGACTTACTCTGCAAGCTACAGGCAAGATAAGGTCTTTATCTGAGGGAAGCATATGGTGGAGCGGACTCTTTGTTATAGCTGCGATATAGCAGAGTTGAGTGTGTCATTGTGTTTTATATCCATCACATGATCTCTCATTTCTCACCCGTCTCACCTCTTTTGTTCTAAATGTCAGCTGCTAGTAGTATGTTCAGAAGCTAAATAAAAGTATAGAAAAACCCTGTAACCTCTGAGCACATTGTCAGCACACAGCATCTCATAGCACAGAGGAATCATGAAGTGATTGTTTCTGATCACAACTGAGTTATAGGAGCTAAAACAGCAATACAACCAAGTAAAATTGCAAAGTATGGGGGACAAAAATGGCTTAAAATTTGAGAACTTTCTTTTATGGGCAAACCCCTTTAAATAGCTGGCATGATTTATATATACACACTCACCGGCCACTTTATTAGGTACACCATGCTAGTAACGGGTTGGAACCCCTTTTGCCTTCAGAACTGCCTCAATTCTTCGTGGCATAGATTCAACAAGGTGCTGGAAGCATTCCTCAGAGATGTTGGTCCATATTGACATGATGGCATCACACAGTTGCCGCAGATTTGTCGGCTGCACATCCATGATGCGAATCTCCCGTTCCACCACATCCCAAAGATGCTCTATTGGATTGAGATCTGGTGACTGTGGAGGCCATTTGAGTACAGTGAACTCATTGTCATGTTCAAGAAACCAGTCTGAGATGATTCCAGCTTTATGACATGGCGCATTATCCTGCTGAAAGTAGCCATCAGATGTTGGGTACATTGTGGTCATAAAGGGATGGACATGGTCAGCAACAATACTCAGGTAGGCTGTGGCGTTGCAACGATGCTCAATTGGTACCAAGGGGCCCAAAGAGTGCCAAGAAAATATTCCCCACACCATGACACCACGACCACCACCAGCCTGAACCGTTGATACAAGGCAGGATGGATCCATGCTTTCATGTTGTTGACGCCAAATTCTGACCCTACCATCCGAATGTCGCAGCAGAAATCAAGACTCATCAGACCAGGCAACGTTTTTCCAATCTTCTACTGTCCAATTTCGATGAGCTTGTGCAAATTGTAGCCTCAGTTTCCTGTTCTTAGCTGAAAGGAGTGGCACCCGGTGTGGTCTTCTGATGCTGTAGCCCATCTGCCTCAAAGTTCGACGTACTGTGCGTTCAGAGATGCTCTTCTGCCTACCTTGGTTGTAACGGGTGGCGATTTGAGTCACTGTTGCCTTTCTATCAGCTCGAACCAGTCTGCCCATTCTCCTCTGACCTCTGGCATCAACAAGGCATTGCCGCCCACAGAACTGCCGCTCACTGGATGTTTTTTCTTTTTCGGACCATTCTCTGTAAACCCTAGAGATGGTTGTGCGTGAAAATCCCAGTAGATCAGCAGTTTCTGAAATACTCAGACCAGCCCTTCTGGCACCAACAACCATGCCACGTTCAAAGGCACTCGAATCACCTTTCTTCCCCATACTGATGCTCGGTTTGAACTGCAGGAGATTGTCTTGACCATGTCTACATGCACTGAATTGCCGCAATGTGATTGGCTGATTAGAAATTAAGTGTTAACGAGTAGTTGGACAGGTGTACCTAATAAAGTGGCCGGTGAGTGTAGAGTCCAGTACAAAATATACTGCATTGGTTGACCACTTACTACTGAATATTTTACATATTCATTTACTAAATAAATTTAAACCAAGACTAAAAATGGATATCCTGCAGTTTTGTAATAAAAGTGTATTTAACCCCATCGTGCAATAAGACGTACCCTTACGTCTTGTTGCGCATGGGGAAGTATGAAGAGGGCTCACGGGCTGAGCTCTCTTAATACTCACCGGGTGCTTCCTTCACAATGAAGCAAATGCCCGTCGCCAACACCGATCGCGGGTGTTAACCCTTTGATCACCGCCAGCAAAGCTGCAGGTGGCATTAACAATCCTGTGCCGCAATGATGGCTCCGATCCATTTCCACGACAGCCTCGGGTCACACAAAGATCCGAGGCTATCATTTTTTAGGCTATTACAATGTTCAGGTTACTAAGCATTTCCACACCTGATTGTAACCGATCGATTACAATGCGCGATTTGCAATAAATACTGTAGTATGGCAGTATATGGTAGGATCAATCAGACTAGGGTTAAAGTACCCTAGGGAGTCTGAAAAATTAGTAAAGTAAAAAAAAAAAAATATATATATATACAAAATAAACCTAAAAAAATTAAAATCACCCCCCTTTCCCTAGAAGTCATAAATATAAATAAACATATAAAAAAAAGTTCAATAAAAAGTTATCAAAAAGGTCGCACAGTCCTAAAAAATAGAAGCATTAAAAAGGCTGTCAAAAGTCTCAAAAAAATGACACCACCCACAGCTCTGTACACCAAAGTATGAAAAGGTTTGCCAGAAGCCTATTTTTTTTGTACTGGAGGTTTTAATTTTTGTAAAATGTATGAAAACATAAAACCTATACAAATTTGGTATCCCCGTAATCGTACCGACCATAAAGAATAAAGTAGACATGTCATTTGGGGCGCTCAGTGAAAGCTATAAAATCCAAGCCCACAAGAAATGGAGCAAACGTGGTTTTTCATCATTTTCACTACATTCAGAATTTTTTTCCCGCTTCCCAGAATACTCAAAAAGAGTAGTGCCTGTAATGCAGCGCTGGACTGTTCCCCCTGGTGGTATTACCTCTCTTTAGCAGTTTCCTCTGCCCACCAGTCCGGCCTGTCTGTGCAGCTGCCATAAACTGGCCTGTACTATGCACTTCCTGGCAGCATAAGACACTATACAAGCCTGGAGCACGTGTTACAAGCCCTGTGCTTGTATTGTATTGAGTCGGGAGGTGAGGAAGCAGAAGTGCAGAGACTCAGGTCCCTGAGCAGCCATGTGCCCCCTGTGACATCTGCACTTGTAGCTGTGTATCTGCTCTTCTGTCCTCCTGGGATGACAGAGGTCCAACTACAGCTTATCAACAGGAGAGGCAAGTATGTAACTGTACTTGTATGTATGTTTACATGTGTTTAAGGTGAGCAAATATACATGAGTACATGCAGTGGCATAAATAGGAGAGGCTGAGCCCCATGAGTGTCCCCCCCCCCCTTCACAGTAAAGCACATGTAATTCACATGCTACAGTGAGCCTAGTCACGGAGCTGGTATTACAATGTGAGGGGGGAGGCACTAATGGGGGGGTATTTTACAATGTAGGAAGAAATACAAGGTGATGGGGTAAGAGATGGAGGCAAAAGACAGGCCTTAGGGCGAAGTCAAACGACCGTTGTGGGAGATGTATATATCCCCAATAGGCTGGCAATGGGCGTACGGAGCGGTACGGTACTGTTCTGTACCCCAAAAAAAGAAAGGACATGTTCTATATTTTCCCTTAATACTGCACAGTGCACCATGCATCTCTGTGGGGAGGAGCGGGGACAAGCAGCACTCATCCCCATCCTCCTCTCCGGTGTGCCGACATGTGCCCACCATGCCTTTAGGGTACTTTCTACTGCAAAATTCGGGGGATAAGGAGCAGAGCGGCACACTGAGGCTCCATCACCCAGGGGCCTCCTTAAACCTGTAGTTGGCCCTGGTACTGACCCAAAGGATAATCATGACAAATCATTTGGACAGCACATCGAAAGCCAGAAAGCTTGCTTTTTTTGTCTATTCCTTCATATTTGGATTTTTTCAAGCTTTCTAGAGCACTGCACACAAAATTAATGAGTTTCACTATGAAGTACAATTTGTCCTGCAGATACAAGTCCTAATACATTTCTTTAATTGGAAAAAAATAAAGGATAGAATAGCTTTTGGAATGTGGGTTGCATGCTAACAGGGTAAAAAAAAAAAAAAAAAGTTTTAGAAGGTGAGCCCATGCTATCAGAACTGGAAACATGCAATTCCACCAGGCTTTTGCTGCAGCACTTATTACAGCCATGGCGTCAGGCTTTGTTCACACGTGGAATTTAACATTGCAATAGCAATGCCATGAACGTGCTACAGACATCAATGACTCTGGTGCTAATGTCATATTCAGCACACGTGTGAAAACTAAGCAATCGTTGGCCTTAAGGATTGGCCCAGACCATAGAAGTGCAATTAAAGAGACAACACAGATGGCCTGTGGGGAGCGGAAGCACCAAGGAGTTGGGGCAGTTTCACACTGCCGTGGTCGATCTATGAACCACGGACATTACTGCTGGGGACAGAACTCCTTATACAATCTAAAATGTAAGGAGTTCCTGCTTTTATTCTAAACAACAATGCCGACAGTGTTCACGGACCGACAACAGTAGTGCGAAACTGCCCGTGGGCTGAGGAGAGGGAGATTTGAGTTTAGAAAAACTAATGTTTACAAAACACAATGTCAACAATGTGTTTACATGATGTTAACAGCAATTAGGCAAATATCCGCTCCTCAGGTTTATAGCATAGAAAAGACAATACAATATCAGTGGGCTGATGCCAAGGACATATGAGGGCTACTTACAGCTACTTTGTAAATAACAGCATTCATGGATTCGAAGGGTAATAGATGTCCATTTTGTACAACCATTCCATCGGGTCAAATGAGGAAGCCACAGAAGGGACCAAGGAGGAAAGAAGGGGAAAAAAAAAGTCAGTTAAATGTTCTCTTTAAAAACATTTGTCTTGCAAATCACAATACAGCAAGAAAAACAATATCATTAGCATTAAATAATCTTGTTTAACCCCTCAATGACCAGGCTCCTTAGTGGGAAATTTTGGTTGATATATTTAGAATTTATTTTGGGGGAAAAAGTGAATTTAGATAATTTACCATTATCATAATTCATAATGTAACTCAGCTTTGCATTATTTTATAACGGTCCGCTTGTTTGGAAAGATCACAAATCAATTAATATTTTTTCAAATTTTCATGAAAATTATACAGTCAATTTAGGGACCATTTTATTTCCATAGGGTTTTGAAAGTTCTGTTAATAGAACCCCCTCCCCCCACATATAGCCCTGTTCTATTCACTTCATCCCCCAAACTATTCACAACAACAGATAGGAAGCTTGTTAACCCTTTAAGTATTTTACAGAACTTAAAATGAAGGTTTGATTTAGAATTTACTAATTTCATCATTAATACATTAATTTAGCCCTAAAATGTACCCACTTAAGCTGAAGTAGAAAAGGCAACCACTAATATTGGCCGGTTTTCTTCCGCGTATGATGACACCCCACATATGGATGTAACCTGCTGTCTGAGCACATGAAGGGGCGCATAATGGAAAGAGCTGCATCAAACTTTTGCAGGGCAGACGTTTGAAGAGCCCTTGACCCGTCCGCAGAGCCCGAGGCAACATTCACATGTGGCATTTCGGTTGCAATCTAAAGGCTCCACCAGTGATCACATGTTGATGTAAGATTGAATTTATAAGACTGATCACAAGTGAAGCCTTTAGATTTTGTTTCAAAACGCAACCAAAGTCCCTTATGTGACCTCACATACCACAAACCCATTATCCCAGAGAATGACTCCATTTTGTAAACTTTTTATTGTGTGGTATAGGGGGCATTTTAACCCCTTGCCACTGATGGGCATATTCAATTTGATTTCCTGTTTATCGCTACCCACTTTCAAAAATTCATAACTTTTATATTTCCATGTATATAGCTGTATGAAGGATTGTTTTCTGTGTAACAAATTGTACTTCCCATTGACAGTATTTTATATCTCAGCCGCTTGGTGCCATCATAGTGTGTGCACCGCAATCGGCACACACTATGATGTCAGCAAGCGGCTGATTTCATGGCTTATGCGACGGGAGCCAAAGCTGAAGATAGAAGAGGACCTGGGGGGGGGGGGGTTCGGAAAGGTGAGTACAGAGTTTTTGGGGATTTTTTTTTAGGCTGAGCAGGGAGCTGCTGGCTATGTTAGGCGGGGGAGGGGTGGGGGGAGGAGGAGGAAGCACTATATATTTATATATATGGATGGTGCAGGCACTGGCTATATAACCAATTTGGCAAGCTCTGTGAGGCGCTGCGTAATCTCTGTGCGCTATATAAAGGAATAATAATAATATAATAACTGGGGGGGTTTGAAGTGTCCCCAGTATAATAGCTCTATACTGTTGTACCCTTTACACGCCTCTGTTATTTTTAATCATCACCCCCTTAAAAAATACAAAGGTTTTACAACTCAAAAGGTACAAATATAAGTACACCAGTACAGGACTTTTTCCACATGTATTCTGTTATCCACAGGATATACAATAAATTCCTGATCCTGGGAGTTCAGCTCCCCTAAAATGTCAAATGACAGAATAAAATGCAACTATATGAGTACCGTATATACTCGTGTATAAGCCGAGTTTTTCGGCACAAAAAATGTGCTGAAAAACGTCCCCTCGGCTTGTACACGAATCAATACTTGTAAAAAATAATTAAATAAATAAATGGACTAAAAAAAATAAAAGTATTTACTGCCCGCCGCTGTTCTCTCCCGTGCGGCGCCTAGTAGGACGTGCCGCTGCTGACGTCATACTAGGCGCCGCACGGGAGAAGAACAATGGCGGCGCCCAGCACGATGTTAAAGAAGACAGAAGACGGCGCGGAAGCAAGAAGAGGAGCCGGGAAGCCAGAAGAGGAGCCGCGATGACATCGGGGGAGCAGCGCTGCGCATCGGGGCCACTGGAGCGTGAGTAAATAAGCTTTTTTTTTTTAATTCTGGGCTGACGGTATACTACTAGGGGGGCAGGCTGTATACTACTAGGGGGGCAGGCTGTATACTACTAGGGGGGCAGGCTGGCTATATACTTGGCTGGGTCTGTGACCAATGTATTTCCCACCCTCGGCTTATACTCCAGTCAATAGGTTTTCCCAGTTTTTGGTGGTAAAATTAGGGGTCTCTGCTTATACTCGGGTCGGCTTATACTCAAGTATATACGGTACATATCAAACTACAATATAGTTCTTATGAAGTGGAAGAAAATACTAAATAGAATATAAATATGTTACTACATTAAATGACTGTCAAGGGAAAAGATTGGACCACAACACAAAAGGCTCCCAGTCCGTCAATGTAAAGATTTTTGCTTTAGGCACACACCAACCTTCAGTGACAAGGTTATCGCAATGATTTCTTCACTGTAGTAGTACATTCAGTATATTCATTTACATTCTAAATTCTATTCTAAAGGATACTGAACCCAACCCACATTACTTCTAACAGCAAGGGAAAAACAAACAAAATATATAGTACTTTTTCTATATTTGCATATTAGTAAAATGTATGCATATTTTGTGATTCTATAGTGAACTATGGAGGGTAGAAAAAAAATAATAGGACAAAATTGTTTACTTTCCAGTTTCACAGCATCTGTTGGTTTTCTAATACTCCCAGCTAGGAAGGAAGTGTTGCTGGACACGGAATCCACTATGGAAAATAAGTGCGCTACAGTGCCATGCAACAAGAAGCATCAAAAAGGCTGGCTGTAGCATTCAGTCCAGCAGTGACAACTGGATCTGTCTGCAGCTTGCATTTCAACTTTATTTTAACTCCAAGTATCTATGGTTCTGTAACAAGTGATCTGCAAGATGAGATTCTTATCTTTAAAATGACACCAGTAGAAGGTTTCTAGGTACTATAGAATGAAGATAGAAATGTCTAAAGTGACACGTCCCCTACAGCCTCTAAACTTGACTCATCTCAGGCAAAATATGACTCTTCCTTGCTTATTTTCCCTTGAGGTTGGAAATATCAGGTTTAATCAAATAATGCATACATTTGTCATTTAAATTAAATACAGTCTCCAACAAAATGGACTCAAGCTACAAGATGATAAATTTCCCCAATATTTCTGAACCTCAAAAGGAATAAATAAGCAGGTAACACAAATCTCAGGATCTTGATAAAATTGACCTATGTTAAAGGGCTGATGCAGACAAGTACTCATGGACATATTGTACAGTTTATCATTGCTGATCAGGCAGGCAGGCAGACAGACAGACCAGACAATCTGTATAGCATGCTCAGGACTGGACATTTTTATTGTAAGTGGTTGTATTACACGGCTAAAGAAGTCGTAGTTTCACCAATACAATTAGTAACACAACATACTATTGGTAATATCCTGTAGAGACCAATACTGAAATGTAAAAATATTTCAGCTTTTTACACAGTATTCTCCAAGCCAGCCTGCAAGCGGTACATTACAGTAATCTTTCCTGTCACGTGTCACACCAATGACAATCTAATGGCATCAGGTGCTAACTGGAATTGATGACTTGGAATAACCACTAATACTTTCTACAATCAACTGCAGACAGCAAGAATATAAATCCAGGGTCTAGTTGTAGCTAAAGACAAAAAAAAAAAAATTGCTACAAATTAAGAAAATAACAGTTAACAAACTAACCTCCCCCTCAGGTACAACGCACATCCTTTATAAAGTTCTTATGTTACAACAGAGCTGTTCAGTATATTCACATATGACCGCTTTTATTTTTTGCAGGGTTACGTTAGGTCGGGTTCAAACAGTGAGCTTCAGTTGCATCATTTAACACAATTCAAACACATATCCACTTTTACCTAAACACATTATAGGGAATGAGATTCACATGCTTTACATGCAAATAAGGCAAAACACGCTTATGCGTTCTGGCCAAATCCCTCCCTATTGCATTTAAAAACGCAACCAAAATGCAACATGCGAGTGCAGCCTTAGAGGCTGGATGAGGGGGTCACTTTAGACTCATATTTTGGACTCCTAGAGACATGCTTTTAGTATCATTGTAAAGTAGCTCAAAGAACAACAATGCTGACACATTTGGAGAGTCTGGTCTTTAACCCCTTCATCCCCGACCGATCACTGACTAAAGACGTCAGCGGGTGCGCGTCCCGAGTCTGTATCAATGTCTTCTGCAGTTTTCTTTTGCACCACGCTAATCGTGGGAGCAGGATCGGGTATGGAGAAGGGAGGTGCTGTTTATTCACAGCATCGAGCTGAAGAAGCGCAATGCAGAGAGAAGAGCTGGCACTGGTGCCGGTTCTATAGATCCCCATCGGTCAAGTGATCACCGAGTCTGTTGCGGATAATCAGACCTAGTCTGGCTCAGGTCAAACATCTGTCCCCGCTGGGGGTCCTTTTCCCCTTTAACTGGGGCTCTTATACATGACCCACTTACAGGTGAAAACAAAGTTTAAAAAAATTTTTTTAAAAAAATGGACATGTCTCCTAGAGGTCTTTTATGGCCTCATGGGGGGCATATAAATTTAAAAACACACATACACCTACTCAACTATATCTTAAAGGAAATCTACCATTTTGTTTTTATGCATTGTGAACCAAACATACTTTGAGAATGCTGCAGCGACACCGATGCAGAAACATCTTGTTAATCCCTGAACCGAGTAGTTTTGCTCAAAAGAAAAAAAATGTATAAAATTCAGGACCTTGGGAAATCTGGGTGCAGGCTGTCTGCAGTACATAACACACATACACAGGAGCTGCCTGAACTGTCCAGACAGGATTAATCAACCTGAGCTGGATGACTCACACACAGCAGCTCGAGGATGGTGCGGCGATTCATTTTGGGACAACACAATCACAATCAGGGACAACACAGTAATGAGATGTTCTTGGCTTATGCTTGGCAGGACAAGGCTGGTGCAGTGCATAATTAAGGTAAGGAAAGCGACGATGCCGAGCGTCAGAGCTTGATCATTTTAGAATTGTTCTTTGAGCAAAATCACTTGGATCAAGGATTAAACAAGGTATGTTTCTGTATCAGTGTAGCTACAGCATTCTCAAGGTATGTTTGGTTCATGATGGATAAAAACAAATGGTAGATTTCCTTTAAGTTGAATCTGTATGCAAGTTGGAACTGTACATTTTATAATTGTAAACCCAGCCAAAATTCTGACAATAGGATTTTAAGAACGTTGAGTCCGTTTATAACTAAGGGTCGTCTGTAAGTCAAGTGTTAAGTCGGGGACCGCCTGTATGTGCTTGGGCTAATATGGTGTAAAATTTAGCAACTGTGTTCCTTTGACAGCCCTACTCTGCAAAAAAACACATGTATGAGAACAGCCTAACACAGCTTATTCTGTAGCTCCTTATGAAGTAATAAGCTATTCCAAGTCAGGAAGAGCTTAGGGCAGTGGTGGCGAACCTATGGCACGGGTGCCAGAGGTGGCACTCGGAGCCCTGTCTGTGGGCACCCAGCACAGAATTTACCAGATAGGACTCAAGCCTTCCTCCTGCAGTCCAAGACGGCCCAGGACGCGCCATGCCCCTTGCAATTTTAAAGTGAAACGTACTTAGCTGCCAGGAGGGAGCCAGAAGGGAAGCTACAATCCTGCATTCTATTGTATTGGTGTCCTCAGGATGCTTATACGATTGAAACTTGTAATACACCAGAGATCAACAGGTTACTGCTCAAATTGTCATGTTGGCACTGTGCAACTTAAAAGTGGGTTTTGGTTGTAGTTTGGGCACTCTGTATCTAAAAGGTTCGCCATCACTGGCTTAGGGAAACCTGTTTCCTCAAAAAAAAAAAAAAAAATTGGGAAAGCCATGAACATCATCAGCCCAATTTTCTCTCTGTTTACATCCACTGTAAATATTTCTGCAATGGCAGTACCAGATCGATGCACCATCCATGCTCAGAACCTATGTCCCAGGTCAACACCTGAAAAGAGTTTGTATGTTCTCTCCGTGTTTCCCTGGGTTTCCTCCCACACTCCAATACATAGCAATAGGTTGATTAGATTGTGAGCCCCACTGGGGACAGGAACTGATTTAGCAAGCTCTGTGCAGCGCCGTGTAATCTGTGTGCACTATACAAATAAAGGAATTATTATTTATTATTATGGAAACATTTTACTATCCTTTCGAGTCACTGCCCGATCTTTTGATGCATCAAGAAGGTTGTCTCTCGATTGGCCTGTCAGTAAATTACTCCAATAGATAGTTACCATGTAGTCCAGAAACATGTTGAAAAGGGACCACAAAGAGTAGAAAAACTGGAGGAATGGGTAGTCAATAATAGGTAGAGAATTGTGCTATAAACAATTTAAATCATATAAGTGAAGGGTATTCCTACCCTCACATCATGATTGTGGCGTATACCTAACTACTTGGTAACAATGTACCTTGTTCATTTACTAGTTGTGCCAATAGCTTATATTTGTATTTATGTCTACTTAACCATCCTTACGATATTTGTATACACAGGGCTAGTAGGTTACCATTTTTTAGTACTGAGGGATATCAATTGTGAGTGCCATTTTTCATGTTTGCACCGACTTGTGCATTGTGAGGGTTGAGTACATTGACTTACCGGGGTCTGGTACCTGGGTTATTCATGCATGTACTTTTTATCCTTTTTAAAATGCTTTTAAATGTAGCAGTTTTTGTAGTATATGAAATAAAGTTTTCTGCCAACATTTTTCTGCCTATACACACTTTTTTTGTTTTCTTCTTTGACCAAAAGGTAGGACTTCTCGATTTTTAGGGAAATCAGATGCTATTGCCAACTTTATGACAGAGCCAGCTACTCTTAGACTCATTGCCCCCTACTGGCCTCAGTTTTTGTAAACTTTTGAGGATCAGTTGCAAAGGAAGAAAGGTTTAGGCTAGGCCTACATCCAAAGATTGGCTGAAGGCATCCTGTCCTGCTTGGGTCTAGCGAGAAGAATTTGTCCATCTTTGTATTCTGGTGTGTTGCAAACAGGTCTATTACTGGTCTCCCCCATTTGTGGGAGATTAGGCCGAAGACCTCAGGGTTTAATAACCACTCATAGGTCCAGGTAGACTGTGCTTAGGAAGTCTGCTCGTTTGTGCTCTACCCCTCAGGTAAGTGGCTGTCAGAGACAGTAAGTTTAATTCCAGCCACATTAATAGGTTTTGGGATAGAGTTACCAGGTCTTTGTATGTGGTCCCCTTGGTCTCCGTAGGTATGCTACGGTAGTTGTATTGCTGGACAATATTTTTAAATGGTGACCCTTCAGAAGAGATTGAGCGGGGACAAAGTAATGTCTTTCAGGTGTATTGTGCACATAACAATACTTTTGCCCTATCAGGAGGGAAAATGTTTTTATGGACTCCATCTGATTGATTATAAATCTTAAAATACTGAACAAATCAAATGAAAAGACACATTGGGTTCTTTTACAAAATAAATAATATTTAATATTTTTTGTTCTCTCTCTAGTACTGGAACTGCCACATCCAACTGAAGTATTTGTTGGATGTAGGTCCAGAGCTGGAGATTTAGGGAACGGGTTGGCTGACGGGAAATTAGAAATTTTTGTGGAGGAATATGAATAAATTCTTGTAACCCTGGTGTAGTGTCTGCAGGATAAAGATATGTGATGTAGCTGCTCTTCTGCCCACAGAG
The DNA here is from genome assembly GCF_040894005.1 of Engystomops pustulosus. Lineage (NCBI taxonomy): Eukaryota > Metazoa > Chordata > Amphibia > Anura > Leptodactylidae > Engystomops > Engystomops pustulosus. The sequence goes on from NC_092415.1 coordinate 145,109,747, forward strand.
AGAACACATGGCTGTGTGAATGAGACCTTACAGTTGCAGGATCAGAGGACATCACATAAATCTCCAAGGTGAGAAAAGCCACTGTTCTATAAATTCTCATTTTAAAGATTCAGCTCCCAGTAAAATGATGAACACATGATTTTATATGTGATACAGTAACCTAGTAACCACAGAACATCTAGCTGTGAAATAGGAAATAACGTGTGGGGGCGTAATTGCAGTTACGTCAGGTTTCTGTCTTCAAAATGTCCTGCAAATCCACTCTAGTCACTCAATGGTGCAGGAAAGACTAAAGAGTTAGTTACGATGAGTTTACAAATTATGTACTACATTTTAAAGGGCACCTACCACCACAAATCTACCTATAAAAGGTAGATTGGGTGGTAGGTGCATCAATGGGACGTGAGGATAGCCCTTTTAAGGGCTAATCCTCACGTCCCCTCACTTTTTTGATAACTTTTATTCCACATATATTTAAATTTACTTATGCGGCTACCGGGGCGTGGAGTAGCCGCATATGAGATTACACGAGGCGGCTACTCCACGCCCCGGTACCCACTTTACCCCTCCTACTCACCCATCTTCGGCGCGCAGCTCCGCGTAGCTGCGCGCCCTCGTCCGGCGATCCTGCCGTCTGCGCATGCGCAGAAGAGCAGGCCCGCGCCTGTCTCGGAGTTGTGACCGCGCAGGCGCGGGCCTGCTCTTCTGCGCATGCGCAGACGGCAGGATCGCCGGACGAGGGCGCGCAGCTACGCGGAGCTGCGCGCCGAAGATGGGTGAGTAGGAGGGGTAAAGTGGGTACCGGGGCGTGGAGTAGCCGCCTCGTGTAATCTCATATGCGGCTACTCCACGCCCCGGTAGCCGCATAAGTACATTTAAATATATGTGGAATAAAAGTTATGAAAAAAGTGAGGGGACGTGAGGATTAGCCCTTAAAAGGGCTATCCTCACGTCCCATTGATCCACCTACCACCCAATCTACCTTTATAGGTAGATTTGTGGTGGTAGGTTTCCTTTAACTTAAAAGTGGCATATCCACTGCAGACAACTCATATACAACATTTATAAACATTTATCAAACTGTCTAAGCAACTGTTATAAATCTGATTTGCAATAGACATCTAAAAAGTTCTTAAAACAAGTCTAATGATAAATGTGCCTAATGGTTTCAATTTCTCCCACATATCTGAATCAGGGATCAGGCTAAATAAATGAGATCACTTTAACTCTGCCCAAAAGGAGAATAATGGGAACTTAAGTCACTTAAGAAAGCGGATTTTAGCAGGAAATCTTCCTCCAACGCTGTGTAGCACATAGTAATTTGCTCCAGGAGCTCTACATTCAGTAAGCCAAGTTACAATAGCAAAGAACCTATTCTTTAAACATACAAAATTCTTTGGAATTCAATCTTTATGAAATTATATTTACGTATTCCATAAACTGCATCATTTTCCACTGCAGAGGATTCTCTTCGCACAAAAGTTTTTTTTTTTTTTTTTTGTGGGAGTGGGGTTGACATAAGGTAACATAAAGGTAGTCCCCAGATTACGTACAAGATAGGTTCCATAGGTTTGTTCTTAAGTTGAATTTGTATGCAAGTCGAAACTGTATATTTTATAATTGTAGATACAGACAATTTTTTTTTGCTCCAGTGACAATTGGAGTTTCAAAATCTTTTGCTGTAATTAACTAAGAATTAACAATAAAGCTTCATAAAAGACACCTTTCAGAGAGCATTCAGAGAGCTTCACCAGAGGTCACAGTGGGCAGAGGGGTCCGTCTTTAACTAGGGGTCTTCTGTAGGTCGGGTGTCCTTAAGCAGGGGACCGCCCGTATTACAATAAAGTCAAAAGAGAATTTTTTTTTTTTGATTGGGCAGAATTACACGTTGTCACTATGTTTCCAAGTGGCTATAGAAGCTTTTCCTACGTAACACAACATATATAAAAATGAAATCACATAATGCAGTGGCAACACAGCCGCTCTATTTAACCAGTGTCACTGGGATGTATCAGTGGTTTGGTAATGTAAACCCACCTTTAAAATAATTCTCTCATTATGAGAATGATATTACAGCATAAAGGTTCGCTATTAATGGTTTTCATTTGTATGACAGCAGCTGTTCCATGAATGCTTCTTGTGTAATCTCCATGGAAATAACTGGGGAGAGGGTTCTACCAACAGATAATTAAACTTCAAAGACAATTGAAAACTTAAACAATTGAAATCTCTGGAAAGACAGTTGGTACTTAAGATGCAGATATGAAGGATTCCATAACACTAACTTCCTCCCGAAACATACATAGTGCTTACAGAAAACTGTTGCCATAATTTCATGTCACGTAACTGTAACAAAGTTAACATTGTTTTCTAGATCAGTCAGAGAATAAAAGATAAATGAATGTACAAGCAGAGCAACTCAACAAAGAGTTCGCTACTAAGAAAATAAATGAAAGTAAGAGAAGTTCACCTTCCAATCCCTGTTCTTCCATTTCCTCCCTCATGAAGGTACCGTCGTCTGCCTTTCCGGTAGGACAGCTATTCCACCCCCCAGACATAAATTAGGTAAAAGCTGGTCTCTGACAGACTCACAGAGCCAAACCCTTGCATCTCCAGCAATGTTATGAGGGAGGAGCAACTTCCTGATGTCCAGCCCAGAGAATACAATTAGAAAAACTTCCTTTCCCACAGTCACCGCTGCAATTTTGAACACATCCACAAGGAGTTTTCCTTCCCGGGCTAAAGTAGAGACTAAACTCCATTTTGAAATAAAGGAAATTAGAAAGAAATAATAACCATCTACAACAAGGTCAAAGTCACTAATAAACATAACTTAACCTGCCTAGTCTAGTACAGCAATGCATTTGTCACAGCCTACAACTGCTGCAGCGTACAGACACCTGGATTGCACATCTAATTCCACCAAGTACAATGTTCTTACATGTCTGCAAAACTGATTAACAGTATCCCACTATTGAAAGGAAGAATCGGCAAGTTAAATTTCCACATTCCCTTTACCCCCTAAGGTTGCTCTCAGACGTTCCATCTGAGTTGCATTTTTAAAAACAACAGGTCAGGGCTTGGTCAGAAGGCATACGTTTTCCACTGATACATACACACACACACACACACATATATATTATATATATATATATATATATATATAATAATAATTCTTTATTTATATAGCGCACACAGATTACGCAGCGCTGCACAGAGCTTGTCAAATTGGTCCCTGTCCCCATGGGGCTCACAATCTAAACAACCTAACAGTATGTTTTGGTGTGTGGGAAGAAACCGGAGTACCCGGAGGAAACCCACGCAAACACGGAGAGAACATACAAACTCTTTGCAGATGTTGACCTGGGTGGGATTCGAACCCAGCGCTGCAAGGCAGAAGTGCTACCCAAACAGCCACCATAATCTAGGCGTTTTAGTGGAACTATAAATGCATAGTGGAAATTGTTGCATTAAAAAATGCAAGATGGAATGCGGCCTAAGGCTCTCTGCATACAAACGTGTATGTTATGGGCCACAAATAACATATTCATGATTCGCCATTTCTGGGCTGTGTGTCACCAGCAGGTGAAGTCAACGCAAACACTTATGTGTGCATTAAAGACCAACTGCAATTAGGACCTGCTCTGAGTATTGCGGCTCTGCTTAAGAACCACAGGAATGTTTATAAGCCTATAGAAAATGCGTGTGCGCTATCTGTTGCATTGATAGGTAGGACTCAGACAAAAAAAAATGTCCTTTTGCATGAGGGCTAAATAGATACTAGTTTTCAGAAGCAACTTCACCCACTTCTGTATGGAGATCATACATACTGAAATTCTATGCTTTTGGTACAGAAGGGAGCTATTGACTAAAAATAATCTTCCTCATACTCCTCCTTTAAATAGCTGGAAACGTATACTGTGGTAGGTATGGCATCAATGCTGCGTCCCAACAGGGCGGATCAGAGAGCATTTTAAAGTGGGGACGTTCAGCAAGTATTTGTTTTTGTTTTGTTTTTATATTTTGAGACATCCTGTTTGTCCTGAGCCTATGCTGATATTTTGATGTTGAGGATATTTACAGAAAACAAAAAAAAAGTTAAACCCACAGACAAGTTACAACCTACAGACAGGATACCGTCTTTAATAAATGGCAACACGCCTATGCCCCCCCCCCACCCATACAGGGTCTTACACTATACACAATGCAGTACAGCTCAGCTTCCGGCCAGGCAGCTGCTGCTCCGAGGGGTAGGGAAAGCAGATGCTAAATTCCACTGGACAGGAAGTGATGTCAATAGTAGAAGAGTATGCAAAATCTGACATTTTCTGCTGGCTCTTACACATTCACAGAATAATCATTCCCTGTAGCTCACAACTGTCATCCAGCAGCGCGTAACATCGGTCCAGAGAATAAACCATCAGAAAATACAGAGCAGCCTTGCATTCCCTTCTAGCCTTGTGTTACACTGAACAGACATAGTTTGGGGGAAAAGTTTGGCATTTATTCAGTGAAATCTCTGCCCAATTTGGGAGCAAGGGTCCAGTGGGCGGTCCTATTGGCCCTCCCTGTGTCACTATACATACTGAGAAATGTACCCAGCTGTCAGTCACTGGACCCGGGAGAAATAGTTATCTTCCCCACAACACTCTGTATCCTCAGCTCCTTCTGCTCCATGATCAGGGATGCCCCTGGTCCTGGTCCACTGCCCTCTGCGGCCATCACGGGTCATGTGGAGATGTACAACAGCACAGCAATTCATCCACACACTGCAGCTGGGCCTTTCTGCGACTGGAAGAGACCATAACATGTCCCCACCCTCCCACGCAGGCAGCAGTGGAAGAGTCCATGTCTCCATTCATACTATAAACATCACGTCAGGGAGGCGCACACATGGAAGTAGTAGCGGGCACGTCCCAGGCCCAGCAGTGAGCAGAGCAGCACACACCCGCCGCCAGCTCCCCGTCCTCTCCCTCCCTCCCTCCCTCCACCATGCAGAGCTCGGAACCCCCGCACAGGCACAGGCCGGATATGAGACTCACCCATTTTTGCTCCGGTGCTGCTCCCGCTCTGCCTGGCTTGCTTCTAGTCTCTGTAACTGACACAGCCCCGGGACGTTGCCGTGCGCGCTACGTCTACAGACGGCAAGGAAGCGGCGACTTCAGCCCACACGGTGACGTCAGGAAATGGGAGGTGCTCTGGCTGTGGAATCCGTACGCCCTGCTCGTACAGCGGGAGGTGGGAGTGGCGGCGGCTGAGGAGAGGGGCAGCTGCTGGGCCGCTTCCGCCAGAACTCTGCGTGCGGTCACAAGAGGAGGAACCGAGCGCCGCGATTGGCGGAACGGGAGCAATGACGGAGACCGGAGGGGTGTTGTGTGACAAAATGGAGGCCGCACCCTGTGACGTGGAGATGTGCGCGCTCAAGGGGAGAACATGTCCTCCGCTGCGGATGCGTCCTGCTAGGCAGCACAATTACTACAGGCTGTATATACCAGGGCTGTAGCCAGGGGGCGCCAGCAGTCACACACAGCCGGTACATGGAGAGTTCATGTGCGGAATGTCTCCCGATACTACCCGTACTTTATAGGGACCTTTAATACAGCCCTTCTAGATCTACTGCCAGTACATTGTGGGCCTGGTGTACACATATGTATTTTTATGGAGTTTTCTCCAGGTGCACTACCTGTATACTGTGTGAAAACAAGGCAGAGGCTTGTTTTATTCCACATTAAAAAGCCACATTTATTCTTATACAATCATTATACATCTCCAATTCAAATAGCTATTATGTCTGTACTGTGGCATTTAGATCACAGTTCTGTTGTCATTTTATAGAAGCTCCTCTTGAATTTCAGATTGTGTACACAGCGGTATCTACACTTCAATCTACAGGCGGGAGCAATATATCCAGTTCAGTCACACCTGGAAGATGTTTATTTTTAAACTGACATTAGAACTGTTACTTAAAAAAAAAAAAATACAATCTTTTTTTAATTGAACCTTTTACAATTTAACAGCGTCAGACAAGTACAACCGTAGTAATCAGTTCAATAGAATTGCAAAGTACACAATAAATATGCGCAGTGTGTTGTCACAGGAAGAAAAAAATCATACCTGACAGTACATGGGGATGCACAAATTTCAGAGGGGAATCCCAGTGATTACTGGGAAAGGAAATTCGCTACACCTAGAGGGTTATGATGACAGGCTCAGCTCAGAGTCTGGATGTAATGGTAGAATAGGAAGCGAGTTTCGTTGGAAATGTATAGATGGTAGACCAGGAGAGTCGAGCCAGGGACCCCAGATCTGCTCAATCTAACGTTCTGCTTTCCTCTTAAGATACACTCCTTTCTCAAGCCTATTTATTTTATTCATTTGATTTACATACTATTGCACTGTAGAAGGAGAGGTTTGAATCTAGTCATACACAAGGAGCTTCCTAACATGATAGAGCATCCAAGCTGTTAGAGATTTTTATCTAGGGCCTAACCGACCTTATTTCATGTTGTACAGTGACCTTCAAATTAACCCTTTCATGGTTGTCCTGGTACCAGGAACCTGAACATAAAACCAAGACACGTCAGTCTCTTAGTGTATGTAAAGATCTTCTCCCGTTTAATATCTCAAATGCATAATAAAAAGACAGAAAAATCAGCATTGGTGGGCGTGACAAGGAGATAATGTGGGGGGTAGCAGGCAATTCAATACTGTACACAGTTTCAATAAGACCTAGAACCTCCATACCACATGGATAACGAATGCAGCAGTTATCTATACCGGTTACCTATAGTTAACTACAGTAGTAATCTTGCATTTTCACTACACCTATTTCTATATGATGTCCACTTTCCTTATAAAGGAGAACTCACTTTCTTCATTTATTCTGCTGTAGATATATTCCTGTTGTACATTGCTGATTTATTCCTGTGTTTCTTGCAGATCAATGACCGTAGCAGGAAACAGATAAAGGAGCACAGTAATTGGCATGTTAAGCATTCTACCATAAACATTGTAAAGGAAATGGGTCAGTGTAGAAGGAAATAGAGCATGCTTTACCCAGGAAATGATTTATCTGTGCTAGACAGTAGTTTAAAAACTAAAAGCTGGCTACGGTGAACGGATCACTGCGTGCGCTATCTCCTTGAAAGAGAAGGCAGAAAGGAAGGAAATGAGGGAAGTTTTAAAAAACCTGAGTGCACACCTTTAAGTTGATCATCTCTGACGTAATGTCCATATAATAATTAAAATGCGTTAAATATTTTAGCTAATATGTAAAAATAAAATAAGACATTACAGAGTAACAAGTCATGTGAAACAATCGGAGTGAGGGAGTGAAGTTTTTCCCTTCCTGACCAGGCCCAATTTTTAGGATATGACAAGTGTCACAATAAGTGGTTTTAACTTTGCAACGATTTTGAATTGTTTTCTTGTTACACATTGGGGGAGATTCATTGAGACTGGTGTTTATAATGCTGATGATGCTCATGGTCCTATTGTCAAGGTTGCCCCTGTGATCCACATCTTGGGTCGCAGTAGCGGCTCCCCATGTCTCTTACCTATCCATGGTCCAGCTGCTTCTGCTGTGGTCTGTCGTGCGTCCCCGCCTCCTAGGGCACGCATGCCAGCTCTGTAAGATTTAAAGGGCCATTGCGCAGCTAATTGGCGCTGGACGGCCACTGACCTGTTAAATACCTCGCCTAGAGAAAGCTGTCTCCTGCGATTCCTGTGTATTTACCATTGTGACCCTCTGCTACATTTCTGACCTCGATTCTCTGCCGCCTGCCTTGACCTTGTGCTACATCCCGGACTTTGATCCTGTGCTGCCTGTCCTGACCTTCTGCCTGACCACAACTCCAGCTACAGGCCCTGGAGCGCATGGCTGCTCTATGGATGCAGCAGGCAGACGATATAGAAAACCGGCTGCGCCAGAATAACCTCTGCATATTGGTCCTGCCGGAGAGGGCCGAAGGCTGAGACCCGGTGGCTTTCATGGAGGCTTGGCTAAAAGACACGCTGCCAGATGCCAACTTATCTACCTCCTTTACCATCAAGAGGGCCCACAGAGTACCGGGGAGACCACATATGCCAGGTGCACCATTGCGCCCCATGCTTGCTAGAATCTAGAGCAGCAAGGACCGGGATCAGCTACTACAGGCTGCCAGACGCCTGTAGAACGCTAACATCTCTATCTTTCCTGATTTTTCGGCCGCCCTGCAGAAAACTAGGGCTTCCTTTATGGGAGATGCAGATCCAATATAGCATGACTCTGGATCATTTATGAGGAAAGCTCTCATTTTTTTCCCTCTCCTACTGACGCCGACTCTTGGATCAACTCCCTGCGTACATCACCGTGGTGGTGAAGTTCAGCTGTTGCCCAGGTTGGCCCGTGCTCCGATTGACATTATGTCCGGTATTATTAGATGCACCTTGTGCCAATTGTCTTTATATATCTGTCAATATACTGCTCTTCATTTAGGATAATCTGTATGTTTGCTGGTTAAATATTATACTATGCATTAGCTGGGGTGCCCCAGTTACTGGAGCAATAGTCTGTTTAACTACATCTAATACAGAGTACACAGCAATCTAGTGCCCTTGTAGTACACCAAAATAACTCAACCCAAGCTATTCTGAAAATAACGGGAGCAGGTGGGATACTTCAGACTGACAACCCAGGCGTACTTGACACGTTCACCTCATTCTATCAGGACCTATACAGTGCGAGATGCACCCTCAGAGTTGGCCCATTATCTAGGCCAGTGGTGGCGAACCTTCTGTGGGCACCCGGGCCATCACCCAAGCACACCAGACAGGACTCAAAGAATCTTCCTGCAGTTCCAAGCAACTTATCCAAATTATCTTTGGAAGACATTCTGCTGGCCCCACAATTCTCTGTGTACAGAAGGACACTGGAAAGAAGCTGAAATTATGTAAATTTTCCATCTTGTCCTGATCATAATTGAACGTTGTTGAAGAACAGGGAGCAATAAGTTACTGTTTTAATTTTGGTTGGCACCTAGCAATAAATATGGGGAGGGTGTTTAAGTTGCAGTTTGGGCACTCGGTCGCTAAAAGGTTCGCCATCACTGATCTAGGCGATCTGACTTTCCCACGCCTCACTCCTGAGCAAAATCAGATGTTAGATGCCGCTATCACTCTAGATGAGTTAAAGGAAGCACTAGCGGAGATGGCTAAGGGTAAAGCGGCAGGCACGGATGGCTTCCTGATTGAGGTTTATCAACAGTATCAGGATCAGATTATCCCACCTCTCCTTCAGGTATTACAAAACGGGGGTATTTTGCTGTTTTATGAAGCCACAATAGTACTGATTTTAAAGCCCGGTAAGAATCCCATAGATTGCGGGTTTTACAGACCCATATCCCTATTAAATTCGGAATATAAACTAACTAAAATTTTAGCCCATAGATTGAATGTCGTTGTCTTCTCACTCAGTTCAAGCCAGCTTTATGCCGGGTCGCAGCACCTCGGACAACTTGCTCCGTTCGCAGGTAATACAACAAATAGGAAGGCTAGGCAGGAGGACTGGGCCCTGGGCGTCACTGGATGCCGCCAAGGCCTTCGACTCTCTGGAGTGGCCATATTTGATAGCAGTTCTTGAGAAATTTGGATTTAGCCCCTCCTTTGTTAAGTGGATGTCTATGTTATATGCACACCCAAAAGCCTTAGTCGCCCTGAACGGCCAACAGTGGCAGAGCTTTGGGTTGTGCAGGGGCACCCGTCAGGGATGTCCTCTGTCTCCTCTGCTCTTTGCTCTGGCCAACGAGCCCCTGGCCATGAGAATCAGGGCGGATGAGCAATATAAGGGGGTCCTTGAGGCACAACATGAGGAACGTCTTGCTATTTATGCGGACGACCTTCTCCTGTTCATGTCAAGCCCGGACACAAGCCATTGCAGTTATAAATTACTTTAGCCAATATTCCAGTTTTCCATCAATTGGACCAAATTCTACTTGCTCTACCTTTCCCCACATAGGGCCTCCTCTCCCCCGCAGGTGTGCAATCTACAAGTGGCTGACAGTCTCCTTTGTCATGGGTGTCCCCGCGACCCACATCTCAGGTCGCGTGTACACCTGTGCCTCGCTCCAGTCCCCGGCTCCTATGCGGTCCCCAGCTTCCCCCCGTGTTGTCTTGCCTCTACACGCTCCTGCTCACCTAGGGTGTGCGCACAGCAGCACTCAATTTAAAGGGCCTGCACACCGCTAATTAGTGCTGGCCATTTCCAGGAATTCTATAAAAGCTGGCCAATTCCTGCATTCCCCGCTGGATCTTTGTGCTTCTTGCCTTAGAAAAGGCTTCCCAGTGTTATACCTGTGTTCCAGTGTTTCCTGCATTCCTGTGTGTTCCTGTATGTACCCGTGTATCCTGAGTTCCTGTTCCTCTGTGTTCCTGCTCCTGATTTCCCGTGTCCTGCGTTCTTGTGTGTCTGTGTTCCTGTCCCCATCTGCCTGGACCCCCCGTTGATGAACCTGGATTGGACTTGACGTTGCATCTCTGCCACCTGCCCTGACCCTGTGCCTGTCCTGTATCTGACTACGAGACTGTCTTCTGCTAAGGCAGTGATGGCGAACCTTTAAGAGCCTGAGTGCCCAAACTTCAACCAAAAGCCACTTATTTATTGCAAAGTGCCAGCGCAGCAGTTTAAGCAGTAATTTATTTCTCCTTGTTCTTTGACAACTTTCATTCGTTCAGCCTCCAAAAGACACCAACCCAGTTGAAAGGAGGAGGGGAACTTCGCCCATCATTGTAGGAAGATTCTTTGAGTTCTGTCTGGTGAACTTCATGCTGGGGCGATGGCCCAGGTGCTCACAGAGAGAGCTCCGAGTGCCGCCTCTGGCACCAGTGCCATAGGTTCGCCACCACTGTGCTAAGGTATCTCGACCTCGGCTGCCACAGCAGGCTAGTCGCACCTGTGGAACGACCTGGTGGTACCCTGCCGTAGCAAGGACATCCCGCTTTGTGGCGGGCTCTGGTGAAGACCAGGTGCCACTTAGACTCCGGTCCCAGGTGTCGGCTAGTACCACCCCCCACGGTGATCCAGAGGATTCACTCATCCCGAATCCTGACATCCTTTATCTGGGGTAAATCTAGATCTAAGCTCCAGTTAGCAAAACTACAGCAGCCAAAAGATCAGGCAGGATTAGTCTTAACAAATACACTCACTGGCCACTTTATTAGGTACACCTGTCCAACTACTCGTTAACACTTAATTTCTAATCAGCCAATCACATGGCGGCAACTCAGTGCATTTAGGCATGTAGACATGAAGAAAGGTGATTTGAGTGCCTTTGAACGTGGCGTGGGTGTTGGTACCAGAAGCGCTGGTCGGAGTATTTCAGAAACTGCTGATCTACTGGGATTTTCACACACAACCATCTCTAGGGTTTACAGAGAATGGTCCGAAAAAGAAAAAACATCCAGTGAGCGGCAGTTCTGTGGGCGGAAATGCCTTGTTGATGCCAGAGGTCAGAGGACAATGGGCAGACTGATTCAAGCTGATAGAAAGGCAACAGTGACTCAAATCGCCACCCGTACAACCAAGGTAGGCAGAAGAGCATCTCTGAACACACAGTACGTCGAACTTTGAGGCAGATGGGCTACAGCAGGAGAAGACTACACCGGGTGCCACTCCTTTCAGCTAAGAACAGGAAACTGAGGCTACAATTTGCACAAGCTCATCGAAATTGGACAGTAGAAGATTGGAAAAACGTTGCCTGGTCTGATGAGTCTCGATTTCTGCTGCGACATTCGGATGGTAGGGTCAGAATTTGGCGTCAACAACATAAAAGCATGGATCCATCCTGCCTTGTATCAACGGTTCAGGCTGGTGGTGTCATGGTGTGGGGAATATTTTCTTGCCACTCTTTGGGCCCCTTGGTACCAATTGAGCATCGTTGCAACGCCACAGCCTACCTGAGTATTGTTGCTGACCATGTCCATCCCTTTATGACAACAATGTACCCAACATCTGATGGCTACTTTCAGCAGGATAATGCGCCATGTCATAAAGCTGGAATCATCTCAAACTGGTTTCTTGAACATGACAATGAGTTCACTGTACTGAAATGGCCTCCACAGTCACCAGATCTCAATCCAATAGAGCATCTTTGGGATGTGGTGGAACGGGAGATTCGCATCATGGATGTGCAGCCGACAAATCTGCGGCAACTGTGTGATGCCATCATGTCAATATGGACCAAAATCTCTGAGGAATGCTTCCAACACCTTGTTGAATCTATGCCACGAAGAATTGAGGCAGTTCTGAAGGCAAAAGGGGGTCCAACCCGTTACTAGCATGGTGTACCTAATAAAGTGGCTGGTGAGTGTATATTGTCACATAAAGAGCATTCTGCATCTTGCTGTATTTATAAATAAAATGTATGTGGCTCTGTATTATCTGATGCTCCAGCTATTTTTCAATTTAGCTTAGGGATACCCGTATATACTTGAGTATAAGCCGACCACAGTATAAGCCGGGACACCTAATTTTAACACAAAAAACTAGAAAAACCTATTGACTCAACCATAAGCCGAGGGTGGGAAATGCATTGGTCACAGCCCCAGTATATAGCCAGCAAGCCCCTGTAATATATAGCCTCCCAGCTCCCTGTAGTATATAGCTGGCCGAGCCATGCGCACGGAGCAGTCGCGGACCTGGCGCCAGCCTGAAGAAAGAAGAGGCGCAGACCCACCGTGAACATGGAGATAGAAGAGTAGCTGCCCGGGCCGTCGGAATGGTGAGTATTCAGTTTATTTTTTTTTTATTATATACCCGAGTATAAGCCGAGTGGGGAATTTTCAGCACACAAATTGTGTGTAAAACACTCGGCTTATGCTAGACGCAGTGGTTCTCAACCTGTGGGTCGCGACCCCGGTGGGGGTCGAACGACCAAAACACAGGGGTCGCCTAAAGCCATCGGAGCCACGATTTTATTGCATTTTTTGGCACGAATACAATATTCTTGTACATGGTTTGGGGTCACCGCAACATGAGGAACTGTATTGTAGGGTCACAGCATTAGAAAGGTTGAGAACCACTGTGCTAGAGTATATATACGGTAACCAGTTATAATTCTGCATCCATAACTTCATATTTTTAATACGTCTTTATTTCAGAAAGAGGTTCCAAGATTAAGAAAATTCTTACTGTAGCCAAAAACATCTGCTCTTTTTATCATGTGCTTCGCCACACATTCTCTTTCTCTGCTGCTTGCAGAACTAGCATTTCTCAACAGCTGAACATACCTGCTTTCTATAAGGCCATAAAAATACCACATTCTTGACTATAGTTCTACAGGGAATAAAAACATTATGCCTGAGAAATTTAAAAGGGACAACTTGAATGTTCAATACGATAAGGGTCGACACAAAGATTATTAATCCAATGTCATGGTTGTCTATGAAAATGTATAATGCAGGCAAATGCATGTCTGATAAATTGGTAATTGGTGAGGGGTCTGGTAGTAAATCATGATGTGAACCTGTAATTAGGACATACATTTTCACCTAATGACAGGATCTTCAAAAGAGGGTTACAGGTGGTCAGGGGGGGGGGGGGGGGCAGACACTCCCCAGGGGCCTATGACCGCCCACAGTGGTCTTGAGGGCAGGCTGGTAGTGGGAGTGCAACATCCCCCACTGGGGTCTGGCCTTGGTGGCCTGGAGGCAGCCAGGGCGCAGAATACTGGAGTGGCTGGCTAGGGCGGCCTTGGGCACGCTGTGGTCAGGGTGCTTGGTATGCGGCCTCGTTCTGTCTGAAGACTCTAGCAAAAGATCATGTGCTTCCGTCCAGCAGGATTTTATATACTCCCCTGGTCAGGTGGTACCACCTCTCAAATCACCTTGAAAGAGATTTTTATTTAGGACTTAAACCACCCTTATCATTTGCAAGGTGACTTTCATATTAACCCTTTCATGGCTACCTGGTACCGGGACGAGAGCACAAACTAAGACACACCAGTCTCTTAGAAAATGCAGAAACTCTCCAGTTTATTAGTGTGCAACCGCATATATAAAACATAACATCATCAGCATAGGTATAGAAAGGCGGACAAGGAGAGACCAAAAAGCGCTCATAGAGTAGTAAGGTCGTAGGCTATGGTGCTGTTTAGGAGAGGTGGAGAGAGGCTCACTGGATTTGGTTGTGCTGTATTAGGCACAACTCTAGTGAAGGTGAAAAGGTTGATATTTCCTGGTGCTGCCTATGGACAAGGGTCGTCGAGACGCGGTTGCCAAACCGGTCTGAAAGCGTAGTCAGTAGATCAGGAAGAGCTCCGGGGAATCCTATCTTCACCCGCGCTGCAGTATCTACCCACTTGATAAAGGAGTCATATTAGACTCCGAAACGTGTTGTGTTTCTAAGATACCGAATAAAAATACCCCCTTTATTGGATCCATCTTGTGCATTTGACGTATCTGTGTGCGCCGACTTAAGACAAGTACTCTTCCTGATCTATCATCAGCATAGGGGCATAAAAAGGTGACAGAATTCTGCAATGCTATTGGTCATAATGAATATCTCTTCATAAATTCACTTTCCCAAAACATGTATGTGAACTTCACATAATATTTCTCACACTGAGCACCGTCTCCAGGGAAACATAATGTTTATACTAATTGCCCTTGTGTTAGCTCTGTATAAGTCACAAAATGGCCTTCACGCAGAGAAACTGAAAAGAAAAGATAAGGTAGCTAATAAAGACACAGTAATTTCTAAACACTTTCACATTGGATGAAGTCTCCAGTCATTTTGATGGCTGTACACAAGTCAACATAATCCCCAGCTAAGACTAAAATGTCCGCTTGATCTCCAAAATGGCGCCTGTAGAGGAGTATATCTCTCACAACTTTCCGATTTGCATAACAGAGACATCATTGGATAATCACATATTACAAAGTTAACTGTTGCCTTACCAGACACCCCACGAGTTCCGTCGCAATCCTGCGACTTCCTCAGGGTTAAGGAAGTCGCAGGATTGCGACGGAACACGTGGGGTGCCTCCAGCCATATGTAATACGGTAACCGTTTCTTCCCCTGCCCTAGCTTTGTCACCCCCTTTGGTTACTTTTGCATATACCCAGGTTGTGACCCATGTGCATGGTTCGACTATATTATTGTCTGGCTTTTCAACCCTAGGGATACCTTTGGTGACTTACATAGGGACTGCTACAGGAGTACCTACTTTTTCTTGGGCATTCAGACATCAGATATTATTTCTTTTTGTGGGAATTGATTACAGATATTTATGGCTGAATGTGGATCAACTCACCCTGTCTTGATCCACTTGTTTTTCCTTTTTGTGTGTTCTCACACTTTTAATTGTTTTTAAGGCCGGTGCTGACGTCATACTAGGCGCCGCACGGGAGAAGAACAATGGCGGCGCCCAGCACGATGTTAAAAAAGACAGAAGACGGCGCGGAAGCAAGAAGAGGAGCCGGGAAGCCAGAAGAGGAGCCGCGATGACATCGGGGGAGCAGCGCTGTGCATCAGGGCCACCGGAGGGTGAGTAAATAAGTTTATTTTTTTTTTAGTACATTTTTAATTATTTTTTACAAGTATTGACTCGTGTATAAGCCGAGGGGACATTTTTCAGCACATTTTTTGTGCTGAAAAAATTGGCTTAAACACGAGTATATACGGTATATGTATATATATATAAATGTCAGCACTCCGAGATTTGAATGTGATGATTCGTACTCCTTTATTCACACGTGTCAAGCTACATTTCGTCTCCTTAGACCTGGAGCCTTCTTCCAATGTGACAATTTATAACAGATACAAAGGAAGTGACATCATTGAGATAAACAATCAAATCATGTGATCACAATAGTGCATATAAGTATTCATATTAAAAAATTTATATAAATTATGTTACTTCGATAAAGCAATAAGTAAACTGTACTATAAAGTGCTCTTGTGCTTATAATCTAATAGTGATCCATCGCTTACCTAAGGATAAGTTCTGACCGAAGCGAGTGCCGTCCGCATCCTGCCTTAGTCACTGCACATGTCCTCAATCATGTGACTAGCCTATACACAGGGAAGTATGGGAGAAGGCGATCGTGTGATAACGGCAGAGAGCGCGCATGCGTACACGAGTGCCGACAGTGTCGGACTGGCCCACCAGAGTACCAGAGGATCCTCCGGTGGGCCCTGGCTCAACCCAATACTGAACCCCAGAGGTCCATCAGAAAACACCTCAGTTTGGAGGATGCTAGAGTATATTTCCTGGGGTAAAATGAAGAGTGGGCCCCCAAATTGATTTTCTCTGGTGGGCTTAAGGAAACCCAGTCCGACACTGAGTGCCGATGTTCCGGTTGCCATATTGCTTAAGGGAAGACTGCTCACTGCCCACACTAGAATACTATGTAAATAATGAGCAAAGTTTCAACAGCACCTAGGTGTAAACACTTGAGCAACAACCTCTCCATCACGGCTATATTTCTGGCTCCAAGTTAACTATATATGTTATAGTACAGTATATAGAGATGTGTATTTATGTGTATATTCTTATAGATTTATATCTGGGGCTCAAACCCCTAATCATTGTAAGGTGACTTTCAAATTAAATGAGTCTGTGTCCAGCGCTGGAATTTGACTAACTTGAAAGAAAAGACAAAACCTGTCCTTGCAGGAAGTTAGCAAACAAGACTGATAAGTTTATTGAGGGACCGACATTTATAGAAAACCATAAGGCACTTTACATAAGGCGTGTAATTAGGAAAGCAGCAACTATAATTGGGTGTTCTCACCCAGGAAATGTAACACTATTGGATGTAAGCACACAAAGGAGTGTAGAACCATTGGCTGTTTTCACATAAACCAAATGTCCAGATGTGCACCTGGATACCTTCCACTAGGTGGTGCAAGTGAGCACTAAGTCCTTTGTGTGCTGAGGGACAAACCCAAACTTTAGTTATCACTACACAAAGTTATATGAAATGAATACTGAATCTTTAAAATGTCCGACAATACGTAAGATGGCGTCTGAGTCCAGTGTAATATCTTTAACAATATAGATAAGTATATGCATGAGTTTTTAGTGAGATGTGTTATAGTACAGTGTACAGTATATAGTTTGGTTTATTTGTGTTTTTAGACATATGTAAGTGTATAGTGAGGTATCTAAATGTGTATGCATGTATGTATATGAGTGCTAGAAGCAATAAAATGGTCTGCACTGCCACCCTTAAGTGAAACTGTTAATTCCTCATTTCTTTGTCTAACATTTGTGGTAAGTTGGTGGACAAAAAGCTTGATGTGGATAATAGTTTCAGATATGAAGGAACAGGGAGTAGCAAGCAACGTGGAAATATATAATAGAGTGTAAATATGTGTATAAAGTGATGTATGTGTGTGTAATAGTGAGGTATATAGTGAGGTTTGTATATACTAGGAGTTTTTATGTGTATAAAGGGTTGATGGATATATTTTTTAATATATTGCATGTGCTTGTGATGGTTGTAAATATATACCTACAATAAAAATCTAGGCATACATTTTTGAGGCTAACTGAGTCTTCAATCTTCTTAGGCCCCTTCCACACTTGCGTTGCAGATCACGTCAGCGTCTGATCAGGGTGCGATCAGGGTTTGGTCAGTGAAAAACTGACATTTGCATCAGAGTTCAATCAATTTCCAGTCAGAGTTTGTTCAGTGTCTCAGTGTTTTCACACACGTTTTCAATGCATTTTCAATGCAACTTCAATGTGTTTTTCACGCGCAGATAACAAGCGTGAAAAGGACTCAGGACTCAGCTCTATCTTTTCTATGGCAACTGATGTGTGAAAAACGCATTGCACTTGCATTGGACTTGCATCTGTCTCAGGCCCCTTTCACACTTGCGTTTTTCACTCGCATTTTCTGCACGTGCTTTTGACGTGCAGAACTTGCATTGCACTCTGACCCATTGTAACCAATGGGTCTTTTCAGACTTGCATTTTTTTTCACGCACACACACGCGTTATTTTTATCGCGCGTTTAAATCTCGACATGCTCTACTTTTGCAAGTCACGCGCGTGAAAAACGCACCATACAAGTCTATGGAGATGCATCAAAAACGCATTGCACTCTGAGACACTTGCAAGTGCAATGCGTGAAAACGCATTGAAATTGCATCGAAATTGCATTGAAAATGCGCGTCAAAAACTGAGACATTGAACAAACTGTGACTGAAAACTGATTGCACTCTAATGCAAAATGTGCGTTTTTCACTGACCAAACCCTGATCGCACCCTGATCAAACTCTGATGAGATCTGCAACGCAAGTGTGGAAGGGGCCTCAGAATTTAATGCGTTTTTGATGCATCTCCATAGACTTGTATGATGAATTAAATGCGCGTTAAAAAAACACGCGTGTGTGCGTGAAAAATAATTGCAAGTCTGAAAAAGCCTGTTGATTACAATGGGTCAGAGTGCAATGCAAGTTCTGCACGTCAAAAGCACACGCTTGTGAAAAACGCAAGTGCGAAAGGGGCCTAAAGGATCCCATTGTGGAGTTTACAGTCCATAGTATTGAATGCTACAAAGAGATCTAGAAGAATGAGTAGTAAATAATAACTAAAGTAGAAAATATCTGCAGCACTCCAGGATGAAATATCAAAAGTCTTCCTTTATTTATCAGAGCTATGGTGCAACGTTTCAAACATATAGATCTTTATGAAGCATATATGGTCAAAACATTGCACCATACCTCTGATAAATAAATGAAGACTTTTGATATAATGCTTCATCCTGGAGTGCTGCAGATATTTTCTACTTCATCTACAAATGGAGTCTTGCAAGTAGGATCAACATCTCGCGGGCACCCCTACCTATATCACTAAATTGTTGACTGACTGGATGCTGTTCCACACATGAATTTGCATAGTAAATAGTATCAGCTTTTAGATGTAAGGATTTCAGTGGAGGCTTTAACAAAAAGCCCTCAAAGCCGAGTGCAAAGTGCGGAAACTGGATTGTAATGGGTCGAGAGGATTGTAAGCAAAGAGGTTACATGTTGGGGGAAGAGTAAACATTGATGATCAAAAGAGTAACAATGTTTTGAAATTTTCACTTTCAAGCTCCAAATATCACCATCAACTACGAAACTATCATTATTTTTTAGCCATCATCTTGTATCTGGTTTTTGTCCTAAATATCTGCCTGAAACCTTCTCTGCATTGCTCTCTATCAGCTGATTTGGCTGAACCCGCTGACCTCTACAGATCAGATGATGACTGATGTCCCCCCAGACCCGACTATGGCTGATGACGACGCCACCCAAACTAGATAATGGCTGGTGCTGCCAAACAATCCCTCCCCCACCCTCAGATCAGACTATGGCCGTTGCCGTTACTGGGGGAAATCATATCCTGATTATTGCCTTGGTATTTTCACATAGGAAAACGCTACTGAAATTCTCTGCATTTAGCACACAGGGATGGCACAGAGTGGCATTGCTGCTCCTTTCAAAACATGCTTACATACATGTTATTAGTACTACACTATACTGACTGACATCAACAGCTGCCCTAGAATTTTCTATGTGGGCTATTGCATTCCATTAGTTTTTTGTTATACTTTTTTCTTAATACTATTATTATAAAATCAGAATTTTGAAATTTGTATCCAATTTTAAACATGAGTAATATATCACTAAGATTTTCATTTTTTTTATTTTTAAAGAAAACTAGAATGTATTAATATCACCAATAAAAATACTACTATTGGCACTGGCTTTCTAGTAAATGGAAAAAGTCTGCTTGTTTGAGATCTTGTGCCTGCCAACAGTATAATAAATACCATGGAAACATTCCTGCTCTAAATTCAAACAAACATTCTGTTAAATAGAGCATAGTAGTTATGAGCATTTGGGGAGTGTGCTGTAATTATGGGGCTGCATTTTTACACTTACAACCATTAAGAAGTCCCATCAGCAAAGACAACGCAATATTTGATCACTGCTGCTTATTTGTATATAACATATTATTACAATTTCATTTGGAACTGATACATATTCAATATTTTATAAACTCTGCCACCCTCTATACACGGCAAACAAAAGACAAAATCAATCTGCTTGTACTAATAACATTTACCTGATACCATACAAATGAGCTGTTACAATAATTCATATATCACTGCTACTGTGGTTTTCAGTTGTTCAGGGTCCAGGGTGCACTTAAAGAAGTCCTTAGTTACCTCCCAAGCAGTGTCTGCTAATCCTTGGCAGCTGATGAGCAATGTTCCAACCAACGTGGGCAATATGGAAATCGCAGGTGTTAACACTTAAAATTTTGCCAGCAAAGCCATTAGCGGCATTCAATGCCACCACTTTATGCTGGCAGCGTGTCCATGGTGCCATCTTGGTTGGGATTGTAACCCCATTTTTAATGTGTGTGTGGGTGTGGGGGGGGGATAACTATTCATCACCATGACAGCCTGTCATTTAGCCAGGACTGTAACGGTATATATGTGACATAAGTAACGCTCAGGGCCATCTTTGTGGGCATGCAGGCCATAACCCCAGCACACCAGTCCTCCATAGTAAAGTATATATTTTAAAGGAACACTTCTTGGGATTCTGTAGAAGAATCAGGAGGTGTGGACAGGGCAGGGTTATCATAGGAGCTCCTGCCCACAATTATTCCTTTTCAGGGGACCTTCACAGGAAGCTAAAATGATCATTCAAATTTCCCCTCCTTCTATCAACTTGTTGTCATCAACATGCCAATATTATTGATAGCTGTGGCAGAGCAGGGAGCAATAAGTTGTTGTGTTGGCACTTTGTGATAAATAACTGGGGTTTTAGCTGTAGTTTAGTTACTCTGCCATTACAAAGTTCACCATCCCTTTCCCAGTTTATTTATTTGTTGGATACCAACTCCTTCGGTCTGACTTTGCATGGAAAAGAATGTGAAAACCGCTGGCACATGTATTCATGTGTCCGCCAAGCCACAACATTATGTACATATAGGGGCGTTCCGGTTCAGAGTTTTACCATGCGCCACATTTATTACTGCAACTCGACAGAATTGTATTGCATGCTGTATGTTAAAGATGCACAAAAAAAGTTGGTGAACACCTCCTGAACAGTGCATGTCAAATTGGTCCCTGTCCCCATGGGGCTCACAATCTAAACAACCTACCAGTATGTTTTGGAGTGTGGGAAGAAAACGGAGTACCCGGAGGAAACCCATGCAAACACGGAGACAACATACAAACTCTTTGCAGATGTTGACCTGGGTGGGACTATAATCCAGGACTCCAGTGCTGCAAGGCAGAAGTGCTATCCACTAAGCCACAGTGCTGCCACAACCATGGGAGCAAAATTATCTATTTACCACTACTTTCCATATACTATAGGGGATGTAGTTTCCAAAATGGGGTCACCTGTAGGGTTACAATTGTTTTGGCACTGTGAATGCCCTTTAAATGCAATTGCATACTCAGGGTTGATTCTAGCCTATTTGATGCATGAAGCCTAAATTTAAATGCTACCCCCGCCCCAACAGCATACCAACCCTGTTTGGCCTACTGAATATAGAAACACATTTTTAAGAAGAATCTACAACCTGATAAAAGAATGCTGACAACATTACTTAAAATTAGTGACAGGCCCTCTGTGACCGACACTACACGTGCTAACAGCTAGTAGTTATTCAATGACACAGACAGTAGTGGCATCTAGGTGATGATCCGCTCCATCACGAAGAGGACATCATTACATCTTCTCCTACCTATGACAGTTGAATTTTCAGCCAGATGTCTTCAACTTCCAGCGCCACATCTCCACTCTGTGCCCACAGTCACTTACAGTATAAAGTCAGCTAAATAACAGTGTTCCTAAATCATTTCCACAACATACCCTTATTATATTATATACAGCCCCCCCTTATATTATATACATCTCCCCTTATTATTTAATATTACAGGTCCCTTATTATATAATATGCAGTCCCTATTACATTATATACAGCTCCCCTTATTATATAATATTACAGGTCCCTTATTATATAATATGCAGCCCCCATTAGATTATATACAGCCCCTCTTATTATATAATATTACAGGTCCCTTATTATATAATATGCAGCCCCCATTACATTATATACAGCTCCCCTTATTATATAATATCACAGGCCGTTTGTTATATAATATACAGCCCCTTTATATTATATACAACCCCCCCTTATTATATACAGCCTCCCTTATTACACAAAAGCCCTTGTCAGGGCTTGGGGTCAGTGGACCCTCTGGACCACCACGGGAGATGGTATTAGCTGACACCTGGGACCGGAATCCAAGTGGCACCTGGTCTTCACCAGAGCCCTGGCACCTGGTCTTCACTGAGGCGGGGTGCCACCAGGTCATTCCTCAGGTGCGATTAGCCGGCGTTGGAAGCCAAGGTCATGGGTGGTCCCCGGTGGACCAGGATTGGTTGCACAGGTCACATGCACACTCCTGTTAGATCACAGGAAGTGATTCCATCGCAGGTCCCGCAGAAACCAGAATAGCGCGGACTCAATGGAAACTCTGGAATGGACTCCAGCAAACACCACTAATACAGGCAAGAAATTAACTCCTTAACGACGCGCCTCGTAATAGTACGGCGCTTGTCGGGTGCGGGTACAAGGAGAGAGGTCACGGGCTGAGCCCTCTCCATAGCCGGTAAGCTTTGCTTGCGGCTTAAAATAGATGGCGGTGTATGGTCGTCGCCATCTTGGTGACAATCGACGCTCCTCATGATGTCATTGGTCGCTATGACAGCCTCTGGTCTTTCGAAGACCTGAGGCTGTCTCATTTTAGCCTATTTGATGCATGAAGCCTAAATTTAAATGCTACCCCCGCCCCAACAGCATACCAACCCTGTTTGGCCTACTGAATATAGAAACACATTTTTAAGAAGAATCTACAACCTGATAAAAGAATGCTGACAACATTACTTAAAATTAGTGACAGGCCCTCTGTGACCGACACTACACGTGCTAACAGCTAGTAGTTATTCAATGACACAGACAGTAGTGGCATCTAGGTGATGATCCGCTCCATCACGAAGAGGACATCATTACATCTTCTCCTACCTATGACAGTTGAATTTTCAGCCAGATGTCTTCAACTTCCAGCGCCACATCTCCACTCTGTGCCCACAGTCACTTACAGTATAAAGTCAGCTAAATAACAGTGTTCCTAAATCATATCCACCTCTTACAACACAACATACCCTTATTATATTATATACAGCCCCCCCTTATATTATATACATCTCCCCTTATTATTTAATATTACAGGTCCCTTATTATATAATATGCAGTCCCTATTACATTATATACAGCTCCCCTTATTATATAATATTACAGGTCCCTTATTATATAATATGCAGCCCCCATTAGATTATATACAGCCCCTCTTATTATATAATATTACAGGTCCCTTATTATATAATATGCAGCCCCCATTACATTATATACAGCTCCCCTTATTATATAATATCACAGGCCGTTTGTTATATAATATACAGCCCCTTTATATTATATACAACCCCCCCTTATTATATACAGCCTCCCTTATTACACAAAAGCCCTTGTCAGGGCTTGGGGTCAGTGGACCCTCTGGACCACCACGGGAGATGGTATTAGCTGACAACTGGGACCGGAATCCAAGTGGCACCTGGTCTTCACCAGAGCCCTGGCACCTGGTCTTCACTGAGGCGGGGTGCCACCAGGTCATTCCTCAGGTGCGATTAGCCGGCGTTGGAAGCCAAGGTCATGGGTGGTCCCCGGTGGACCAGGATTGGTTGCACAGGTCACATGCACACTCCTGTTAGATCACAGGAAGTGATTCCATCGCAGGTCCCGGAGAAACCAGAATAGCGTGGACTCAATGGAAACTCTGGAATGGACTCCAGCAAACACCACTAATACAGGCAAGAAATTAACTCCTTAACGACGCGCCTCGTAATAGTACGGCGCTTGTCGGGTGCGGGTACAAGGAGAGAGGTCACGGGCTGAGCCCTCTCCATAGCCGGTAAGCTTTGCTTGCGGCTTAAAATAGATGGCGGTGTATGGTCGTCGCCATCTTGGTGACAATCGACGCTCCTCATGATGTCATTGGTCGCCATGACAGCCTCTGGTCTTTCGAAGACCTGAGGCTGTCTCATTTTAACCCATTCATTACAATGTGTGTACTGCTATACTGCACTATGGCAGTATATGATAGGATCAATCAGACAGCCTATGGTTAAAGTACCCTAGGGCAGTGAAGGCGAACCTTTTAGAGACAGAGTACCCAAACTGCAACCCAAAACCTAATTACTTATCGCAAAGTGCCAGTACGGCAATTTAACCTAAAAACTGACAGTTTAGTTTAGAATCAATAAAATGATACATTCCCAATCAGAGGTAGCTTCCCTCCCAGTGCACGTAGCCTTAGAGTGTGGTCACAAGTACTGCTAGCGCTGCATATACAAACAGAGCACTACAGTATGGGGGCAGGCTTTGGCACGATCCAGATGCATTTCTATGGAAACGCATGCAATCAGTAACCAGAACATGGTGTCGTTCATTAAAACAATGCATTACATACGCAATCACAGGCCAAAGCCTGCCCCCATGCTCTAGTGCTGCGTTTGTAAATGCGGCTCTGGTGGTATTTGTGACCACACACTTACTAAAGACTGTTGTAGTTCCCTGAAGCACAGTGCTGTGTAAAATTTTACAGTGTTACTTAAACAGGACTGTCTGACATTTATGGTAGGAAGAGGCAGCAGTCCTATCTTCTTACATAGGACTGGTGCTTTTTCCTACACATAAGGAGATAGTCCTGTGTAAGCAAGTATGATAGGGTAGTGTTTTACACAGGACTGTCTGAGCTCGGATTCCAGCAGTCCTATACACACTGAAACGCCACTTTTACACCATTTTACATCACATAAAAGAGTAATAAAAAGTTATCAAAAGGTCACGCAGTCCTCAAAATGGTAGCAATGAAAACAACGGCTCATTAAGCAAAAAAATCACACCTCCCCAGCTCCGTGCACTAAAGTTATTAGCGTCACAAGATGGCAAAACTATTTTCTTTTTCGTAAACTGTTTTAATTATTGAAAAAGTATTAAAACACAATAAAACCTATGAATCTGGTATCACTGTGATCGCATCGGACCAAAGAATAAAGGAGACAAATGATTTGGAGCGCACAGCGAAAATATTAAAATCTAAGCCCACAAGACAGTGATGCAAAAAGTTTTTTCTGCCATTTTCACCATTTTTTTCCAGCTTCCCAGTACACGACATGGAATAATAAATAACTGAGAAGTAAAATATGTTACGCCCTCACACCGCTATATATAAATGCACATATAAATATATAATGTTATATGTATATACATAAATACATACATAGAAATGCATATGTTACTTGCTCTTTGGTTGACCAAGGTGGCGGCTGTGCTGGCGGGCAGAAGTTCAGGTGTCTGTTGTTCCAGGGGGGGTGGGGTCGGTAGGGTAGATGCGCAGAGGGTGGGTGGTCAGAGTTAGGGCTGGGGGGGGGGTGATGCGGCACCTGGAGTTCTGGGCAGTGGGTTTATGAGGCATGAGTTCCAGGGGAGGGGATGATGGGGGGGCAGTGACCGGAGCTCCGGCGGGCGAATTGCAGTAGTAGGCGGAGTTCGGGCGGGTGGGGGTAGCGGGCAGAGTGGGTTGCGGTAGCGGGCGAGGTTTGGGCAGAGGTGGGGTTTGTGGTAGCGGGCAGAATTCCGCCGGGCTGGGGTTCGGGTGGTGGTGGGGCTTATGGTAGCGGGCAGAGTTTGTGCTGTCAGTTTCGGGCCGGTAGCGGGCAGAGTTTTAGGGGAGGGGTGGAAGCGGGCAGGAAATCAGGAAATATGCCCTGAATAAAAAATATAAAAATAAACTCACCTCAGACTTCTTCTATTCTGCACACAGAGTAAGGTGCCCAGCGCTGGCAGCATAATGACGTCATTACGCTGCCAGCGCTGGGACGCTTACCGTCCTGTGCGCTGCAGTGATCAGTGTGACAGAGCAGGCAGTGTCAGCGCCCTGCTTTGTCAAGGCTTTTAGCTGAGGTCATTTCAAAGGACCCGCGCGCCGATCTACGAATGACAGGGGGGCCCGGGCCGCGACAGTGTTCAGTCATCACTGACACATTGCCTGTCCGCACCTGGCAGTGGTTGGGAGGATGGGGCGCGTGCCAGAAGTGAGGGCTCTGCGACCCCTCTCTGGCACTCGTGCCGTAGGTTCGCCACCGCTGCCCTAGGGCATCTGAAAAATAGTAAAAGTAAAAAAACCCTAAAAATTCAAATCACCCCCCTTTCACTAGAACTGCTATAAATATAAATAAACAGTAAAAATCATAACACTTTAAGTATCGCCAAAATCCAAAAATGCCCGATCTATCAAAATATGATAACGGTTTTTCACTACACTAACCCCGTTATGGAAAATAGCACCCAAAGTCAAAAATGGCACTTTTTTGCCATTTTAAAAAATATTAAAAATTCAATAAAAAGTGACCACAAGGTCGTACAATCCTAAAAATGGTAGCATTGAAAACGTCATCAAAAGTTGCACAAAATGACACCACCCACAGCTCCATAAGTTGTGGGTGAAAAGGTTATTAATGCCAGAAGAAAAAAAATGTTTTGTCAGGAGGTTTTAATTTTTGTAAATATATGAAAATATATGAAAACATTATTAAATCTATACAAATTTGGTATCCCCGTGATCGTAACGACCCAAAGAATAGAGTAGATATGTCTTTTGGGCGCACAGTAAAAGCCGTAAAATCCAAGCCCACAAGAAAACTGCGCAAATGCCATTTTGACTGCATTTGAAATTTTTTTCCCACTTCCCAGTACACGGCATGATTATTCAATACCAACACTATGAAGTTCAATTTGTTACGCAAAAAAAAAGCCATCACAAGGCTATTTATGCGTAAAAATAAAAAAGATATTTGAAGGTGGTGAGTGAAAAATGGAAATGAAAAAACAAAAAAGGGCCAAGTTGTTAAGGGGTTAAGGACTGGAGTAACCTGGAGGCACCATTTCAACTGGTCAGCGATGCATCCCGTACTGCAAAGCAACTGGCCGGAGGCCAGGGGGAGATGACTAGAAGGGCAGTGCCCGTCCGTCATGGGATCTGGAACTATTAATTCAGTGCCCTGCCAAATGCCCATACAATAGTTGTGGTACTGCCATACTCAGTAGAAAGTACATAGACTATGGGGTGCATTTTCTCATTTAACCCTTTGCAGATGTGCAAAGTTTAGGACCAAACGAATGTTTTTAATAAATTGCTTTTTTTATGTTTCCCCTCAAATTATTTTTACTCCCTGAAAAATGTAAAGGGTTAACTAACTTCATATAAGATTTAAAGATTTTGAGAGGTTCTTTTTCTAAAATGGGGTCATTTTTTAGGGTTGTAATCATAATAATTTGTTTTTATGGCTTGAGTTGTTAGAGCTATTGTTCTTGTGTGCCTAGGAAATTTCTTGCACCGGCCCTGGGAGCAAAAGATTAATTTCTAGCTGTAGATTTGGACTAATGTTATCAATTGTATACTCTTTGGGGCGTTGTTTAAAATGGTTTCTCTGTGAAAGTCAGAAAGTTGTTAAATCCAAAACATGGATCCAGACTATAAAGTGACTCACTACTATCTTTGACAACATCAGCAGGGTGGAAGAATGCAGTAACATGATTATCTTCATGAGATATTGTTATTACACATGAGTGGTATGAATCCTTGTATAAACAGAATGGAAATATTCTTATCTCTGAATATTTCTAACATTGCTAGTATCTAAGATAACAATCTTTTACCACTTACCTAGGTATGGACATTCCTTATACATACCATAGACTGAAAACTCAGAACAAAATGGTAAACAATGTTTTTGAACACTTTTTTCAGGTTATCTACTAAGTTATGTAGATGAGGGTTATGACCAAGGTCGGGGCAGAGTTATGATGTAGTATTGACCTGACCTGTTGCCTGCAGTCTATTCTGATGAGTCCTACAGAGCTGTATGAGAACAGTCTATTACATTGAGCAGCTATATTCTCAAAGAAACTTTGTGGATCCTTCATTGCAATAATTGGGTCTATCATTTAGTTGCATGATATGAGGATCAAAGGCAGAGAGTTTGTGGGCACAGCCAGCACCAGGTTCAGATAAGGCAGCATAATGGAGAGGACAGGGGGTGTGTAGGCATACGACTACACCGTGGCGGTGCTCAATCCCGAAGACAACAACAGTCCAATGGGTAAAAACAGAAGGCAAGATGGCACTCACCGGTGGTGAAAAGTCTTATTTATTTGTGCAGAAACATATATAGGGAGGCACACAGTGCCGCTAAGCCGACGGGTCGTTTTCGCGTCGCTCGGTGCTTTCTCCAGGCAGTGACAATGCATGCGCGCCTCTCAGTAGAAATAGGGGGAAGACGGAAGCACACACGCGTTGTCATAGTGACAACAAAACAATCTAACGGTGCGGAACGCTCCGCCCACACCTGTAGTGAAAAGGAGAACCAACACATCGCTAAATACAGCGTACGGGTGGCAAAAAGCACTACACCCATATGGGGGGAGAACTACAGGAGGGGGTGGGCGGAACGCACAGGTAAGTGCAAAGTTAAAGACGCAGTAAGCGACACTTACAATATAATATCACACTTAAAGGGGCACATACACATCATGGAAAGCTGAACCATGTACCAGATGTAATAATGGCTATAAGACAACCTTCATATCGTTACAGTCATTAAGACCCAGGGCACCCATAGCTTCGAACTTCATAATGCACCTGCTTTCCCGAAGTAATAAGTTTAAAGAACGATCCCCCCCTTCCGGGGTACACTCAACCCTCTCTATACCCGCAAACCTAAGGACGTCTGCGTCCCCGTTATGTTGCTGTCTAACATGTTCGATAAGGCGTGGGCAGCCGACTCCTGTAGTAATGGACCTTCTATGTTCCCTTAATGTGGTGAACAGGCTTCTAATTGTTTTACCAATATAGTATTTTTGACATGGGCAAAACACTACGTAAACAACAAAAGTCGTCCTGCACGAGATAAACGTATTTACTACTTGGGTGACCCCTCCAAACGTAATGTGTTTAGCCTGGCTATTAAAGTCACAATAACGGCAAGATCCACACTTGTAGTTCCCCTTGGGAGCACCTTTTAAAAGCCAGGTACCCCGGGGGGGGGGGGGGGGGGAAGAATATCTACTGCGGACCAGCCTATCCCGCAGTGTAGTGCACCTCCTGAAGGCTACCGTAGGCCTCTGTGTGGTAAGCTGACTCAGTTGTGGGTCCTGCTTAAGGATGTGCCAATGTTTATTGATGGCCGTCCTAATAGCTGTTTCGCGTGGGCCATAATCAAAGGTGAAAACAAAGCGTCTATCCCCTTCTACTTCTCTATTCCTACGTGTTCCCTTCTTCGCCCTTAACAGCCTCTCTTGTGGTACCTCTTCTGCCTTTCGTAGGGCCCTGTCTATTAGGCGTCTGGGATAACCACGCTCTATGAGTCTAGACCTTAGCTGTTCCGCCTGTATGCGGAAGCCTACATCCTCACTATTCAATCTCCTAAGACGCAGGAACTGGCTATAAGGCAAGCCTTCCTTGGTATGGAGGAGTGAGTTTGTGGCCGTAGTTTTTCTATGGGCCATAGTACACAAATTACCATCTTTTTCAAACACCCTTACGTCCAAGAACTCAAGCTCAGTTCCGCCAAACACTGCAGTAAACTTCATGTTCATCTGATTCGTCTGGTTCAAATAGGCTACAAAATCCAGGAAGGACTGTTCATCACCCTCCCATACAATAAAAATATCGTCCACATATCTGTGGAAGGCCTTTAGCTTTGTGGCATATGGGTTGTCCAGAGAAAAAATGTAGCGGCCCTCAAGGCAAGCCAGAAAAATATTGGCGAGGGTGCAAGCCACCAGGGTGCCCATGGCCGTCCCCGTATTCTGGACGAACCACTTGCCATCGAAGGTGAAGGAATTATGAGATAGTATTAAAAGAAGTCCTTCACACACAAAATCAATATAGGTATTGCTTTGCCCGGCATTAATCAAGACGTCCCTTACACTGTCTACTCCTAAATTTTGTGGAATGCGAGTATACAAACTCTCGACGTCAATTGATGCCAGTTGATAACCATCCTGCCAGTGTATGTCTTGAATTACCTCCAGGAAGGCATTAGTATCTTTTAGGAAAGATGGAATTTCGGGGAGGAGGGGGCGTAACAGCCAATCCAAAAATTGGGACAGGGGCTTGAAAAGTGAGCCGATGCCTGCAACTATTGGACGACCGGAAGGATTACGAAGGGTCTTGTGCACCTTCGGTAGAAAGTACCAGCATGGGTATTAGGAATTAGTAATTTCTCTGCTGTAGATTCTGACAATATATGACTACTAACACTCCCCCTAAGGAAATCACGCAGTCGTGTCTGAAACTTTAAGGTAGGATTATGGTCAAGGGGAGTATAGGTGGACCTGTCCCCCAACTGCTGCATAGCTTACCTCACATAGTAGTGTCTGGTCATGAGGACCACGTTGCCCCCCTTGTCAGCCGGCTTCATTAATATGTCAGTGCGGGTCTTCAGCCAGTTGAGGGCATGCAATTCGCCCTGGGTTAAATTTTTGGGGGCTTCTGGGTATACCAGGGATTTGACGTCCTCAATAACAATCTGGCAAAAGGTCTCAATAAGGGAACCGGCTGGCATGGGGGGACAAAACGTGGAGTTTACACCTCCTCTAAAAGGCGCGACCTCCAAGGAAGGATCTGCCCCCTCAGAATGACTAGGGGAATCCCCCTCGAGGTCGAGGTCCAACAGTAGTTGTATATCCGCACCTCGTACAGGGGCTGCTGCGTTCGGGGGGATGAAACCTAAGGGGCCTACAGTACAGGGGACCTCTCCTTCGTACTGCTTTTGGATGGTCACGGATTTGCCTTGGAAAAACTTGTGCAAAAAAAGCTTGCGAGTAGCTTTAAACATGTCAATTTCAAACTCTACGGGATCAAAGGCATCACCCACAGCAAAACTGAGACCCTTAGACAGGAGAGACAAACAATCTTTTGTTAATACAACGTCCGTTAGGTTAATAACATTAGTAGCCTTATTGGGACAACTGTCGATGGTATTGCTAGTAATGTTGGTATGTGTAATGTCCGGATTAGTAGGATTAGCATCCAGATAAGATAGATGGTGTAGGAGAGGGCGAGGGCGAGGGGGCAGGGGGAAATTGGAAGAACAAAATAGAGTACACGAGGATTCAGGAGACACGCTCGTACCTCTTAACGCCAGGACACCTGCTTCCTCTTGTAACTGGCTGGGCGTCCCCCTCTTCTTCCTCTGCCCACCTCTCCCTCTCCTAATCGGTCTTCTAAAGGGACTGGCTGTGATGATACTGATGGAGCAACCCCCTGGGGTGCTCTAGGTTGATCTCCAGTGGGGTCTGCAGCCTTGCCACCTTGGTCGTCCGATGCACTGGAATTGGACTCCGTAGTCCAAAAGTCCGTTGACTTTGTTTTATTCCTTGCACCTTGGGGTCTCCTTCGGTTTGGCCTCTTGGAGGATGTGGCATTCCAATCAAAGACGGATCCTGAGTCAAAGTCCGCCTTGTCCCATAGAAACCTTTTCACTACAGGTGTGGGCGGAGCGTTCCGCACCGTTAGATTGTTTTGTTGTCACTATGACAACGCGTGCGTGCTTCCTTCCCCCTATTTCCGGTGAGAGGTGCGCATGCGTTGTCACTGCCTGGAGAAAGCGCCGAGCAGCGTGAAACGGCCCGTCGGCTTAGTGGCACTGCGTGCCTCCCTGTATATGTTTCTGCACAAATAAAGAAGACTTTTCACCACCGGTGAGTGCCATCTTGCCTTCTGTTTTTACCCATTTAGTTGCATGTTCCTCTATAGCAGCGCCAACCTCTCTCATATCCAGCATTCTGGCTGCCACTCACATGACGCACCTATGGCTCACATTTATCAAAAACAGTGCAAACTGCACTATTAGAAATACATATGAAAGCAGTTTGCAAGTTCTTTCTAGTGCAAAGTCAGAAAACTGGTGCAAACACTTTAATAAATGCGGGCCTATGTCTTTCCAATCTCTCCTAACTGTAAAGCACTGACTTATTTGGGTAGAAATGTAATTAACATCCAGACATTTGAAGCTCTGCATTATAATTTACTGCAGTACAAGTAACATATCACTTACATGGCTTATTTAACTAAGGGTCCGCAGATTGCATTTCCGTCAACATTTTGGGATTTGCGTCACCAGGACAGGTATTTGGAAGGGGATTGTGTAGCACACGATCGGATTAATGTCGCAGCGGCGTCGCCTTTCATGCGACAGAAATGGGGGGGGGGGCGGTCCGTCGGTTGGTCGAGCGCGGGATTTAACATTAAAATTTTTGCACATACAATGCACTTACATACACCGGGAATAAAAAGGTGAACTCCGGCAGACCTGAACGGGGAAGCAACAGATGCAGGATATAGGGCGCACCTTAGTTGAATAGTGGCACAGTGCATTGTTGTCGGATAATGCACTTTCGGGAACTCCGAGGGATCGGGTAAGTAAACGTGCCCCATTGTGTAGCAGTGTGGATGTTGTAGGGGTGGTTAGGAGGAATCAAATCAGTGACTAGATTATATTGCCTACTTTATGTGTGTCGGGCTTATAGCAGGTCCATTACCTCCTGTCATCTGCCAATGTTAATGTGGTTGCTTGCTATAATCTTTGATCACAGACCATTAATGCTTAACATGCCATGATCTAAGATTGCCACAATAAGATCTTTTCTAAAAATTAAGTATTGTAACAGTTTTCAGATTGTCTATATCTGCTGAAGATGGTAGTATTGTAGTACGTTGTACAAGAAATCTAATGATTGTGCAACATCCCCCACCAGGCCCTAGCCTTTTCTTGGGGGCCTGGAGGCAGCCGGGGCCCAGAATACCGGAGTGGCTGGCTAGTGCGGCCTTGGGAATGCTGTGGTCACGGTGGTATGGGGTCCTATGGGCTGACCTACAGCCTGGCAAGTCTCCAGTAGGTGGTGAGTGCAAGAATTAAGGAGGGAGAGGCTGATGCAATGGTATCTCCCTGGGGCAACCCCTAATGTGTCTGTAGGATGAATCCATGGGTGATGGATGGGGAAGCCCGTGGTGGTAATCAGCCTGGATTCAGGGATTAGATGGAGGCAACATTGTGCAAATCAACTTACAGTTCTTTATTGAACAGTAGGCAATGGCCAAATGATTGACAGCAGATTCTCAAGCTGGAAGAGTAATGGAGAGCTGGTCCACAGGAAGGTTACACGAAACCTGTTAGGTAGGTTCAGGCTGGGCTGGTGCAGATGGTGGAGATCAGTTCTGGGATTAAAGGCGTTTTCCCACGAAGACAAGTTAGGCCCTATTCACAGGATAGGGCCTAACTTGCTGATCAGTGGGGGTCTCAGTGCTGAGACCCCCGCAGATTGCGAAAACGAGGGGTCCGACCGACTCCTCGTCGCTCCGTAAGAGTAACACATAACCGTTCTGTTACATTAATCTCTATGGAGCTGACAGAAATTGCCGAGCGCCGGCCTCCAGCCACCTGTTGTGGCAATAGCCCAAGCACATGGCTCCCGCAGTATATAGATTTAGTTTAGTATTAAATCTAGCCATCCGAGGTGCTGTGAATCAAACACAGGCATACTTCTTTCTATTTATTGGTCACTGGTGAGTCCTTCAGCATAACATGTTTTATGAATTGTAGTATAAAATATGTCATTTATCTCATTCACTAGTGGATTATCATATAGGCAGTTTGCACTATCTGCTTCAAAAGTATAGAATTAAGAACTTGAGAAATGGAGAATCTTTCAAAAATTTTGCCAAATTTTATTTTTTTCATATTTAAAGAGGACATGTCACCAGATTTTGACCATGCTATCTAACAATGCCTGATGATAAAGGGTTACAAATCCTCCCCATATCACCTTAAATTAGCTGCCAGTGAAGCACTGTACCTTAATTACAGATGGTTTTCTGATATGCAAATTAGCTTTTGTGACTCATGTCTGGTGTTTGTGACTCTTCTCTCTCCCAGGCTGGCAGTGAACCATGCAAATGTAAAAAATTTCCACTTTATTCAAAATAACACATACAGTATACACCCAACGGCCACTTTATTAGGTACACCATGCTAGTAACGGGTTGGACCCCCTTTTGCCTTCAGAACTGCCTCAATTCTTTGTGGCATAGATTCAACAAGGTGCTGGAAGCATTCCTCAGAGATTTTGGTCCATATTGACATGATGGCATCACACAGTTGCCGCAGATTTGTCGGCTGCACATCCATGATGCGAATCTCCCGTTCCACCACATCCCAAAGATGCTCTATTGGATTGAGATCTGGTGACTGTGGAGGCCATTTGAGTACAGTGAACTCATTGTCATGTTCAAGAAACCAGTCTGAGATGATTCCAGCTTTATGACATGGCGCATTATCCTGCTGAAAGTAGCCATCAGATGTTGGGTACATTGTTGTCATAAAGGGATGGACATGGTCAGCAACAATACTCAGGTAGGCTGTGGCGTTGCAACGATGCTCAATTGGTACCAAGGGGCCCAAAGAGTGCCAAGAAAATATTCCCCACACCATGACACCACCACCACCAGCCTGAAGTGTTGATACAAGGCAGGATGGATCCATGCTTTCATGCCAAATTCTGACCCTACCAACCGAATGTCGCAGCAGAAATCGAGACTCATCAGACCAGGCAACGTTTTTCCAATCTTCTACTGTCCAATTTCGATGAGCTTGTGCAAATTGTAGCCTCAGTTTCCTGTTCTTAGCTGAAAGGAGTGGCACCCGGTGTGGTCTTCTGCGGCTGTAGCCCATCTGCCTCAAAGTTCGACGTACTGTGCATTCAGAGATGCTCTTCTGCCTACCTTGGTTGTAATGGGTGGCGATTTGAGTCACTGTTGCCTTTCTATCAGCTCGTACCAGTCTGCCCAGTCTCCTCTGACCTCTGGCATCAACAAGGCATTACTGCCCACAGAACTGCCGCTCACTGGATGTTTTTTCTTTTTCGGACCGTTCTCTGTAAACCCTAGAGATGGTTGTGCGTGAAAATCCCAGTAGATCAGCAGTTTCTGAAATACTCAGACCAGCCCTTCTGGCACCAACAACCATGCCACGTTCAAAGCCACTCAAATCACCTTTCTTCCCCATACTGATGCTCCGTTTGAACTGCAGGAGATTGTCTTGACCATGTCTACATGCCTAAATGCACTGAGTTGCCGCCATGTGATTGGCTGATTAGAAATTAAGTGTTAATGAGCAGTTGGACAGGTGTACCTAATAAAGTGGCCGGTTTCAGAAGAGATTCCTGAAAGTCGGAAGTATAGGGGGAACAAAACAATGTCCCAGATGGATATGGGACTGACACAAAGAACCTATGGCCCCCCTACCCTGTTAATGCCTCAGGAATTGTGCCGTAAAAGTGCGAAACGCGTGTCGGGGTGTTCCTGTTGGCCCTCACTCTGACTGCCTCTGTGCCATTTGTACAATGCCTTTAGTAAGTGTGGCCTGCCTTTTGATTTTGTTTTCTGACTTTGTCTATTAATACCGGATGGTACCTCCGGTTGATTGTACTGTCAATTATAGCATATAGGTCCACTGCCTCCCAATACTAGTCCTACTTTTGGACATAATACATTTTCTGATATACCTTTTTCGGCACAATTCCTGAGGCATTAACAGGGTAGGGGGGCCATAGGTTCTTTGTGTCAGTCCCATATCCATCTGGGACATTGTTTTGTTCCCCCTATACTTCCGACTTTCAGGAATCTCTTCTGAAAGTGGTGTACATATACTGTATGTGTTATTTTGAATAAAGTGGAAATTTTTTACATTTTCAAGCTCTTTTGTTTTTTGGTCTTTGTTGGTTTTGGATGTTGGAGGGCGGTTTAGATTGAATATGGGGCCTTTTTGGTGTTTCATGGCAGTGAACCATGCCCCATTATTCTGAATGACAGCTCTGTGTCTCTTCAAACCACTGCTCTGCCTCCTTGTACTGAGGGATATTCAACTACAGACATATAAAGCTCTATGTACAGATGGGAGATATTGTGTACATTTTTTACACTGTGCAGGTCCTTTAGACTTCTAAGAATAGCAAACTGTACACCACGTGTGTGATTACATGAAATCACAGCAGCCTCCATGGAGGAAGGAGAGGAGTAGAAGTCCCTGTAGGCTGCTATGACTTCATGTGGATAAAGGACCTGAGATGATGTCCCCCTGGTCACATGACATGAACTGTGATAAGTAAAGAGGCATAAGGCATGGGGTGGATTAGATTGGAGAGGCCGGCTGAGCAGGACACGCCCCTATGATTTCAGGTAATATAACATAAAAGGTGATTTAGGTCGATGTAAGCAAAATAATTTTTAGCTAAAAGAAGGGGGTCAGTCAGTGAATAGGAACCTGTCTCTGGCTGTATATGTGAAAATGTGGTGACAGGTTCCCTTTAAACACAAAAGATATCATCCAAAATTTTTAAACTAATTTGAAAAATCAATTTCGAAATCCCAGCTTTATGGGAATTTTATCCACAATGCGACAAAAAGCGCTTGTATTATAATTCTCCTTTTTTTGTATTTATTTTCCTAGTTCCAGACCAGCGATTTGGATTTCCTGCACCCATCCTCGCATTTGACTTATTTGATCTGGTACTTCTTCTTCTACGGTGAGGTAATTTTTTTTCTACCTAAGGAGGCGCTAGGTCTTATTTTCAGGGGATGTCTTATTTTTCCATGTTTACTAAATTAACTTTTAGTAACCCCGTTTCACACCACTGTATTGTAATGAATGTGTTAAAATGAGACAGACTTGGGTCTTCTTATCACCCAAGGCTGTCAAAGCAACTGGTCGCAGCCCCCCTGATGACCTCACAGGAGGCAGTGATCAAATCCACATGTCGCCGGGATTTAAATGATGGCTTTGCAGGCATTTGCAGGGTTAACACCCGCGATTGGTGCCAAAATCACGCGCGTGAAAAAACGCACCATACAAGTCTATGGAGACGCATCAAAAACGCATTGCACTCTGAGACACACGCAAGTGCAATGCGTTTTTCACGCATCAATTGCCATAGAAAAGATAGAGCTCAGTCCTGAGTCCATTTCACGCGCATTTTCTGCACGTGAAAAACGCATTGATATTACATTGAAAACACGCGTGAAAAACTGAGACACTGAACAAACTCTGACTGAAAACTGATTGCACTCTGATGCAAAATGCGTGTTTTTCACTGACCAAACTCTGATCGCTCTCTGATCAGACTCTGAAGTGATCTGCAACGCAAGTGTGGAAGGGGCCTTACTTCCTGACCCTAGTCAAAAGCCTCTCACTCAGCCAAACCTGTTGCCTACACTGTACTGAAGAGATGTAAACACATTGAAACAGTGCTGTGTTCAGTTGGGAACCTGTTCCTTCTGGAATAGATATATTTGGTTTTAATGTCATTAGGTTTCCTGAAAGTCATGCTTGATGTACAAGGTGTTGCGGATTGCAGGTACACCCGTGCTCCGCTGTATGCCTGTCCCCGTCCTACTGTCTGATCTTCAGCATTCTAATGGAACTTCCAAGTGCTTCCTCAGCTTCCAAGCTCCACTCAGGTTTTCCAAGAACAACTCCAGCCGGCCGCCACGCTTCAACTGCTTCCACGTTCTCCAGAGTCTCCGGCTTTCCCAGAAGCCTCTCTAGAGTCCCCGGCTTTCCCAGAAGCCACTCCAGCCTCCGGCATTCCAGAGACGCTCCGGCCTCCGGCCGTACTACTTCCCAGTGCTGCTCCGTACAGCTTCCCAGGGTTGCACCGGCTTCCCAAGAGCCACTTCAGCCTCCGGCCGTACTGCTTGCAGAGGAGTCTATGCAAGTTAGCAGAGTACGTCTCTCGGCCAAAGGACACTCCAGACGTCTCGAGGATATCCTCAGCTTGTTCTGTTTCTGCTTTCCTCCTCAGGTGTCCCGTCACCAAGATGAATTGGAGGCAAAAGAAGAGGCTGAAGAAGAAGAGAAGAGGGTCCCTAAATTGGGGTTTACTGTCATGGGTGGTCCCGCGATCCATGTCGCAGATTGTGGGTACACCCGTGCTCCGCTGTATGCCTGTCCCCGTCCCCCTGCCCGGACTTATCTCTCCTCGCTCCTGGCTCTCTGGATTTAAAGGGCCAACGTCCTCCTGATTGGCGCTGGCTAATCCGGCTCAGCCTTTATAATCCGGCACCTCCCTTCTTTCCTGGCCGGATCTTCAGCATTCTAATGGAACTTCCAAGGTTTCCGCATCTCGCTTCCCACAGCGATTCCTGTTGAAGTGAATTCCCACCAGCGTTCCCAGACGCTCCTGTCTTCCAGCGTATCCAGACGCCTCTGTGTTCTTCCAGTGTTTCCAGACGCCTCCGTGTCTCCTGTCTCCAGCATTCCTGTACGCTTCAGGTGTCTCCTGTCACCAGCGTTTCCAGACGCCTCGGTGTCTCCTGTCTCCAGCGTTCCCATACACTTCCTGCTGTGCCTTCCAGGGTTCCAGTCCAGCGGTGTCTTCAGTCCGTGCCAGCGTCACCAGTGTTCCACCATGTTCCTGCTGTCATCCCAGGCTTGGACTGTTTCCTGCATAACCTGTACCTTGGCTGCCACCGCGAGCCTCATACCATCTCCCGCGGTGGTCCAGATGATCCTCTGGTCCACCGACTCCTCTTTCCGGACTCTTCCCATAGAGACTTTCAGTTCTGTTGTCTGTGTGACACATGTACACATGTGAGTGTGGCTATCTGAATCAGGCAGAGCTGTGAGGCTCACAGGGCAGAGCCGGCTCCTCTCTTGGTGCCAGCTCGTTCACGAACGACCTATTACTATTGGTTTTCCTTATCCAATCCTGAAAAATGTATTTGCCTCTTTCCCATTTATCTCATTACGCATTCCTCCTTGCCTCTGGTCACATAGTAACTAAAATATTGGACTTGTTTTGTGGGTCAGTTTATTTGACTGACTGTGACAGTTTGATGTCTGTCTTTGGAGTTCTGCTGCAGTCAGGTAGATGAAAGTGGCTTTGGCCCTTGATAAATCCGCTTATTAATATTAGTTAATTCCTTTATTTATATAGCGCACACAGGGGCTCACAATCTAATCAACCTGCCAGTATGTTTGGAGTGTGGGAGGAAACCGTAGGACGAGGCGGAAACTCCCGTGGAGAGAACATACAAACTCTTTGCAGATGTTCACCCTGGGACTTGAACCCAGCTTATGTGCGTTGTTCACTACTGTCACATGAAAAGTTGCAGAAAAAAAACTTAAAGAGTAGAAACATAGAGCAGGGTGGGAAATAGTCAAAATTTGCGCCGTAACTTGCGTCTGAACAGGAATTCTAAAATATTAC
Source organism: Engystomops pustulosus (assembly GCF_040894005.1). NCBI lineage: Eukaryota > Metazoa > Chordata > Amphibia > Anura > Leptodactylidae > Engystomops > Engystomops pustulosus. Next base: position 145,149,190 of record NC_092415.1, read on the forward strand.
AATATTTTACAATATTACTAATATTACAATATTAGTCTATGTAGATTATGAATTTGGCGCAAAGTCAAAGTGACTTTGTACCGTACCGTTCTATGTTCATTTGACGCAATGGAAAATCACCAAATAGCATTTGTACCAGAACTGCACAAAAACAACACCAAACATAGACAGAAAACCCCCAATGATAAATTCCCCTCTAGTTTTCTTTCATCAGTCCTACACCTCACTGGCATTTATGGTTTTACCCGAGTTGGTGAATGACGTGCTTCTGCCGCCCTCTAGTGCTCACTTTCTGCACAGCACACGCCTGCTCTATATACTGCGGCCAATCACACAAGCCGTGAGCGCCAGGAGGAGTACTCTCCCCATCCTCCTCAGCCCGTACAGCGATAGTGGGCGGAGTCTTTGACGTAGTTCCGTTAGACTCCCGTCACTCAGTCCTTCCTTGTTTGTGCTGCTGTGTCCGGGGGAAGGGACCCTCAGCTGACACAGGGACTGGAAGTAGGAGGTGTCTGGGAGACGGTGTCAGGAGACAACAAGACAGGTAATGGTGTCCCTGTAGTCAGCAGTGTTCCAGGCAGACAATAACAATACACAGCCCTAGCCCATAGCTAGTATCCAAAATGTATCCATGTCGTATCCAAAATGATGGATCTAAAATATCCCCCTTCCACCCATGTACATAGGACATAACAGCAGAAGGACCTCAGAGGAAACTAGTGTTCGGTATAATTGTGCTGACCCCATAGCATTGCACAGACATTGCACTGGTTGGTTTTTAATGCAAATAATTTACTATAAGTTTTTTCTGCTATTATCATCCTGCCCATGGCCTGTCCATGACATATTCCTAAAATAGGAGCCTGTGACTGATACAATGCAGGAGCACTTGTGGAGAAATAGTCTGATTTTCATTCTTTTTTTTTAGTACCAAACATCTCCTGATGTAAAATCTTGGACCTCCCATACACATGAGTGTCAGGCTGAAGGCTATCTCCCCCATACACAAGCACAATGGCCCGGCTCATTGATTATATGTAGTGGATAATAGTGACATATCTCCCAAGAAGAAAAGGATCAGGCAGTTGAATTTCATCTGCCCGATCACAGTCTCCCTGTGTAGTGTGCAGAGAGGGTGTAGTATCACACTGCTGTCTGCCTAGGTGTAAGATGCGGTGCTGACCCTGGTGCTGAGCTTCAGTAATACCCTAGAGCAGTGATGGTGAACCTTTTAGCGGCCGAGTGCCCAAACTGAACCCAAAACCCCCCTTATTTATCACGAGGTGCCAACTAAAAATTAAAGCAGTAACTTGTTGCTCCCTGTTGTTCAACAACTTTCAATCATATTGGCCTCCTGAGGACAGCAACACAGTAGAAAGATGGAAAATTTACATCACTTCTTTCCAGTGTCCCTCTGTGCAGAGAATCATAGGGCCAGAAAGAGGTCCACCAATTATAATTTGGCCCTGTTTACTCCCTCTTCCTACAGTCCCAAGTAGCGAAGTAAGTATCGAAATATGACTGAAAGCAGCATCTTTTAAGTTGCTTGGAACTTCAGGAAGATTCTTTGAATCCTGTCTGGTGTGCTGGGGAGATAGCCCGGGTGCCCACAGAAAGGGCTCTGAGTGCCGCCTCTGGCACCCGTGCCATAGGTTCGCCATCACTGCCCTAGAGCTAGGTGCACACAGCAATAGTGAGTCCGTGAATCACATTGGGGCTCATTTACTAAGGGTGGGACTGTGCACATTTTTTGGGGATTACACAGCTTGCACAGGTATTTAAGAAGTGTCTGCGCTGGGACTTTGGCACACGCAATAGTTTGGTGGTGCAGCTGCACTGGCTTCCATGCGACACAATCAGGGGTCGTGAATTTTTCTTTCTAGCCCCCACCATCATGGCCCCGGGGCAGGCCTCTGTCCAATCACATATGCATTTACATGCAAGACACTGGGTATTGGTTACCAACTGCATGCTTTTCCATGAAAACACATATTCGATTGCGCCCCCGGATGCTGGCGTTGTGTTTGTAAACGCGAGCACCACATGTGACCGCTCCCTAAAGGGCTGCTAACTGTTTCTAACTGCTTGCTGTATCAACTATGGATTTTTCTTTTGAGTAGAATTGAATTCGTTATTTCAGAAAAATGAATGCATTTTGTTATTTTTTTTGTTTTAGTTACTGAATAGGCGCAACTTAACCCTATAAAGAGGGGCATTATCTGTGTTCGGACCAACACAAGTTTGAATTGGTACCACAGCGGATATCTGAGGCTTGGTATTGGTTATCTGCCACAAATTCTACAGCTGCATAACCAGCTGAAAACAAATCCTTTAACCTCCCTGCACCCAAAATTTGTTTTCTTTGCCCAAAAAACCATCTCTTGTCCGTTTTTTGTAGACAGAATGTCTTCAGTATCATTAAAGTTCTTGAGCCATAGACCCACAAAATATGTCTGCTTGTCATCTGTTTTTGCTGATCAAAAAAAAAAAAGGTAGGCAAGCCAATCATTTCAGTATCATGTCCCAACCCCTTGGAGTGCCGCATGATTGTATTGCCTAGCAACTGGCCCGCAAATATGGGCAGCACATTGATGACAATTTTGTGTCATCTGTATTTTAATTTTCCAATAGATTTCTATGGGAAGTCATAACAGCAAACACAGGCAAGAATAGGAACTTCTGTGAGTTTTGTGGCTCGGGCAGTGGAATCCATAGCTGTGTGGATGAGCCCTTAGAAATACATGGAGGACATGTGCTAGCCAAAACAAAGAATAGCACGCGTCCAAAACCACATTCATGTGCATAATGGCATAATGGGGTTATCTAAGAGTTATATTTTTTATATATGGCTGGGGGAAGCATAAAAATTAAAAAAAAGAACTTGTACTCTCTCCCTGCTCCTGTTAAGCTGCCCATCACTGCTGACCTATGTTCGTATACAGAGGATGGCTGTGCCTTCCGGTCCATTGCCGTGTGCCTGATACAGCATCAGTTTCAGGATGTAACAGGTGCACAGCTGTGGTCAGGAAGGCACCAATGTCCTCTGTAAATATAGACCCGGCACTGACAACAGTTTAACAGGAACAAGGGATAGGTGACTACAGGCGGTCCCCTACTTAAAAACACCTGACTTACAGACGACCCCTAGGTAAAGACGGACCCCTCTGCCCACTGTGACCTCTGGTGAAGCACTCTGCATGGTTTACTATAGTCCCAGAGTCAGCTGTGAGGTGTTTGTAATGAGGTTTTATTTATAATCTATAATTACAGCAAAAAAGTTTGAAACTACAATTGTCACTGGGACAAAAAATGTTTTTGTCTGGATCTACAATTATGAAATATACAGTTATGACTTGCACACAAATTCAACTTAAGAACAAACCTAAAGAACCTATCTTGTACGTAACCCAGGGACTGACTGACTATTAGTTCTTTTTTTTATATCCAGATATATATGAACAATTGTAATCCTGGACAAACCCTTTAAGGGGATTTCCAGGTATTTTATATATACTTTATTTTCCGAACACTGGATAGATAACATTGCTAAATAATAAACTAGTATATTCAGTTCAATGTGGTCTGTCAGGGAGGAAATTTAAAGATATCTTCAAGACTAAAAAAAACTTTCTGCTTTCTTCCAAAATGGTCTCACTCTGGTCCATGATGGTTTCTGTTAGGGTGCATACAGCCGTGCGCTGGAGAGGAGGAGGTGACTCCTACTCCCCTCCATGGGAAACAGTGGCGTATGGCCGCACACTCTAGCATGCATGTGTACGGCGCGGATTGGTGCCATACATGTGTGGCACCGGGCTTCCATTGCCATCTATGGCGATGTATATGTGGCCGCAAACACGTTCCCATAGACCGACGTCTGAATGTACCCTTATTGTAGCCCAGTTCCTTTACTGTGAATAGAACTGAGCTGCAATATCACACACAACCTATGGACAGGTGTGGTGCTATATGTGGTAAAAAGCAGCTGTACATTTTTAAATCCCAGACAACCCCTTTAAATTATACCCATTTTGTGATATTTTCTTTTTTGTTTTAATCCATAATTTACCATTTCATTTTGCCATGAATAATTGAATGTGTATCCCACTCTCTCTTTTTCTAGGTCTCCAAGGAAGGACAAACAGATTTTCAGCGTGTCTTAATGGGCATTATTACACTGCCCAGGTGCCGCTCGATAGCTCAGCGTGTCCTACATTTATTGGCTTTTATCACCATAACCTGTGAAAGTTACAGTGATGTGACAAAACACAGAGTGATTTACAATGTTTGTTGAGATACTGGGGATTTCCTAAAGGAGTAGCCTGGAAGGTTTTTTTTTTTTTACATTGTAATGGAACAAGCTGTGATGGATAATCCTGTGACTTTGGTGATTAAAGCTCCCAATCAGAAATATGATGACCAAACCATTAACTGCTTCCTAGACTGGACAGTAGAGAAACTGAAAACTCATCTCTCTAAGGTTTACCCCAGCAAACCAGTAAGTATTGATACGTCAGTGGTGTCCTAAAATCTGCTGCAGTGACTCAATTGCGGGGGTGTTGGTCTCAGGTCTATTTGTACCTTTTGGATCTACACATGTAATTTTAATGTGTTTTTAATTATTATAAGTTGTACTAAATAAAAATTTGCATATATTTTTCATTTTTTTTCATATTTTGTTGGGACGTTTATATATTCACCTGTCTTTTCTTGTGTTTTTGCAATATGTTTTTACTTGGTTTCTGCAGGTTAGGAGCTGTCAGAACCCTCTAGTAAGTTTCTAGCACTGAGAGATTATGTAATAGCAGCTGTAGCCTCTGCCTGGAAAGGCAATTTATTAAATGTGTAAGACGTTATCCAATGATGTGGCTGTATTGTAAACTGCAGTGTGATTGGAGAGGTGCTACCACCTGACCAGGGGGAGTATAAAACCCCTGTGCTGGGAGAGTACATGGTCCAGTCTTTGCCTGTCAGCAGTCTGATCTTATGGTCTGATTCCAAGGAGAGAGATAGTGTGTTCAGCACACCTTTAGTGCTGCCACAGAAACCAATCCCAGGAACTGGGTCAGGAGTCTCTAACCCAGAGCTGCAACTTCCACAGTTTGGATACAGCTCCATCTCCATTATCCCAGCCTGCATATACTATCAGGCTGGTGCACTATTCCTGCGGTCCACTACCACTCCAGTACGAGAATCCGAATCTGTTGTTTCGCTGTTTAGGCCCATTGCCTGCTGTTGTGTAATAAAGAACCGTGAGTTGATTTGCACACCATTACCTCCTTCTGATCCCTGGATACGGCTGTTTACCACCACGGGCTTCCCCATCCATTACCCAGGGACTTTTCTAAAGGACACTCAGGGGTTACCCCAGGGAGAACCAGTACATCAGCCTCTTGCACACACCACCAGCTGGAGACCTGCGGTCCCCATACCGAGTACCGTAACATGAGCGTGCCCTAGGCCGCAGTCACCAGTCAGTCCGGTATTCTGGGCCCCGGCTGCTTGTAGACCTGAAGAAAAGGCTAGGCCTCGGTGCGGGATGTTGCGCTTCCATTTTAGAAATTTATTACAGTCTGGAAATTGGGCTTGCCTTAGTTGTTGGGTCGCACCGCAGCCGCTGTTTCTCCTTTCTAGCAATGATGCACTGTGCAAAATACAGATTAGTTGCGTGCACCTTCAAATTTCCTGTAACTTTTCATAATCGGTGTGTATAGTTTAACTGAATATAAAGCATGTAATTTATAATTTACGTGTAATTTGGATTGTGGAAGGGACTTTTCCAAAAGAAGAATTGTGTCAAAATTCTATGAATGAGCTATGCGCCATCAGACATCATAGCACAATTGTATAAATATATAAAAACTAATGACAGCTTTAGGTCAGTGCTAGGAGTAAAACTGCAGCTAGGCATGTATATGTAAAGGGCACAAATCATATTACTTCTATGTGCTTTAATCAAATGCTTTAAACAAAATACAGACGGACCCCTACTTAAGAACACTCGACTTACATACGACCCCTAGTTACAAACGGACCTCTGGATATTGGTAATTTATTGTGCTTTAGTCCTAGGCTACAATGATCAGCTGTAACAGTTATCAAAGGTGTCTGTAATGGAGCTTTAGTGTTAATATTGACTCTTATGACAACCCAACATTTTTCAAATCCAATTTTCACAAAGACCAAAAAAGTTCTGTCTGGGATTACAATGATAAAATATACAGTTCCGACTTACATACAAATTCATCTTAAGAACAAACCTACAGACCCTATCTTGTATGTAACCTGGGGACTGCCTGTAGTGAAATTATGTTGTATTAACATAGTGCAATGTATGTTGAAATCAAATCATTCCCACTTACTGTACCATACCATATTCATCATCTCCCGCTTGGACTACTGCAACATTCTTCTCAGTGTTCACTGAATTTCTGAATTGTTTCTGTTCTCAATAGTTAACCAAGGATCAAAGACTTGTATATTCCGGCAAACTCCTCCTTGATCATTTGTGTCTGAAAGATGTTCTCAGGAAAGTAAGTAATCAGAATTTTAATAAGTGTATATAAAAGCATTGTTTGCAATGTTTATGCCCCAGATGTTACCTTCAAGTGAAATATCATTTTTAGCTTGTAACATGTTCTGATATCTTATGCTATGCTGATTTTAAAAATGCCTATTTCAGCATTCTGGATCATTTCAGTGCTTTATGAAACTTTATTTCACCTCCAGTCAGCACCGTGTGATGTGTGTCTGTTCAGTCTCTTCCTGCATTCTTCCTCTCAACTACACCACCCTCTGCTTGCTCAATGCTCATAACTGGAAGAGGGGAGAGGTGATGGAGCTCGTAGAGGGTGGAGTAGAGACAGATTTCTTTGAGGAGACTGAGACACAGCCTGATGCAGCTACCCACACGCTGCCGGCAGGAAACCAGGTAATGTGAAATAAAGTTTTATAAAGTACTGAAATGATTAGGAATGCTGAAAAAGGTGTTTTTAAAATCGGCATAGCATATGCTATTGGAACCTGACGCCAGCTAAAAATGACAGTCCTGGTGACGGGTCTGCTTTAAAGAGGACCTGTCGCAGAGAAATTTGGCACTAGGAGCTGATTACTAAAGTAGTGCTAAAACAAACGCTGTAGTGTTAGAATGATAGTGTTATCAGAAACCTCCAATAACGCTATCTAACACTGTGGCAGAGTACAATGTAAACGCTGGACCACTCTCAAAGCTGTCCGATGTATTCATGAGGGGGCGGGATTGTGGGTGGTAACTGCCGCATGACGCGCGGGAATCACCGGCGGCCTATGGAGCGAGCAGGGCGGTCTGGGGAAGAGGCAGCGCCTTGGACCGCCCCCTCAGGAATACACTAGACAGCTTTGAGAGCGCAGTGTTAGCGTTATCGGAGGCTTCTGATAACTCTATCATTCTAGCACTGCAGCATTTGTTTTAGCACTTAGTGACATTTAATGCAATTGACTGCTTGGGACTCCTGAAATCCGGAGGTCCACATGCAATGCATTCCCGGCTCATTAGACAGGGTTATTGCAAAGGCAAGCAGCTGATTCTTCGTGGCATAGATTCAACAAGGTGCTGGAAGCATTCCTCAGAGATTTTGTTCCATATTGACATGATGGCATCACACAGTTGCCGCAGATTTGTCGGATGCAAATCTATGATGCGAATCTCCCGTTCCACCACATCCCAAAGATGCTCTATTGGATTGAGATCTGGTGACTGTGGAGGCCATTTGAGTACAGTGAACTCATTGTCATGTTCAAGAAACCAGTCTGAGATGATTCCAGCTTTATGACATGGCGCATTATCCTGCTGAAAGTAGCCATCAGATGTTGGGTACATTGTGGTCTTAAAGGGATGGACATGGTCAGCAACAATACTCAGGTAGGCTGTGGCGTTGCAACGATGCTCAATTGGTACCAAGGGGCCCAAAGAGTGCCAAGAATATTCCCCACACCATGACACCACCACCACCTGCCTGAACCGTTGATACAAGGCAGGATGGATCCACGCTTTCATGTTGTTGACGCCAAATTCTGACCCTACCATCCGAATGTGGCAGCAGAAATCGAGACTCATCAGACCAGGCAACGTTTTTCCAATCTTCTACTGTCCAATTTCGATGAGCTTGTGCAAATTGTAGCCTCTGTTTCCTGTTCTTAGCTGAAAGGAGTGGCACCCGGTGTGGTCTTCTGCGGCTGTAGCCCATCTGCCTCAAAGTTCGACGTACTGTGCGTTCAGAGATGCTCTTCTGCCTACCTTGGTTGTATGGGTGGCGATTTGAGTCACTGTTGCCTTTCTATCAGCTCGAACCAGTCTGCCCATTCTCCTCTGGCATCAACAAGGCATTTCCGCCCACAGAACTGCCGCTCACTGGATGTATTTTCTTTTTCAGACCATTTTCTGTAAACCCTAGAGATGGTTGTGCGTGAAAATCCCAGTAGATCAGCAGTTTCTGAAATACTCAGACCAGCCCTTCTGGCACCAACAACCAGGCACTCAAATTATCTTTCTTCCCCATACTGATGCTCGGTTTGAACTGCAGGAGATTGTCTTGACCATGTCTACATGCCTAAATGCATGCCATGTGATTGGCTGATTAGAAATTAAGTGTTAACGAGCAGTTGGACAGGTGTACCTAATAAAGTGGCCGGTGAGTGTAAATAGCAGTGCAGTATATGTGGTATGTACCCCTACAGTGGGGCAGGGCACTAAAAAAATTGTAGTTCGTTTAGCTAACTATGTAACGTACACTACTGTGTGAGCTACACTTTAGTGTATTTAATGTAGTATTGTGATTCATGATAAAATAATAATAATTTGCAAAAAAATAAATAAAAGTACTGTTGTTGAAGCTAAAAATGTTTATTGAAAAAAAATATCTGAATATGTCAAATATGTGTAAGTAGGTGCTGTTGCTCTACAGCCGATCTGTGGGATTGACGCACCAATACCAATTACTGACCTATGCTTCGCCCCTTAACCCCTTAAAGGGGTTGTCCGAGTGCTTTAAAAAAAGCTAAAAGTGGCCGGGACAGGGCTGCTTAAAAAAAATAAAGATGTACTTTCCTCCCGGTGCCCTCCCGTATCCAGCGCTGCTGTCGCTCCGGTCTGGGCGCCATGTAAACAAACATGGCCGCCGGAGCAGCGCTGGATTCAGCTTCCGGCCGGCCGTGGCCGGGCACGCCTATCCGTCCCTATACACAGCATTGTGTATGGGGGCCGGAAGGTTGTCGGGTCCGGCCGGAACTGAGTCCAGCGCTGCTCCGGCGGCCAAGAATCGGGACTCCGGCGGCCAAGAATCGGGACTCTCTCTCTGGTTGCAGGATGGTTGGGAGGTTTGGGTGTGCAATACATTATACTGTACATATGAGATGTAGATATGTTTATAAAGAAACTTTGATAGATTGCACAATTTTGCAAAGAAAAATGGGGTGGTCTGCTCAAAGGGGGTGGTTACCTTGGTGTATAATGGGGGGAAAAATTGGTCAAGCGGTGGACTGAGTAAGGAATATTAATGTAATTACTCTGAATTAGAATGTTTGTTTTTGTTTTTTTTCAGCAAGATGAATATCACATGGTTCATTTAGTTTGTGCCTCCAGGACCCCACCAAATTCCCCTAAACCAAGCACCAGCAGAGAGAACGCTGCAACTGACAACACCAGCAGCAGATCAGTAAGTTGATGCATAGGCTTGGAAATCTGACATTGTTCATACTCCTGAGCTATAAGTCTACCTGCACATGAGTATTGTGTACTCTTTGCTTGTGGACCTCACGCATCTATGACGCAGCACAGACTTGTGTATTAGCCCATAGAAGTAGATGGGGATTCAGGCTACTTGTTAAAATAATGACTAGCATTCATCCAAAAACAATGTTTGTGTGCATTTACGCTGAATGTAGCAATTGTGGTGATGGCCCGTTTGGATTTTTATTCATTTATATTCTTTTGCATTATGCTGGATATTTAGCATTATATTGGATGTGTGTTACTTGATGACACTTATCAAACAGGGAGACTAAGGTTTGTGAAGAATGCTAAACAGCTTGTAATATAGTCAACCTTACTAACATTTATGATGTTGCTGCTGTACCGCATTAGCTGATCTATAGCAGTGATGTTTAATAACTTCCTTGTAACAAAGGGTTAAACAAACTCATGTAAATAGTAAAAAAATGAATTGCCTTATATGAAAAAAGTGCTTTTGTGGCTGAAAGATATCACTTGCTAACAATTTTTCATCCATGCTGGACAGCCCCTTCCTGAAACAAAGTAAAAATAATGCAAACTTGCCTTAAAGAGAACATGATTATCTATGATTATCCCTATTATGAACTACGATTATCCCTAAATGGTTCCTTTCCACGGCTGCAATGTTAAAAAAGCTATTTGTAAACTTGTATTCAACTTGCCTGTTGTGAGTCCAATGAAGCCCTGCATATTCAGTGGTTACTTGCATTGTCCTGCCTCCTTGCTCCTTGGGGTGGGTAGTAGAAGCCCATGGAGGCATGCTGTGATAGGGTCCTTGGGTTTGTACTTAAGTTGAATTTGTATGTAAGTCGGGATTGTATATTTTATCATTGTGGCTCCAGACAAAATTCTTCAGCCAGTGATGTCTCTACCGACGGGTGGGACCAGTCAGCAATTGGCTTATGCACTCCTCTGCTGTGTTATCAGCTGCTGGAGCCTCCATCTCATTTGCATTATTCCCTAAACTCATTTTGGATAGATTTGTGCCATTCTAGGATATAATATAAATGGCTCCATCCCCTAATAGACATATTGGGGGAGATTTATCAAGTCTCTATGGCAACCAATCAGAGCTTAGTTTTCACTTTCACGCAGCTGTTTATAAAGTTAAAGCTGAGCTCTGACTGGTTTCCATGGGCAACTAGAACAGTTTTACCTCAGAAACCTGATGATAAATATCCCCCGATGAGCAAGTGAGTTAGAGCAGTCTAGCGGCAGTAAATCTGATGGTGAATGTCCTTTAAGATGTCAAGTCTCACATAAAACAATAATGAAATTATATATTGACCAGTTAACAAGCCCTTCAGTAAAAGGAAAGGGTTCTTGTCCAAGCCACCGGATGCAACGTTCACAAGTTCCACGGTCCTAGAAGTTTATAGTATACAGGCGTTCCCCTTCTTAAGAACACCCGACTTACAGATGACCCCTAGTAACTGAGTTCCGGATGATGGTAATTTACTGTACTTTAGCTGATGATTGTAGCCTAGGGCTATAACAGTTATTAATGGTGTTTGCAATTAACTTTATTGTTAATCCTGGTTATTATGACAATCCAGCATTTTTGAAATCCAATTGTCACAGAGACCAAAAAAAATTTGGCTGAAGTTACAATTATAAAATATTCAGTTCTGACTTGCATACAAATTCAACTGGAGAACAAACATACAGAACCTATCCTGTACATAACCCAGGGAACTGCCTGGTATATTGTAAGAGTAATTGTGTGATAAATCCCACTGCAGTGGCATATTGTAATGGAGATGGTTTACATGTTGATCTCTTTGTAGTTAACCTTTAACCCTTTTACTTGATGTCAATTGTAACATACATGTACATCCATATTACTGTATATACCCATAATTGTGCTTTAGAATCATTGTACATGCATTTATTTTGTACCTGGGAAAAGTTCAATAAAATTTAGGTCCTAAAAAATATTTAAGAAAGTTCCTAGGTTACTTTTGAAAATAGATATTTTACTGTATGGGTACTAGATTGCTAAATATTTTATCTAATCCGCAAAACTACACGGTTTGCCATATTTCAGCTCAAGAAGATGTAAATGAATGCAAATTTTTATTTCAGAATTCAGAACACTCAGGATCATCTCTCCCTCCATCCACAAGCCGGGATATGCCATCCACACAGTCAAGCCCTAGAACTGAGGAAAACTTGAGATATCGCCATCCTCACACATATACAGATGCCATGCACTCTTTTCCATACAACGGACAGCCGTAAGTCTAAGTTAATGATGTGCATTTTATATGTATATATTTATTTTTTACTTGGATGTTATATTCATAGTAAATTTTTTATTCCCTGTAGATCTGTAGGGAATCTCCCTGCACAAGCGGCACCAGCTGGATTTCCTGTTTATTCGGTCTTCACCCCTTTACAGATGATGTGGTGGCAACAGATATATGCACGACAGTACTACATGCAGTAGTGAGCGAATGTTTTATTTTTATAGTAGCTTGTATAAAAGGATACATTCTGCCTTTATCCGCTGCCTGAAGAGTAGCTATTTTCCTGATCATTGCGTATCCTTCCATTTCCTAAACTTTTCAGATGGACACCCCCTCCCTTTAAAGCCTAACTGTATAAAAACCTTTGCCTGGCTCTGCACTAAGCCAAAATAATCAATTCTCTAATTTACACTCATTAGCTTTCTACAGCCGTTTATCAGTTAACAGGCAGGAAGCTAGCAGTACCTTATCTCTCTGGCTGTTTTTAGGTTGGTTGCCATGTGATTCTGTAGCTAGACGGAGGAGAGGAGGGTAGGTGGGTGTTGCTTGGAGTGGTCATAGCACATGGCACACACCTTACCAGTAACAGCTCCCGGCAGCTTTAGGACCTTCCGCGATGTTATTAGCATGTGACTAATCACATACTTCAGGTCATCCAATTACACACCAGGGATGGTATTTAGCAGTGCTGTTTGTGTTTGAAAGTCTGTATAGTAGAAATGTGTATGTATGAAAGTTTGAGGGCAAAAATAAGAGCTCGGGCTCCCCATCAGTTCTAATGAATGGATCAGAACCTGCACACACAGCACAGTGTATTTAAAGGGCAACCCCTATGAGCAGATCTCTTTGCACAGGAAAGGGGTGTCTGCAGATAGGGGGCAGCTTCCATGGAGTATAATGGCAAAAAAATTAATAAAAAAGCTGTTCACATACTGTGAAGTGGCCATATGTTAATGTTTTTATTCCTGTGTAGGTGGACATTTTTTAGGGTGCGTTCACATGTGGCAGTAACGCATGCATTTAAGAACAGCTTTAGAACTGATTACATAGCTGTTAACATTGTTTTAACACATACATATGTTAACACTTGTTTGCTATTACACTGTTAACACTATGTTGACATATGTGATAGCATTGTGGTAACATATGCATTTTGAAAACAGTGTTAACAGCTATGTAATCGGGCAACTCTCCTCTTCTCAGCTGTTCTGATGCGTTTGAAAATGCAATGTGTTACTGCATGTGTGAACGCACTCTTAATAAATCTTTTTATTTGTGATATAGTAGATAACTGTATGATGCAGAGCTCCAGTGCTTTGTGTCTCCCCTGCCTTGCTCTTCACTAGATCTCTGTACAAGCAGTAACACTGATTCTGTTTCCTGATTGGCTGAGTGTTTGTGCATGTTCATGTGAATGGCCTGTGTGCTATTGGCATCATTGCCCTTAGCTGATGTCACAACCAGGAATCCCGCCCACTTCAGGAAAAGCTTAGAGTGTGTTACACATAACCTCATATATCTATTAGTCATATATCTCCGGCTAGGAAGAAGCCAGCAGCATGATACAAGTATTGTTGGAATTGTTGTCAAAGGCTCTCCCTAGCTGTGCCAAAACTATTTTTTGTCAAGCAACTTTACAGTTCCGCTTTAAATTTGAGAGGAAATCTAGGATGTTATGATCTGTTAGTAACGATAAAGAAAGTGAATCCTCATATTTCTAAAATACCCCACAAGTGAAAAGAAGCATAGTGTAGGACTCATTGTAAGCTTTCCAGCCATGCGTTTCCCAGCAAATTTTCATCTTATTTTAATGCCAAGGGAATCACTAGGGTGAACTAGGGGCATGGCTTTACCTGCTTGTGCATTGATTTTTCTCTATGGGATGGCACTTAATGGGGCAGATTTATCAAGCTGTCTAAAAGTCAGAATATTTCTAGTTGCCCATGGCAACCAATCACAGCTCAGCTTTCATTTTACAAGTGCTCATGAATTTTTTAAAAGGGAGCTGTGATTGGTTGCCATGGGCAACTAGAAATATTCTGACTTTCAGACAGCTTGATAAATCTGCCCCACTGTGTAAAGGGGGGTTACTTGGTGGCATAGAAGAAGAAAACTTCTTTGGCCAAAGGAGGTGCACACGTCAGCTTTTACCGCACTTAACTAGACACCCTGGGGTTGGGTATGAAATATTTTTTGTAGAATGTCACAATAGTGCCGAACCTCCGTGATCCCCCACCACTGTTTGACAAAATCTTGTAGCATCATTGTGTATGATACACACTGCTGCCACAAGAATTCTCATACAGAGGCCAACGGGAGGGGTAGCGCCAAGGGAGTAGGGAGGTGGTCACAAATGCTTCAAGTGTAAGAGCTCTGGAACCTATAGGGCTCTTGTAATGCCCCCCCTTACCCTAAAACATGTGTGCTTGTATAAAGTTAATTTTATAAGTAATATATCTTGGCATTTTTAATAATCATATGCCCATATTCACGCTGCTGATTAATAAATTTAAAATCCTCTCGTAAATTTCCTTTAAAGGTCTGAAACATTGGGATTGGTTTTATATCCTTTAAGCAACCCTGACATTTTTACCTGTAGAGCTCTTGCAAGTTTAGGTTTTTTTTTTAAATTATATAACATGTTGGTTTTTCTATTTGTCTTTAAGGTGTTTTTTACTGCATTCTACTTTAATTGCATAACGTGTTGTCTCTTCCTTCATTTTGCAGTCAAGCAGCTACATCTGGCCAAGGTACACCTGGTATTGCAGTAGCACAGCCCCTTTCTGCTCCTATCATAAATTCTGATCGACCTCCACCCAACCCTCCAAGGGCTCCACCAAACATTGCTCCTGAAGTGGCAAATCAGAATGTTCAAATGAATGCGCAAGGCGGCCCTGTAATGAATGAAGAAGACATTAACCGCGATTGGCTTGACTGGATGTACACAGTATCCAGAGCAGCTATACTTCTCAGTATAGTGTACTTCTATTCTTCATTTAGCCGCTTTGTCATGGTTATGGGAGCTATGATACTTGTGTACATGTGAGTATAGATTCTCATGAGCCTAGCATTTAATAGATTTAAATAATGTCTAGAACACCCAAGAAAATACATTGTTGTCTTGTGTGTGTTTTTTTTTTAAAGAAGTGATTAATCTGTACTTGCCGGGGGCGGGGGGTGTAGGGGGTCTAACACTCAACACAGCCGATGTTTGGCTGCTTAAAATAGTCACAGAGCACTATTTTGCATCAAGTGATCTCCTGTACATCCGCCTTGAAGCCTGTGTGCAGCTCAATAGTGGAAAGTAAAGACAGCGAAACTTTCATCTGAGCCCTGCAGTCTCTACGTTTATCCCAGAAAACCCCTATAAATCTTTAAGGTACTTGTAAACAATTGACTAGGTTTGGCAAGTCCTCAATACACCACTAGTTCGTTTAGCAGTACTTATTAATCCCTTAACGCCAAGGCACTTTTTTGTATACTTATGGGCTTGGATTTTACGTCTTTCACTGTACGCCCCAAATGACTTGTCTACTTCATTCTTTGGGTTGGTGCGATCATGGGGATACCAAATTTGTATAGGTTTTCTAATGTTTTTATACGTTTATAAAAATTGAAACCTCCTCTACAAAAAAAATGTCATTTTGCCATCTTCTAGTGCTAATAACTTTTTCATACTTTGGTGTACGGCGCTGTGGGTGGTGTCATTTTTGCGACTTTTGATAATGTTTTCAATTATACCATTTTTAGCACTGTACGGCCTTATGATCACTTTTAATCGAATTTTTTGTATATTTCAATATTTTCCATTACAGGGTTAAACCCCGGGAATAGATCAGACATTTTGGGACGTGGCAATACCTAACATGTTTATTTTTACTGTTTAATTTATATTGTTATCAGTTCTAGGGAAAGAAAGTGATTTGACTTTTTAGTTTTTTTTTTTAATGGAAAAAAACTCCAAATGTTAAAATGGTGAAATAAGGCATTTGTGCCGTTTTCTTGGGGGCTTAGATTTTACAGCTTTCACTGTGTGCTCCAAATGACATCTCTCCTTTTTTCTTTGGGTTGGTGTGATCATGGGGATAACAAATTTGTATAGGTTTTATAATGTTTTGATATATTTACAAAAATTAAAACCACCTGTGCAAAAAAGTTTGGGGTATTTTGCCATTTTCTGGCACTAATAACTTTTTTTTATACATTGGTGTATGGAGCTATGCGTGTCGTAATTTTTTGCGACTTTTGATCAATTTTTTTAGAATTTTGAAATTATTTTTCAAAAAGGCAAAAAAGTGCCATTTTCATCTTTGGGCACTATTTTTCGTTACACAGTTAAATGCAGATATTATACCTTTATTATATTTTGACCGAGCATTTTCGGATGCGGCGATACCTAATGTGTTCATGATTTTTACAGTTCTTTTTATATTAGTTCTAGGTTGTCTGATTGATCCTACCATATACTGCCATACTAACCGCCCATATGATATAATACTCCCGATGCTGACGACGCTATGTGCTTCCTGGTGCTGTGCCCCCTGCAGCCTGTGTGAATGAGATACTCCTATACACATGACTGACAGGCTGTATAATGAAGTGACACTCCTGGTGCTGGCTCTAAGCCTCTATGTGCTTTCTGGTGCTGGTGGCTCCCTGAAGCCTGTGTGTATGAGAGAGGCATACAACTGCTACAGGATGCAGCCATGTGAAGTAACAGCCTGACATGCTGATACTCCTATACACTAATTGTGTAGCTGATGTCGATGTCATGTGTACAGGAGAAGACAGCATGTCAGCAGATAAAGCACAGACACTGGCAATGGTTTATTATACATTGCACACAGACATGAGCAGAGGGGAGGGGTAACAGGGGTGGCATCACTTTCTCCCTCCATGTGCCCAACCTTATTTACATAATAAAGAAAATATGATTTTAGAATGATTAATGTATGAATTAACTAGGCAAAGGCTGAGATGGAATCCTTGTGAGCTGTTCCAACAGGTAGTGGTGACAAATTTATTTACAGAGACCTGCTGACAGTTGTTCTTTAAAGCAGTGTTCCCCAACCTTTTTGTATCTGGGGACCGGTTGCAACCAAAATTTTTTTACCAGGGACCGGGCTGTCTTGATAAGTAGGGGACATTATAAAACCCCTTTTTCTATAGCAACCCCCACAAACCTATAATGTCACCTTGTCTTTGGGATTTTTACTGTGAGGAAAAAAATATACATAACACGGTGTAAACCGAGATACCTAATTTTACCACAAAAAAACCTGAAAAAACATTTACCTCGAGAATAGGCCTAGGGTGAGAAATGCTGCTGCTACTGTTTAATAAAATGCCCCAGCAGCAACCTCCACTTGCCAATAAAATGTACAGTAGCGCCTCCCCTAACTAATAACATGTCCATTAGGGACTTCCCTTCACTAATAAAATGTACAGCAGTTGCCTCCCCACCATTAATGACATATCCGCCACAGCCTCCCCACCATTAATGACATATCCGCCACAGCCTCCCCACCATTAATGAAATATCCTTAGCAGCCTCTCCATCTTTAATGATATATGTACAGCGGCCTCCCCACCATTAATGAAATATCTGAAGCTGCCTCCCCACCATTCATGAAATATGTCAGCAGCAGCCTCCCCACCATTCATGAAATATGTCAGCAGCAGCCTCCCAACCAGTAATGAAATATCAGCAGCAGCCTCCCAACCATTAATGAAATATCAGCAGCGGCCTCCCCACCATTATTGAAATATCTGCAGCGGCCTCCCCACCATTAATGAAATATCTGCAGCGGCCTCCCCACCATTAATGAAATATCCGCAGCGGCCTCCCCACCATTAATGAAATATCCGCAGCGGCCTCCCCACCATTAATGAAATATCTGAAGCTGCCTCCCCACCATTCATGAAATATGTCAGCAGCAGCCTCCCCACCATTAATGAAATATGTCAGCAGCAGCCTCCCAACCATTAATGAAATATCAGCAGCGGCCTCCCCACCATTAATGAAATATCTGCAGCGGCCTCCCCACCATTAATTAAATATCTGCAGCGGCCTCCCCACCATTAATGAAATATCCGCAGCGGCCTCCCCACCATTAATGAAATATCTGCAGCGGCCTCCCCACCATTAATGAAATATCTGCAGCGGCCTCCCCACCATTAATGAAATATCCGCAGCGGCCTCCCCACCATTAATGAAATATCCGCAGCGGCCTCCCCACCATTAATGAAATATCTGAAGCTGCCTCCCCACCATTCATGAAATATGTCAGCAGCAGCCTCCCCACCATTAATGAAATATGTCAGCAGCAGCCTCCCAACCATTAATGAAATATCAGCAGCGGCCTCCCCACCATTAATGAAATATCTGCAGCGGCCTCCCCACCATTAATGAAATATCCGCAGCGGCCTCCCCACCATTAATGAAATATCCGCAGCGGCCTCCCCACCATTAATGAAATATCCGCAGCGGCCTCCCCACCATTAATGAAATATCTGCAGCGGCCTCCCCACCATTAATTAAATATCTGCAGCGGCCTCCCCACCATTAATGAAATATCCGCAGCGGCCTCCCCACCATTAATGAAATATCTGCAGCGGCCTCCCCACCATTAATGAAATATCCGCAGCGGCCTCCCCACCATTAATGAAATATCCGCAGCGGCCTCCCCACCATTAATGAAATATCCGCAGCGGCCTCCCCACCATTAATGAAATATCTGCAGCGGCCTCCCCACCATTAATGAAATATCTGCAGCGGCCTCCCCACCATTAATGAAATATCCGCAGCGGCCTCCCCACCATTAATGAAATATCCGCAGCGGCCTCCCCACCATTAATGAAATATCCGCAGCGGCCTCCCCACCATTAATGAAATATCCGCAGCGGCCTCCCCACCATTAATGAAATATCCGCAGCGGCCTCCCCACCATTAATGAAATATCCGCAGCGGCCTCCCCACCATTAATGAAATATCCGCAGCGGCCTCCCCACCATTAATGAAATATCCGCAGCGGCCTCCCCACCATTAATGAAATATCTGCAGCGGCCTCCCCACCATTAATGAAATATCCGCAGCGGCCTCCCCACCATTAATGAAATATCCGCAGCGGCCTCCCCACCATTAATGAAATATCCGCAGCGGCCTCCCCACCATTAATGAAATATCTGCAGCGGCCTCCCCACCATTAATGAAATATCCGCAGCGGCCTCCCCACCATTAATGAAATATCCGCAGCGGCCTCCCCACCATTAATGAAATATCCGCAGCGGCCTCCCCACCATTAATGAAATATCCGCAGCGGCCTCCCCACCATTAATGAAATATCCGCAGCGGCCTCCCCACCATTAATGAAATATCCGCAGCGGCCTCCCAACCATTAATGAAATATCCGCAGCGGCCTCCCCACCATTAATGAAATATTCGCAGCGGCCTCCCCACCAATTAATGAAACATTCGCAGCGGTCTTCGCGCCATTAATGTAATGTCCGCAGCAGAGCCCCCCCCACCCCAATGAAATGTCCACAACAAAGCTCTGCAAAGAAATGCCCCCAGCAGTGTCCCCCCCCCTTATGAAATGCCCCCAGCAGTGTGGCACTGATGAAGATTGGCAAGTGCAGTGCTCAGCAATCTGTCCTTGTCAAGGAGAAAATGTTTGAGAAAAGCCACCAGGATCAAGGATTGTAAATCAAGCACACTAACATACTGGTCTGTGCCCCCTGGTCAGCAACTGGTCTTCTTTTAGCTTCTTATGCCTTGAATTTTACAAAAAGTTTTTAAAATTCGCCAAATGAACCTGAGGAGCTTTATAGGTGTTAATGTAGCCTGGAGCCCTTCAGGCTCATTTTCATAATTTTAAAGCCTTTTTTTCTTAAAAACAAGGGCATAGGAAGCTTAAAGAAGAGCAGTTCCTACCAGCACACACCAAGTGTGCTTGGTTTACAATCCTTCATCCTTAAATACTTAAACTGCATCAACAGTTTAATTTCTTTTTTTGGGGTGGTTATGTGCATGAAGTGATGTTAATGGTCTCCTATAATTTCTTCAATTTAAAGCTGTATTTTGCATGGAGAGTGTAAGAATTACATCCTCTTTTTATAGGCACCAGGCTGGCTGGTTTCCATTCAGACAAGAGGATGGACAAGCCAGAGAAGATGAAGTCAATCAAGATCGTGAAAACAACAATGATCTACTGGAGATGGTATGTAGCCTTTTCAATCTCAGCAGTTTAAGCTTTCGAATATAATATTAAATAGTTGTAAAGATCCTTAATTCTGCTTTGAATGAAGTTCTCATAGGCCTTGAAACTGAACTGACCTCAACTGAAATGCTTTTGCAAAGAATTATAGAAGTGAGGTTTAAGAAACCCTCAGGCAAATGGTAGACTATGATGGCCAGATAAACTATGGTTATGCATTCTAATATACTTTATTAAAGGGGCTCTCCAGGCATAGGAATTTGGGCCTAATTTGCTGATTACTGGGGGATCAGCATCTTGACAAAGGGGGTCCGTTGTACTCTTGTTGTGCGGGAGCGGCCAGTTGCACATGCGTCGGCTATTCCGTTCGTATCTTTGACACAGACGGAGATCTCCAATCTTCGACAGACATGAATAGAGTAGCTGACACATGCGTACAATGGATCCACGTTTTCGAGATTTGCAGGGGTCCCATTACTGAGACCCCCACTAATCAGCAAGTTGGGCCTCTG
The DNA here is from genome assembly GCF_040894005.1 of Engystomops pustulosus. Taxonomy (NCBI): domain Eukaryota; kingdom Metazoa; phylum Chordata; class Amphibia; order Anura; family Leptodactylidae; genus Engystomops; species Engystomops pustulosus. The sequence continues at coordinate 145,169,933 of NC_092415.1, forward strand.
TATAGGGCCTCTCTTGCTATGACTGGATAACCCCTTTAATTCCTCAGGGGTTTTCTCTGCTTGCTATTGTCCAATAGAATTGTTTACTTCAAGTGCATAAAAATCTGCCCTGCTCTTGTGATGTCACATGGCTATAAGAACAAAGATTTGCGCTATCATTCTAACCTGATTTTTAATCACTGAAACCAACCAATTAGTGATGCTTTCAATTGAATGACAGCAAGCAGCATTCTAGAAAACTGTAGGAAGTTGAGACAGAAATGATAATGTAAAGTTGTATATTTTCATGATAAAAAGTCACTTAACTCTGCAGTTTTATTTTAGAACTATGACATTCTCTTTAAACTAGAATGTAGTCTAACCTATGTTTATCTTCTAAAGGAGCGTCGCATGGATGATGGCATTCAAGAGGATGGAGTGGAAGAGAGGGTAATTGATGCCCCAGCAGTCGCACCCCCTGGACTTGTGGCATCAGCTTGGTCATTTATTACCACCTTCTTCACATCTCTCATACCCGAGGGCCCCCCACAAGTTGTTAACTAGGTCTTATACTTACTGCCATCCAGACATAAATGCAGGAAAGGGTAAACTGTTTTCAAAATAGTGCAGTCTGCAAAAGTGTATTTCTTTTATCCTGTGCGTCCTAGTCATTATGACTGGCTATTTTTTTTTTTTAGTTTAAGCACAATCACCTCTTACTTGGTTGTTTTTTTCTTTTTTTTTAATATAATGAAAATAACTATGTCTTCCTTTTTGTTGATTTGATTATTGAAATAATGTTAAATTCACGCCAATTTGCACTTGGGACCCACATTGCTTTCTAGTTATAACAAATGGACCTCTGTGTGACGCAACTATTGTAGTGAGCCTAAGGCTTCAGTGAGAAATTTTGAGTGAAGACGCATGCAACAATATGGATAAATCCTGCTCCCTCAGGACCCACATGATCGTGATAACATACTTACCTTGTATTATTAAGAGTATTAAAATTGTATTGGTTATTCCCACTGGACAACACTTAACCATACATATTAGTCCTTATAGTTTTTATACAGACAGTCCCCTACTTGGAAGAAAACATTAGCGCATTTAAAGCTTGACTGCCCACAATGTTACCACCTGGCCTATATTTCAGCTGGTTCAACACCTTTTACAAAGTAAGTTGCTAAACATATGAAAAGGATACTATGTGGTACACACTACTATCAATGCTAAAAAAAAAGTTTTAATCAGTAGTTATCATTGCGTTCTTGCCACTTTCTATAAGGCTGGTTTGTTTTAGTTTTGTTCTTACTTATGCTAAATTTGCATTAGTGCTTTCCTACCAAACATGTACGCAGATGTGTTTTTGCATAACTGATGGGGTTGAGTGCATCCTAACAATGGATTCCCCAATTTCTAGGTGATGCATTTCATAAGTTGGACATTGCATATTGAGAGTCTTATTCAATATGATTTCATATATTTCATATATGATTTAATACTGCAGGTACATAAGAATTCTTAAACTGCATCTTATCTTCAAGCTGATGCTGTATGTACATTATATGTTATATAATCTTGATCAGTGATGACTTTTCGCACATGTAAAATAGACTGTCAAAACTTGTAATTTGGTATATGCTCGAGAACGATATAAAATCAGATTATAATGCAATATTTTGACTGTTTTATAGTTAACAAAGAATATGTAATAGCATCTTGAAATTCAGTATTATTTTTTTTTCTACAATTATCAGTTTCATAAACTTAAATTGTATGAACAAATTGTTTTGTATTTTGTGTACATATATAGACAACGTGGCCCTTTGCATGCTGTTTTTTTCTGGTTATCTCCCTTACCATGTACTTTTAACACGATTCATTTAAAATATTTGTTGGAGAGGCTTCTGGTTTCAAATGATTCAGAAGTGCTCAATTTCACTCTTTACTATTGTGCTACTCCCTTTTTCTCTGGATGGAGATTTCAAGGGGGAGCAGATAACTATACATCATCGGAGGTATAATTTAAAGGCACAATATTTTTATAAATGTTGAAATAGTTTTAACATGTTATTTACGTTGCTCTTGATAAACCAAAGTACAAGCAGAAACAGTTTCTGTATGCAAGTCAATGCATCATATTCTGCAGCGGACCTGCAGCTTTTTGGAAATGTGGCACACACTATTCTGTAATTCTAAATCTATGAACATTCTGTGCACATCACAAAATTTGCATTGTAATGCAATGTCAGTCAGTGTTCTTTTAAACTTCTGCTAAACTATTATTCTAATGGACCCTAAAATATATATCCATCAAAGGAAGTAGAGTAAATACATAGTTACCCGTGCCATAGGTTTGCCATCACTGGATTATACCATTGTATATTGCAAGACAAGAGACACCAACTGGTATAAGACATTTAAGTTGAAAACGCCACCGGGTACCAATAGCCATCTATGGGAACGGAAATACTTCCCCATTTGGCATGTATGAAAAGGACTGAGGATACATGACTCCCATTGAGTCAGTCTTCCCAACTTTTTAGGCCCATACATCTTAAATATCAAACAGCATATAAACAGTGAGTGGGAATTAAGTGAGGACAAGGGTTGTGGCATTGAGGAGAAGATAACTCATGCCATTTGACCTGCCCCTCCTACCCTCACCACACACTGCTGGCAGGGAGCCAAGTAGTGTTAAGAAAATCAAAATGCACTGGAATTATTTAGACGAAAGCAATTTTTAAATCAACATCGCAAAGGCTATTGGTGTCTGTCCCCATATAAAAATACATTTCTCATGACAGATTCCCTTTAAATATAATAAGAAAAAAATTAAAGTTGCACAAACACAAAAATAGAATAATTCTGCCTAGTAGAGGTCTTCCATCATTGTATTCCCACTTTCTCTTTTGTGCTGTATACTGGTTTGGGCATTTTATGCCTACAACAATGAAACAGGCTTACACCAAGTTTTTTAAATTATTGCTTCCCTTTTTATGGCTTACTGGAATAAATAAACCAAGGTATGATTCTGATGTAAGCAGAGTGCAGCATTGATGCTATTCAGACCTTGATGGAGGATTACATGTTATTTGGACGGAAACGTTTGTGTAGGTTGAAACTAGTTCCTCAAACAGTGAGCGGAAATCCGTATGTTGTTTTTTTAAAGCAAATATTGGAATTATCCATTAAGAAACTTTTAGTGTTATCTTGCCATTCAGCACCCAACTTCATTGCAAAAAATATAGGGCATATATTTTTGTTCATTTTTTATTTTTTTTTTAATTAAATTTGCGTCTGCAGCATATACAACCATTTTACATTTTTTTACATATTCTGTATTGGTATTAATTGTTCAGGAAACCTCACAAATATCTACAGATTTCTTCGGTTGAGTTTAAATAAATTAAACCTATTTACAAAAGTACAGTAAAAAGTGACTTGCAGATCATTACATTTTTACAACAGTTAAAACATAAATTTGTCTTTAAAGGAAATCTACCACTCTCGAGTGCTCACCTGCCCTCCTCTTGACTTGCAAGGATTACCTGAAAAAAAGAGTACTAAAAAGCAGACAGGACCGTAAGGACGTGACGTCCAGCACTCCAGCCTGCTAATTATTCATGTCCTCGCGTGAGGTCAACTCTCTCTCTCTCCAACATGATGGAGGGAAGTATCTATCGCGCAAGAGGAGTGAATTTGCGCCTCTTGCGTGACGTCACCATGTGAATAATTAGCAGTCCGGCCTGCTTTTTATAACATTCTTTTTTGCAGGAGATACTGACATGTCAAGATTCCAGAAGACAAGCGCCGGGATCGGGTTGAAGAGGAGGACAGGCGAGTATGTGTAGTTTTTTTTTTTTTTTTTACTTTTGGGAATCTCATTTACTTTAACAGTGTCTACTCTTGATACCGCTGCCCTAGAGATGTTCTGTGCCATTTGCACTATTTTATGGACAAAGAGAAGATCATGTGAAAAGTTTAGTCTGGGGGTCCTGTGTAGATGGTAGGATCTGAAATGCATGTCTATCCAGTTGTCTCTGCTCGCACCCTTAACATGAGACATATACTTCAATCCCTTCTGCATTGCATAAAGGATGTGGGGGCTATATACAGGTGGGGACATCCCTTCCACTTAATCGTCCACCATAAGGATGGTTCCTATTTTCTGAGTAGATCAGAGTGTCCGCTTGAACTCTTCCACTTTCTGGATAAGATTTTGCTGGAGATGCCTTATTGGCTATCAGTGGACCTACCCCAATCTTCATTACAGAAAAGCAGACAGGGTAGCATTCCAATGGGTCCGAACTTGTCGGCAGAACTCCAATCATTGAGAGATGCATTGCTTTTACTGTACCTTTTACCTTAATTTGTTCCTTCATGCTTGTACAAGCAGTTCAGTTATCTTTGTATCTAACTTATGGGTCAGCTACTCATTTTATTGTCTTTTGCCTAACATACTCCTTAAAATTAACATTTGAGTCTGCCTCTTGCGACACATTTGCTTAATCCAGTTTTTACTGCTATTTCTCCTACATTTCCCAACATAGTGGATACAGTCCACTCGGCTACTTAAATGAGATGTGCTTGCTCTTTTTTGATGTCTAGACTGGAACATACAGTGCTTAAAAAATAAAGGGAACACTCAAATAACACATCCTAAATATATTCTCACTGAATACTTTGTTTTGTACAAAGTTTAATGTGCTTACAACAAAATCATCAATGGAAATCATATTTATTAATCAATGGAGGCCTGGATTTGGAGTCCCCCACAAAATTAAAGTGGAAAAACATACTACAGGCTGATCCAACTTTGATCTCATGTCCTTAAAACATGTCAAAATAAGGCTCATTATTGTGTGTGGCCTCCTGTGTGCCTGTATGACCTCCCTCCAACACCTTGACATTCTCCTGATGAAGTTGTGGATGGTCTCCAGAGGGATCTTCTCCCAGATATGGACTAAAATGTCTGCCAACTCCTTGAGTCTGTGGTGCAATGTGATGTTGATGGATGGAGCGTGACATGTTGTCCCAGATGTGCTCAATTGGATTCCGGTCTAGGGAGTGAGCAGGCCAGTCAATAGCTTCAATGCCTTCATCTTGCAGGAATTGCTGACACACTCCAATCATGGAAGATCTAGCATTATCCTGCATTAGGAGGAACCCAGGGCTAAACGCATCAGCATATCATCTCACAAGAGGTCTGAGGATCTCATCTCAGCACCTAATGGCAGTCAGGCTACCTTTGGAGAGCACATGGAAGGCTGTATGGTCCTCCAAAGAAATGACACCCACACCATTACTGACCCACTGCCAAACCGGTCATGTTGAAGAATGTTGCAATCTGGCAAATGCCAAGCTGTGAGCACAACCACCATCTGTAAATGGAGGGCCCTCATACCATCCTCAGGGAATCATTTGTACTTACATGCACATTTGTGGCCCGCTTGAGGTCATTTTGCAGGGCTCTGGAAGTGCTACTCCTGTTCCTCCTTGCAAAAGGCAGAGGTAGCGGTCCTGTTGCTGGGTTGTTGCACTCCAATGGTCTTCCTCCTGGTAGCACCTCCAGACACTACAGTCATGGCCATAGGTTTTGAGAATGACACAAATATTATATTTTCACATGATCTGTTGCCCTCTGGTTTTTGTGTTTGTCAGATGTTTTTATCACAATCTGAAATACAAGTACAATCATATTATGATTAACAAAAGCTTTTATTGACAGAATGAGTTAATGCAGCAAGTCAATATTTGCAGTGTTGACCCTTCTTCTTCAGGACCTCTGCAATTCTCCCTGGCAGCTCTCAATCAACTTCTGGACCAAATCCTGACTGATAGCAGTCCATTCTTGCACAATCAATGCTTGCATTTTGTCACAATTTATTGGTTTTTGTTTATCCACCCGTCTCTTGATGATTGACCACAAGTTCTCAATGGGATTAAGATCTGGGGAGTTTTCAGGCTATGGACCCAAAAGTTGTCCCAAAAGGACCCATTTAGTTATCACCTTTGCTTTATGGCAAGGGGCTCCATCATGCTGGAAAAGGCATTGTTGATCACCAAACTGCTCTTGGACGGTTGGGAGAAGTTGCTCTTGGAGGACATTCTGGTACCATTCTTTATTCATAGATGTGTTTTTAGGCAAGACTGTGAGAGAGCCGATTCCCTTGGCTGAGAAGCAACCCCACACATGCATGGATGCAGGATGCTTTACAGTTGACATGAGACGAGACTTGTGGTATTGCTCACCTTGTCTTCTCCAAACTAGCTATGTTTCAGACAATCGGAAAGGGGATTCATCAGAGAAAATTACTTTACCCCAGTCCTCAGCAATACACTCCCTGTACCTTTTGCAGAATATCCGTCTGTCCCTTATGTTCTGGATAGAAGTGGTTTCTTTGCTGCCCTCCTTGACACCAGGCCTTGCTCCAAGAGTCTCCTCCTCACAGTGCATGCAGATGCACTCACATCTGCCTGCTGCCATTCCTGAGCAAGCTCTACACTGCTGGTAGCCCGATCCTGAAGCTGAAACACTTTTAAGAGACGGTCCTGGCACTTGCTGGTCCTTCTTGGGCGCCCTGAAGCCTTTTTGGCAACAATGGAAGCTCTCTCCTTGAATTCCTTGATGATGCGATAGATTGTTGACTGAGGTGCAATCTTTCTAGCTGTGATACTCTTCCCTGTAAGGCCAGTTTTGTGCAGTGCAATGATGACTGCACATGTTTCTTTAGAGATGACCATGGATAACAGAAGAGAAACAATGATGCCAAGCACAGAAACAGACACAGAAAACCTTCTTGCTACAGCTCGCATTGATGTGTCATCCTGGATGAGCTGCCTGGTTGTATAACTTTGCCTGAAGGAGACACAATATGACAAGGCACCTGGCCCTGATTGATTCTCCCTTCCATACTATAAAAAGTTTGCATTGCTCCTAGAACCACATTGGATAAAAGGCTTTAATGCCATGGCTTTCGGTTCTCCTATGTCTAGAGACTCTCTAAGCCAGGGAGGGACACAACTCATGTTCCATATGTTACTCAATCTCCCTAATAAATCACTGGAACCAGACAGAGTTTATACCTGGCAGGGAAGTCCGAGAACACAAATGGAGGTACAAATCTGATTTACCGGGTAAAACACTCATGCTATTATCTAGTGATGCAGAGAAGGCTTTTTATAGTTAGTCGGCCTTTTATTGCTGAGGTTCTACGCTGGAAAATAACATGCTTAAAGGCTAACTGTAAAGGTTTTTTTTCCCACAAATCAATAGGTCTTGGCAACAACTTTGCCTATTATCTTTGTTATCTAAATCCAGCAGTTTCTTTGTTATAGTCCTCAGATTATCTGAGTGCTGTATTGATGATGGGTCGTTCACAAACGAGCTGGCACAAAGAGCCAGCTGTTGTTCGTGAACGAACTGAACCGGCTCTCGTCAGTCAACCGCGCCCCCAACCGACTCACCACACCCTCTTTAACCCGATAAAATCAGGTTAAAAATGGTGTAGTGTCCGGTGACTGACTGGCCTGCAGCTCCCTATTATATTTTTAATAGGAAGCCGTTCAGGAGCCAGAAGAGCCGTCTCTTCTTAGTGAGCGGAGCCTAACATCCTCTGCCTGTGCTGACAAACTCTGGAATCCGTAGGCTACTGGATCTACTCACAGAGAAGGAGGTCATGTGTCAGAGCTCTCTGTATGTAGCAGGGCTGGATGTGTTCATAACTGTGGATACAGATGTCTCCACCACAGAATAGTGAATCTCCCCTGAGCCCTATCTGTCCCTCCACCCAGTCTGTGATTCTACAGAAAGTTCTTTCTCTCTCTGTACCTCATGCTGCTTCCCTCCACCACCTTGTACTCAGCACTTTGTGCACTGTGCAGATAAGCCATTAACCCTTACTGCTCACACTGCACAGGCTATAGACTTCATGTAACTGGTTTACTTATGATTTCTTCAACAAAAACAAAAAAGCTCTATAGCGTGTGACTCCTAGTGTGTACACCGGTCTAAAGATAAGGGCTCTCATAACCCATTTAACAAGCATTTAAAGACATATGACCGGAGTCAGCAATATAAATCAATCTTTCTTTATATCCAAATGTGAAAAGACATAAAACACCAGTACATCACCAAATCTTCGGCAAACAGTGTCAATTTTCCATAAAATTGTAGCACGCTAGGAGATCATGGCTTTTCACTGAGAAGCCGACGCCCGTATGGTCTCGTGTGACGTTTCGGTGGTGTGTCCTCCTTCCTCAGACATGTCACGAGATATCCACCTCTTCCTCATTGGTATAATGGGCGCTACATACAAAATACGCTGAAAACATGTTCTCCTTAACTAACCCCTACATTCCAAGGTTGCATGAGAGAGTAGAATTTCCGCTCTATGGGTTGTATATAGACCTTTCAGGGCTTCCACAAAGGGTCCACGCAGTCCAAAGGGGGCAAGTGTTTTAAACATATAAATTGACAAGTCAGGTGGTCAAAGACCTTCTCGGCATCCAGGCTCAGAAGCAAGGCCTCTGACTTACCGTATTTTTCGCCCTATAAGGCGCACCGGACTATAAGGCGCATTAGTCCGATGCGCCTTATATATGTAATAATTCCATATATAAGGCGCATCGGACTATAAGGCGCGGGGTCCGGGGGCGTGGCGGAGGTCCGGTGGCGGAGTGGAGACGCGACGGGACGCGACGCCAAGATGCGACGGGGAACGCGGGGAAGGTGAGGGGGAGGTGGAGGAGGGCAACGGACCATACTTACATAGGTCCCCGCTACCGGAGACAGCAGATCTCCAGCGGGAACTGCAGACCACGCGGCAGAAGTTGTTCGTGCCGCGTGGTCTGCAGTTCCCGCTGGAGATCTGCTGTCTCCGGTCTCCGGTAGCGGGGACCTATGTAAGTATGGTCCGCTGCCCAGCGCCATACATAGGGCGCACCGGACTATAAGGCGCACTTTGGATTTCCACGGAAATCCAAGGCTTTTAAGTGCGCCTTATAGTCCGGAAAATACGGTAGTTTTCTGTATTAAGCTTATTAAGTCAATGGTACGTCATTGTCTCCTGCTTGCCAATATCTAACAAATCCCACTTGATAGGTATAGCCGTCAGGGCCTGGGGCCTTACCTCTTGGTAAGCTTTTCACCGTATCCTCAACCTCTTCAATTGTTATTTCTTGGTTTAAATGGGCCAAGGCCTCTGAAGGGAGTTGAGGTGGGTATAGGGGAGGGAGTAAAGGGCTGAGTAGGAAGAATGGAGCCTGTTCTCTTTCAATAAAATGTGTAGCAAGGGAAACCTTTCATTGGTTCCTGTGCTTCACATGTTAAGGAATGAGAGCTTTCCCTCACTGCAGAGGAGCCTCTTTCATAGAGAGACAACCGATTGTCTGCCTCTGTGATTTGCTGTGTCTCTCTCCAGCCACAATTAGCAGCTGTGTAAAGTGCAGTTAGTGCAACCTTGCTTTAAAGACTTTAACTGTAGTAAGAGTTCTAAACCATTAAGACTCAGTACAGATTGTTTGTTTGAATTTTTTAAAAATAATTTCCAATTCCATTAGTCTGGATTCATGTATTGTAAGTTGTAACCACTGGATGTCACTGTGGGCATGGACAGCAGTGAAAGAAGCTTGCTTTTTGTCCAAGTCTGTCTTTATGTATAGTATATCTAACATGTCTGGAAAAGTTTATGAATTGTGTATTAAAAAGGTGATTTGTAGCTTCTTGATTGTTCATGCAGTACCATACATATGAAGATAGTTTTATCTTGAAATTAAAGGGGTTATCCGGGTTTAAACATTTTTTTATGGCCGGGCTGGGGAGGGCTATTTAAACATAATAAACATGGACTTACCTCCTCCGGTGCTGCCGATGTCCCGCGTCGCGGCCCGTCTTCTCTGTTACACCGGCGCACAGGGAGCTTCCGGCCGGCCGGATGCTCCCATGCGCACCATCTCCCAGCGCTTACAACGCTGAGAGATAGGGACGGATGGGAGGAGCAGTCCACAACATGGACCGGAAGCTCCCTGTGCGCGGTTTCCGTGCCCCTGTTTGTTTACAGGGGCACGGATCGAAGTGACCGCGGCGCGGGACATCGCCGCCGCCGGAGGAGGTAAGTCCATGTTTATTATGTTTAACTATCCCTCCCCAGCCCGGCCATAAAAAGATTTTTAAACCCGGATAACCCCTTTAAGCTACTGGAGGGAATACTGTACCTCTTTGAACAGGGTTTGACTGCATTTTTTATGCTGTCATATTTCTACAAAATCCAAATCAAAACCAATTGCAAGCCATTTTATGAAATAAAGAGCAGATGAACCTCAATCATAGCACAGTAATCCCGGTGTGCAAAAAAATTGGATAAATACAGGGGGATTCGCCCCTGGGTCAGGTAACCCAGGCCTTAAAAGTCTAATACACATATTTGTGCCTCAGTGTGGTGGGAGACCCAGGTGTGACCTCAGTGAGGTTCCTTGGTGCCTTATGCATAAAAAGAAGGAGAACCTATGGTTGTACAGTCCCCAGACACTGTACACTGTCCACAGACACTGTGTGATGCTAAACAGAGCCCCCTAGGAGCTGTGTACTAATTCCCTTGTAGTTTTATGGGGAAATGCGTCTGCTGCATGATGCCAGTCCGTGTTTCTGCCCCACTTCTGGCGGGTACCAGAAGTGGAGAAGCTAAGTAGTTAAGTCACGTGATTGGGCTGCCTGGCAAAAAATTTAAAATCTAGCTGTTGATTGGCAAGTTGTCTGCACGCTCAGCTGACTACAGGACTGTTTCTCATCACTACTGCTGCGGTAACACACTTGCAGAATAGTTTCTGCTTGTATAATGTGCCTACATCCCATTGTTCCGGACCCGACGGACGTTTACTGGGAGTCTTTTCGTCCGACTACTATGAGTTCAGAGGATGCGGAGAAGAAGGATCCTGTGAGATCTGCTGGGGAAGAGGCTATGCGGGAAAAAGTGGCTCCTAGTAGGAAAACCTCAAAGAAACTTAAGAATAAAATTTTTAGAATCTGTGGAGATAGATGCCCCATCACATGATAAAAACACTTCTGAAACACTTGTTTGTATCCAGCAAATTGTGGTGCAGGAATCATCAGCAATTTTTAACTCCATGCATTCCTTCATTCAAGATGAGGTCAGAAATTCAGTTAAGAAGGATTTTAAAATGACCAGCCAAAGGGTTTGGGGGTCCCGGAACTCTCTAGCGTTTATCTCAGATTCCAAACTTGAGAAATTTTGGTTCAATTCAGACAAAGAATCAAACTCGGGTTCAGGAGAAGGACACGGAACACCTTATCAAACTGGTCCGATTTACCATGGAAATAGAGGAGCATAAGCATCAGCGCACTATAGAAGACTTATTCCTGTATAATGTTTCAGGGATCCTTTCTTATGTGGCTGTCTCAACTAGAAGAAAAAGTAAAAAATAGTACACCATGGAGTGCCCTATTAACGGACATTACTTCTGCCCAAGTTCCTGGCTGATGCGTCAATCAATGCTCTTAGGCTCTCAGCAAGGTCATCCGCCCTTTCTAACTCAGCACAGAGAGCTGAAGGGCTGGAACAGTGATGTAGTCTCAAAAAATTGTCTTTGTGCTATTCCATGTGAAGGTGAATACCTATTCGTTTCCACGTTAAATAACATTTTAGAGAGGGGATCCCATAGAAAACAAGGATTTCCTAGTGCTGAGATTTCACAACGGATCCTTTCATCTGCAACAAAAGCCAGCATTAACCAAAGGCCACAATATAAAATGGTGAGGTGCTGGAAATCCTCAAGGAAGCCTAGGGGTTTTTCGTTTAATCGGCCCTCAGATGCCAATAAGAGACCCTCTCAACAATGATGCCAGGATCCCTGTGGGGGGGGCAGACTTTCTCATTTCTATCCAAGTTGGGAAAAGATCTCCAGCAGCATATGGCTATTAGGAATCATCCAAGTGGAGCTGAAGATACAGTTTTCTCTCTCTCCTCCCCCACAGAGATTTAAGGTCACAGTGATGTAAATTTTCAACGCTCAGTAAAGCCTTGGAATCTAAAGTGGAGACTTTGCTTCTGAAATCATGTCCCTATACACCCAGGGGTGTCCCTATACACCGAGGATAGAGGTGTTTCTAAAGAATTGCCTAGTCCACTTACAATTCAGAGCAATGCTCTTAGCCATAGTCCCAAGAGTTTTTATGAAACTTATACCCGAGATGTCATCCTATATACAGAGTCCAGACAGCTTCATTCCCTATTTTTCTTCTAGTATGCCAATTTCTCAGAGTACAACAGATCCTAGATCAATTGGGCTGGTTAGTGAATCCCAAAAGATCCTCTCTCGTTCCATCAAAAGCCAAGATATTTTTAGGAAAAAAATTATTAGATTCCAGATCTCAGAAATCTTTTCTGCCCGAAGAGAAGGTTCAGAAGATCCATAAATGCTGTTTTAAGCCTGTCAGCGAACCATCTTCCCTCTTTAAGGATGATTCGAGCTTTCCTTTCTAAAGTTGCGTCCCAATTCCATGAAACACAGGAGGTAATACTTCCTTCTTTTTGTGAAAATCCCTCATCTGACAAAGAAAAGGAATTCAATTTCTTAGATGTTAGGTGAGTTATCATAGAGTATCTAAAGATGACTAGTCCTATTAGGAAATTAGGCTTTTAATACTATTTGGAAGGAAAAACAAAGGGAGGAAAGCCTCTTCAAACTCTTATAGATCGATGGATCAGTCAGGCCATAGCATAAACCGCGGCTGGTTTATGTGTACCCGAAGGATTGAGGGCACATTCCACCATGACAGTATTTACTTCCTGGGCAGAATTAGGGGAGGTTTCCATAAATCATATCTGTAGGGCTGCCACTTGTTCCTCTCCTCACACCTTCTTTAGACATTCTCATCTGGATATAGTGGGTGCTCAGGAGCTTTCCTTCAGTTGCAGGGTCCTTTCTTCTATTGCTAGGCAGTGTCCTCTATGCTATTCTCTCCGGTGGTGCTCTCATGGTTAGGGGATAATCGGTAATTACTCACCCTTAATTTTTTTCCCAGAACCATAAGTTTCTTCCCTTCATCTTTATGAGATTCTCTTTCTTCATGTGTAGCAAAAAATAAATAAAGTGAATTGGATAGATTACTTCCTGTCACTAGCTGTTATGTTGCTGGGAAAAATAAATGTTGTAAGTCTCATACAGGATTGTTGAAACACACTGAGGCACAAATATGTGGACTGGATTGTTAAGGCTTGGGTTTCCAGTCCTTAGGGCGGATCCCCCTCTCTGGTGGTGGTGTTATGGTTCAGGGAAAAAAAATTAACAGTGAGTAATTAACAATTTTCCTCAGTTCTCATAGATATGCTAGAGGTATAAATGCATTTTTGTGCATTTTATTAAGGGAAACTTCTCACTGGCCATAATTCCCCAAAACACCACACAGTACCACATAGTTTTGTAAATATGTTTTCCATTGGTGGCTTTACAGGAGCACCAAGCATATGCTAAGACAGCACACATATTGGTAGAACTCATCAAATAGCCAGCCATGCTCTGCATGTGTACATCATGGATGAGCACTACTGCCTGGCCTATGGGTGCTCTTGCTTTGTGTCTTAGTGCATGTGCAGTACACCTGTAAAGCCAGCTGGGGACGTGCAGAGCGAATGCTGACCTCAGAGGCACCAAAAGTGGATGATGTCATGAAGGGGGCTGAGTTAGGAGTGTGAGTGGACTAGAGGTGAGAAGTCGGAGCTCTCCAGCCTCCTTGAGCAGAATGGTGGCATCAAATTGCTGCATGCATTGCTAATAAAAAACATATAAGCTGAGCTATATTTTATTGTATTGGGGGTTTTGTGGGGTATGGCTTGTGACAGGGTCCTTTTTAAGTTATAAAAATAGAGACCCACCACTGACAGTCGGTGTCGCAGCTGAATGGGATTGCGTAGAAAGGTAATTATATGCTTATTATTTTTAAAGCCCTCCTCCCAGCCATGTATAAAAATAAAATGGAGATACCTGGACAAGTACTCCTGTCATAAATATCATAAATCATGTCATTCATCATCTTAAAATATTCATTTGGCTTTGCTTCCTTACAATACAAGGAAGTACATGGCTCTGTCATGGTATATTACAATAGTGAAGGTCACAGACAGAAACAACGACAAAATACAAGACATAAAGCACTACCACTAAGCACGACCACTAAGTTGTATCCATTGTAGAATTCAGTTGCTTTCGATTAAAAGGAGTTCTGGAACCTCATCGTCCAACAGCTGATCGGCCGATACCAATCACTTCTTTGTTGGAGTAGTATTTGATGCATCAGGTGCCTGGGATCAATGAAGTTTGCTGTCAGGGGAACTTAGTCTTTCTCCGACAATCCTATGTGACCTTCTTGTGATTTTGGCCAGCCTGTTATGCGCCGTTTCTTTTATTGATCCTGCCCAGCAGACAATGGCAAAACATATAATGTTCTCCATGGTTGATTCGTAAAACATCCTTAGGATTTTGTTCCCATCTCACAAAATGCAATGTTGGGTAAAGAAATTCACAGCAAGAACGAATAAGAGAGGACGAGAATGTTTATAATATACTGCTGAATCATGGGGGGAAAATCTCTTTAATCTAATGAGGATAGATTTTGTGTGGAAGATGGTACAAGTGCAATTAATTATGCATGTCATCCACATCATTAAGATTTCATTTCGTTTAAAGGTCTCTAAGTGAGTAAGGAAATTGGTTTAAGTCAAAGAGGAGCCTTTTGCGGAAAAGAAAAGCTTTTTATTATATTGGTTTTGTATAATATTTTCCAGATAAATATGAATAGTAGAAGAACAAATCTATCTGTATCTAAGAATGTCTCCTGGAAGTTATGGACACCACTTTGCACTTAAAGCTTTATGTGGTATAAATGGATCAACTAACTAAATTAATAGTTAAAGTGCACAGGACAATGGCCTTTGTTGCCTATTCATGGATTACATCACATAAACTACTAGAATGAGCAGGAGGGACTTTCTTTTTGCCAAGATTTTTTTAAAATCTCCTGACATAATTGGATTTTTATTTTCTGGCTAGAGGAGCATTCAAGGATTCACATTTTTTAACTGACAATATTGTAAAAAGATGTAATTATATCTATCTAAAGAAGGCCCTGAATAAAAAGAAGAGTTCCTATGATACAGTAATTCACATTTAGGCTTTACAGTTTGATGAATAAAAACCGATTTATAAAAAGTGTCCAAAGATCTAGACTAGACAGTTTAATTCTGCACATGATTCATATAATAATTTTTATGATTCATAAAAATGATTCATAGTTTGAGACTAGACTAATCATACTTTGCACCTCCTATTAGTTGGCTTACTTCACCAGATAACTAGGACAAAATTTTATGTGTCTACAGTCATATTAGAGGTAATATTATGTGTAGCTTTCTAACAACATTTTTCTGTTTGAATTCAGTAACTTGTCACTTATAAAATGTCACTTTTCAGGTTGAACCTCCATATCTATATCTTTATGGCTGATCCTTAGATTGTCTTTTCTATATGTGCGGAAATTTAAGAAAATATTTACCTCAGCATAGAGGAAAAATAAGGGAATGTCACATGACTTGGAGGAAGTTTATAAAGAGGATTTTTGTAAAAAATCTTTTTATTGAGAAACAATTTATGATAATGCAAAGGTACCATCCTATAGAACGCCCATGGCCATGCCATGCAGTAACTTTGAGCTAGCAACCTCACAAATTGTTTCAACATTACTCCATTTGATTCAATGCGTGGAATCCAAATATATGAGTTCACTGTGTGAGCTGACTGAGTAGTAGTCTAGCATTCAAAAGGCACCCCCAAAGGTAAAAGAAAACTTTATTGTTAATCCATTAAAATTATACATGTACATACAGACATGAATGATAGGTGTAGTTCTTACACGTATAACACATATATGCTGGTCAAACAGAGAAACTTTATCCTGGATCCAATCAACTACATTCTCTCCCACAATGTCTTCATGTTCCAAAATAAAATCTATAGACACGAGGGACAGCCATGGTAACAAGATTCGCTCTCACTTTTGTTAACTTCTGCATAGGGGAATTCGAGAAAAAACTGAACATATTCAGGGTGATCAACAATGGGCTACTAACATTATCATACATAAAAGATATTTCGATTATCTACTCTTTATCTGGGATGGTACTGAGAAGGATATCCTCTCCATTGTCACTACTATTAACTCCAACAATTGGGGGCTGACATTCACCCTTAACACGTTAAGCACAAATATCAAATTCCTAAACTTACACCTTCAAAATAAGAACAACTACATTCCCACAAAGACCTTTTTTAAGAAAAAATGGACAGTAACAGTTTTCTACAAATGGGAGAAAAATATCCCATTTTTGCAAATTGCTCAGACACTACTACTTTTCTAGAACAGAGCCAGATTCTCACTAAAAGGTCCCTAGATAAAGGATTTCCTAAGGAGATGGTACATTCAACTCTAGAACGTACCAAGAAACTCACACAAAGTGATTGTCTTTTTCCCTCTAGAAAACACCATTTAACACAGAATATGAATAACTCTCAAAAGAAATTCACCAGTAATTTTATTACAACCTATAACAGCAACCATAACCAAGTAAGAACTTAAATACTGCCACGTTTTTCTTAATAACTCTTATCTTATCGGGCCATATCCGGGCCATTATTTTTAGAAGATCCCGTACACTAAAAAAATATTTTGGCCACAAGAAAACTATGTCCCCAGAAAAACTGTAAACTACCCAAGGTCTCTGTTCTACCAAAACTGATAGGAAGTTATAAACGTGGCCAATCCAGTTGTAAATGCTGTCTCAATATTTGTAACAAACAGAAGACTTTCAAGAGCAACACCATGGGGGAAGTTTTTCACAGCAAACCTTCAAGAGGTAGATGATGTAGGTGGATGAACAGTTCATGGAGTGCACCAACCAAAAAAAATTAACAACCATCGCACCTATACAAACAACAAATATGTCAAACGCAGTGTATAAAGACATGGACACACCCATCACAATAGAGATTTTATGGCATATTCCATACTCAGGATAAAACGGTGATCGCTTTAACTCCTTGCGCCAAAGAGAAATGTTTTGGAATTTTAAAATGAATAGCCACATCCCAAATGGTCTCAATGAATCCTTGGAGAACAATTTCTAATCCTCAAATTTATATCCCCTTGTTTCCCTTACTTCCCTTCTCCCTATCATCACAAAATATCCTTTATAAATGTCTTATCCCAGTTTTATCTAGTATATCTGACAATTATAATTGTTACACAAAATCCATCATTTGTTTTCATCATAAAATTCACCTCCAACTAATCTAGCTAAGTCATTAATGCCTTATCCCATGTTATGTAGCACACCTTACAACTGAGAATGTAACACAAAATTCCTTTTTTCATCATAAAATTCATTTTCATATAATGGTTACCATAATAATATTTTTCATAAACATCTATAGAGGCTTTTAATCCAGTTTACCATTAAATCAAGATCCAACACATATTTCATCATTCACTCAGCATCCCTGTCTTTTTAATTACAACTGAACAAACATTAAACTACATCATATACATTAACATATGTATCTTCATTCCAATATCTCATTTTGATTAGTTACTCCCACTCCCAGACATTAAATATTACATACTACACACTGTTTCTTCCCCACATTTTCCGAACAAGAGCAGGCGGCTCCGTATCCATTACACACTAACTTCTAGTGTGCACACAGCAGACATACTGCTGGTGGGTTACTAACTACAACGAACATGCCTGCCTGAGAATCTAGTGTGAGCCGCTCCCCTCAAGATGTATATTTAAAGAACACTACCGCATATGTAAATAGCTTTTGGCAAACTACTCATCGCCCACAGCAAAAACTAGCACAGCTTGATCTAGTGAGCCTCTTTTCAATCCCTATTAGCACAAGTTACAATTAACTACACAAATTACTACTCTATAAGCGCTCTATCTCCTCCTTTTGCCTTTCTATCTTCTATGAATATGTACCACACATGTATGTATGTGGCTTTTAACCCCTTAATGAACATTTTTTGCTCCCCACCTTCAAAACTCCATAATTGCAGAGCTGTAAGAGGGTGTTAAGGAGGTCGCACTGGTTTCAGACGCCATCTTGACTACTGTCCGCCATCTTAGATACAGCGGCCACCTTGGGGGGGGGGGGGTATGCTTCCCTTTTAGAAGCTATAGAGTTAAATGTTTTAATTCAGCTATTTTTCTCATTTAAACTGATGTTTGCCTTTTCACAATATCCTTGGCATTTCTTACCGTCCTTCGGGCCTCTGTATTCTTGTTATTTATTTTGGTTATGAAGAAGCTTCTAGGAGCCATTGTGTAGATAAGCATGGCTGTAAACAAGGCCTAGTCATTTTTCCCAGAATGTGCTGGTAAAAAAACATAATGGCCAATAGAATCTAAGTGCCTTATCAACACCCCAAATGCTGATTTC
Source organism: Engystomops pustulosus (assembly GCF_040894005.1). Lineage (NCBI taxonomy): Eukaryota > Metazoa > Chordata > Amphibia > Anura > Leptodactylidae > Engystomops > Engystomops pustulosus. Next base: position 145,188,431 of record NC_092415.1, read on the forward strand.
TATGTGCTAAAATATAGCTGTATCTGTTTGAAATAAACAGTTTGATTTGAGTGCATCGGAAGACCAACTGTGTCTTGCATTTACTCTGTCAGCTCGCCGCTGGCAGCTATCTCATCCTCCCTCAAAGGGTTAATTAGGACTCACCTTACAAAAGTCAAGAGGGCTGTTGGGGCCCTGCATAAAAAATCCCTAACAAGGGCTTGTTTTCGGTGTAACAAATTGTAATTTCTAGTGACACTATTTAATATTTCATGCTCTGTGGTGGGAAGTGGGAAAAAATGTACATATGTGCCTTTTTCTTGTGGGCTCCTTATTTATTCATAATTTCCTCTTTACTCCTTAGTTGGGTAAGATCACAGGGATACAAAATTTATATAGGCATTCATTTGTTTTAATAGATTTTTTAATAGATTAAAACCTTTACTGCAGAAAAAAAATCTTTAATTGCCCATTATCCGACGCTAATAACTTTTTTTTATACTACACAGTCCAGATCTGTGTTAGTCTAATTTTTTCCAGGATGAGATGATGTTTTCATTGCTACCATTTTATGTACTATACAACCTTCTGATCACATTTTATACCAATTTTTATGAGGCCTAGGTATAAAAAGATCTTTGGAGTGATCCGTGTACTGTCCATTCAGGTATTTGTACATTATAATGAGGTCTTCCCTCAGCCTTCTTTTTTCTAAACTGAATAATCCCAAATTTTGTAATCTATCATTGTATTCTAGTCCCCCCATTCCCCTAATAATCTTGGTTGCTCTCCTCTGTATACGTTCCAGTTCTACTATGTCGTTTTTATACTCTGGTGCCCAAAACTGACTTCTCTCACACAAAGTAAGGATTTATATTAAAACCATTACATTTTAAGGTCTATTTGAATTACACTAAGACTTGAGATACCTTGGTAAAGCTTACAAATGTCTCAGATGTCATGTGGGTTCCTAATCATAGGATTAGAGGAAATAACTAAAAGGTACAAAAGGTAAAGGTTCACCAATGAACAAATTATGATAAAATCGATAGACTTATCTGAAGGTCTTTTCATTGTCTCAAGCTCAGCGTAAAATCTAGAGGGAATTATGTGCCATCCCACCTGTACAGTCTAGTCAAAACAATGTTACACAGCCTTGATAAAATAAGAAGATAAGCAGAAGGAAACATAATAAAAACCATTTCATATGTGTTGAATTAAGAGTAACTGATTGGTGAAGATAACAAAAGTGGCAGCAGTCATTTAATCTCTTTTTAATTACTATTACTATTTAACAAAACCAAGAATCCAAATTGATGAAAATCACATTTTAAATCTTGAAGAGTAACTGTCATTTAAAAAAATGTTTGATATGTTGTAGGACATGCGATTTAACGCCCTGCTGCAATTGGATTAGTTGGTTGAATCTTGCTCCTTGCTCTTACCTCAGTCTTACCCCTGCTATCAGCCTCTGTCGGTCCTTGGCTAATTTATTTATGGAAAGGTGCCTAAACCCTTATCTCTCCCTATAAACCCACAACTTTCCCTACACCACTATATAAAGCAATAATTCAGCAGATAGAAGCTTTATCTGTCTATAAGAAGATTCCCCCCCAACTTCACCTCATTCTCGGTTACAGGGTGAAATGGCAAACAGGAGAGGGAGAGCAGTGATAATCTAAATTGATTATCTTAGTTAAAGGTTCTGCTCCGCTTTATTGATATGTAAGGTGAAGCCTCCTGTCTTTTTACCTCCTTAGCCAGACATTCATGTCCATAAAATGGCTGCAGATGGAGGGTCATGTGATCTCTGACTGCGAGTTGTCATGGACAGTTAGAGATCACACGATCCTCCATTTGCGGCCATTTTATTGACAGGAATGTCTGGTTGATGAGGTTACCGGACTCTTCATTGTACATTTCAAAAAAGCTAGATTGGTAAATTACCTAACAAGCAAGTGGAGTAGCACAGTAGTATATCGATTTGTCAACAGGAAAATGGTGCCAGCTTCAGCTCACCTGACCTCACAGGGAAAGCAAAGATAACCTCCAGAAAAAAACATTGAGGCAGCACATCCATTTGAAGGAAAGAGGTGTTTATTCACCCAAGGTGCAGGTGCAATATTTCAGCCCCTCCATTGAGCTATTTTCAAGCATGTTTCAAGCACCTCTTTTCTTCAGACGGATGTGCTGCCTCAGTCATTTTTTTTTTTTTTGGGGGGGGGGGGGGGGGGAGTAAATTGCCTAATATCCTGCCCCCCACACTTACATATGCATTACAAAAATATGAGGTAATGTGGCCAACCCCTTTAATACCTATTACTTTCTGCTTACCTTGCTCTACTGAGAACCTTGTGAAACATACAGGATGTCCCATAGTTTAAAATTGAATACATCTATAGCCGATACCTTTCATTTTCTTCTCTGTAAAGATTTAAATTGTATTATTTATTTATAGAGCACCATTTATTCCACGGTGATGTACAGTCAGTAAGGGGTTCACATACATTACATTAAGACAAGAACTAATGCAAGTACAACATTAAAAATTACAGAGATCTGAAACAAGTGGCAGGAGGACCCTACCCATGAGGGCTCACAATCTACATCTTGCATTCATATCCTTTTTAGTATCTGACAATTTCTCTGACAACCGCATCAACCGCTCTGACAATTAACTCTAATACTTAACTCTAATACTCTGTCATCTAATTAACTGTTTTTGTTTAAGCCACGGATACAGTTGAGGAGGGTAGAATTTATAGCTGAGTGTCTACTTTTTACAACAACTTCCAGTAAATGGAATAAATCTGCCTGTTTATTAAGTTTATATTTTATTGCTTTTCCATTATATTCTGGAAACTAGTTTGCAATTACTCTTGCAATGTGGTTACCTAATCATAATGTATAACATTATTAAATAAACTTTACCCTTCCAATACCCTACTTTTCCGCCTGATGCAACGTAGTACTGGTGAAAAGGAAAACAAACATCAAAGAAAAACATGAATACTGTATAATACTATTTCATACTAATCTATTTACTCTAATGACAAACTGTATTTTGCCTTTTGTAACTTATCCTACATATGAAAAATCCTATATTGTATCATAATACAAAATCAAGGACTCAATCCACTAATACCGAAAACTATTTCTCTTTTTCCCATACTGTGCACAAATGATTGTCCGCATAAAAGTTGTGGTTTCATTAAGAAACTTTAAGTTATAAAGGTGTTCAGTGAGGGTCTGATTGCTGGGACCCCCACTGATGACATGCACAGGAATCCCAGCAATACGAAGAACAGATTCTCAAAAATGGGTGGAGTGGCAGGACGAGCATGCTCGACACTTTGTGACCACTCCCATAGGTAATTAATTTCAAAAAGCCATTTGGTTAAAAGATCATTTGCATGTGGTAAAATGCATATGTTATGGATATGACTTTATTTCTACAATACGTAAAAAGTAAATTAGTTCAATAATAAATTAGAGGATCTTTGCTCGATACCAAGAGTGTCTTTATGCATGCATAACTTTATAATTATTTTATTAGAAGCAGAAATCAATACAAGTGACACACAGATTTTAGTGTGCAATCCAAGGCAGTTGATGCACAATGTGGGGCCAGGGTGAAAGTCAAGGATTGTACAGCCAAAGGCTACATGCACACTGCCATTGCCCACCGTACCGTAGCACCGGGCACACAGCAGCGTGCGGGGAGAGGAGGAGGTGAGCGCTGCTCACCCCCACCCCTCTCCATAGGAACATATGGCGTGCGGTGCCATAAAACGGGAAAAGATAGGACATGTCCTATCTTTTCCCGGGATATGGAGCAGTAAGGTGCCACACACGTACCACTCCCGTAGGGTGCTGTGAGCCGATAGAAGTGTATGGGTGGTCCAAAAAGTACCCATGTTTGGCAACAGAGGGCTTTCCTGTGGGAAGTTGGTGTTATCATCGTGTGCTGCCATCTATCAAACGGTGGCAAAACAAATTGCAGACTGATTAGTAGATTAGTTTGGATTTGGCAGCCATTTGAGTAAGACGTGTTTCGTGATTTTCGCTAAGATGGAAAAACAGCAGTATGGTTCGGTAATTCGCTTTTTGTATTTGGATGGGAAAAAATGCGAGGAGATAACAGCAAAGTTGGATGCTGTTTATGGGGACACTTTGCCATCTATGACCACAGTTAGATATTGGTTCAACAAATTTAAACGTGGGCAAACATCCTTTTTTAATGAGGAGAGACCGGCACGGCCGGCAGGCGTGCTTACCAAGGAAATCATTCAAAAAGTCCACGACATGATACTCGCTGATCGACTAACAAAAGTGCGCAAAGTAGCAGAGGCCATAGGTGTGTCAACTGGAACGGCAATTAATATTTTACATGATCAGTTGGCGATGAAAAAATTGTGGTCCCGATGGGTGCCGCGATTGCTCACAGTTGACAACAAGCAGATATGGCTGTTAACTTCGATGCAGTGTTTGGAGCAATTTAAGCGAGATCCGAAGGAGTTTTTGCGTTGAATTGTCACCGTTGATGAAACCTGGATTCATGATTACACAACAGAAGCTAAGCAACAATCAAAACAATGTATTTCTCCCGGTAAATCTGCTCCAAAGAAGGTGAAGATGGCCCCATGGGCCAGAAAGGTCATGGCGTGGATTTTTTGGGATGCGAACGGCATCCTCCTCATGGATTTTTTTGAAAAAGGAAGAATGATCACTGGACAATACTAAAGTGCGTTATTAAACCGCTCTGACAAAAATTTGAAGGAGACATGGCCGCATTTGGTGAAAAAGAAGGTGCTGTTTAAACATAATAACGCACCAGCACATTCATCCGGAGTTGTCGCCACCAAACTGCATGAATTCTGTTATGAATTGCTGCCGCACCCCCCATATTCACCCGATCTCTGCTTCCTGCAACTTTTTCTTGTTTCCTAACATGAAGAAATGGCTCGCAGGAAAAAAAAAATTTGATCAAACGAGGAAGTCATCCCCAAGACAGAGGCATATTTTGGAGAGCTCAAGAAATCCTATTTTTGGAGGGGTTAAAAAGTGGCAGGAACGTGGGGAGAAGTGTACCTTTCTAAAAGGGGGCTATGTTGAGACACTTTGCGATAACACTCATATTTAAGTCACATGCTGTCCATTTACTTCTGATTCTCTTTAACCCCTTAAGGACGCAGGGTTTTTCGGCTCATTTCTCGATCTCCAACTTCAAAAATCCATAACTTTTTCATTTTTATGTGTACAGACCTGTGTGAGGGCTTATTTTGTGCATAACAAATTTTACTTTCCCGTAATGTTATTTATTTTAACATGCCGTGTACTGCGAAGCTGAAAAAAAATTCCAAATGTGGAAAAATTTAAATAAAAAACGCCCACGTTCTTGTGGGCTCAGTTTTTACGACTTTCACTCTTCGCTCCAAATAACACGCCTACTTTATTCTTTGGTTCGGTGCAATTGCGGTGATACCAAATTTATGTAGGTTTTATTGTGTTTTACATTTTCAAAAATTAAACGAATGTGTACAAAAAGAAAAAAATTTTTTTGCCATCTTCTGACGCTAATAACTTTTTCATACTTTGGCGCACGGAAATGAGGGGTCATTTTTTGCGAAATGAGGCGACGTTTTCATTGCTATCATTTTGAGGTCTGTGCGACATTTTGATCATTTTTTATTTAATTTTTTATGTTATGTAAAAAGGTGTAAAAGTCGCATTTCTGACATTTGGGCGCCATTTCCTGCCTCGGAGGTCACCGCCGCCCATAACCGTTTTTATATTTTGATAGATCGGGCATTTTGGGACGCGGCGATACCTAATATGTTTGTGATTTTTTACTGTTTATTATGTTTTATATCTGTTCTAGGGAAAGGGGGTGATTTGAATTTTTAAAATTTATTTATTTTTTTTTATTTTTTAAACTTTTTTTTTCACTATTTTTTAGACCATCTAGGGCAGTGATTTTCAACCTGTGTGCCGCGGCACACTAGTGTGCCGCGACACAAGGTTGAGTGTGCCGCAGGGGAAAGTTGCCCGAACTAGGCTGCCCCGGTTTTCTGCCCCATACTTACCTCCAAGTCCCACGTCGGCGATCCGCCCGTCTTCTGTAGCTCCTGTACCGCGCGGCCCATGTCACGTGACTGACGCGACCTGACGTCAGGTTGCGTAAGTCACGTGACCAGAGGCGCGCGGTGCAGGAGCTACAGAAGGTGAGCGGATCGCCATTAGGAGTGAAGGTACGCGGAAGAAGACATCAAGGGTAAGTATATAGGGTTATTATTTGTATAAGGAAGGTAGCTAGGGTTTTTTTTTTATTAGTAAAGGTAGGCTGGGGCTTTTTATTTGTTAATGGGGGCCTCTAGGGCCTTTTAATTAGTAAAGGGGGGCCTCTAGGGCCTTTTAATTAGTAAAGGGGGGCCTCTAGGGCCTTTTAATTAGTAAAGGGAGGCCTCTAGGGCCTTTTAATTAGTAAAGGGGGGGCTCTAGGGCCTTTTAATTAGTAAAGGGGGGCTCTAGGGCCTTTTAAATAGTAAAGGGGGGCCTCTAGGGCCTATTAATTTGTAAAGGGAGGCCGCTACGGGCTCTTAATTTGTAATGGGAGACCGCTAGGGGCATTTTATTAGTAAAGGGAGGCAGCTAGGGCCTTTTTATTAGTAAAGGGAGGCTGCTAGGGGCTCTTGATTAGTAAAGGGAGGCCGCCAGGGGCTTTTTATTAGTAAAAGGAGGCATCTAGGGGCTTTTTATTAGTAAAGGGAGGCCGCCAGGGGCTTTTTATTAGTAAAGGGAGGCATCTAGGGGCTCTTGATTAGTAAAGGGAGGCCGCCAGGGGCTTTTTATTAGTAAAGGGAGGCAGCTAGGGGCTTTTTATTAGTAAAGGGAGGCCGCTAGGGCCTTTTTATTAGTAAAGGGAGGCAGCCAGGGGCTTTTTATTAGTAAAGGGAGGACGCTAGGGGCTTTTTATTAGTAAAGGGGGGCATCTAGGGGCTTTTTATTAGTAAAGGGAGGCATCTAGGGGCTTTTTATTAGTAAAGGGAGGCAGCTAGGGGCTTTTTATTAGTAAAGGGAGGCAGCTAGGGGCTTTTTATTAGTAAAGGGAGGCAGCTAGGGGCTTTTTATTAGTAAAGGGAGGCCGCCAGGGGCTTTTTATTAGTAAAGGGAGGCCGCCAGGGGCTTTTTATTAGTAAAGGGAGGCAGCTAGGGCCTTTTTATTAGTAAAGGGAGGCAGCCAGGGGCTTTTTATTAGTAAAGGGAGGCAGCCAGGGGCTTTTTATTAGTAAAGGGAGGCAGCTAGGGCCTTTTTATTAGTAAAGGGAGGCAGCCAGGGGCTTTTTATTAGTAAATGGAGGCCGCCAGGGGCTTTTTATTAGTAAAGGGAGGCAGCCAGGGCCTTTTTATTAGTAAAGGGAGGCAGCCAGGGCCTTTTTATTAGTAAAGGGAGGCAGCTAGGGCCTTTTTATTAGTAAAGGGAGGCATCTAGGGGCTTTTTATTAGTAAATGGAGGCAGCTAGGGCCTTTTTATTAGTAAAGGGAGGCCGCCAGGGGCTTTTTATTAGTAAAGGGAGGCCGCCAGGGGCTTTTTATTAGTAAAGGGAGGCCGCCAGGGGCTTTTTATTAGTAAAGGGAGGCCGCCAGGGGCTTTTTATTAGTAAAGGGAGGCCGCCAGGGGCTTTTTATTAGTAAAGGGAGGCCGCCAGGGGCTTTTTATTAGTAAAGGGAGGCCGCCAGGGGCTTTTTATTAGTAAAGGGAGGCAGCCAGGGCCTTTTTATTAGTAAAGGGAGGCCTTTTATGACTGTTTTAGTGTCATTTTGTGCTATTTTGGTTGGTGGTGTGCCCCAGGATTTTCTAAGTATAAAAAGTGTGCCGCGGCTCAAAAAAGGTTGAAAATCACTGATCTAGGGTACATTAACCCTAGATAGTCAGATCGCTCCTACCATATACTGCAATACTTCTGTATTGCAATATATGGCATTTTTGCAGCTCATTCATTACAATGAGCCACTGGCTCATTGTAACGAATCTGCAGATGCCAGATAGTCTCGAAGACCCGAGGCTACCATGGCAACCGATCGCCGCCCCCCAATGCCGGCGATCGACTTTGCAGGCGGCGTTGAAAGGGTTAATAGCTGCGATCGGTGCAAGCACCGACCGCGGTTATTAGCGGTGGGGGTTTGCTGCAATATGCAACAACCCCCACCTCTGTATGAAGAGGACTCAGCCCGTGAGCCCTCTTCATACATCCCTTAAACCTCTGCGCCGTAGAGCTACGGCGCAGAGCGTTAAGGGGTTAAGATAGTTCTACTCCTTCATTGGAGCCCAGCTATATTTATTTAAATTGATTGCACTTGATTGGGAAAAACACACACCTGTCTATATAAGACCTCACAGTTTACAGTGCATGTCAGAACATGAGAATCATGAGGTCCAGAGAGCTGTAAAAGGAATTTATAGACAGAATTGTGGAAAGGCACAGATCTGGCCATGGTCACAAAAGAATTTCTGCAGCACTCAAGGTTCCTAAGTGGCCTTCATAATCATTAAAAGGAAGAAGTTTGGGATGACCACAAATCTTCCTCGACCTGACTATCCAGCCAAACTGTGGGAGAAGAGCCTGGGTGAGAGAGGTAAAGAAGAACCCCAAGATCACTGTGGGTAAGCTGCAGAAATACAGTTGGGAGATGGGAGAAAGTTCCACAAAGTCAACTATCACTGCAGCCCTACACCAGTCAGGGCTTTATGGCAGAGTGTGCCAAAAATGGCTGTCCGTCTATGTTCACCATCCAACCTGTGGGAACTGGAGTGGATCTTTAAGGAAGTGTAAGGGCAGGACACAAACAAGGACAGTGAGCCCTGACACTGAGACCCCCAATCTGTCCCTACCTAATTATTGGGTCCCCCCTAAACGGAGGCCAATAACTGGGTGAACACGTAACAATACAGACAAACAAACACAATAAGGCGAGGAAAACAATCTGAGTCGGCAACAGCGGGAATATCAATAACCAAATCACAATCCAAATAGACTAGTCAATAAACAGGCAAGAATACAGAAAACAGGAGTCAGAAATACAAGAGAGCTAGAGAACACAGCAAGATAGCAGTTTGACCAGCAAGGAGTCAAAGCAACACTGGACACTTATAGGGAACCTAGGCCCTGCCACAGGTGGAAGGAGTAAGCAATTACAAATCACAGTGTTAACTCTTGCAAGACAGACTCAGTGAGGGGAGTGGCAGACATCAGGTCAGACAGCATAGGACCTAGTTCACACTGCAGAATAATGATAAACTCAGTGTCTCCTAATCCTACCAGCACGGTTAGGGGAGACAGCAGGCACAGACGTGAGAGGAAGAATCGCAGATTTCCTAATCCAGGTGTGAGAAACTTGTTGCATCATTCCCAAAAAGACTCATGGCTGTACTAGCTCAACAGGTGCTTCTACTCAATACTGAGCAAAGGGTATGAATACTTATGGCCATGTGATATTTCAGTTTTTCTTGTTTAATGAATTAGCAAAAATATCTACATTCCATTTTTTTATGTCTGATGGGGGTCAGAGTGTACATTAATGAGCAAAAAAAGAACTTTTTGATCTTACCAACTGGCTGCTGTGAAACACAGAGTGAAGATTTTAAAGGGGTCTGAATACTTTCTGTACCCGCTGTATAAAAAAAGAACTTTGAGTGCTGATTATAAATCACATGCTGACTTGACTGGCTTGACTAATGGCCCGTATGACAAGTCAATTAAGCCAGGTGAATACTTTTAAGTGTCTTTGTATACAGCATTCAAAGCTCTATTTTTGCATAATGTCATATCTCCTATAATACAGAAGGACATCAGGGTAACCCTGTTTGTTGGTCTAAATCCTTGTGCCAGGTTCCCGTTAATCAATCTTCATTTTGCTAAATATTTCACATTGAAGCCCCTTTCCAAAATTGATATTACCATTCTTTAATCATTGTGTGCTCACTACCACATAAAACAAAGTAATGATTTTACCCCTTAATGGCAAGGCCTACATTTTAGGACATAGGGGTTTAAGGGCCATAACTTCTTTTTCTTGTGCTACCTTGAAAACATTTGCAGCATTTAAAAATGAACAAATGTCAAAGGATTTTTCTTTTCACTTGAATTTTTCTGGGGCATTATGCAAATGAGCATAAGGGCTTGGGGTGTTACCAAAGCCCCTCCATGCTTCAGCTTCACAGGCTGTTATACTGTCTCACTCTCCCCCTCTGCACCCTCAGAAAATCCCCCCTTCCACTGCCTGATGTAAAGGAATGGACTTTTCAGCACACAATGGGAGGGGTGTGGAGTGTTCCCTGTAGCCCTTTAGGCTTATTTTAGAGTGAAGGAGACCATGTATAACATGGCACAGTGCCTGGGTCTATGGATAAGGGTTCCTGTTTTATCATGCATGTTTTGATGGTAGATTTCCTTTAACTTACCCCTGTGATTTTGAGAGTTTTTTTGTGACAAGTTGTATTTCAGGTTAGTGATAAATTTTGGTTAATATGCTTTGCGTTTATTTGTGGAAAAAGGGGTTTTTGGTAAAAAAAAGGTTCAAATATACTGTTTGGAAATTTAAAATATTCTAATTTGGGTAGGAAGATTGTTTGAAAAACCGTTAATAACTAACATGTACCTTATCTGCTTTGTGCTGCTGTCAAACTATTTTCAACAGCGCACAGGAAGCTTTTTAACCCTTTCTAAATTTTACTGAAATTTTTAAAAAAAATGGAAAATCCATTCGATTTTGAATATTTTAATTATTATGTTCATTTATCCCTAAAATCTAACCACTTTCACAGCATAAAAGGAGAAAATGCATCTAAGAATTTGCTTTGCATTTTCTCCATGTACGGAGACATCCCACATGTGGATGTAACATTTAGATGATTAACATTGGCCCGTGAAAAACTAAATTTTAGACTAAAAAACTAATCCCTACAGATTATTAGACAAGTATTCCTTAATACAAAAATACCCCATATGTGGATGTAATCAGCTGTTTCGGCACATGGAGAGGCACAGACCAATGAGGTTTTGTAGGGCAGATTTTGATGGAATAGCTTTTAAGTCCTTGTTTGAAGAGCTTCTGACAAAACTTCTCCTTCGGAGGGCAGATTTTTTGGACTAGATTTTGGGTCTATGTTGCATCTGCAGAGCAGCAAAGATACCAGAACAGTGGAAACCCCTCGCTCAGTGAATGACCCCGTATTGTAAATGTAACCCCTCGGGAAGTTTATCAAAGGGTATATAAACATTTTATATAAATATATCATATATATGATTTGTATGATATTGCAATGATTGTTATCCAGATTAAACATATATACATGCTTTACAGTATATGTGTGGAGGGTTATTCTAACGGGTCAATTCTGGTGTTTTTTCTTGTTACTGCTAAACTTGGAGTATTCCCTGAAGTAGTTTTGCAGGTCTCATACATTTATTTATAATTTTATATCCCTGTCCCAGGCACTATTCCCTTGAAGGACATTTTGTTTTTCATTGGTGCACTTTACCAGCTACAATTTTTTTATTTTATCGATAATATAATCATATAAGTTCATATTTTTTTGTATTGTATTTGTATTGTTGACATTTTGCTAACTTTTTCTCATGGGGATCCAAAAGAATTATCAATTTGGACATTTATTTTTTAATTTAATTTTTATTTTTCTCATAAGTTGCATGTTATCCTTATTGTATCAGTCAGTACAATTATGGCGATGACATATATATAAGTTTTTTTTCCCATTTTTTTTTTTTAATAAAAAATAATTTGGTGAAATATCTCAATGTCAATGTCAATATCAAATGTGCAACAACATTTTTGGGGAGACATCTACCTTTTGTTAACTGAGGGTCTAGAGATACAGCACTGTAGGTCACTGCTATTTTAGGCTTCAGTACTGATGGAAAAACCTGTCATCCTAACCTAAGGCCCTCCAACGGGTTAAAAATGTTTTACACCTTTTTAAACCATATTTATTAAAGTTTTTTCAGGGTCTGATCACTCATACAATATACTGCAATACACTTTTTTTAATTTCTAAAATGTTTTTTGTAAAGTTAATGATCATTTTGGTTTTGAATCTTTGTAAATGAGGCTCCATAGGTCACCATAAAATGCATAATTATGTTTGGAGTTAATTTATTGATTAAATAAACTTCCTATATTGTTTTACAAATATTCTGCGGTAATCGAATTTGCTAATGTCATAAATGGAAAAATATTACAGGGTTTTAAGTCATTTTGTATATAACTTCATCTAAACAGGAACTTTCCTCCAAACAGACTTTCTAAATTTGGGTGACTATTATTTGTTTGAAGAGATCCTGTCTTCACACTCGAGTCAGCATCAGACTAAGCATACTAATAGGTTCTTTCATCACCTCACCGCAGTGCCTGGTGTGGCAATCATTCAACAAGCCTTGAGTCTTTGCAAACAGCAGCACTGGACTCAACTTTCAATTATTGGTTTATTATTACAAGATGCTCAGGGGCCTAAGTGGTGAGTACAACATGCCAATGCAACTGTGAGCTTCTTGTGAAGTTGTAGTGGTGGAGACACGGAGGTCAATGAAATATGACTGTGAAACACTTTTGTGTTGACAAATGGTCTTTAACATAGGTCTAAATTGACCACCTCACTTGAGAACATGTGTTATTTTACTTCAGGAATTCATATGCCTGACAAGACGAGATTCTTAGTCAAGGTGAAAATTTGTGAAAATTACAGAGCATATTTTGGCTGCACGTTTTGAATATTAGGGTATGTTCACACACGAATATTGTGGTTAGGTTTATGCATCAGTATTTTTATGAAAAAACAAGAAATGGGTAATGTAGAGAGACTGTATAACATCAATATTTGCTAATCTTCTGGGTTTTGGACCTACTGCTGGGTTCCAAATACTGAGCAGGCTAGTGTCACACACAGCATTTTCTGGAAATATACTGAATGTTAGCTCCAGTTCCTGACTGCCCAGCTCTAATTCTTCCTGGCGGGTAATTTTGCATTGGTCCCAGCCTGCCCCCAGTATATAGCCAGCAAGTTCCCTGCCCCCCCAGTATATAGACTGCAGACCCTCATCCCAGTATACATTCTACAGCCTGCCCCCAGTATACAGCCTACAGCTTGTCCCCAGTAATACAGCTTGCCGCCCCTGATCCCAGTATACAGTCTACAGCCTGCCCCCCAGTATACAGCCTACAGCCTGCCCCCCAGTATACAGCTTGGCGCCCCTGCCCACCAGTATACAGCCAGCAGCCCCCTGTCACTAGTATACAGCCTGCAGTCCCCAGTATACAGCCCCTCACCCAGTATACAACCCCTGCCCAGCCTATAAGGAAAAAAAAATCATCGAAGGACAGAAGATCTTTTGGGGGAAAAGGGGGGCGTCGGAAAGTTTTAGTACACTTTTTTTTTTAAAGACTCGAGTATAAGCTGAGTTAGGGGTTTTCAGCACATTTTTTGTGCTGAAAAACTCGGCTTATACTGTAGTTATATACAGTAGTTAGATATATGTATGTAGCCAGAATAACAGAAAGTGGTACTAGCCTGTAATGCCTGTCGCTTTGTGGCCTAATTTTAAAACTTATTTGCATATTCTTTACCCAGAATCCCCAGCAAGCATTTTTGGCCATTTAGACTTTCTACAGCCATTGTGAAAGCCATTTTAAAACATTCAAACAGGGCTCCAAAATGGATAAAAAGAGATGGCAGCTTTTAAAAAAGTTACCAATTATTTGTACTATGCATTGGCTAGGTATATTCAAATTTTTGATTGGAGTGTTGCTTTAACTTTTTCACCAGAGGCGTAAAAACAGCTTGCAAAGTTCTGGTGCCTGTGGTGCACAGGCGAATCATTATCATGCGCTGGGCGGTGGTGCAACTTTATCACAGAGATACCTGGGTTCTACCCTGTTGATTAGCAGACACCCTGCAGAGAGCATAAGTAAACCAAGCCCTGCCCTGTTGATTACAGGCCCGGCAGGGAGGAGGAGGCGCCCAAGCTCTGCCCCAATAATTAGCAGGCCTGTCAGTGCTTCTCCGTAGAGGAGGGGTCATTGTGTTGGTGTATTGCTCATCCAACTCGTCCATCCTGTCTCTGCCCACCCCGCCCGCCTGCCGTCTCTGCCAACCCGTTTGCCTGCCATCTGGTAACGTGACCCGACCCGGCGTCGTGACATGTTCTGTGTACATGCTGTATGTGTGTGTGTATGTGTGCATATTATATGTATGTGTGTATGATTTCTTTATACTGTGTATGTGTATGTTCTGTCTGTATTTGCATATGATGTATAGTATGTATATACTGTATGTATGTGTACATTCACATGAATCTTGGCACCTGTAAGCACGCTGGACAGGAAGAGGGATAAGCGCTGCTCACCACCCCCTCTCTCCATAGAGCAGCGCAGGGCTGGCGCCGTTACATGATGAAATATAGGACATATCCCGATAGGCGTGGAGACTGATATCTGGGCGCAAATAATGCTGTCGGATATTGTTCCCCTTAAGTTCATCTGAATGTACCCTAAATAAGTATGTAGATTCAGTATGTGTGTATATGGTGTTTTTTTACTGTATGTATGTTTTGTTGGTTGTGTATATACTGTATATCTAAGTATATTATGTATATATACTAAATGTGTTTATAATGTTTATGTACTATAAAGAATGTGTGTATATATAATGTGGGACACATTTATTAACAGTCTTAACTAAAGACTGCATCACTAATGTGCAGAGTGATTATCGAAAACTGGTGCAAGGTCTTTAATAACCTGGCGCACCCTAAACATGCTGATTAAACTGAGCGCACCATTTTTTTCAGGTGCACTCAGATTAATGGGCATGCGCCACAATTATGTCAGACTTTCACCAGACCCAAACATTGAACAGAATAGACATCCTGAGTTCACTGCAGTGATTTTAGGTTCGGTCATGGCCAATGGACTCTACATTTTGTGGGGGGCACATTCCCAGCTTGTAAAAGCCATTTGTTACGGTTTCTAGGGGTAGTAAGAGAAGAATTGCCCAATGTAGAGAAATGATTTAATGGTTAGTTAATCATGAATATAAAACATTCCAGATAAGTAAAACATCTCTTTTTTCTCTTTCCATGAACAGAGCAATTCTTACACATTGATTTCTTTGTGTTTTATTGCATTTTTTTAAACCTATTTAATTTATGTAAAAGTGCAATGCATACAACATACAAAAATGGTACACTTTTACTAGCTAGAGACCCCCTCAGATTAAATTAATCATACATAGGGCTAGAAAGTCAGGAACTTCTCTTTGGCTCTCTGTCGCTCTGGTGTTCCCTTGTAAAGGAAATCTCTAAAATCAAACATGATAAATAGACACTATGACTTTGGAGATCTTATTATACTTCTTATCCATCACCCCCTTCCATCTAAAATAAACTAGCAAAATTATGCTAATGAGCCAGAAGGGCTATGGGTATATTACAGAAGCCCTCCGTGCTCTGGATTCATGGGCTGTTGTTACACTGCAGAAGCACTTCTCCCCTCATCCCTGTTATCTTGTTATTTTCTGTAATCTCAGCATCAGTGGAGGTTGAAGTGCCCCTTCAGAATTTAACAGCCTGTAACGTGCTCTGACTCTGACACAACCCAAAGTGTCAGCGAATTATGTTCAACTTGGTAGGATTGAGCATCATTTACCTAATGTTTTTTTTACCAATTCTACAGTCAAACCACTTTAACTTAATACCAAATAGCTTATTAATATTTTTATATCTTTCTGGTTTATTATTTGGATTATTTTATAAATGCTGCATGCAAGTTGTCTGAAGTAGTGTACTCTTTCATATAAGTATTTTCATGCAAGTGTTCTCCACATGCTTCTGACTTATGGAATTTGTATTGGACTTGTGAAACTCGCACACGCATGAAAAAGAGGGAAAAGGTAACAAACCGAACTGTGATCGTGCTCTGCAACACCTGTGTGAAAAGAGTTGTATGGCGCTGTCACACGTTAGCATCTTGTTTTGGTACAGAGTCAAATCGCACTCAGCGCATATGCGTTTGATGCAAGACACTGGGTGCTGATTGCCAATCGCATGCATTTGCATACAAACGCATGCATACAAGTGGGCCAAGTGCCTTCTGATTCCTTTACAAAATGGAATCAAAGCATGAACATGTGGCTGCACCCTTAGGGTTGGCAAAAGCTACTAAAAGTGTTTTTTATTGGCTCAAATCAAGCTCAAGTAACAAGCAAGTCAAAGAAGGAAAATAAAAACAAAGAAGGAAAAAAGGAAAACGACTTGGTGTATGACCAAATGATGTTGGTGCGTGATTTTGCACTCACCTGCTAACTCTAGTACACACTTTTGTGTAATGGATATCCCTTTGCAACTACATCCTGTTTCCTTTCCACAGGAGGTGGTAAAAAAGCCTTAAAGAGCTATGGACTTTTAGAGATGGCATTGGAATAATCCTTTAGGAATTCTGCTTTGTGAATAAATTTCCTCTAGCCATAAACTACATAGGTACATACGTGTAAAATAACACGAGTTATTCTATTGCCACTTCCCTTCCTTTTAAGGTTTAGGAAAGAAAAAGATATTTTGGAATTTCTGCATTCTGGCACTTTATAAGACTCCAAAAACTGTTATTATGCACGAATTCCAATTATGTCCCTAAATACCATTTACTCTTAAGTGGTGTTGAAAAAGTTGGCACCAATCCGATATTTAATCTCAAGAAGAGCTAAGATTATTTTACATAAATTAAATTAATTAAATTGCATGCCTTGGTTGTTTTCTTGCTAAATGTAATTTCCTGAAGCCTCCATCACATATCACTTTACGTTGCTTATCATTTTCAATGCAATTAAAATGCAATGACAATAATATAATCATCTAATTCACAGTGTCTTCCCAACTAAAATAAAAGAGGAACAATCCTTGTTTTAATTAGCTTAGAAATGGCTTGAGTCATAAAAATTACATCGAAACCCAGTCATATCATGATTGATGCTGTGATCTAGATATTTGTTTAGATGCGACCAGCAATAGAAATCTCAGCAAATGTGAAAATGTAAAGTCGGAGTTAATCTGCGGTTTAAATGACACTGTCTGGGCTTAGCTGATTCATTATAGACGTACATTCAATTTCTATAATTGCCTTGTCTTCTGGTCACTGATAAATTGTGAGTTCAGACCATGTTCAGACTGTCCTGTTTTCATAAACAGAAACCATAATTGAATGAAATTAGAGGTCCTACTTTTATTTTTTGCCTTTTGACTTTGTCCATACAGGTGTAAATAAAGCTGTAAATGTGAAAAGTGCAACTGAGTGCTAATATTCACATCTTACCTCTATAAAAGTCAATGAATTATAAAGTAGTTAGAGGGATACTCTATGGATATGTTTATACAATTGGAAATATTTTATTTGATAATAGGTAATTTGCCAACATAATCCATTAACAGTTCTGCACCGCCTTCTTGATATGTAAATTGAAGCCCTTTGTCTTCAGATGGATGATCTTTTGATCTTATCTGTCCATGAACAATTGCCCTGCCAGGACCTTGATCTTATATTCAAGAATACTATCAAAAGGTCCTGGTAGGGCGATTGCTCATGGACAGATAAGAGGCTTCACTTTCCTTATCAAGGAAGTGGTGGAGAACTTTTAACAGATGTATATTGGTAAATTACCTAATATCCTACCCCCACACTTACAGACACATTACTAACAACATGAGGTTGCCAACCCCTTTTAAGATTGTCTAGTTGTACTTTGCAACTCTTATTAGTTGGCTTAGTTTATGCCAGAAAACTGCACAATTGTGGTGCATTAGCATAACTGTTGGCACACAGACTTTTTCCAGGTAAGCCACACTCCATTTTTCGGAAAGGCATGCACCTTTTGTAATACTAGTAATAAAAGTGTTTGAAAACTGCCTTTAAACCCTCCATAAATGTGCCACAAACAGTTTTTAGTTGCACATTCCAACTGAATTGATAAATCTGCTCCAGTCTATGTTAACTATTTAATTATGTTTAACTATTTTATTTTTCCATGTTCTTAACTGAATGAGGGCTTATTTTCTGCTGCACTAATTTTTTGGCATTTTTTGGGGGGCTTTGTTTTCATGGCTTTCACTGTGCACTCCAAATGACATCTCTACTTCTTTGGGTCGGTACGTTGATGAGTTTACCGAATTTATATAGGTTTTAATAGATTTTTTTAAAAAATGAAAACTTTATGGAAAAAATAATGTTTGTTTCGCCTACAACTGTTTCATACTTTGGTTTACAGACCTGTGTAAGGTGTATTTTTTTGCGGGACAAGTTGATGTTTTCATTGCTACATTGAAAAAATATGGCAATTTACCCATTTCACCACTTCCACAATATTTTTTTGAAAAGTGTGTATAGAGGGATGGGTAGCAGGGAGGGGCAGGTTGGGGACACATTCAGCCAGCAAATTCTACTCCAGTCTGCTGTGCCAGTCTTAATGAATTCCCTCCATTGGGGGTCATTTACTAAGGGCCCGGTTCGCGGTTTCCCGGCATGTTACCCGAATATTTCCGATTTGCGCCGATTGTACCTGAATTACCCCGGGATTTTGGCGCACCCGATCGGATTGTGGCGCATCGGTGCCGGCATGCGCGCGACACAAATGGGGGGGGGGGGCGTGGCCGAACGAAAACCCAACGTATTCAGCAGCGCCACCTGGTGGACGGCATTGGGGCAGATTTACTTACCCGGGCCATTCGCGATCCAGCGCATTCTCTGCGCTGGATTCAGGTCCGGCCGGGAATTATGATGGTAGTTCCTCTGCCGTCCACCAGGTGGCGCTGCTGCGCTGATGTCTGCTGGAATGCCTCGAAATACACCGGCTTATCCTGGATGAAGGTGAGTGAAATTTTCGCGACACAATTTTTAAAAAAAAATACAGCGGTTTTTCTGAATCCGTCGGGTTTTCGCTCGGCCATGCACCCCAATTTCCGTAGCGCGCATGCCGGCGCCAATGTGCCACAATCCGATCGCGTGCGCCAAAATCCCAGGGCAATTCAGGTACAATCGGCGCAAATCGGAAATATTCGGGTAACATGTCGGAAGAACGCGAATCGGGCCCTTAGTAAATGACCCCCATTGTGTCTGTTCTGGTCCTAAACCAGCTAAAATACATTAGTACACAAGGCTAATTTACAAAACATAAAGGTAATAAAACTATGTTTAGCTCTATGTAGCAACACAGTAAAAGTACAGCTAAATGTGAAAAATTGGCTTGACAATTTTGGGTAAGCATTGTGCTCATTTCACACAAGCATGTTTAATTCGTCGTACTGGACATGGCCGTGTGTGTCTCCTGGTCTAAGTTGCCTAAACATTGAAACTAGTTAAGCTGCTCATCTAGACGTTTGACTGAACAGAGTTGCTTGTGTGAAAGCAGCCGTTACATTTTTTTCCCTATACTTAGCGTTGCCTTATGATCAATCAGCGCATAGAATTACTCTCAAATATGCGCAAGCCAAGTAACTGGAATTTGCAATTTTAATTCAATGCTGTTTACTTAACATCCCCTTGTTATGCAGCCAGCATTCACTCAACATAATGGTTGCTACCTGCCAATGTGCTTTGAGGGATATTGTTACCATTAAATTTGCCATTTACATTTTCATGTTTGACATAATTGAGGAATGGATGCTCTTATGAAAATTAAACTTGTGGTCCTTCTGGGCTACTGTAACCCTGTTAAAATGTAATGAGATTCTTGATGCATCTTCTTTGGGTTATTATTAAATAGAATATCAGTATGACTAATTTCTCTGGCCTTAATGCAGGCTGGGAAGAAGCATTATTGATAGGTCTGAGCACAAATGGTCTTCTTGCCTCAGCCTCTAATGGCCTAATAATGCATTATACTGGAATCAGAAATACTTTGAGTTGTAGTGCTTATTGTCATTATTGGAAACACCTGGGCGCATCATTCATCAAGGCTACAAGCAGAACAACCCACTTGTTTATTATTCTGTCACTACACATCTCTATTTAAACTCATGTTCCTCTCATTTGGTTGGCTGCAAAAGAAACCCAGGCCAGACACAAATTGCTTTGTGGTTTCTTCCTGCTCTTTGTGAAGATTCCAGCACAGGCTTTCAAGTGTTCAGGTACAAATTCATGATGATAATTTATGGTGCACTACCAATCATAGCAAATGCCTGTTGAGGCTGCCTGGTGGGTCTAGCTGTCACCAGGTTGAGGAAAAATCCTAAATCTTGATCAAATCTTATTTTTGCTGAAAATGGGATTTATTATTTTATACTATGCTTGGAACACAACATATTCTTACATTTTCAGTATCTATTTTACCACAAAAACTGTGAAAACCTATTGACCTGAGTATAAGCCTAGGGTGGGAAATGCATTGGTCACAACCTCCAGCCAGTATAAAGCTGACAGCCCATGTACCCTAATATAAATCATGCCAGCCCCTGCCTCCCCAGTATATAGCCTGCCGGACGCTGCAGTATATAGCTAGCCAGCCCCTGCCCCCCAGTATATAGCCTGCCATAGCCTGCAATACATAGCTAGGCAACCCCCCAGTGTATAGCCTGCCTGCCCCTGCTCCCATAGAATATAACCTACCAGCCCCTGCAGTATATAGTTAGCCAGCCCGTAGTATATAGCCCGCCAGCCCCTTCAGTATATAGCCAGCCCATCCCACCAGTATATAGCCTGTCAGCCCCTGCCAGCCTTGCTAGGTCAAAGCATTCCAAACAAAACAATATGCAATGTGCTCTCCATAGTATATGTGGCTTAAAATAATCCAGGACCCACTGTTTTGATGTAGGTGTTATAAAGCCAATGCAACTTCAAAGTTGATTTTTTGATGATGCCACCACACTGGAACATAAGAAACAAATGAAACAATAACTAGAAGGTATTACACTGCTTGCCAATATTATGGTAGTGGTTTCTTAGGTCAACTGCTGATGACAGGTTCCCTTGAACTTGTAAAAAAGGTACATGGATCGCTGCAGAATCCCTTTTTTCTGCTCACTCAAAACTATTCAGTTTTGGCCCGGTTTGGCCATTTTTTTTTACCTCTGCCCCGCATCACGGGCAGCTGTCAGATTGTCACGGATATTCCCCCCAGGTCCCGCACTCGCTGGGGTTGTCCCCTGTTCAAAGCCAGAACTGATAGTACTGAATGGCTTCTACAGACATCAGGCAGGGAATCCTTTTGAGAGATGTGTCAGGTTAGCGGAGAGCAGGGACCACGTCATCAGGTTCCGATCACCATCTGTCCTTATATGGTGTCTACCTAGGGAGTCCCCAGACACAGGGTTCAATTAAATAAATTTTTGCTCAACACGGGATTTGAACCCCAGACCCTCTGCCATAGAGACATATCCACTGAGCTATGCGTTTAGTGATTATCTAGCTCAGGATTTTTGGTAACTAAGAGATGTTACCTGTTACTGTTACACTGTGACACAGACTTAATGCACTGATATATAGAGAGGGATCTTCTCAGAGATTATTATTGTAATTATTGAGACTATTATTATTATTATTATTAATTTTATTATTTTTATGGAGACAATAATAATAGTAAAAATAAAAATAATCATCTCAATAATAATAATAATAATAATAATAATATTAAAAATAATAATAATTCTCTCAATAATTACAATAATCTTTGAGAAGATCCCTCTCTATATACCAAGGCATTAAGTCTGCATCACAGTGTAGCAGTAGCACTTACCAGCTTTTAGTTACCAAAAATGCTCAGTGGATAGAGGCACTGAGTCCCTATGGCACATGGACTCTGCAGGTTCTAGGTTCGTATCCCAATCAGGTTTAAAAAAAATGTATTATTGAGAAGATGATTTTTATTATTATAATATGGTAAAATATTGCGGCGTGGCCAGGGAGTGATTGGGGTTGTGGCTTAGGGGGATCGTTCGATACGCGTGCCGCCATTTTGTCCCTCTTTCCCTTCCACAAATGTTGGGAGGTATGGTGCCAATGCCTTTGTTAGACAAGACTTCATTTTCTTTGCCACCACCATAAAAGGCAATTTGTACCTGAACATTTTTTAGCATATTGTGAATCATCTGGATGACTGCAAGCTAACAGAAGGTTACTTCCAGCAAGATAAAGCATCGTGTCACAAAGAACAGGAAAGCTAATGATTTTCTTGTTTGGCAACAGGGTAATTTCAAAGGAGCTTTTTCTGCCATGGTCGCTATATCTGACTCCACAAGTCTTCTTCCCTTGGGGTATTTGAAAAAAAATTGCACTGTAAAAATTGTGAGAAAAACATTCAACGTGAAATTGCTGCTTTCTCACCCAATATGCTTGGCAATATATTCAGGAACACCACCAGGAATGTCACTTATAGATGTGTGTGCATTTCATATTATGTATTTGACTACACGTTCGTCAAGGTATGTAACTTTTTGTTTTGGTTCAGATTACTTCATCCTCATGGGAGGTACAACCAGCCCTGTACTGGGTATGCAGGGGCTGTGGCACACAGCAGGGACTCACTGGGGCACATGCATCATTGAATTTCTGCTGCCTCTTTTCATTGTCTGTTCTTATGTATCTGAGTCTGAGATAAAGAAGAACAAATGTTTTTTTGTGAATTTGCTCGTTTTAATTTTTTTTCAACTTTTTAGGCATTTTTTAGCTTTTTCTAAAACATGTTTTGAAGTAAGTATGGGTCAGTTGAACTTCGATTTGTGTCTAAAAAGTCTTTAATTTGCTTAAAAATAGGGGGTGATGAAAGCACAAATCAGAGAAAGCTTCTTTCTTGCAAATATACATAAGAAAAACTGCAACAGGTTCACACCAGCAAACTTCTTAACACACTGGCGTAGGTGCAAAAAGAATGTGCAGATACTTCCAAAAAGGTGCAAAAAAAATCAGAAATGCACAAAGATAAAATAAATAAATAGTCAAAATAAAAAAAAAGTCTCCCTTTGACTTATACCACACAATCTCCTTCATGGGGTATACAAGACGATGGCTGAAAACTGGTTCAAGAAGCAGCATCTCTGTCTCTATTAAATTATTTTAATTATATTCCCTTATAAAGAATGGCTGGACCATTATACAAGCTCTTATACCTCTTCTGTCATCCCTTCATCCTCATAGACTGTAAGCTTTCGTGAGCAGGGCATTAACTCCTATTGTTCCATATGACTTTGTTTTGACTCTGTCTTATTTTATTTGTACCTTGCTCCCCATGATATGTAACGTGTTATGGAATATGATGACGATAAATAAATAAAGATTTTTTTTATAGTTTCTCTGAAATTTTTAAAAAGTATAATGCAACCAAGAGGCACAAAAAAATCCAAGAATGTGCAAAAAAAAAATAAAAACACAAGTCAAAATACCCTCTCTGACTCAAGTGGGTTAATCTTGCCCAGTTCAATGTTAAGATGAGAAGTGTGTGCAACATCCCTGCCAATGCAAGGCAGAGGAGTTGTTGCGAATAAGCCTCTTTATATGTGTGTCCCCCTTGTAGTGACTCTGATCAGCTCCCCTGCAGGACACTACACATAGGCTCAGGTAATTGTGCAGCGGTAGATTCTGCCTGGATAGGCAAGGGTTACAGCAATGTCATGTTATCATCCAATGATGTTCCACTGTTTGTAACTGGAGTGTGATTGGAGGAGGAGACCTGACTAGGGAGTAACTAAACCCTTAGTCAGGGGAGGAGTTAAGTCAGTCAGAGCTCGGAGAGAGTTCTAGAAACTTCAGAGAGATCTGATCTCTCACGCCCAGCTCTCACCACAGGAGAAGCTACTAGGCCTCAGCTCATCAACCTGACACAGAGTGATACTGAACCACAAACAGGACAAAGCTGCAGCTTCCAGGATTGGACACAACTACATCCCAGCCTGCCCCTGCATCCAGGCTGGTGAGACAACTCCTGAGGTTACTCTCCAAAATCACTCCAGTACTGCATTTGTACCGAATCGTTTGGCGGGTTGTTACCGTTGGTTGAATAAAGAACTGTAAGTTACTTTATGCACAACATTGCCTACGTCTGGTCCCTGCTACAGCTGCATCACCACCAAGGGTGCCCCATCGCACGCACTACAGACTATAAGGGCTGCCCCAGGGAGAACCAGTACTACAGCCTCTCCCTCTACATCATTTCTTGCCAACACCACCTGCTGGAGACCTGTCAGGCTGTAGGACAGCCCTCCGGTCCCCATACCAAGCACTGTGACACTAGCGTGCCTAGGTCGCAACCGCCAGCCACTCCGGTATTCTGGGCCCCGGCTGTCTCCAGGCCCCAAGAAAAGGCTAGGTCCCGGTGGGGGATGTTGCATGTAACTCAATAGTGGCTGGCTAGATGTTTTGAAAATTTCCACAAAGTTTAATGCAACCAGTATAATACCTGTATTCCACCCATACTGTATGAGGCCTCGTTTCTGTAGCCTCCACATTGTGTAATGCTCCGTGTGGTTCACATTGTATAATGTCAACTGTTCTGTGCCTCTCTCTTTATAAACATATTAGCACCTCCATTTAGTCCCTAATTATACTGCCCCCTTTCAAGCTTCATTTTCTGTGTCAGGTTCGCTAGGGAGATTGCTGGGACTTCTGGTTCTTCTGGTGGTACCAGCAGCGTTCTCCGAACCCCGGCGCGTATCCGCGCAAACTCCACCTCTCGTCCTGGGCAGCGGCTGCTAAGATCTCGCGCTGTCTAGGAGTGGCTGGGACTTTGAACCTCTGCTTGGTGCCTGGTTGTTTCTGCACCATGAGGGGTTAATTCCCAGATGCTGTCCAGCACCTATCAGGTTCTGGAGGTGGAGTTCTGGCTGCATAAATTGCAGCTTCACTAGTCACCTGTGCCAGTGTTTGAAAATCCCTTTCTCCACTCGCTGCTCTAGGTTGTATTGCTCAGTATCTTTATCTGTATTGTTGTTTGACCTCGGCTAGTTTTTGACTTTGACTCTTTGCTTACTGATTTTGCTATTGACGTACCCTCTCGTTGTGATTCCGGCTTCCGGATCTAGCCTCCCGTCTCCAAATTCAGGAATCTATGCAGGTTCCGCGGCAGACATCACCGCAGGATCCACTGCCACCCACACCTGAACCTAAGGTTCCTCTCCCTGACGTGTTTTTTGGTGACCGTAAGAAATTTTTTTCATTTCGGGAGGGCTGTAAACTTTATTTTTCCTTACGTCCTCGTTCATCGGGCACAGAGATTCAAAGGGTGGGCGTGGTAATTTCCCTGCTGCGTGGGGATCCGCAAAATTGGGCCTTTTCTCTCCCACCTGACTCTCCATCCCGTTCTTCTCTTGACGCTTTTTTTTCTGCATTAGGCCAGATTTATGACGAACCTGACCGCCGAGCACTTGCAGTTTCCCACCTTAGATCTCTGTGTCAGGGAAAACGGACAGCAGAAGATTATTGTGCCCAGTTCAGACAGTATGTGACTGACTCGCAATGGAATGACTGCGCCCTAAAAGACCAATTTATGTCCGGACTGTCAGACCGAGTACAGGACTTAGTCTTAGCTTATGCCGAGCCTCTGACATTAGATGATGCTATGACTCTGGTCATCCGAGTTGATCGTCGCCTAAGATCCAGGCGATCACCTCGGGTGTCCTCTGACTGTCAGCCAGCGGCCAGTCTGTCTCCAGGTAGTCCAGAATTGGAATCCATGGAGCTGGATAGCATCTCTCCTGCACAGCGGAAGCAACATCGACTGAGACGTCATCTTTGTTTCTACTGTGGAAGTCCTGATCATCTGGTCAACACCTGTTCCAAGAAGCAGCAGCAGGAAAACTTCCGCTGCTAAGCAGTAGTCGGGGGGACTGCTTAGGAGCTCAGGTACTCCCAATTGTGTCTAGAATGTATTTACCTTGTACAGTTAAGTTTCAGTCTGTTTCCTGCACTGGTCGCGCCTTTTTGGATTCAGGTGCTGCGTCTAATTTAATCGATTATAAGTTTGTCTCTCAGTTTTGCATGTCATTGATTCCATTGTCCACTCCTATCCAGATGTCGGGTGCGGATTTGACCCCTCTACAGGCAGGGTTGATCAAATTCAGAACCCCGCAGATAAAGCTTATGGTAGGAGCTATGCATGAAGAGTGGTGTTCTTTCCTACTTATGGAAAACTTGTCTGAAAATGTCATTCTTGGTCTACCCTGGCTCCTGATCCATAATCCGGTAATTAATTGGGAAACTCTGGAGCTGGTTCATTGGGGTCCTCACTGTAAGGATCACCTGTCCAAAGTTTCATTATGTACAGTAGTAGCGGAAGATCAGAGTCTTCCAGGTTTTCTCTCTGATTACTCAGATGTGTTTTCAAAACCCTTGTCCCAAGTCCTTCCTCCTCACAGGGAGTTTGATTGTAAAATTGACCTTCTTCCTGATGCTAGATTGCCAAAGGGTCGTATATATAACCTGTCAGTACTAGAACGGGAGGCACTGAAGAGTTATATTGATGAGAGTTTGGCAATCGGACATATCCGTCCCTCTGAGTCGCCCACTGGGGCCGGGTTCTTTTTTGTTGAGAAAAAAGATGGTGGTTTACGGCCGTGTATTGATTATCGAGAATTAAATAAGATAACGGTAAAAAACTCAGGTCCTCTCCCCTTGATCCCGGATCTCTTAAATCAGGTTTCTGGGGCCCAAGTTTTCTCTAAATTAGATCTCAGAGGGGCTTATAACCTGATTCGGATCCGAGAAGGGGATGAGTGGAAAACCGCATTTAATACACCTTTGGGGCACTTTGAATACCTGGTTATGCCCTTTGGTTTGAGTAATGCCCCAGCGGTTTTTCAAGGGTTTATGAACTCCATCTTTCATGATTACATCGGTGTGTTTATGGTGGTATATCTAGACGATATTTTGATTTTCTCTCCTGATATGGTTTCTCACCAGCAACATCTCCGCCAAGTACTTACCAGGTTGCGCAAAAACCACCTCTTCGCTAAGCTGGAAAAGTGTGTTTTTTGCGTCCAGAAGGTTTCCTTCTTAGGTTATGTTGTGACTCCCTCTGATGTACAGATGGATCCGAGTAAGGTTCAGGCGCTCACGGACTGGGTTCGGCCTACCAATCTTAAGGCCCTACAACGTTTTTTAGGTTTCGCTAACTATTATCGGAACTTTATAAAGAGCTTTTCCGTGATCGCCAAACCCCTCACGGATCTGACCCGTAAGGGTGCTGATCCGAACAATTGGTCCCCTGCCGCTTACTCAGCGTTTGAAACTCTAAAAGCGGCATTCTCGTCAGCCCCGGTTTTGGTTCAACCTGACCTCTCTCTACCGTTTGTTGTGGAGGTTGATGCCTCCGAGGTAGGAGTAGGTGCAGTGTTGTCTCAGGGGTCTTCCACTCTCACCAGACTTAGGCCCTGTGCATATTTCTCTAGAAAATTTTCTTCTTGTGAGAGGAATTATGATATTGGTAATCGAGAGCTCCTTGCCATTAAGTGGGCATTTGAAGTCTGGCGACACTTTTTGGAGGGAGCTCTTCATCCGATAACTGTGCTCACGGATCATAAGAACTTAGTATATTTGGATACTGCTAAGCGCTTGAACTCACGTCAGGCTAGGTGGGCCTTGTTTTTCTCTCGCTTTAATTTTGTGGTCACCTACCGACCTGGGTCAAAAAATGTGAAGGCTGATGCCTTGTCCCGTAGCTTCGGGACTCCTGAGCTTCCAGAGGCTGCTGACAGTAATATTTTGTCTCCAGGGGTTGTGCTGGCAGCTGTCTCCTCCCACCTCTCCTCTCAAATTTTAGCAGGACAAAGATCTGCACCTAAAGACCTTCCGGAAGGCAAATTATTTGTTCCTCCTTCTTGTCGTTTGAGAGTGTTGGAGGAGACGCATTGCTCGGTATTGGCTGGTCATCCGGGAATGCGGAGTACCTTGGATCTCTTAAAGAGAAGTTACTGGTGGCCTCACATGACTAAGGATGTGCACGCATTTGTCCAAGCCTGTCAGGTCTGTGCGCGAGGAAAGACTCCCAGGAGACGTCCTGAGGGGCCTCTTCTCCCGCTTCCAGTTCCCACCAGGCCATGGTCTAAAGTGTCTATGGACTTCGTCACTGATCTGCCAGCATCTCAAGGCTGTTCAGTGGTTTCGGTGGTAGTGGACCGTTTCTCTAAAATGGGACACTTTGTTCCATTAAAAAAGTTGCCTTCAGCTGAAGAATTAGCTGAATTGTTTATACAGAATATTGTACGCCTCCATGGTATACCAGATGATATTGTGTCAGATAGGGGCGTACAATTTGTTTCCAAATTTTGGCGAGCATTTTGTTCTAGACTGGAAGTTAATCTGTCGTTCTCTTCGGCGTTTCACCCTGAGTCTAATGGTCAGTCTGAGAGAATGAATCAGGAGATGATTCAATATCTGCGACTCTTTGTCTCGGACAGTCAGGACCAGTGGGTGAAATTCCTTCCGTTGGCAGAATTTGCTATTAATAACCACTGTAGTTCGTCCACACAGGTATCTCCGTTTTTCTGCAATTATGGTTTTCATCCACGTTTCTCTTTTTCATCTGTGCCTGTCTCTAATATTCCTCGAGCGGAAGCTATTACATCCAAGTTGCGCTCGCTCTGGTCACAAGTTCGGGAGAATATTCAGAGGGCACAAAATTCTATGGTCCAACAAACTGAAAGAAGGCGCACTAAATCTGATACGTTTGTGGTGGGGGATAAAGTGTGGTTATCAACAAAAAACCTTAAATTGAAGGTCCCCTCTTTGAAGTTTGCGCCCAGGTTTGTGGGTCCGTTTGTTGTTACTCATATTGTTAACCCGGTTTCCTTCAAGATTACACTTCCAGCAGGGTGGCGGGTCCATAACACCTTCCATAAGAGTCTTCTGAAGCGCTATGTTGAGCCTGTTTTGCCTCTTTCTGACCCTCCTTCTCCATCTATTGTGGAGGGGAATCTGGAATTTGAGGTGGAAAAGGTGGTGAATTCCAGATGGGTAGGTAACTCCCTGCAGTACCTGGTCCATTGGAAAGGTTTTGGTCCTGAGGATAGGTCTTGGGTTCCGGCTAGAGATGTTCATGCTCCACGGTTACTCAGGTTATTTCATCAGACCTACCCTCAGAAGCCATCTTTAAGATCTAGGGGTCCGAAGGCCCCCCGTCAGGGGGGGGGGTACTGTCAGGTTCGCTAGGGAGATTGCTGGGACTTCTGGTTCTTCTGGTGGTACCAGCAGCGTTCTCCGAACCCCGGCGCGTATCCGCGCAAACTCCACCTCTCGTCCTGGGCAGCGGCTGCTAAGATCTCGCGCTGTCTAGGAGTGGCTGGGACTTTGAACCTCTGCTTGGTGCCTGGTTGTTTCTGCACCATGAGGGGTTAATTCCCAGATGCTGTCCAGCACCTATCAGGTTCTGGAGGTGGAGTTCTGGCTGCATAAATTGCAGCTTCACTAGTCACCTGTGCCAGTGTTTGAAAATCCCTTTCTCCACTCACTGCTCTAGGTTGTATTGCTCAGTATCTTTATCTGTATTGTTGTTTGACCTCGGCTAGTTTTTGACTTTGACTCTTTGCTTACTGATTTTGCTATTGACGTACCCTCTCGTTGTGATTCCGGCTTGTTTACCATTCTTTTGTGTTTTATGTTGTCAGTCTGTTTGTGTTTTCCTTCCACACTTATTCCAGCGTATCTCGAAGTCTTCAAGTAGTCGCCCCACGGTTTAGCGTGGGGGGGCTATAGGAAGGGACGGAGGTTGGGGCAAGCTCAGGGCTCACTATCCCCTGTCTTTTGTGTACCAATCTTAACATTCTGAAGTCCTCCCCACTTATAATATGCTTTTCTGTGGCCCATTCCTTATAGTACCCTTATGTAGCCCCTCTGACATCCCCCATATATAACGCGCCCATTTCCGTTGTCACCTTCCATATTATTATTATAATATAAATAGGGTCCTGATCATAATTTATAATATGAAATTTTGTATGAGATGCCCTATTAAAACAAAATAATTTAATAAGTGGTATATATTATAATTTATTTATTGGGGGATTTATTATTTATTGGAGGATATTTATCAGGGATTGCACCACCAGGAATTGCAATTATTTCCCCCCTTTATGACACCTCCATGCCAAATGGGCGTGAAGGGTTGTTGAATAGGGGCTTGTCCGGTGGCGGAACCCGCTAGCTATAGCCTGAACAAAAGCAAGTTAAAGCATATTTGTACGCCATGCATAGCCTGGCATAGAATTGCACAACTTCGTGGCTGTCTACTAGATTTACGACAGGCTGGGGGAAACCTCATATGCTGACACACCTAGTTGCAGTGTATGGTAAATTCTCCACGTTGGGTGTATACTATATGTACAAAGTACCTCCATAATAAATTATTATACAAAGTCTATAATAATATTTTATATATTTTTTAAAATATATAAATACCCATAATAAATATTTTGTTTCCAATAATAAATTCCTACATAAACATAGGCCCAAATGTGTAAGGTTCTGAAAAAAATATAAATTCATCAGTCAATGCTCCTTCTCCCTTTTTGACTTCTGTGGCCTTTTTATGGACTACACAAGTGGGCCACATTTATCAAAAGTAGCGCAAACTGCACCAGTTGCAGTATACCTTTGGAGTGTGTAGAGTGTGCCAGATTAATCAAAACTGGCGCACAGTGTTCATAAATCTGCACTGCTTGGGAATTTTTTTGTGGTGCTCCTTTAACATAATGGGGCACATTTACTTACCTGGCCGACGGAGTTCACCAAAAGTGCATAACGTTAATGCACGTTCATGCGCCCAATTTCCTGCATCTGTCGCTTCCCCGATCAAGTCCACTGGAGTTCACCTTCTTCTTTCCGGTGTATGTAAGTGCATTGGTTGCGACACAATTTGAATCTTAAATCCCGTGCTCAGTCCCAATCAGTCTGATCGGCCGACGGCCCATCCCCTGTATTTCTGTTGCATGAAAGCCAGCGCAATTGCGCCACAATCTGATAGTGTGCGACATAATCCCCTTCTAAATTCCAGTCACAGCAGCACAGATCCCGAAAATTTTAAAAATCAGCCGAAAGTGCGATCCGCGGGACCCTTGTTAAATAAGCCCAAATGCGTGCAACACAATTCTGTTTAGCTGCAGTAATAAAAGTGGTGCAGAATTTTGTGGTGCGGCAGACATAGTGCAGCTGCGACACAAAATTAGCGTAAACACTTCATAAATACATGTGCAAGCAGTTTGCATGTTCTTTTCTGTGCAATGTCAGACAGAATACTGGCACAAATGCTTTAGTAAATTTGGGCCAATGTCATCACAGCACATGCATATTCAATGGAAGGATGCAGATCAGCATCAGGACAGCATGCACAGGGGAAAGTACTGGACTGGTCTTTTAAATCAATAGTCCTAAAAATATGTAAACTTGGGGAAATTCCAAGATCCTTCCTCCTTTGCAATCAACGGGGGGTGGAGGGGGTCACAGAAATTTGACATCCTTTATATTCTGAGTGGAATCTGAATGGATGCAACTTTGTTTTGTTGATCAATATCTGCATGGGGGGAATACGATCCAGTACTTGACAAGGTTTTTGTGATGGAAAATCTGTGTGAAATACCAACCTATTGCTCAAATGGGGATTTTACTTAAAGGGCACCTACCACCCAGATTCTACCTATAAAGGTAGAAGGGGTGGTAGGTGGATGGATGGGATGTGAGGATAGCCCTTTTTTGGCCTAATCCCCACGCCCCGGCTGTCTTTTGCAAAACTTTATTACATCTATATGCTAATTTTTTTATGCGGCTACTGGGGCGTGGAGTAGCCGGACATGAGGCTACTAGTCGTGGCTACTCTACGCCCCAGTAGCCGCGTTACTCCGCCTACCAGATAATCTTCTGCGTCCCCCGGCTACTGCGCAGACGAGAAGATTATCTGGAGTAGCCGCGACTAGTAGCCTCATGTCCGGCTACTCCTCGCCCCAGTAGCCGCATAAAAAAATTAGCATATAGATGTAATAAAGTTTTGTAAAAGACACCCGGAACGTGGGGATTAGCCCAAAAAAGGGCTATCCTCACGTCCCATCCATCCACCTACCACCCCTTCTACCTTTATAGGTAGAATTGGGGTGGTAGGTTCCCTTTAATTTGTGGATAGTCATAATGGACATTCAAATCTCAACATCATCTCATTTCTGCCTGTTTATGGTTGACAACAGCTGTAAACAAAAAAGCTCAGAGTTTACACATATTATATCTTACAAGTAAACTATTCCAGGTATATTTTTATATGAATGCTGGAGACCTTTTTGTTGAAACTTGATATATACTGAAGCAGAGAAATGATTTTAGTTTGATTTTGTTGTTGAAATCCCCTATGCCTTTGATTTCCATACAGTTAAAATTTAATGGGTTAATAGAATCACAAGCTTGGAGAATTAAACCAGTTGTGCCTTCAAGAAGTTCCTAGTTTGAGTACAAATCACATACTTTATGTACTTGAGTATAATTTGAACACAAAAAAACTGGAAAAACTATTGACTCGATTATAAGCTGAGGGTGGGAAATGCATTGGTCACAGCCTCCACCCAGTATATAGCTATTCAGCCCTTTCCCCCTTGTATAAAGCTAATCAACCCAGCCCCCTAGCCCCTGTATATAGCCTGCCTAACTATGCCCCTCGGTATATAGCCAGCCTGCCCATGGCTACAGTATATAGCCAGCCAGAACATGCCCCCTAGTATATAGATAGCCAACCCATTCCCCCTAGTATAACGCTAGCCAGCCTGTGCCTCCTAGTAGATAGCCAACCAGCCCATGCCTCCCCAGCATATAGATAGTTCATGCCCCGCAGTATATATTCAGCCCATGCACCCTAGTATATAGCCAGCCCTTTGCCCACAGTGTGCCTAGCCGATAAAAAAACCCTCTGTACTCACATTTCCACCCCCCGCAGGGCCTCTTCTTTCTTTCACTGCTTCGTCTCCCTGCACACTACCGGTGCACACAACATGAAGCCAGCCACTTGCAGATATCATGTGCCGATGGCAGCACATTATGATGTCAGCAAGCAGCTGACGTCATATTCGGTGCATTGGCAGCGCCCAGGGAGATGAAGCACCGAAAGAAAGAAGAGTACCCTGGAGAGGAAGGGGGTCGGAAAGGTGAGTACAGATTTATTTATTTTTTTAAATAAATTCCAGTATAAACCGAATTAGTTTTTTTTCAGCATATTTTTTGTGCTGAAAAACAAGGCTTATGCTCAGGTATATACAGTACTTATGTCAGTAAAATACCTGTTCTACCTTGACATGGATGCTAGGGATACAAGGAATGCATTTTCGGAACATAGCACTACAGCAAAGCACAGCACTATTCTGACCTTCAAGATAGTACAACATGTATAATGAAAATAATTCCACAGTCATAATAAATGTAATAAGAATCTACAATATAAAGGAATGCAATGGAATTCTAGCATTTTATGCTGGCACAGACAACTTAGTTTGGAATTTAAAAATTATTCCTTCACAATGAGAGCTGATTGAGGGGGTCCAGTTTCTTCCACTAGAGGGTGCTAATACATAAATAAATATAACATCACAATGCTACACAGAAATCCTGCATATGTAAAACTCTTATTAAAATGAAATTGTGTATATTAATATTATATTTATCAAGATTAATACTTAAAAAACATTCCTTGTAAAAATGACTAGTAAAGAATTAGTGAATGTTTAAAAAAAGATCAGGATTTGATTTATATATTTATTTTTATATCCTGTAGGGGTGTCTGTGCTGGCTGAAATGATTAATGTATAGAAAATTGTATATATGGAGAACTTTGCACAGTTTGGAAAGTTCCCAAACTTGGCAAAGCAGGGATATAGCAATATTTGCCTCCTTTGAAGAGCAAAGAGACTATGGTATGTTGTGTTCAATTTAACAGACGGAACTTCACAGCCCATACATTCAGATAGATTGAGATGTCTAAGGTATATTAGTTGAGGAAATGATGTTTAAAGTATTTTCAGAATCTGGATGTAATAATAATAAAACTACTGATAATATAATAATAATACTTCATACTTCAAGTATGATAAACTAGGGATACTTACTTACATATAACCACCGTGCTATGGTAATCTTATCCATGGCCTTCTTCCTTCCGAAATAAACTTTTACAATTATGCTAATGAGCCTGAGGAGCTATCCAAGGCCTTCTGTGATCCGGGTTTACAGGCATGTTACAGGTAAAAGATCACAAATATTAGGAGATTGTCACGGGTGCTCCCGCGATCCCTGTCTCGGATCGCGGGCACATCCGTGCTCCCCTGTGTGCCCCCGCTGCAGCCCGGTCTCCTCACTCACCTCTCCTGGCTCCTGCTCTTCCCCGGACTGCCGTGCGCCCGCGTCCCCTGCAGAAAATTTAAAGGGCCAGCGCACCGCTAATTGGTGCACTGGCTGAACACCTCACCTTTAAGAATCCTGCCTCTTCCTGTGTCCCCTGCCGGATCTTTGTGCCTCATAGCCTTAGAGAAAGCTTCCAAGCGAGTATTCCAGCGTTCCTGTGTATTCCTGCGTTCCTGTGTATTCCTGCGTTCCTGTGTGTTCCTGTGTGTTTCCGCTCCTGAGTCCTGTGTTGCCGTGTTACCCGAGTTCCTCCGTGTTGCTGTGTTCCGTGTGCCTGTGTGCATGTGCCCGTGATCCACTGATCCTAACAGAGATTACCACAGTCACAGTGTCTGGATCTATGAGTAAGTGTCCCTGGTGCATCATGCTTGATTTTGATGGTAGATTTCCTTTAAAGGAACATTGTTACCAGCATTTTCACTGCAAAACTATCAGTAACTAACAATTGTTATTTCTTATTTTTATACATTAAAGAATGTCTATTTACCTCCAAAATGATATGTAAATGAAAAGTTTAATAGATGAGAACCTTGGCTAGCATGAATCAGGCAAGTGGTTCTTTGAGCTATTGAACCGTAGATATAAGCCTCCAGAGACATAATTGGAAATTGGATCTTTATCTGCAGCTCACATTCCTAAATTTTACTTTTACTGTCCATATCTCTAGTCCAGCACCACAGAGAACTATGTTTTTTTTAAAGCTGAGACACTCATCTTCAGACACCAGGCACATGGTCCCAGATGCTACGGATCCAAAGGTAGTAGTATCTGAAGTACAACTCCCCCAGTCTTCTTACATTTTTACAATAATAATTCTTTATTTGTATAGCACACACAGATTATGCATCGTTGCACAGAGTTTTGCCAAATTGGTCCCTGTCCCCATGGGGCTCACAATCTAAACAACCTACCTGTATGTTTTGGAGTGTGGGAGGAAACCGGAGGAAACCCACGCAAACACAGGGAGAACATACAAACTCTTTGCAGATGTTGACTTGGGTGGGAACTGAACCCAGAAACCCAGCACTGCAAGGCAGAAGTGCTACTCACTCAGCCACAATAAATTTGTCATTCCTATTTCATAGTTTATACGGTTGAAAAAAGACACTTGTCCATCAAGTTCAACCAAGGAAGGGTAGGGATTGGATGAGGAAGGGATTTAGGGGAAACAATCCTATATAGCATAACTATCAATGTTATTTAGGTGTAAAAGGGCATCTAGACCCTTCTTGAAGCTCTCCGCTGTCCATGCTGTGACCAGCGCCTGAGGCAGGCTATTCCACAGATTGACTGGAATAAAAAACTGAGGAATTAGTTGCGCAAAAATGTGTGACTTTTTTGTGACTTGTTTGCAGACCTTAACACTACATATGACAAATTTATCAGGCATTCTAAGCCGCTATGATAAATATGTTGTGCACAAGAGCTCCTAAGACACTGGCACATGAACCATGCCAAGTGATCAATCTTCCCCAATATTGCAACCTGACAAAATTCTTAACACAACTCCTAGGCTGCATCAGATGTACATCAATTCAATAAAAATAATCTATTGAAAAGCTGTTCTTCTCACCTGGGCATGTCAAGCCAAGAGGAAAGGTAAAGAAAAGGTAAGGAAAAACACATCCTTATACCCTATTGCATGTGACATTTGATTTTGAAGAACCTCTGTAATCTGTCTACTGCTTCTGATTTTAGAGTGCTAGTGTATCTAGGATTAGAAGAATTTTGTTTAAAGAGAACTTGTCACTTCATTTTCACATATACAGCTAGTGACAGGTTACGTAGAGCCCTATTAACTGACACCCTTCTTTTAGCTAAAAACTGGTTCCCTTACATTCATATAAATTAACTTTATCTTATATTCCCTGGCATTAGAGAAGGCCCCTCGAATCTACTCCTTCCCTTGTCCCATGCTTCTTCTCAGCATGTCTTGTGATTAGGGTGACATCAATATAGGTCCTCTAGCCTCCTAACATTAGCAAACTGTACCTCATGCATACATCTGATGACATGAAATCACAGTAGTCTCCATGGACTACTCCTACTCATCCTCCACGGAGGCTGCTATGATTTCATTTGATCAGATACATACATGAGGTAGATGTTGCAGATGTAACAGGACCTTAGATGATTTCATCCTGGTCAAATGACTTTAAGTGATCAATGAGCTCTCTCTCAATGTTCCATACAGCAGAATATCATATCCCTGAGACATGTCAATCAAAAACAAGGAGGCAGAGCAGTGCAAGTAAATTTTAATATGCAGTTCACAATTAGTGTGAATAATTTGCATCAGGTAAGTCTCATATAAATTTAGAAACTGATTTTTTAACACTGCTGCCATGGAAAGGAACCATTTAGGGATAAGGGCAATGCTTTTTAATCATATTTTTTAATGATGTCTTTATTTTGGGTGGGTCAATTGGCATGACAGGTTCTCTTTAGTTAGGGTCCATATTTAGGGTTCCCTTTACATTTTAGTTTTCTGCTATATGCTCTTTGATATCTCCATAGTATGGTATATAAAGAAACATGGTATTTACTTTCATATAATCTGGGGAAAACTAATTTAAACTCTAAAAAAAAATCTGCTCATTTTCATAAATCGTAGCTGTATTCTCATTCCTTAAAATAAAAAAATGTAAATCAGCTGAAAGTACATTAAACCTAAAAATGTCACTGCCATCTAAGCTCACCCTAGCACAAATGCCATGGAAATTAAATATCGGAGTACATTTTTTAAAAAGGTATGGACAATGTAGAGATTGGTATCCCTGGGTTCCAAAGCAATAATGGACCATAATCATTTTTTACAATAATCATCATCTACATCAGGTAGTTTATATATTTATAGTACTGTGCAGTCATCAGTATATGACATAATCATAGTAACCTAAAGCCAAAATTACAAGCATTGTTATACTGCAACCTGTCAAAGTGACATTCATTCAGATGTCAAATTTTCAAACTTTGATAATGTATAAGCACTGGGTCTCCCTAAGGTATTTAAAAGGGGAAAATTAATTAATCAATAAATGCACCTGAGACAGAATGGAGAGAATCTGGTATGTTGGCTTTTCATGCGTAAGATATAGTGAAATTTTGTTTTCTGCGTAAAAGATCACTTTAAGTTTTGTACTTTTAAGGAAGAAATAAAGTCAAAGAAATACAAAGAAGTTTATTAGTGTATTTAATGCATTTTACTTATCAAGATAAAACTCTTGAAAGTTTTTTTCCATCATGTAATTGTATTTTGTTTAATACACCAAAAAGCCTGCAACTGAATGAGTACACAATGATACTGAA
The DNA here is from genome assembly GCF_040894005.1 of Engystomops pustulosus. Classification (NCBI taxonomy): domain Eukaryota; kingdom Metazoa; phylum Chordata; class Amphibia; order Anura; family Leptodactylidae; genus Engystomops; species Engystomops pustulosus. Next base: position 145,226,123 of record NC_092415.1, read on the forward strand.
GAAATAAAATGCAATGTTGTTAAGAATAGATGGGGACCATCAAAGTGAAAGCATAGATGGCTACCAAAAGGATTGTTTCAAATCTCACAGTCATCACTAATTAAAGAAATGGAAGCAATCGTACAATGTATCATTTAGAAAAGGACTCTATTCCTTTCCATTTAATTGGAAAAAATATGGATTGCATTTAATCCCTGCTTCTCTTTAGCTTCATGCAAGAAAATGATATACTACATGATTTGAGAGAGCACAGTCTCATATGCTTAGTTTACATATTGACACAGCTCCCTCCATGGCATAGTGTTAACTAGAAATTAAATAAGAGATTGAGAGCAGAGACCAAACACCAAACGATCAGGTAAGTGGATGTGTTCAGGTTCTAAGTCAAACTGATATCAAGTACAGTGCTGGTTTAGATGAGCCCCAGTTGAGCCTAAGCATGGCCACATAGACTTATACTTTAGATTAAGGTTGCAAATCCTAGGAAGTGAGCTGAACGACTGTAACCCAACAAGGTTTAGATTGCAGTGCCACACAGAGAGAATAGCGACAAAACAAAGAGTGTGTACCCTAGTGTAATACTGTAAATCACTTAGTATAGGGAAGATAAATAAAGTACAACTCTCACCTGGTATGGTGAAAGAAAATGCTTTGAATAAATTTTACTGTTGCAGTCGCTCCAAACGCTCAAGCTCCAGGGTGCGAGAACTATTCAAATGGATTAAGGTAGATGTCTATGAGTTGATGTATGATGTGCAATCTTTAAAACTTGAGTCTTGCTAAACTTTTCCCATTTAGAAAACATACATTCTATTCCAAGACGAGCATGCTAACGAATGTGAATGTTGGGTTACTGAAACCGGATGCAAGGTTTGCAGCCTCAAAGACATCTACTACCAGAATCAAGGTCTGTAAATCAAGTACACCGACATACTGGTGGCTGCCCCCCCTGGCAGGATCTGCTCTTCGTTAAGATTCCTATGCCCTTGTTTTGAAGAAGAAAAGGCTTCAAAAATTATGTAAATGAGCCTGTGGGGCTCTAGGTTCCATTAACACCTATGGAGCCTGGAGCCCCTCAGGCTCATCTGCATAATTTTAAAAGCCATTCATTAAAAAAACCCATGGCATTAAAAGAAGAGGGGATCCTTCCAGAGGAGGCACACACCAGTATGTTAGTGGGCTTGGTTTATATATTTATATATTGGTTTATATATTCTTGATCCTTGTGGTAGATGGCTGTATTATGTATTAGGCCAACTCTTCCTCCATAGACTTCAAATAAGTTTTTTTTTTTGTCTGTATAACTAGAAGTGGTATATCAGGGACAATTACAATTTGGTTTGTAACAGTACCTTGAGTTGACTAATGCAATACATTAAATATTTAAAAGATAGAAAATAAAGTATAATGAGCAATTGTCTACCTCACCCTTGTATGGTTCTATAATGTCAGACATGACCTGGATTTTCATTCAATGTCTCATTAAAATAATTTATTTTATTTCGTGCTTTTCTGTAAATTTATATATTTATATTTCAGTTTTTTACCATCAACCTAAATCTCTCCTATAGTATTTCAGCACATTTATCTTGGAATTCTTTATATTTACCACAAGGTTAAAAAGCCCTATAAATTTAATATAACAGGTAATTCAGCGCCAACAATTCCAACATATCATTTGGGAGGGGGGATATTACATAGATAAATTGTCCTTTCTTCACTTAAGATAATGTTTCTGAATTGGAGTGAAGAAATGTAAATAATTTTCGTTAATGGTACTAAAGTAAGTACAAAATATTTGGTAGATAAAAAACAATGTAGTATACAACCATACTACTGTATGTTAATATGATTGCATCTCATACTTATCATGGAATCAATAATTTATTTTTCTGGTAAAAAAATACAATTCTAAGGAAATGGAAGCAAACTCTTCCGGTCAGTGTACACTTTTTTGCATCAGAATTTTCCAGTTCAATAAAAAGAGCGCCACATGGGGTACTTACTTTGTAAAAGATTACCCAGCTCTCCTTGTTCCCATGCTAGCTGAGCTCTCTGTCAGGCACCAGGGGTAGTGGACCGAGTGTACCACCACGGACGATAATGTAAGTCGACACCTGGGAGCAGAGTCTAAGTGGCACCTGGTTTTCCCCAGAGCTCGCCACAAAGCAGGTTGGACTGCTGCGGCATGGTACTACCAGGTCGCTCCATAGGCACAACTTTGTTTACGGTGGTGGCCAAGGCGAAATACAAAGTCGTATAGCAGTATCGTAGTCGGGGACAGGCAGGAGGTCAGGAGGCGGGAATGTGTGCACCTGACCACCGGACCCGGAATAGGAAAGTGGACAGGTGAATTGGAGCGTACTGGCGGTGGAACACAGAGAGGGGCATGGGTGAACCCGCGACCTGAGATGTGAGTGGCAGGAGCACCCATGACAGTAGCCTCCCAAGATCTCTCCTCAGGCCTGAACCCCTTCCAGTCAACCAAGAAGAATGCTTACCTCTCACCATCTTCATGTCCAGAACCTCTTTTAACTTGAAGATATTGGAGGAGTCAGCCTAAGGAGAAGGAGGAGGAACTTGCCAGGAGAAGCGGTTCAGGATTACTGGTTTGAGGAGGGAAACATGGACGTAGTTTGGGATCTGCACAGTGGGAGGAAGGTGCATCTTATAGGCTATAGGATTGATGCGCCTCAGTACCTCAAAAGGACCCATGTAACATGGACCAAGTTTGTAGCTAGGGATCTTAGACCGGACATACTTGAAAGATAACCAGACTGTGTCACCTGGAGAGAAGATGGGAGGAGGCCTGTGTTTTTTGTCGTCCTGCGTCTTGGTTTGAGCAGAAGCCTGTAGCAAGGAAAGTCGACTCTGCTCCCAGATAGACTTCAGATTCTAAACCCACTTTTCCATGGCAGGAACGTCCGAGGACACAGATAGAGGAATAGGAGGGCATGGGTGCAGTCCATAAATGATGAAAAATGGAGCAGAGGCAGCAGAGGCTGAGTCCAGGGAGTTATAAGAAAACTCTACGCATGACAACAGAGTGGACCAGTCGTCCTGATGGGCACAGAATAAAATGGTGGAGATAGCAGCCCAGAGTCTGGTTAACTCTTTCCACTTGGCCATTCGACTGTGGATGGCAGGTAGAAGAAAAGTCTAACTTGAAAATGGCTAAACAGAGATCATCGGCACTTGCACCCCCAGTCAGAACCGGTCAGAAATTATGTGCTGAGGAAGCCCATGAAGCTGGAAGATGTGAAGGAAGTACAAACTGGCAAGGCTTGGAGCAGACGGCAGACCTGCCAGAGGAACAAAATGGGACATTTTGGAAAACTGGTCAGTTACCACCCAGATGACGGTATTACCAGAGGAAGGAGGAAGGTCTGAGATAAAATCCGTGAGTCTGGGCAGCTGGGTATCGGCAATGGCTGAAGAAGACCAGCAGGTTTGAGACAAGATGGCTTATTTCGGCCACAAGAAGCACAGGAACCAACAAAATCACGTACATCCTTGACCAGATCAGGGAACCAATTGAAACTAGAAATGATGGCGACAGAGCGCTGCACCCCAGGGTGCCAGCCACACATGAGCAACGTAGGTGTAGCAGTTGAAAAGTTCAGTGATCAACGGCAATGGATAGTGGTGATCTTGTTAAGGCTGCCATAGTCTATGCATGAATGGTGTGACCCATCCTTTTTGGCCACAAAGAAGAATCCTGCACTGGCAGGAGAAGAGGACTTGCGTATCAACCCCCTCTGTAGAATCTCCTTCACTTAGGCTGACATTGCAGCGGTTTTGGGTACAGACAGTGGGTACACCTGACCCGTGGAGGGGATGTGCCCAGCCGCAGGTCAATAGGGAAGTCATAGGGACAGTGCGGTGGCAAAGTCTCTGCTTACTTCTCAGAAAAAACGTCGGTATAGACCATTCATGGCGTCTTCACCAGTCTGTCAGCATGTAAAAGGAATTTACCCCCACTTGCAGGCATAGTGGTTCAGTGCAGTACTGGATTGGGTCTTGGAGAATCTGCCCACCGACTGATGAGATGACAAGCGGCTTCTCGAGATGGACCGCAGGAAGACAAGGGCAGCATCCAAGAAATTTCCTGCAGAACCAGAATCCAGGAAGGTAGAGGCTTGAAACTGATTACCTGTCCTGGAACTGAGTAAGACAAGTATTTTCAAATGTGGAGAAGCTTTGTTCTCACCTAGGGGCACTTCTCCCAAGAACCCTAGGTGCATACATTTCCTGGACGCTGAGGACGAAGTGGACAGGTCTGAAGGAAGTGTTCCAGACTGACACAATAGAGGCAGAGGTTCGCCTGACGTCACCTGGATCGCTTCTGGGGAGACAGTCGAGCTCTATACACCTGCACTGGTTCCTCTGCAATTGACACAGCAGGTGGCTGAAGTGGCCTTTGGAAGGCAGGAGCCAGGCGGGGCAAACGTCGGACCCTGAGTTGTACTTGATCTAGACGTTGCTCTACAGAGCTCTCGATAAACCGGATGTCAATCTGAGTGACCAGAGAGATGAGACCACTCAGAAAAGACGGCAGGTCACGTGCATACAGTGTGTCTTTCACTTGTCCAGAAAGTCCCTTTTTAAAGGTTGCGAACAGGGCTGCTTCATTCCAGGAGACCAGGTTACGGAACCACTCGACGTAGGTTCAGCAGTGCGGTCTCAGCAGAAGACACCCATGCAGGTTCCTCAAAGATGGACCGGAACTTGCCAAAGAAAGATGTAATATTAGCTTTGACCGGGTCTTTTCTGTCCCATAGAGAAGTAGCCCATGTCAGTGCCTTCCCGGAGAGGAGGCTGATGATGAAAGCCACCTTAGACTGTTCCGTTACAAACTGCATCGGCATAAGTTCAATATGCAAGCTCCACTGAGTTAAAAAAAAGCCCCTGCACAACTTGGGGTCCCCATCATACTTGGATGGCATGGAGAGTCTCAGCCTAGGTGTCAGCTACTAGACCAACCGGAGTAGCGGGTGGAGCCCGAGGGACTTGACATTACACTGTAGCTTTGGAGCTTTGGCTGTATTTATAAGGTTATCCTTATTGAGGGTGAACTACGTACCAGTCTCAAGTCTGGGCTACAGAGTTTCAGAAGTACTTTGGCTTTATCTACATGCTACAGGTACTTAATTTATTTTTTTCTTATAATGATAACAGGGCTTGGCAGAAATTGTGATGAACAGGTTCGACCCACATTTTTGAATTTGGTATCCAGACAACCAGTTTACAGCCCCTTAGCAACCACAACCATGTCCTCTGTGGGCATAACTGTGATTGGCCAGGTGGGACATGTGACTCTGATGTATAAGAGCAGGGTCACATGTTACAGACAGAAGACAGAGCTAAGGAGAGGTTGCTGTTCTTCATAGGGTCAGTCAAACATCAGTGGTACCTTACAGTAGTATTATCATCATTGTTGCTTCACACAATCAGTTTTAGAATTATTTGCATCATTGTTAACTTACACTACCCACCCTAGACCTATTTGCATTACTGCTACCTTACAGTATTAGTCTTATTAATATTTGCATCAGTGTCAACTTACACTATAAGTCTTAGACCTATTTGCATAAGTGTTACCTCCCACTAACAGTCTTAGAAGTATTTCCATCAGTGTTACCTCACACTGCAAGTCTTGGACCTATTTCTGTCAGTGTTAACTTACTTAGGTCAGTGTTGGACCTAATTGTGACAGTGTTACCTCACATTACCACTTTTAGAAGTATTTGCATCACTGTTAACTTACACAATCAATCTTAGAGCTATCGTATATAATAATTTGTTGGGTCAAACTATTGCAACTTCCAATCATCATACAATAATATCTTACAGTACCTGTCTTCGTATTAATTGCAGTTCCTGCATCATATAGTAATATCTTACATTATCTGTCATTACTATTTGCATCATACTGTAACACCTTACAGTAATAATAATCTTTATTTGTATAGCACCATCAAATTCTGTAGCGCTTTACAGATTCTGGGGAACATACAAATAAAATAAGATATAACAACAGTCATGTTGTTAGGAATAAGGGCGCCTTGATAGCAAGAGCTTACAGTCTATGAGGATAAGGGGTACAGTTCCAGTCTTAGTACTGTTTAAAGCGAGCTTTTGACAGCATCTGTGTATTTCTTAACTGCAATGTTCTTGTTCACTGGATTCATTTATTCCTAAAGTGCAGTGCCTCTGACAGTGCTAATTCCATCTATATTCTCATAAGATCAGGACACAGCTAAGCAGAGGATACTACTGGAGATAGGGTCAGTCTCGGATAATTAATAATTGCCCTTTTCAGAGCAGTCTGAAGAACTGCATATGTATACTTATATGCTATTATGATACAGGGCCAGTGACTTAATCTATATCCTCATACGATACTAAAGTGCAGTGACAGTACCTGTATTTCTATACTCCTACCTTCCAATAGACCGGTGACAGTAGCTGCATTTGATTTTTTTTTCACTGAAATATTCTTTAATTACATCCAAAATGTAGAAAACCAAAAATAAGGCATGTTAACTGCAAAGTCAGCCTTGGTTCCTATGTCTTCCTTGTTTGCCTGTTCTTCCTGGTTCCCCTGGTGCTTTCAATGCATTTGTGACTTAAAGCCCCCCAGCCTTGTGCTGCCACTGAGCCCCCGGTGTCACATGGGAATTCAATTATCTCATTTTTCTATGATGAGCTCCATTGGTGGGATCAAGGAAATGATTTTATCTTTATAGCATGGATCCAGCAGGGTGACCACCTAGTAATCAACACTGGTGGCAATGAAAAACCTGGCCCTTCCTTTCACTGCCAGATGCAAGGAGAGACTGCCCCTAACATCCCCCCAGACACCAGTTACACACGTGAGCTGCATTTCTTCCTCCTCCAGAACTGTCCCCCAGCTGGACATTGGAGTACCTGTGTGAGTACCATGTGTGCCTGAAATGTGTTCCTCCTCTTCTTCCTCTTGTGCCACCATTACATCCTCTGTCACAGCCTAAAGAGCTTTTTCAAGCAGGCAGGAGATAGGGATGGTAGTGTTGACAATGGCATTATTGACCATATTGTGGACATATTGGAAGCAGTGCAGCATGGCACAAATGTACCTAATGGAGGTCCAAGATTGGTGGTGAATTTCTGTTGGTTAATTCTACCACCCAACCAGCCATTCTGGAGCTGGAACCCAACTATTGCTTACTAGTGCTCACACATCCTTTTCAGCATAAGCAAAGTTGAATTCCACTGAGTTTGTACATCACATATGGCGGTGGGTGGGAAGGCTACAGTTTCTCAGGAGTGCAGATAGTTGAAACTTTTTTCAATGCAAGTCACTATTTTCCTTGCTGTTGTGTATGTGTATATTTATTGAGTTATTATATTCTGCTTTTATTTGGATGTTAGAAGATATTCAGTTGGATAGGGAATGTAATTAAGATTGTCCAATTGTGTAATTAAGTGGTGGTGATATGCACATCGATAAGCCCTGGAAGATGTCAGGATGAAATTTAGTGGAGAGGAAAGACTACACTGTATGTAACTATCTCTACTCCAAAATTCAGAATCAAGCAGAGGATATGGTGATTGTCATTGGAACAATTTCATTTTCGTACATGATTAAGCCTCTTAGCTTCATGCACCACACTTGCCTGTCTGGGTGTGTCTATGATGAACAAGCTATGGTCTCATTGGTTAGCAGCACATGCTTGCGATGATGTCACATGGAGTAGGTTCCACCCCTATGTCTTGCTGATTGTAGGTTGCTGAGTTGAAAAACATGGTTGCTATGGACAAAAAAGGCACTAAATTGGGAATGAAGGTTACCCTTTAAGTTTCACATAATGCTGCAATCCACATTGAATTTATTTGCTTTTTCTTAGCACTGCCTTCAGTTACTCTGTTAAATTGTGTTAGAGGAGATTTCAGTAGCTTTGGAGGCAGCAGGAAGAGAAATGCAAGTTACGTCGTGCTAGAAAGCAGAGACGTGCAAATTCTTTATCTGATGCCCTTAAAAATGTATCATACTACAAATTGCATCATATAGAGGAAACCTAATGGGGATTCTAAAATTACTGTTCCTCTTCAACACCCTCTGAAGTTATCTCTGAAGTACAGTACTATGCATACAAAAATATTACAGTATCTATCTATTCTGTCATTTCAGATGTCTTGGAAATGCATGTCAAATTGTTCACATAAGGTATTTAATACTAAAAATAGAGACACAGGGGCTTATTTACCAAGGGTGCGCATTGCGCTTTTGTTGCGATGGGATTGTGGCGCGGCTGCGCTGGCTTTCATGCGAAAGAAATCAGGGGGAGGGGGGGGCAGTGGGGTCGTCGGATCCGACTGATTCGGACTGACCACGGGATTTAACTTTCAAATTGTGTCGCAAGACCAAGCACGTACATGCACCAAGAAGAAGAAAGCGAACTCCGGCGGACCTGAGCGGGGAAGCAACATATGCAGGATATCGGGCGCACAATCTTAGCGAATTGTGGCAGAGTGCATTCTGGTGGGACAATATACTTTCGGGAATGTGTCAGGACAGGTAAGTAAATGTGCCCCACAGACTCCAACTAACATTGCAAATCCTTAATTAAGTTGTCATAGGTTATTTTGTGCCTCATGCTCCACTGACACTTCTAGTTGATCTGTTGATGAAAAGATTGCTGATTGATTTTATGCTTTTAGGAAAATATCGCCCAAAATGCAGATTTAACAGTATGACACTTACTGGCTGATTTAGTCTATATGCAATAAATGCATTTAAGTATGTTGTGAAACTTCAGTTTTTATGTTGGATTTTCTCTTGTTTTTTTAGAGTTCCATTCCAGTGATTAGTCGCCTTTAATGTATACATTTGAAAGCCAAATCTGATGTAAGTGTTTCTTTAAGAATAAGTGTATGCATCCCCAGAGAGCATTTAGATGCTCAATTATTTAGTATAGGATTGTATATTTTTGCAGTATATGCTTAAGGCTTTTAATTTGCTTACACATGGGTAGCATTGCCTGCTCTGTGTGCATCACAAGATCAATGCAAATCTGTTTATTTGAAACTGGTTCAATTTTAAAAGAATTCCATTAACTACCAATAAAAGAGCCACCATAACAAGATTACTATTGAGTTCTCAGTGAGCAGGCAAAGAATGGGTTTGGTTTTGCAATGATCCTTACTATAGATATTTGCGGACATATTTTAAAGAGAATGCTTTCTAGATTTGAAGGGGGCACTTTAAGTAGCCTTTTAGTTTCTTAAATGAGCATTCTCATCTGACATCTGAAGGTCAGTACAGCTTATCAAGCAAGCTGGGTGCCACTTATTGTGTTTTGTTTTATTATGTGCATATGTTAACCACATGTCCTTCTTAATCTTACTTCAGGGAATGTCATCAACAGAATGGAAAATTGCAATGGGAGCATATAATGCTGCCTTTCCTGTATTTATGAAGTATAGGGAACATACAGGCTGATTCTGAGAAGACTAACCTAATGGAGTTAACCATTCAATGTCACTTTCTTTTACTTAACCAAACCTACACAATTTTGTACTCTAAAACTCATTATAGACACATATTAAGTATTATTGTTTACTGAAAATTCTGTTTACTCAGGACATATGGCACTTTGAAGGTATAGTAACAGCAAAAGGGATTGATGTAGGCCGCACGGAAGAGGTAGAATATTGCATACTATTATATTGGGGACCAGGCTGCAGGTCTACTGTTTCTACAACGTGGTAGACAATGATAACTACAATATACTTATATTGTTCTTTACCTAGTTGTGCTTATCAGGGTAGCTAATTTCTTTTCTTGGAACAGTGGTTACACAACATACGTCACATGACCAATGCGTTATTTCACAGAGTTGGAGCGAAGGACTCAAATAATATATCCCATTGTGTATGTTTTAACAATTTTCAATACAAATACAAAGTATCTGTTTTATTGTTTAAACCTGTCGGAATTCGAGTATTTAATGCTAGAATCCAAAACATCTCACGAATATTTGTATTCAAAATTGTTAAAACATACACAATGGGATATATTATTTGAGCCCTTCGCTGTGAAATAACGCATTGGTCATGTGATGTATGTTGTTACGTATAGCCACGTAGTTTGGTAGTAAACGATAAAACATGCTGATAGATTTGAACAACTAAGTTGGTATTGTATGGGTATGTTTGAATGCTTTAATTATATACTATAAAGAATAAGTGTTTGTATTGTGGAAAGCACTTCCGCTGCCAATACGTAAGAGTTAATTAAGTACAAATCAATTCACCTGGTCATTTTCCTTTTTAAGATGGCAGATCACAGTGATTTTTAGATCATGAATAAGGACGTAAGCACATTAGTCCGAAACGCGTAGATCTCTTTGATGTTATGCTAAGATGTGACCTTGCAACTTTTAATATTTACATAATAAAAATGTAAAACTTTTAAGAAGATACTGAGTGCTGGAATACCTTTGTTTTCCATCAATGCTCTACTCTGGTTACCTAAAAAAGATCACCAGAGCTGTCCTAAGTATCAGGCCTTGTTGTAGGATAGTCTGTTCGCTAGAGTGTTACTGCCAAGCCATAGTGTTTTCAAATACCATGTATTTTAATATTCTACAAAAGTAATCATATGATTCCTACTTCGTTCCACATGTAGACATAAAAAATAACAGTACAATATAAAAAAAAAAATCATATATATATGAATTCATATATATTTGAATGTATATTTTTTGACTGCCACATCCGTTATGGTCTAAAGAATACAATTTCTGGATCATTTTCATCACACTGTAAATGCTCACTTCAAAAACTGTTTTGTAGCTTCCTTTTCTATGGTTATACATTGTACGGGGACATGTATCTTTATGTTGACTTGTTTTTTCTTTTCTTTTTGCATTTTTTTTAATTTTGGGGACTTTTTGGGTGCATTTTTGTAGCTTAGCCAGAGTCTTAAGAAGTTAGCTGGTGGATGTGTCTGTTGCAGTATTCCTAATGTATCTTTGCAAAACAGATGATTTCTTTGATTTGTGGCTTTTTATAGCGCAAATTAGAAACTTTTTAGGTGCAGATTAAAATACAAATAATCAGAAACAAAAAATAAAGACAACAAGATAACAAAGGCAAATTTAGAAAGATAGAGAGGACTGCTAAAGTATGCCGACTTCAGCCAACTTTAAAAGAGGCAAAAGAAGACAAATGATACATGTGCCCCACAAGCACCAATTCAATCCTCAACCCCTCTTGTTCAGGTTATTACTATACAAATCCCCCCCCCCCCCAAAAAAAAAGTTAAAAATAGGTTATAAGTCAAAATAGTATCTTCTAGAACACACAACATATTCTGCATAAGAATCCCTCAAAAACTATGCAAAATATACTCTTGAAATGCAATAACATAAAGCATTTTTATGCCTTCAATATAAAATTGGGCAATATGAAGGGGTTAAAAATATGTTGTCTACAGAATATTTGATAGCCCATGCCGATAGTATTTTGTGTCTATATAGCAAGGCAAATTTCCCTTGGGATATGTTAATGTGGATATTAACATATTCCAAAGAAATGTCTTTTATGGACGATTCCAGACAGATATACACACATATACATGTGTGTTTATCCAACTTGTTATGTCTACCTTATCTATATGTTTGCACACCCTGACAGACTTGGTTTCATATATTTTGAGTTCACCCTTTGTGTTACATACCCTTTATTTTTAGTGTCAGAACAAAAGAAAATAGACTATATCTGTGATTCAGAAGTGTCAGTAAATATTCTGGTTGTTTATGTTTTGTGTTAATAGTTTTTCTTACAATTATGATATTTTAGTATATTTATGGTAAGGGTTTACTTTTTAAATACATTTTAATTCTACAGTGTCTGCAATCCTAATTTCAGATTGTTATATTTAATTTTTTTTGTTGGCAGAAAGAAACACAATTAAAAAAAACTTGCAAACAGTCTAAATTCATAAATATTATTTTGTGTCTACGACACACTTGCAGACCCTGTATAATCCTTAAAAGTCTATTGTGTCTGCAATTAAGATTAAGTATTAATCTTGGTTCTTAAAATCCAATTGTCATAGAGACCAAAGATTTTTGACTGGGTTTACAATAATAAAGTATACAGTTCCAAAGACTTGCTTAATTAACGGTTAGACTGGCCCAGAGAATGACAGGGTTGTCAGTTGCTCCCAAGGCTTAATTCAATGATAGACTCACTTCCAGCTGGAGAGCTGGAGATACAACGGGATGTGCAGATATGTTGTATACATGTGAAATGCATTAAAGGACATCTACCAACAGGATGAAGGATTGTAAACCAAGCACACCGATATTCTGATAGGTGCCCCCTCTGGTAGGAACTGCTCTTCTTTAAGCTTTTTATGCCCTTGTTTAAAAAAAAAAAGAGCTTTAAATTATGCAAATGAATCTGAGGGGCTCCATTAACACCTATGGAGCCTGAAGCCCCTCAGGTTTATTTGCTTAATTTTAAAAGCCTTTTTTGTAAAAAGCATGGCATAAAAAGCTAAAAGAATAGCATATCCTGCCAGAGGGGGCACACGCCTGCATGTAAGTTTGCTTATTTTACAATCTTTCATCCTGGTGGTAGATGTCCTTTAAAGGCGTATTCTCTTTATTGACATTTTAAAAATATTCACAGCATATGCCATACATATGTGGTATAGGTGGGTTTTCTTCTATTTTGAGGAATGGGGACCCCATTCACCACCTCATGTCAGCAGTGGGCAGGGAGGTGGCCTTTAGACTTAGCTATTTTCAGACCTCTAATGGACTCATAAGGAGAGTGCAGTAGATGAGCAGCTACCACTCTACTTGAACACTAGAACACTACTGAAGCCAAGATATATGGGCATAGTTACTAAGGGCTTTGTGACAGTTTTTTGACGGACATTCTTTCTAGTGTAAACTGCTTGCACAGGTATTTAAGTGTCTGCACCACAAATGTGTCGCACACAACCATTTTGTGGCACGGCTGCACTAGCCAGCATGCGACACAAATTAGGGGGGGGGAGTTTCGGCGCTCAGTTGCACCAGATTTAACACACTGGGGCAGATTTATCAAGCAGTCTGAAAGTCAGAATATTTCCAATTGCCCATGGCAACCAATCACAGCTCCCCTTTAAAATATTCATGAGCACTGGTGAAATGAAATCTAAGCTGTGATTGGTTGCCATGGGCAACTGGAAATATTCTGACTTTCAGACTGCTTGATAAATCTGCCCCAAAGTGTCTGTTGAACACCCTTTGTTAAAGGTGCACCACAAAAAAGTTTGTGAACTTTGTCAGGCCAGTGAGGGAAACGCCAAATTTATGATTTCTGGCGCACGTTCTTACTGAATCTGTCGCACCCAGCATTATACACGGGCTGTTGATATGTTGATATGCCTCAGAAGGGCATTGGTTTATGATTTCTTTTATCTGTTCTGTGTTTGATGGGAATGTAATAATTATTTCATAATAATGCCATAACATGGAAAGTACTACATTATTTCACTGTTGGGTGATGCCTTGTGTCTCTTTCTTAGTATCAGATGCATATACCATCTGCATGCTAGTGCATAGGAGTTATTGTATTCTTAGCCTTTACATTGTCTGTTCAGGTGATCCAGGAGAATATTATAGAATAAGCAAATACTTACCATGCAACTTTTCTATCACTAAGTATTGAAAAACTCATGAAATATTTACAGGGATACCCATCTTTACTCAGGGATACAATATGTTTTGAATCTTATTCATTTGATCATTTAATGTCATCTTAAAGAGCAGTAAAATAGTAGTATTTCTACTAATAGTATTTCTTCATAGTGACATGTTCCTTACTATGTGCAGATTGTGATAGCATTGTGGATGCAATAGTGTAAAATAAATAACATGCTTATTTATTGCATTTTTACAACTTCCAGGAAACACTTATCCCTTTCCTGCTCTTATCCGGGTTATATTCTATATGGTCTGAATACCCTCCTCTTGCAGGAAATACGTTGGATAGGAAATTGTTAGCTGTATTCATTGAGACCCGCTTGTGGCAGTGTGGGAAGCAAGTTTGCATTAATCACTGGTCGTATAAATGTGTCTTTTAGAGAACCTGGATTTCCGATTTAGGATAGGATTGAAGAAGTACATTTCAAGAATTCTGTAGCTCAATGTCCTGTTCATGGCATTGAGGACACAAGTAATATGAAGGGCAAATAATCTTCATATTTCCGTTTTTTTGCTTTTTTCCCCAAATGAGATGGCTTTTTTAATATGCCATGACATATTTTTTTTGAAAGAAGAATGTAGAATGAAGAAGGTACAATATTTTAGATGCGACCATACAGTCTGATGCACATGGTTCTTTCTAGAGGAGAGGGGAGGGCTATGAGTTTACAATGAACATGTGCTTATGAAAAAGTGCAATAAAAGGTATAACAATTTAAGTAACAATTTTTTTGGTTCATTATAATACTTGCAATGCTATGTAATTAATGCATTTGGCTGCTAGGAAAAATAATTGGTTGCAAATACATACATCAAGTATGGAAGGCAATGTCATGGGTCACAGCATCCTGGTCCTCTCCTACCCTGGATACCAGCACTGATCATGTGCACAAGGGGAATCATGACAAAATAAATGAAATATATGAATATACCTTTTTATAGTGTCACTATATTCTGCAGTGCCATACAGATCATTGGATACATATACAAAAAAAAATGATCGAATGAAACAGTAGGAATGAGATGCCTCTTAGCAAGACCTAACAGCTATGAGGAAGAAGGGAAGAAACAGGAGGTGACAGTGTTTGTACAATGGCCCAGACATTCTTTATAAGGATAAGATACTTAATTTAATAAATTAATAATGTGTCCAGGTGATAGATTACATACAGGAGAGGACTAAACATTTGAGGTTATTTTAAAAGAGTTATATTAACAGTCATTTAGAGAATATGATCGGCCTGCCTGAAAAGATATTTTTTAGGAAATGTTTAGGGAAATTATGTATTTGTGTCTTAATGTGGGGTAGAGTATTCCAGAGAGTTTGGGCATCATGGGAGAAGTCCTGGAGACATAACTGAAAAGTGCATATTAGCCCCTTCAAGACTTTTTTCTGTTTCTGTTTTTCACTCCGCTCCTTTTCTTTCATTTACATAGCTATATAAGGGCTTTTTATTTGCAAGGCAGATTGTATAGTGGCACCACTTAATATTCCACTTAATAAAAAAAATTACAAATGTGGTGGAAGTGGCAATATTCTGATGGACTTTATTTTACGGCTTACAATGTGCAGTTGAGATGACACCGTCTTCTCCATATTCGGACACAACCGTATCTTTTTTATACACCAGTGTACGGAGCTGTGTAAGGTGTCATTGTTTGCAGGATAGAATTTTTCAATGAAACAATTTTGAAACCTTTAGATCAATTTTTATAAAATTTCAGTTTGACCATGGCACCTAAAAGGTTACCTACTGGCAGTTACTGGCAGGTATAAGCTGTGTAATACAGCTGAAACCTGCCACATATAGAGAGGCCTTGGTCCATGAGGACCTCTCCATACTCCATTTCATGACCGGCTGTTGTATATTTACAATGACCGGTCATGAAAGCATTGAAGAAGAGATGAATCTTTGCTTTCTGAGCACTGAAGAGCATAGGTAGGGCAGTAGACTAAGATGAGGGATTGTAGTGGTCACATGTCCATGTTGGGACATCATATTTATTTTCAAGTTGTTTAGAATGAGTACATTATTAAATTGCTATTCAATCCCTTTAATTTTAGATGCAAGTCTGGGATCTGAATTCCTTTTTAATCGTAGTGAGGGATCAAACATGATCTGGGGGGTCTGGGCTAACTTAGCATTCAACGCCTTCTCCAACCTGTGTTTTACATAGAATTGCAGGCAACTCTGTGTGTACAATTATAGGGAAGCATAAAGAAATAATGAGCCAAAGCCGTAAGCTCCAGAGCATTAATGTGAAATCAGTAACATATATAATACTTGTGTTTTCTTAGTTCAATCTCAGCATACTACTGGCTGGTAGTATCTCAGCCTTCCTAGACATTTTGTATATTTAGGAGAAATCATTATGATGTTCTAGGCCAGTGATGGCTAACCTTCCCTGCCCTGCCCTGACCAGTTGCTACGTACCCAACTTTGATTCCGTGCTGCCCATCCTGACCTCCTTCTTGTCCCCAACTACACGACGTCTGTGTACCTGGCCTTGGCTGCCACGGCGGACAAAGTTGCAACTGTGGAACGACCTGGTGGTACCATGCCAAAGCAAGTCCAATCTTTTTTGCGGCATGCTCTGGTGAAAACCGGGTACCACTTAGATTCCGGTCCCTGGTGTTGGCTTTCTTTATCGTCTGTGGTGGTCCAGTAGGTCCACTACCCCTGGAGCCTGACATGTGCTAGGGTGATGACTTGCAAACCCACAGTGAGAGCTCTGAGTGCCACCTCTGGCACATTTGCCATAGGCTCGCCACTGGAGTTGAGCAGACTTGATGGTTGGGTTCAGGTTCAGAGTTCAGGTTAAGTCATCTGACTTTGACATATCTCCTTATTGGGGGATGAGCAGCCACCAAATCAACTGTGCCTACGCCTTAGAGAAAGCTACCCTCTGGGACAGGAAAGACCGGCTTATATCACCACCTTCTTTGCCGAGCTCCGGTCCGTCTTTGAGGAACCAGCCCGGGCTTCTTCTGCTGAGGCCGCCCTGCTGAACTTGCGTCAAGAGAACTCATCTGTCAGTGACTAGTCAGTTCAGTTCCGTACTCTGGCTTCTAAATTTGCCTGGAATAAGCTGCCCTGGTCGCAACTTTTAAAAAGGGATTGTCTGGTCTGATAAAAGACACCGTGTCTGCACGGGACCTTCCGTCTAAGCTGAACAGTTTCTCTCGGCAAGTACCACCTCCAGCTCCTGAGGCGCATTCCACTGATGTCTTTGAGGTGAAATAGGTCCTGCATATGAAGTCAGTCAGAGAGAAGCGGTTCTTTCTTGTTGACTGGAAGGGGTTCAGGCTGGAGGAGAGGTCTTGGGAGCCCAAGGACAATATCCTGGATCATGCCCTTCTGCAGAGGTTCCTCCAACCCAAAAAGAGGGGGAGGCCGAAGGGGGGCATACTGTCACGGGTGCCCCTGCGACCCATGTACCTCCATGTGACCCAGCATCTATCTTACCTGCCCCAGCTCCTGCAGCGGTCCCTGCGATATCCGCGCTCTGGCGCGCGCACACTTCCCGTTACTGACCCCGGAATGAACTTGACCTTGCATCTCTGCCACCTGCCCTGACCCTATGCCTGCACCCGACCACGAGACAGCCTCCTGCTAAGGTACCTCGACCTCGGCTGCCACCGCAGGCTAGTTTCACCCGTGGAACAACCTGGTGGTACCCCGCCGCAGCAAGACCATCCCGCTTTGCGGCAGTCTCTGGTAAAGACCAGGTGCCACTTAGATTCCGGGGCCGGGTGTCAGCTAGTACCACCTCCCATGGTGGTCCAGGGGAGCCACTATCACCAATCCTGACACACACTAAGGTATACTAAAGAGTTTATGCATATGGAAGCTCTGCTGTGGGTCCAAACTTAAAAAGACTTTTAATACATATATACACATAGGGCCCAAAATAGAATTTTTTAACATTTTTTTCATTCTTCTCTTTATCCATTTTTTGTATTACAATATGAGTCACAGTTGATAGATTCATTATAATTTGAAATAAAGTGTCAAACTTCACTGGACAGTAAGATAAAACCTATAAATTGTTAAATTCAAAATAAATTCAAAGTTTTTTTAAACAATAAACCATATGAATTAAAACCTTCTTGAAAAAGAAATGCTTCACGAAAGGCTGAAGTGACAATGTACAGTCTGAGGGCAGGCATACAGTAGTGATTATCAGTGGTGATTGATGACCCTGCACTTACAATGTTTTGGGTGCCTAAGCTGCAATGTGAAACCATCAATCATATCAAATTAAAGAGCATCTACTAATCTGAGAGAGCATGATGTGCCCTTGAGAGGCAGTGAGCCTATTACATACATAAGAAGGAAGATAGCATACACTCCACAAGAACTAAATATGGAACAAATTTACTCTATAGATTAAGTAGCATGTATAAATATTTTATTAATTTGCTTTCCTCTAAAAAAAAATGGAATAGTTAGAAGTATAGGTGTGGGGTGTTCCAAATGCCCAGTGGTATTACAACATTAAAAGTAGGAGCCAGTATTTAATATGCATTGGAAAGATTGGCAGTAACTCCAAAATTTCTGGGTTTGGATGCCCTTAGCTAGTTTCAAATACTTGGGTTCTGTATGCTTAGGTGATTGAATCTATGTTCAGTATTTATGCCCAGAATATGGTCACATTATAGTTTTCCCTTTTGAAAAGACTAGTTTTATGATTCTGGGAATATGAAAGGGAAAAAAATCACTATGGATACATTGGGGCATATTTACTAAGAAAGTTGTAAACTGCACTAAAAGTTCTCATTCCATTTATAATGCTGGATGTGACCGATTCATTAAGAACGTGCGCCAGAAATCATGAATCTGGCGCTTCCCCTCGCTGACCCGAAAGATTCACCATCTATTTTGTGGTGCACCTTTAACATAGGGCGTACAACAGACTTTGCATGTTAAATATGACGCGCAGCTGCACCTTAAAATGGTTGCGTGTGACACAATAGTGGCACGGACACTTGTTAAATACCTGTGCCAGCAGTGTACACCTAAGAAAACATACAAAGTCTGTCAGAAAACAGGCACAAAGCCCTTCGTAAATGTGCCACATTGTCCTCTTCTCTTGAATAATAATAAATAGGACATGTGGCACTTTAATGACAAGCTAAACAGAAAAAAATAGAAGGAAAAAAACCCAATCGTCACTTCCATATCTCACCCCTATCGGCTGCTGCAGAATTAACAAATTGAATGTCGTCAGCAGACAGGAGTTAAAGATGATATGAAGTTCATTACTAGCAGCCCTGGGCTGTCTTCAAAGCTTACTTTAAACAACTCTACTGATTAAATTCCTTGCAGGAGCCCCTGCCAGAGACGCTTACAAAATACTAACATCTAACAAGTTTTTTTCTTTCCTACATGTTCCAATTATTTGCCTCCTATCTGCAGGTGCTGGCAAATATCAGTGTTTTTGGCCCCACTGTCTACATCCTTATCCACTTGGCGCCTGATTGAGCCTCTCACATTACCAGAAGTAGGTTCTGGCTTTAACTGTGAAAATATAGGAGCATTACTCTCCCTCACTTTCTCCTCCGCCTTCCCTCACCCCCTATCCTCGCAGTTCTTTAAAATAACTTGAAAGTGGCAGAGTGCAGCATTCCCTAGGCTCTACTCAGACACATTGTTAGATGGAGACATTAATAATCTCGGCTGCTCCTGCAAGGAAAGAGTTCCATGCTCTGTTTTGAAAGTGATAATTTGATGATGGTTTGCTGGTTTGCAGATACAATACATTTTAACAGTTGGGTAAAAAATACAGTTTGAGGTTAAGGGTTGTACGGAAAAAAAGCCTTAGCTAAACCTGACTACTGATCAGGAATGGAGATTGAAAATCTTCATCTATACTAGGAAATAGATATACTGACCAGGTAGACACACATCAGAAATGTAATTAGATTTAGCACCAGAACAAGGACTTATGCAACCACTTTTGATACAATGTTAATTGATATAAAAACATAGGAACATGGAAAAATTTTTTTGGTGTTTTGCAACAGAACTTTTCATATAAAGAAAGTACAATATTATTAAATGTAGCAAAATAAAAAATATTAGTGAAACCAGGAAAAATTATTAAAACATCAAAAAAGTTGCTTCTTGTGCCACTCTTGAGCTCCCCTGAAGAACTTCATCATCATGAACCTGGCAAACGTAGGAGGAGGGAAGGAGGAACCGAGAAGAAGATGACTTGTTCCGTTTGAACTGCCCCTCCCTCGGGACTCAACACACACTGCTGGCAGGGAACCAGGTAATGTAAAATAATTGGTTAAAAAATACTAGATTTTTTCATGTTGCTGACAAAGACATTGGGGCAGATTTATCAAGTGTCTGAAAGTCAGAATATTTCTAGTTGCCCATGGCAACCAATCACATCTCCCCTTTAAAGTATTCATAAGCACTGCTAAAATGAAAGCTGAGCTGTGATTGGTTGTCATGGGCAACTAGAAATATTCTGACTTTCAGACAGCTTGATAAATCTGCCCCATTGTTTAAATGAACATGCCATAGGCGATTGGATACTGTCTTCAGGTAAAAATTACCTCCCTGATGACAGGTTCTCTTTAAACTAAAAAGTTTGCATAGTAGTGCGCACATGTGAAAGTCTATGGGGCATAAGTATAATTTACTTAAAGGACACCTGTCATCAGGTCTGTGTCACTTATCCTGTCACTACTACCTGTTGGAGCAGCTCACAAGGATCCCATCCCAGCCTTTATCTAGTTATTTCATACATTATTAATTGTAAAAACATCTATTTTTTATCATGTAAATGAGGCTGGTCACATGGTCAGAGGCAGTGATGTCAACCCTGTTACCCCTCCCCTCTCCTCCCCCTGCTCATGTCTGTGTGTAATGTATAGTAAAGCATTGCTAGTGTGAGTGCTGCATCTGCTGACATGCTGCATCCTCCTAATATACAGGTGAGAGACACAGACATCAGCTACACATGAATCTGACATGTTCTGCTGTAACATGGCTGCCTGGAGCTGCTGTATCTCTCCTAAACACACACACATGCACACACAGGCTGCAGGGGGCGCCAGCACAAGGAAGCACATCATTATACAGCCTCACATCATTATACAGGCTGTCAGTCATGCACTGGGGGTGTGGCTGTGCCTCCCACTCATGAATAAGCTGGACAGCTTGAATATGCTAATGCTTCATTGGACATTTCACAGGTAATGTGCATACAGTTTTAGGACCTCATTGCTTAGGTTTACAGGCATGTAGAGGGACAATGAAGGGATAGAGGCAATGCTCTCTAATGGCAGTTTATGAAAATATATTTAGTTTAGGGGGGTTATTTTGCATGACGGGTTCTCTTTAACTTCTTTTTTTCTTCTTGTTTGTGACCTTTTCTGCAATGTTTCTTTAGTTATCACCTCATTCCAGATGTTTGTTTTTTTTGATTCACTAATTTTGGCGCAAAAACACACCCAGTCCCCACCAGGTGTAGGGAATAGTCTGGAATAGATGGCGACATTTATGTGACTTTTTAACAAAAAAAAGGTGCTTAACACCTCAAATACCAGATGCATTAAATACATGTGACAAGCCGTAAAAAGGGAATAAAACCAAATTTATATATGTTTGATTAGGTTTTAGTAGATTAAAAAAATTTAAATCTTTTGTAAAAACAAATTGGGATGTTCCCAAATTCTAAGGCCCATAACTTTTCATACTTCGGCGCACTGACCTGTGTAAGGTGTAATTTTTTTTGTGTAACAGACTGAATTTTAATCAATTTGGGTCCTATATGACCGATTTGATCATTTTTAATTCATATATTTATGGATGGGAAAATTTACATTTGGGGGCTATTTTCCGTTTAGGTGTTCATGGACCGGAATAACCTTTTTTATATTTTGATAGGGCTTTGGGATTTGGCAATATCTAGCATGTTGACGATTTTTAATGTTTATTTTTACATGTGTTCTCGGGAAAGGGGGGTGATTTAAACTTTGACTTTAAAAAAAAAAAAATTTACTATCATGATCGCTTATACTATATACTGCAATACTACTGTGTCAATTGTGAGTTCTTTTCATAACCCCCCTCCCCTGCATTACCACTACGTTACAGTGGGTAGTGGTATGCAAAGGATTAAAAGATTATTATGGAATACAAAAACAAGTCTGCTTGGTTTTCAAACATAAAGCTACTGGTGGATATG
This sequence comes from Engystomops pustulosus, assembly GCF_040894005.1. Taxonomy (NCBI): domain Eukaryota; kingdom Metazoa; phylum Chordata; class Amphibia; order Anura; family Leptodactylidae; genus Engystomops; species Engystomops pustulosus. The sequence goes on from NC_092415.1 coordinate 145,248,079, forward strand.
TAGGTCAACAAAAGGTGGCATGAGTAAGAGCATTGTTGCTGGAAATGCATTGGTCCAGCATCTGCCACCCCTACAATGATTTTGAAGGATTTTCAATTAAAAATTGAAAAGTAGTCTGGCAGACTATCCCAATGCACCTTGCTTATTCAGCATGTGATATTGGACTGAAAAGGAGACCTTTTTGATGGTGGGCTGTAAAGCCCATGTTTTGTTCTACTGGTGGATATGACTGTCTCTAGTATTGCAGCTAATTTCCAATTTATGTGACTGCTAGACACAGGCAGAAACAGCAGTGGTGGAAGTGCTGCTAAAGTGCAACCCTTTAAATGCCAACACAGCCTAGATTACAAACTACCCTTTTATAATTAATTAATTTGGTGTTGATTTAGCAGAACATCTGCACATACAGAAACAATAATAGACACACTTGCATAGGCTTCATTAATTTTTAGCACCCTTGTTGGACATATGTCATCCTAGTGTAGCTGTGCCGTATAATGCAGATAAGTATTTAGTAGCTTAATGGCATGACCTATATTTATTATGTGACAGCATTTTATGTAAAGAAACTTGTTTAGAAAATTGTCAGAATGAAAAAAACAGCAAATTGTCTAATGGTTTCATCTTTTATAGGATTAAATAAGACCTTCTCCTTTAAGAACTGTCCCCTTCCCCCTTGAAATAGCAGCACTAATTTCAGTAATGGAGCATTAATAGAGTAATGGGCCGGTGAAGTTAGCCTGAAGGAACTGTAGTGCTCAGCAGAAATTGAGTAAATAAACCATATATTAGATTTTTAAACAATACTTTTAGCGTAGCCACATGGGAATAGAGCATTGTCAGAATTTACTTATGTTAGTCCTATGAAATGTATGCAAAATAAAAAAAAACTACATTTGCTTCTGTGAAGGGAGCATGTATATGGTTGAGTTACTATCACATAAAAAATGTCTCATGGATATGAAAAATATGCTCTCTTAACGTCCATGTCAATTCATCTTGTTTGCTTGATTTACCAGCCTTGTAAGCCTTGATGGTTATGACTATCTCTCTCAATCAGAGATGCACATTCTCTGCTTTGTTAACTTGCTTTCCTGCATGATGATAAGCTTTAGGGTAGAGACAAAGAGAGATCGATGGGAGTCTACTAATCCATTAACTCACGTTTTGTGGTTTCAAAAAGTGGCAAATTTTGCTCTCATTTTTTAAAGATTTTCTTCAGCTCTTGCCACTTTTTAAGTGTGTTGTTCTTAGTGTAAAACTTTCAGTTTAACAGATTTCTATAATATATGGCTGACATAGATATAAATTATAATGGTAATTTATACCTGCTCATAACAAAAAGATGCACCAAATTTTTTCAGGGTTTGAGCACCTTAAAAAAGTATCTTACTACATTGCCAATCTATAACAAAATTCTAAATAACATTGCAGATTTGGTTAAACTGACATGGAAATATGTATACATATTTTTAAGAAGAATCTGTCATGCATATTAAGCCACCCAAAATAAAGACTCCATTAATGTCAGGCTCAGAGGTAGTGAATCCTCTGAACCACTGCGGACGATGACATAAGCCACTACCTGGGACCGGAGTCTAAGTGGCACCCGGTTTTCGCAAAGCGGGTTGGACTTGCTGCAGCATGGTACCACCAGGTCGTTCCACAGGCGTGACTTTTCCTCAGTGGCAGCCAAGGTCGAGGTAGAGAAACAGCATGCAATCTCGTAGTCGGGGACAGGCATCAAACTCAGCTTTCTCAACGACTCAAAGCACAAAGATCCGGCAGGGCTTGCAGGAAGAGGCAGGCTTAAATAGTTTTTTTAATAAAATGGCCAGCACCAATAAGCGGAGGCCGAGGACGGAGCAAGAGCCAGGAGAGGTGAGCTGCTTGGGCGGCACGTTAACGTGGTGAGAGGAGTACGGGTGACAATTATGTTTGCCCCATTTTTCCCTAAATGGTTCCTTTCCATGGCTGCAGTGTTACAGAAATCAGTTTGTAAACTTATATGCAACTCACCTGATGTGAGTCCATCACACCAAGTGAGCCCTAAATATTAAATTTTACTTGCATTGCCTCCTTGTTCCTGATTGACAGACTATGATTTTCCGTATATGGAGAGCTCTGTGACATCATTGGACACTTAAAGTCATGTGAGCAGGATGATATCATCAAAGATGCTGTTACATCTGCAACATCTACTTCATGTATGTATCTGATCACATGAAATCACAACAGCCTCCATGAAGGATGGTGACATGTATAATTCCTTTGAGGATGGGGAGGAGTAGAAGTCCATGGAGGATGCTGTGATTTCATTTGATTAGATATATTTATGGGGCTCCAGGGCTAATGTTAGGAGGCTAAAGGGCCTGTGATGATGTCACCCTAGTCACATGACATGCTGAGAAGAGACATGGGACATGGGGAGGAGTACATGGGAGGGGCTGGCTGGACAGGACACGCCTTCTCTGATGCCAGGGAATATAAAATAAAGTTGATCTATGTGAGTGTACGGGAAACAATTTTTAGCTAAAAGGAGGGTGTCGGTTGGTTAAAAGGGCTCTAAAGGAACCTGTCACTAGCTGTATATGTGAAGAGGTGGTTTGACAGGTTCTCTTAAAGAAGGTTGTCTCTTTTCTTCTAAAGTTAGGTTTTATGGGGATCATAATAGGGGTTCTTCTGCCGATTATGTAAAGGTAGATATTTAATTCACTTCCATTGCAGCCAATTCCCTTTTCACTTCAAAAAACAAAGGTTTTAGGCTACACACATATGAATCTTGTTTTTGTCCATGTGCTGTCCATTTTTAGAAAACTCGGAGCAGTTCCAATTCCTGCAGGTGTGAGAAGCTAGGGCTTTCCCACAGAAGTCTATGGGAATGTGAAAAATACTGATGTCACATGGTTGTCTTCCATGTGCCATCCGTATTTATGGATCAGTTGCTAGGTAACACAATAATTTGACCCTTTAAATGGTTCTGAAAAGCTAGTTAACCACTTCCTGCTCTGCGTCCAAGCCAATTGTAACCGATCCGGCATTGGGATACAAAGGGTGCCGCTGTAACTAACAACCAACACCCCGGTGGAGTGGGCTCCGATCGGGGGTGTTTAACCCCTTAAATGCTGGGACTGCTGCATTTAAACTGCCTGTAAGGGGATTCTGCCCTACGATCAACCCCCCACGCCGATCTTCCTATGGCAGCCCCGAGGTCCAATCATGACCCCAAGGCTGCCTGCATAGGATGACACAGCTAATAGCCTGAAATTCATCAGTATTGCAGTGTATTATCATGAACAGATGATTCCTTGTTCATGTCCCATGGTGGAACTAGTAAAAGAGTTGAAAAAAAATGTTATTCAATAAAAATAAATTAATAAATCAATATGCCCATAAGCCCCATAACATATAAAGAGACATATAACGCAAAAAAGTCTAAATCATTACACAAACCCCACATATATAGTATCACTGCATCCGTAACAACCCGTTGAATAAAAGTAAATAATTATTGAACCTGCATACTGAACGCCGTGAAAAACCTGTTAAAAACCTGCCAAAAATTATGATTTTACCTATTTAATTCCACAAAAAATGCAATAAAAAGTAATCAAAAAACATATGTACTCCAGAATGATGCTGTTGCAAAGTACAACATGTCCTGCAAAAAAACAAGCCATCAAACAGCTCCATAGCCAAAAAAGTAAAAATGTTATGCCACTTGGAAGACGGCATATTCAAGTGTGGTATCCCCGTAATCTTATTGACCCATAGAATAAAGATAACATGATTATTAGGCTATACAGTGAACACCCAAAAAAGTAATAAATCCAGTACAGAATTGATGCTTTTCTACTCCTGCCCTCAAAAAAAAGTTCATAAATTTTCAACAATAGGGGATACCAACCCCAAAATGGTAAAACTGGAAAAGGCATATCATCCCGCAAAACAAATGGCGTCATATGGCGCCAATAACGAAAAAGCTAAAATTTTATAAGCCGCAAAAGGGGCAATTGAGGAAACTAACATCCTGGCAGCTGCAGGGCGCTCCTTCCCTTCTGCGTTTCGCCGTGTACCCATAAAACAAGAAACTGCTACACGTGGGGGGTCTCTGTACTCGGAAGAAATTGCATAACAAGTTGTAAGATGGGTTTTCTATTTTTATTTTTGGAAATGTGTAAATTTTAGGGCTAAAAGAACGCATAGTATGACGCGCCGCTGCTGACGTCATGCTAGCGCCGCCCGGGAGAAAAACAATGGCGGCGCCCTTCAGAAGACAGAAGACGGGCGGGGATGCCTGTAGACGAGCCGCGTGGACATGGGGGGAGCAGTGGTACGCATCGGGGGCCACCGGAGGGTATATAAGTTTATTTATTTTTAAGTAATTTTTATTTTCGTATTGACTCGCGTATAAGCCGAGGGTGCGTTTTTCAGCACATTTTTTGTGCTGAAAAACTCAGCTTATACACAAGTATATACGGTAAGTATGCCCATCCGGACCACAAGTAATATTAACCATATCAAATGCAATATAGTAACACTGAAGTAAAAAACGTAAGTGCATTAGTCTAGAATGATGGTCCGGGTCTCTGTGACCATGGTTACCTGGCTTGCGAAATCCCCCAACGCACGTTTCAACCCGCCGGTCTTTCTCAAGGGGTGAGAAAGACCGGCGGGTTGAAACGCGCATTGGGGGATTTCGCAAGCCATTTGTGATTAATAAAGTTTGTTTATCAATTTTCCATATTTTTGTGCATGTTATTCCTCTCGTGCTCTTTGTTGTGTTATGGATTTTCCTATTTAGGTGAGAAGAGCACTCAGTGTCCTTTGCCATAACTGCCTTGTATATTGGTATAGGTTTGATTAACCTCTTTATGTATAATTATTAAGAACTATCTGTATCTATCATAGTTTGAGGGATGCAGATTCCAAAATGGGTTGATTATATAGGGGGTTTTTAATGCTAAATATTTAAAATTTCATTCAAAACAGTATTTGTCCCCAAAATAGGTAATCCTGAAAAATACGGAAAAGCAGCAGATATTGGGTGCCATGGAGAAGTTGCTACACAGTATACAATATGCAGCTACTGATAAGCTCTGTTAACCCCTTAACGCCGAAGCCACTTTTCACCTTCCTGACACGGCCCATTTTTTCAAATCTGCCCTGTGTCACTACAAGTGGTTATAACTTTGGAACGCTTTAACATATCCAAGTGCTTTTAAAATTGTTTTCTCGTGACACTTTGTACTTCATGTTAGTTGAAAAATTTTGGTAGTATGTTTGGCATTTATTTATGAGAAAATCAGATATTTGGTTAAAATTTGGAAAAATTCTTGATTTTCCAACTTCAAAATGTTCTACTTTTTCCATATGATAGGGATTTTTATGCAGGGCCCCAACAGCCCTCTTGACTTTTGTAAAGTGAGTCCTAATTAACCCTTTGATGGAGGATGAGATAGCTGCCGGCAGCGAGATGACAAAGTAAAAGAAAGACACAGTCCAGTCTTAAGATTCACTCAAATCAAACTGTTTATTTCAAAAAACCCAAGCTGTATTTTAATACAGATAAATTAGCATTTTGTCGTTCAGACTCCACAATAGGAGCTAAACGCCGCCTGATCAGGGTGGTTCTCCGCTGCACGTGCACAAATTGAGCTCTATACCTCTATGGGCAACCCTATTGGCACTAGTCAAACAGTACTATAGACACTATGATAATCTGACAATCACAACAAAGTATCTCCTACTTTAGCAGTGCGGACCTCTAAGGGCCACACCCTCCCGTCCCACAGCTTCAGCTAACATCACAGACTGTCTAACCATCCGTCACTGTCCAGTCTCTGTCCAGTCTCTGTCCAATCACCTTACAAAGTGGTTCTTTGCCAAAAAATATGAGCTTAGGTTACAGTGAACAACAGTGGCAAATATATAACACAGAGACAGTCTTACCTGATCCGTCCAATTAGTGAACCAGAAGTGACATATTAAGGTAGACAAAAAAAAAACAGCTTACCCTGAGAGCTCTCTGGTCAGTTCTGTTCACCAAGCTGGCGGGGACCCTTCACAGAGGCTGTCTCGGTGTTGTTGTTCACTCCTAAGCCCACCCAGTGACGCCAATACTGATAGGGATTTTTATGCAGGGCCCCAACAGCCCTCTTGACTTTTGTAAGGTGAGTCCTAAATAACCCTTTGAGGGTTAAAAGAAAGACACAGTCCAGTCTTTAGATTCACTCAAATCAAACAGTAGTGTTCTTATAAGTTTGGGTTATGGCGGGTGAGGGGAATGTAAACAGATGCGCAAGAAGTGCTGAAATAATATCGGTAAATGATTAAAGTTTGCCAGTATATTTTGTGGATATCACAGCAGGGTTGGCGACAAAGTTAACAAGTTTGATGTGGAAGCCATGAAAACAACCCAAAATTCTGCCTGACATAGCTCGTTTGCTAAGGGGACAATGTATGGAGGCAGCTATATGGACGACTTTTGGAGGCAGCTATGGCAATGACGTGTGGAGGTAGCAATGGAGACAACGTGTGGAGGCAGCTGAAAAGACGACGTGTGGAGGCTGCTATGGAGACAATTTAATTTGGATAGTGCCTGTATGTGGCAGTCCAAAAAAGTTTTCAAACCAGAGGAGCAGGTAGGTGGTCCTCCAGAAAAATTACATAGATTGAGTGCCTGTATGTGGCAATCCAAAAAAGTTTTCAAACCGGAGGAGCAGGTAGCTGGTCCTCCAGAAAAATTAAATAGATTGAGTGCCTGTATGTGGCACTCCCAAAAATTGTTTAAAACAGAGGACCGGGTAGGTGGCCCTCAAGAAAAATTAAATACATAGAGTACTATAGCTAGAGCCAGTTGGCCCTGGCAAAAAATAGCCAGTTTCCTCTGCTTTAGTGTACAAAGAGGAGGAGAAGGAGGACAATGAGGAGGAGGAGTGCATACATTATTCAGGTTGAGCTTCTTTCACCTGGTGGAGAATGGAAATCCTGAGAAATCCAGGCTTTATTCATCTTGATAAGCGTCAGCCTGTCACTTGATCTTATACAAAAGGTTCTTAGAAGTGCTGTTTGGGGAGTAGCCGAGAGACAGGGGCTTGGATAGGCGAAAGCTCGCCAGGCAGCGGAGCGCCAGCTCCATCCCAAGATCCAACTAACATAGTTTTAACTGCAGCACCTTTAATCTACTACTAGTTCACTGCCGCCATACATCGTCCCCTTATCAAACGAGCTGTGTCAGGCAGAATTTTGGGTTGTTTTCATGGCTTCCACATCAAACTTGTTAACTTTGTCTTCACCCTGCTGTGATATCCACAAAATATACTGGCAAACTTTTATCATTTACTGATATTATTTCAGCACTTCTTGTGCATCTGTTTACATTCCCCTCACCCACCATAACCCAAACTTATAAGAACACTACTACACTTGATCTTATACAAAAGGTTCTTAGAAGTGCTGTTTGGGGAGTAGCCGAGAGACAGGGGCTTGGATACGCGAAAGCTCGCCTGGCATAGTTTTAACTGCAGCACCTTTAATCTACTACTACTTCACTGCCTCCATACATCGTCCCCTTATCAAACGTGCTGTGTCAGGCAGAATTTTCAGGTGTTTCACCAGATACATAATGGAACTCGGCCCATCTGTCACCGCCATGCTGGAGACCTGAAGTTGCAATCATAGCAGCGCAATATGGATGCCCCATACTGTTGCTCTTAATCATGGAACCATTTCCGAAAAAACAATTAAAAATAGAACCACTATGCTATTCCATTATTCCTAGGTGAAATATTCAAACGACCCGGCCTGCTTTGAAAATTACATTTTCTTTCAAAGAAAAAGCTTCTGGCCCCCAGGCCCATTTTGGGTGGGGAGGAGCCGAGAGACAGGGGCTTGGACAGGCGAAAGCTCGCCTGGCAGCGGACCGCCAGCTCCATACCAAGATTAGGCAGCCTCAGAGGCATCAATGCATGCTGCCCCTGCTGTTTCCTGTCCATTTTGCCTCCACGATCCTCCACAGCGTCCACCAATGTCTCCATGCGCAACTTTCAACTCTCTATACCCCAGACGCTGGAGCACGGGAGGATATGCAGCACATCATCCTCTTATCAAACGAGCTGTGTCAGGCAGAATTTTCAGGTGTTTCACCAGATACATAGTGGAACTCAGCCCATCTGTCGCCGCCATGCTGGAGACCTGAAGTTGCAATCATAGCAGCGCAATATGGATGCCCCATACTGTCGCTCTTAATCATGGAAGTCGTCTCCATGGCTGCCTCCACATGTCGTCCCCTTATCAAAAGAGCTGTGTCAGGCTCATTTTTCGAGTGTTTCACCAGGTACGTTATGGAACTTGGTCACTATGTCGCCACCATGCTGTGTTATCGACTAAATATACCGTCAACCTTTTGTTCACATAGGAAATCATTTCAGCGCTTCTTGCTCACCTCCTTTGGTTCCTCTCTGCCACCCATTGGTTTGAAGCCTGAGTCCATTTAGGGTATGTCGCCATGACACTCTCTAGCCTGCCGCTGCCTCTGCATGCCGTCCCCTATAGTGTCAGGGTCAATTATTGCATGTTTTAGATGCTATCTAGCCTCATTCGGTCACTCTGTCATGGCCATGCTGTTGCCCATAATTTTGGCATAATGGTACGATTAGGCATCCAGGCATGCTGCCCCTGCTGTTTCCTGTCCATTTCCGTGGTGTTTCCATCCTTTTCTGAGGTTCCCAGGTGTTTGGCCAAGCTTCCCTGTGCAGAGCCTTGGTTCCCTTGAAAAATTCTCGAGTCTCCCATTGACTTCAGTGGGGCTCGTTATTCGAGACGAGCACTCGAGCATCGGGAAAAGTTTGTTGCGAATAACGAACACCCGAGCATTTTTAGTGCTCGCTCATCTCTATTTATTACCCATTTTTAATTGAGAATGAGCAATCTCCAATGAATGGCCTACAACTCGTTTTTACCATGGATTCTCTGTTGCTTTGTCTTTAGTCATGCTTAACAAAATCCTTGTTTCAACTGTTAAGCATACATTTCTCGCTCACTGTTTAAAAGTAGGCTATTGAATGCTTCGGAGGTGTCACAGAGATAAAAAAAAAAAAGATTGAGGTATCCCAGATAAGTCTTTAAAGTGTCCAAAGCCTCTCTTTTATACTACGACTACTACTTCTTACATCATATTATCATCACAAAAAATCATAAGAATTTGAACGCTGTACTGTACTGGTGTACTGTACTCTGCCCCCATCTTGACAGAAGCAGAAATGTAGATATTTTTGCTAATTTATTAAACAATCAAAAATGAAATATCACATGGTCATCAGTATTACAGGGTCATTATTCAGACCCTTTGCTGTGACACTCATATTTAACTCACATGCTGTGCATTTTTCTTTTGACCCTCTTTGAGATATTTCATACTTCTGCACTCAGGGCCGATTCTAGCATATTTGCTGCCTGAGGCGAATATTAAAATGCTGCCCCCCCCCACTCCCTGTTAAGTAAATCCTTAAACTTTACTAACAATTAACAACCCTACAGACAGCTCCCTGACACTGTGTGACTGACTACAGGATCTGAGAGGCATTAGTGGCATCTAGTACCTTATAGATGACCATCTCTTCCATCAGGAGGACTTTATTCCGGGTTCTCCAATCCATGACGTATCACTGCTGAATTCACGGGCAGATATCTTCAGCTCCGTGCAGCATCTCCACCCGGCGTCCCTAAAAATACCACAGTCACTTACAGTATAAAGTCTCCTGGAAAACAACACTGTGCTCCTAAATAATATATACCCCTCACAACACAACTGACCGCACGCTACCCCACATATAACACATCCCTTCATTATATAGGGATAAAATCTATATACATATAATATACTGTATCCCATATACAGCCCCTGCAGCTAAGTAATATACTGTAGCCGATATACAGCCCACCCCAGCTTAGTAATATACTGTATCCCATATACAGCCCCCCCCAGCTTAGTAATATTCTGTATCCCATATACAGCCCCCCAGCTTAGTAATATACTGTATCCCATATACAGCCCCCCCAGCTTAGTAATATTCTGTATCCCATATACAGCCCCCCAGCTTAGTAATATACTGTATCCCATATACAGCCCCTGCAGCTAAGTAATATACTGTACCCGATATACAGCCCCCCCAGCTTAGTAATATACTGTATCCCATATACAGCCCCCCCAGCTTAGTAATATACTGTACCCGATATACAGCCCCCCCCAGCTCAGTAATATACTGTACCCCATATAGAGCCCCACAGCTTAGTAATATACTGTATCCTATATATAGCCCCCGCAGCTTAGTAATATACTGTACCCGATATACAGCCCCCCCCCAGCTTAGTAATATACTGTATCCCATATACATCCCCCCAGCTTAGTGATATAGTGATATATAATATATACAGCACCCCACAGTATAAAATGATTCTGGCCCCATATAATATATACTGAATCCCCCCCAGTATAAAATAATTATAGCCCCAAATAATATCTATAGCATCCCCCCCAGTATAAAATAATTATAGCCCCAAATAATATATGTATAGCATCCCCCCAGTATAAAATAATTATAGCCCCAAATAATATCTATAGCATCCCCCCAGTATAAAATAATTATAGCCCCAAATAATATCTATAGCATCCCCCCCCAGTATAAAATAATTATAGCCCCAAATAATATCTATAGCATCCCCCCCAGTATAAAATCCCCAAATAAAATATACAGAACCCCCCCCCCCACCCCTAGTATAAAATAATTCTGGCCCCATATAATATCTATAGCATCCCCCTAGTATTAAACAATCATAGCCCCAAATAATATATATATAGCATTCCCCCCAGTATAAAATAATTACGGTATAGCCCCAAATAATATAAATATATATTGCATCCCCCTCCCAGTAATAAAGAAATAATTATAGCCCCAAATAAAATAGCATTCCATGATCCCCCCCCCCAGTTTAAAATAATTCTGGCCCCATATGATATATATAGCCCCCCCCCCCCGCAGTATTAATTATTAGCCACAATTAATTAAATACATGAAAAATACAGTATATACTCGAGTATAAGCCGACCCCAGTATAAGCCGAGGCCCCTAATTTTACCACAAAAACCTGGTAAAACCTATATTCTTTTTACTCGAGTATAAGCCGAGTTTGGGGTTTCAGCACATTTTTTTGTGCTAAAAAACTAGGCTTATACTCGAGTATATATGGTAATAAAAATCATACTCACCTGCAGGCAGCTGCTCCCTCGGCGCGGCTCCGGTGTTCACGCGGCTCTCCTGTGAGCCGCGGCTCCGCACAGTGACACAGGCGGCGTGAGGTCGTGCCGCCTGTGTCACTGCTTAGAACGGAGCGACGCAGCTGCCGGAAAGGCGCTGCGTCGCTCTGCATATAAATCGCGCCTGTGTCTTAAAGAGACAGGCACGATTTATTTAGCTGGTGGGCGATTCGGGCGTTAATGGACGCCCGAATCGCCCACTTTAGAGCGGCGAATTTCGCCGCCCTTTACAGGGACCTGCATTCTGCCGCCTGAAGCGAGATTTTCATCTCGCCTCATGGCAGATGCGGCCCTGCCTGCACTGGAGTCCAGCTTTGTTTAATTAAACTGATTGGACTTGATTAGGAAAGGCATAGGCCTGTCAATATAACACCAGCTCACAGTGCGTGTCACAGGACATGAGAATAATCAGGTCTAAGGAACTGCCCAAAGAGCTCAGATTTTTGGATGACCACAACTCTTTCTTAACCTGGCTGTCTATCCAAACTAAGCAATTGGGGAAGCAGAGCCTTAGTGGGTGAGGAAAAGGAGAACCCCAAAATCATTGGCTGAGCTCCAGAGATGCAGTAAGGAGATCAGAGAAAATTCCACAAAGTCAACAATCATTGCAGCCCTCCACAAGTTGGGGCTTTATAGCAGAGTGTATCAATGGAAGCCTCTCCTCTGTGCAATACATTTGAAAGTCCGCACACAGTTTACAAAAAAACACATGAAGGACTCCCAGTCTATTAGAAATAAAATTCTCTTGCCTGATGAGATGAAGATTGAACTTTTTGGTGTTAATTCTAAGTGTTATGTGTGGAAAAAAACAGGTACTGCTCATCACCTGCCAAATACAACCCCAACAGTGACAGATGGTGGTGGCAGCATCATGCTATGGGGGTGTTTTTTAGCTGCAGGGACAGGACAACTGACTGCAAACTAAGGTAAAGATAAATGCAGCCAAGTACAGAGTTAACCTGGATGAAAACCATCAAGACAATGACCCTAAGCACACAGCTAAAATAACACAGCAGTAGCTTCAGAACAACTCTGTGACCATTTTTGACTGGCCCAGCCAGAGCCCTGAGCTGAACCAAATTGCGCATCTCTGGAGAGAAAACGTCTGTCCACCAACGTTCACCATCCAACCTGAGGGAACTAGGGAGGATCTGCAAGAAAGAATGGCAGAGGAACCCAAAATCAAGGTGTGAAAAACTTGTTGTATCATTCCTAAGAAGACTCATAGCTATGCTAGCTCAAATGTGCTTCTACTCAATACTGAGCATAGGCTCTGAATACTTATAACCATGTGATATTCCAGTTTTTCTAGTTTAATGAATTAGCAACATATCTACATTTCAGTTTTTTATGTCATGATGGGGTGCAGAGTGTATATTAATGAGAAAAAGATGAACTTTTTGATCTTACCAATTGATGGCAGTGAGACAAAGAGTGAAAAATGTAAAGAGGTCTAAATACTTTCCTTACCCACTGTGCAATATCTACGTTATTTCCATACCATCCTCTAAAGCATTATCCAAGTTAGCCTTGTTTATGCATTTCTAGTTTATGAGCTGCTGATATGGAAACCTCCCATAGAAGTATTTGATAATCTTCTTTAATATGTTCAGTTTCTCCATGGTATTGAAAGAGTGCGCTGATACACAAATGCTTGAAATGACAACTTTCCTATAACATGGATTGTGTGTCCTATCTCTGCAGGTTCTGCCCCTGTGGGCTGTACTTTGGGTGCCTTTCCCTTAGATAATCTAATGACTTCTTGAGTTCCAACATGAGCTGGTCTGAAAAGTTGCAGGAATGAAAAAAACAATTCAAGCCAAACCTAATCTTTAGTCTGGCTCCATAAACACTGAGACACAGACCTAGTAGACTATTGCTCAAATATCAACAGGTCATTGTTTATACCATACTTGTTCTTTCGGCTATTAAAAAGAGTTGATTTGGTACATTTCAGTTAAAAATACAGCAACCACACAATGAAGTCATCCCCCAAGTGGCTTTTCATTGATTAGAGAGCATGTTATCTAGGCTTTTACACCCACGTCAAATGTCTAATGCTAAGTGTTGCATTGGGATCAGATTATTTTAGCTCTTTGTTTTCATTTCTATATGTTCTATATATCTACATATTAACGCTGCCTTAAAGAACACCTGCTTATGCTTTCTCTGGCAGCTGGGGCACCAAAGAGGTAATGCCAAAAGCCCATTGGAGATTATGGGTGTTATATGGGGAAGAGGGTCATGATATGTAACTTACATGGAGGGTAGTTTCTGTGATATGCTATAAAGGAAGATGTGCAGAATAACAATTGGCATTTGGTGGGAAACATTACTATAAACTTGTATACACATTATTTTACACTTTAATTATATGATGTAAATTAAATGGGGCTGTTGTTTTTTCATGCAGTGTTTTACTCATTTGCAGTTATTCTGGAATGTTTTGTAGTCCAGATAATCATTTAGATTCTTCCAGTTGCTATTGAAATCAGTTAAATAATGAGTCTGAAAAACAGATTATTTGACAGATCCAACCCAAACAGCACATAGGTGTTAATTATGATATACTGTATACTGCTTAATTTATTAACTAAACACTACACTTCACTGGATAAAAAACCCCAGTATGGTAAAAGAGTTAACACGTCCATTTACCCTCACTACTTTGTGACTGAACGCTTTTGGCTTTACCTCCTGACAACACACAATGACAATCAGTTCTTTGTAAGGGAAAAGGGAAAGTTGTGAGTGTGTAAAAATAAAAAATAACTTTTATTAAATCTTATAAAATAATCTCATTTTCAATTGTGAGAACCATAATGAACTAGTATGGAATCACTAGTCTCACCATACTTTATCATAGCCAGAGATGCTGTAGAATATCAGCCTGGGACATAAGCATAGGAGGGGGTCCCCTAATTTGTCATATTACCTCTCCTGTTAGAATATCACATCCCCCTAAATTTTCATGGATGGGGCCAAATGAGGGAACAAGCTACTATCACCGAATCCACCTATTGCCAGCTAATCACCACAGTGATAATCACTGCATATACGGCTGACACTATCAGAATGATGTGATAAGGTGCCACTCTATTGTATGAGGCAGCAATACTATAGTTGCTGCTGTATCCATTTGCTGACACACGATTTTAATTGCCCCTTTTCGCCACTATTATTTATTTTGTCCACATGCAGAACTAATCAGGAAAAAATAGAACATAAAGGGAATTCCCATAGGAGACACAGATAACAAAATTACCGTATATACTTGTGTATAAGCCGAGATTTTCAGCACAAAAAATGTGCTGAAAAACCTCACCTCGGCTTATATACGAGTCAATGATAAAAATAAATACATTAATACTCACCCTCCGGTGTCCCCGATGTTCCTCGCGGCTCCCGACGTCGTCCGCGGCGACAGCGTCGCATCACAGTGTGCGACGGCCGGCGCGATCTCCCGGCCAGAGAAGAGTGAAGAAGCCGCCGGGAGCCGCGATGGGGATTGGGAGCCGCCGGGAGCCGCGAGGAACATCGGGACAATGGAGGGTGAGTATTAAGTTTATTTCTTTATCTGTATAGGGGCTGCTGTATACTACTGAGGGCAGACTGTATACTGATGGGGGCAGGCTGTATACTACTGGGGACAAGCTGTATACTACTGGAGGCAGGCTGTATACTACAGGGGGCAAGCTGTATACTACTGGGGGCAAGCTGTATACTACTGGGGGCAGGCTGTATACTACTGGGTGTAGGCTGTATACTATGGGGGGCAAGCTGTATACTACTGGGGGCAAGCTGTATACTACTGGGGGCAGGCTGTATACTGCAAGGGGACAAGCTGTATACTACTAGGGGCAGGCTGTATAGTACTGGGGGGCAGGCTGTATACTACTGGGGGCTGGCTGTATACTACATGGGGGCTGGCTGTATACTACACCCTCGGCTTATACTTGAGTCAATAGGTTTTCCCAGTTTTTGGTGGTAAAATTAGGGGTCTCGGCTTATACTCGGGTCGGCTTATACTCGAGTATATACGGTACATTGTTTGCAGATGACATTATTTTAAGTTTTAGCGACCCAAACAAATCTCTCAGTCACGCTCTACAAACAATTACGGAATTTAGCAAAATATCATATTATAAAATAAATAACACAAAATCCCAAATTCTCCCAATTAACATTCCCTCAAGAACTTTGAGATCAATGAAACAGAGGTTTGACCTGGACTGGAAAGAGAAGTATATAACTTACTTAATAGTAAAGATAACCAACCCTTCTAACTCCTTGTACCATAATAACTTCAATACACTGCTCACTACGGTAGAAAAAGAGCTAGAAAAATACTCTAAATGCATCCTCTCATGGTGTGGCAGAATAGCTGCCTACAAGATGATTATACTCCCAAGATACTTATTCCTCTTCAGGACATTAAACATCCTCATCCCAGACTCTTTCTATCAAAAATCCTGTGGAATATTGACTAAAGGCAGGGTATCTAGTGGTCTTGGTCTCTCAGAGCTGAAAAACTACTACTTAGCAATCTTAGACCAAATGAGTCACTGGTGGAATGGCTCCACAGAGAAACAATGGGTCACCCAAGAATGTTCATTCAACAATAACTCTCCTTTAAAACTGAGGCTGCTTAGTAACACGTGGGGGGGGGGAAATAATCCCGTCGGAAGTGATGACATTATAAGCAACAGACAAAACTTGGCAAATGCTCCTCCAAAAGCATATTAAAGAGGCAACCCCATTCCCCCTCAGCAACCATTATCTTTCCTCAAGTAAAGGACCAAAAATTTGGACCTGTCTACATGGACAAATAAGGCATTAAAACAATACAGGATATATGGGGTGACAACAGTCAAGCGACATATTAATTTATATAAGGATCAGAAACATTCTACAAGATAATGATCACTCAAGACCCTCTTAAGACCCGCAAATACTAAATTATCTGGAAAAATCTGCCCCCAAAGCCAGAGGGATATCCTTTTTTTACAATCTCCTTCAGGAATCTCCACCAGAGGAGAAACTCCCATTCATGCGTAAGTGGGAAAGAGACTTACAAACTTCCTTACCCCCGAAACCATAATTAAGACCATGCACAGATGGTACTTTACACCATCCAAGCTCCACACAATCTATCCCACCTCATCCCCACTCTGCTGGAGGGGCTGCGGTAGCAGAGGAACTTTTCTACACACTTTATGGGAATGCCCAAAAACTGCTCCCTTATGGGAAGCAGTAGACCCCTTGACCTTGACATTGAGTAACCATCATACCAAACTTCAACCCTATCAGGCTCTACTCCTAAACCTGAAGGAACTTAACAACCAAAAACGCTGCACAGTAATAGCTCATTTAGTCATGTCAACCAAACTAATAGTGACCCACCACTGGAAAGATTTTATATGCCCCAACATAAACGAGGTCATTCAGCAAAACAATGCTACATATGCTTATGAAAAAGCTATTGTGACACAAAACGAAAAGTATCACAATTTGATCCCCAATGGGAGAATTGGACCAGGAGCCCACACTTCAAGGAATACTATAACTACTAACATTATAAACATCAAAGCTACATTTCTAAATGGACCCAAATGATAAAAGCAACACTTTTTAAAACGATCAGGACCCCAGAGCTGCCTGTAGGTACTGCCTGAAAGATGGCGTCTGTGACGTCATCTTAAAGGCACAGTGTCAGCCTATGCATGTGCATAGGCTGACACTTCTAATACCCTGCAATACATCAGTATTGCAGAGTATTATTATGAACAAGCAATCCGATGATTGCTTGTTCATGTCCCATGGTGGAAAAAGTAAAAAAGTAAAAAAAAATGTTATTTAATAAAAAATAAAGTAATAAATGAATAAAAATGCCCTCTTTAACATATAAAGAGACATACAACCCAAAAAATTCTAAATCCTAACACAAACCCCACTTATATACTATTAAAAAATTATGATTTTTGCCTATACAATCCCACAAAAAATGCAATAAAAAGTGATCAAAAACTCCAGAATGATGCTGTTGCAAAGTACAAGATGTCCCGCAAAAAACAAGCCATCAACCAGCTCCATAGTAAAAATTAGAAATGTTATGTCACTTGTAAAACTTGGCAATGCAAAAATGATAGATTAGGGTTTTATTTGGCAAATTTTGTAAAACTTAAGAAATAATATTCATGTATAAAGATAACATAGTTATTAGGCTATACGGTGAACACCAAAAAAAAAGTAAAAAATCCAGTACAGAATTGATGCTTTTCAACTCCTGCCCTCAAAAAAAAGTTCCTAAATTTTTAACAATTGGGGATAACAACCCCAAAATGGTAACACTGGAAAAAGCATCTCATCCAGCAAAAAAAAAAAAAGCCATCACATGGACCCAATAACAAAAAGGTGAAAATTTTATAGCCTACAAAAGAGACCAATAGGAAAACTAAAGTCCTGGCAGCTGCAGGGCGCTCCTTGCCTTCTGCGCCTCGCTGTGTCCCCATAAAACAAGTAACAGCCACATGTGGGGGCGTTCTGTACTCTGGAGGAATTGCAGAACAAATTGTAACATGGATTTTCTCTTTTTATCTTCTGGATATGTGTAAATTTTAGGGCTAAATGAATGTATAACCGACAAAATTTGCCCATTCTAAATTCACCTCCATTCTGCTTTGATTACTATTACTATCACAAGGGGTTAACAATCTTCCTAAAAGCTGTTTCTGATAGTTTGAGGGGTGCAGATTTGAAAATGGGTTGATTATATAGGGGTTTTTGTAAAATTTCATTCAAAACGGTATTTATCCCCAAAATAGTCAATTCTGAAAATACGGAAAATTGATATGCAATTAGTAAGCCGCGTGACATCAAAATAAATTATCCATAGATATCAAAAATTATGAAAATGTGAAGTAGACATATGGGAAATGTTATTCAGCAAAATCTATTTGCCTGAAAACGCAATGATTTAGAATATTGAAAATGGCAAATTTTAAATAAACGCAAAACTTATCAGCCAACATTTACCACTAAAATGAAGTAGCACATGTGGGGAAAAAACAATCTCAGAATTGCTTCGATAAGTAACAGTGTTCAAAAGTTAGAACCATATGAAGCGACGCTTTACGCCAGAATCCAAAAAATGGGGCTGAGCCTTAAGCTATAAAATAGCCGCGTCCTTAAGAATGGGAGAATGGAGAATGGTATCAAGTTAAATTTATCCATACTCGGGAAGTAATAGATCCCGGCAAGAGACTTAGTCCACTGGCACCAACCAATTCTTACGTAACACTAACAAATAATAAGCTAGGAGTTTACTAATACCAGCCTATGTATGAGCAGAATGGTTATGAAAAAAAATTCTGTAAATGCCACTCTCTTGACCATATGTTATGAAAACAATTGTTTTCTGAATAAAAAGTTACTTCTTTCCACTGCTGCACATCCCACTACAGCCACACCATGCATGCATCCCAACCACACAGTGTAATCGCACCCATGTATTGTGTGTGAGTCATCACAGTTGAAGCTTCTTTGGCTCATTTTAGAGATGCCTGTAAGACATTAGTTGAAACCCCATCTGAATACCACCAAAAGCCCTATGCCAGCAAACTTGCCTGAAATTAATCAAAAAAACTATAGTTTCTTTGACTTTGTGTATTTGACTCCAACAGTTCAATAGATACTGGTGGAAAATTATTAAATTATTAAATACCAATTCCCTTCCCCGCCGGCTCCAGTCTCTTAGTAGATATTGACAAGATGTCAGCTGTTCTCGCTGATCATGGAAATCTCAGTTATTTCAGCTGTTTTCTCCGGTCGACGGTTTTCCAACGGAGACTCTATGAAATGTGGCAGGTTGGGACATTCTTATCATGCATGCCCTCTGGCCAACCCACTCCCACGACATCCCCTGTCACACCCAAAGTGGTATGCAGGATGGAAAAGCCTTAAAACAGGTAGAGATGAGCCAAGGTGGACCAAGCATTATAAATTCCCCCATTATGAAGAGTGGCAGGCTATGCATGCACCTGTGGATAGAGGATAACATAACATTTTGGGTCAACCCCTTTTAACTACTTACTACATTGAAGAATGATCTTAATTTTCATTGGCAATTCAAAATTGATTAAAAGAAAATCTGAAAAGTTGCAGATATTTGATATTGTTTGTATCATTTTCCAGTATGTTTCTTTATCAATTCACTATGGTTTTCTTGATCTCTGCTTGCTGTTATTAATGGAAAGCTTCCTTGTTTACTTCAAGCAGATAAGAATAAGTCCCTGGTCATGTGATGTCACAAAGTACCCGGCTCGTTGTAACATGCAGCTTTGATTAGTCTCTGTGATACTAATGTACCTGCGTGACATCACATGACCGTGGACAGGTATTTATCCACTAGAAGTACACAGTGAATCTTCCTATTGAATGTAAACAAGCAGAGATCTATAAAACTACGGGTAACTGTCACGAAAAGACCACTGGACCATCACTAACGATGACGTAACCCAACACCTGGTACCCGATTTTCACCAGAGCCTACTGCTCCACAGGCGCAACTTTGTCCATGGTGGCGCCAAGGCAAAGTACAAAGTCGTATAGCAGAATCGTAGTTGGGGACATGCAGCTGGCCAGGACAGGCAGCACATGATCAGAGTGGGGGACGTAGCAGAAGGTCAGGACTATCTTGACAGGTCAGCGGCTGGTAAGTGCCAATTAGTGGCAAACTGGCCCTTTAAATTTTACATATTTTGCAAGCCCTAGGAATCAGGAATGCCCGCACCGAGCTGCTGGAGACGCCGTTGGTACCCTAAAAGAGATAAATGAGGCAGAGCGGCACACAGAGGCACATGGGTGCGCCTGCGACCCTAGACAGGGGCACCCGTGACAAGTATATTAGAAAATTGTACAACTTTTCATTTTACACACAATAATATTTATTTGCCAAAACTGTACAACCCCTTTATAGAGTATCAGGATCACTTTTATGTCTCTAAGCATATGGATTGATGCAATACTCTCTCTTTCATACAATTCCTAAAGAAAGATAATTTATTTTTGAAAGTCTGGATAACTTCTTACAAAATGTATTTATTATTAAAGTTCATGTTGAAGCCTGTATACAAATATGCCCTCAAGTTTACAGGACAGACCCAGACATATTATTCACTCCTCCTGACAAAGCTAAAGGTGAAATATGCATCGAGGGTGGTCGGAGGGCGCCGGATCTCCTTCCTCATGCCAGGTCTGTTCTTCCCTGTCTGACCAGTAAGTGTCCAATTAACTGCCAAAATGTATATGCACAAATCTAAGTACAGGCGGTCCCCTACTTAAGGACACCCGACTTACAGACAACCCATAGTTACAGATGAACCCCTCTGCCCCCTGTGACCTCTGGTGAAGCTCTCTGGATGCTTTACTATAGTCCCAGGCTGCAATGATCAGCTGTAAGGTGTCTGTAATGAAGCTTTATTGATAATCCTTGGTCCAATTACAGCAAAAATTGTGAAACTCCAATTGTCACTGGGACAAAAGAAAAAAATTTGGCAAGAACTTCAATTATAAAATATACAGTTTCGACTTACATACAAATTCAACTTAAATACAAACCTCCGGACCCTATCTTGTACGTAACCCGGGGACTGCCTGTAGTCACATTAAAAACATAGGTCTGCAAAAGGTAGACAAGGCCATAGTATACATGAAACACTACATTAAAAAGTAGCCTTAAAGGGACGATGCAGTAGGACTGCATATGCAATATTCTTGTAAGGATGGGCAAAGCGCAATATATATGACTAAGTGTTGGCAAATGTAAAAAGAATTGCCCCCTGTCTATTCAAAAAGTAATGTAGCAATATGAATACCTAGGCAATCCACCTTTTTTTGTCTGTTAAAACCCTCCTTTTCTTGTATATTATTTCAAAATGGATTAAAATTAATTTATTCATGTAAATTTTAAATAAACTTTGGTCTAATACTCTATAACCATTTGTTAGGATATATTTTGGTATAGTCTTAGGACCCATTTTTGAGTGACCTGAGGTATTGATTTATGAAAAGATATTTTTTGGATGAAATATTATTCACTTCAGTAATAAAAAAGAGATTTCACAATATTCTGTCATGAAGTACACATTCAGTTACAGGCATTGGCATTGCTCTTCCCATGTCATCTAGGAATTATATTTTGGAGAATTCTATAGAATATTGCACAATTATCCAATTGTTAGTTTATTACTGCAGTTGCAGACATTGACCAATGTTTCCCTGTCTGCAGCCATGAACATATCCTGAGGGCCTCTATCTTCTATGTTTAGGAAATGAAATTTGGAGAGCAAAAGAGACATGAGATCATGGCTTTCTGCAGGGTGACAGGAAAAGTGTCTCTTCCACTCATCTATTCCCTATTTTTCCCATGGATCAAGCCTGTTGATAGAACTGTCTAAAACAGCACAAGACATCAACAGACAAGAACTCGCCAGTCCTCCTGCTAAAGCCTCAAGAGTGCTGATAAGAGCCTTAGTAGTGGAGCCATCAAAAGGCAACGTCTAGTGCTTTATATCCTTTTCATAACCAGCTTATGCTGAATCATGGCTTAAATCAGCAGATCAACACAGTGGTCTTATCTCTGGTAGACATTTTGAGGGTATATCCAACATTATGCTCTGTACCAACTTATTAAACA
Organism: Engystomops pustulosus; assembly: GCF_040894005.1. Classification (NCBI taxonomy): domain Eukaryota; kingdom Metazoa; phylum Chordata; class Amphibia; order Anura; family Leptodactylidae; genus Engystomops; species Engystomops pustulosus. Next base: position 145,270,092 of record NC_092415.1, read on the forward strand.
GCACATTACTCAACTTCATTATTTAGAAAAGAGTTATTCCATTTACTTGATAGTTCATGGCTTACTCACTGGTAAATACATGAAGGTTCTTAATCTTGGCCCAATTGCAAAATCTGTTTCAAGACCGTATAAACGGTGCATGCTACCAATAGTGCTCTTCTACATTGCAAAGTAGAACATAAGTGGATTAAATAATTGGCTTCTGAAACTGAATGGCGTCTACATAATACATTGTTCTGCCATATTTTCCCTAGTTTTGCCATAACACTGTGCCTAGAAATTATGTTTTTCTAATGAAGCTTATAAATTTAGTATTTATATAAATTTATATAGGCACCTACATCAATTCCAGTATAAGCAAGGTATTTTGCAACCTTTAAACTAACTTGTGAACCAAAATAATAATTACTCATACATCAGGGGTTTGTCTGGGCATGCATTTTTTTAAAGAGTGGTGTGGACTTCTATGGGTGGGGCAAAGAGGGACTTGAAGGGGCGCCGGCCTGGCATGGGTCGTTCCTGCCCACACCTGTGCACCCATTTAGGTTTGAGTGGAAGCAGGTGAATGTGCAATTCTACACCATCAGTTCTCTGAATTATCACTGTGCCTCTGCTGCATAAGCCGGCAGATGCAATGATATAACGCCATCCCGCCTGCCAGCTTCAGAGCGGTACCCAGCAGAAGGAGAGGTGATAACTGCTTCATGAAAACAGAGAGAGGTAAGTACCTGGTGTTTATTATTTTATTGAGCAGGAACAATGGGAAGCTGGGTGGCACCATATGAGGGGCAACAATCTTAGGAAGAGAAGGGGGCACGAAATGAGCATGAGCAGAATATAAGGGATCACAATGTGAAGGGGATCTTGGGAACACAATATGAGCAAGTGCTGGGCACAATATGAAGGGGCCATAGGTTGAGGGGGAACTGTGGGACACAGTATGAGGGGGAGCTGAGGGAGCGCAGTATCTTTTGTCCCTTTTTCTCCTACACAAAAGTCTGGAGGTATGTGATATGCATATATTTATAGTTACAGGCGGTCCCCTACTTAAGAACACTCAACTTACATACGACCCCTAATTACAAACGGACCACTGGATATTGGTAATTTGCTGTACTTTAGTCCTGAGCTACAATAAACAGCCACAACAGTTGTCACTGGTGTCTGTAATGAAGCTTTAGTGTTAATCCTGGTTCTTATGACAATCCAACATTTTTAAAATCCAATTGTCACAGAGACCAAAAAAGTTCTGGCTGGGATTACAATGATAAAATATACAATTCCGACTTACATACAAATTCAACTTAAGAACAAACCTACAGACCCTATCTGTACTGAATATGAATCCTGAATTTTCCCATAAACATTATTAACAAAGATTTTCAGGAGGATTTCAATTCATATAGAGTATATATTCCAGTTTAAGCAAGGTACAGGCGGTCACCTACTTAAGAACACTCGACTTACATACGACCCCTAATTACAAACGGACCTCTGGATATTGATAATTTATGATGCTTTAGTCCTAGGCTACATTGATCAGCTATAACAGTTATCACAGGTGTCTGTAATGAAGCTTTAGTGTTAATATTGATTCTCATGACAACCCAACCTTTTTAAAATCCAATTGTGGCAGAGACCAAAAAAGTTCTGGCTGGGATTACAATGATAAAATATAGAGTTTCGACTTACATACAAATTCAACTTAAGAACAAACCTACAGACCCTATCTTGTATGTAACCCAGGGACTGCTTGTATCTTGAAACGATTAAACTAGCTTGTGAACCAAAGATAATCACTCGTAATTAAAGGATTTTTTCAGTATTTTAATTTTTGGTGTGGAAGCCTGTGGGTATGCATGGAGGTGCTTGAAGGTGGTGTACCTTCCCCAAGCCTGCACACTGGCCATAACCTGGTTAAAGTGCAATTCTATGCTATAGAGGGCCTGATGTGGAATTGTACACTGGCAGAGCTGCCTGGCACGTACAGTAGGGGGCTGGAGTCTCCTGATATATCCAGCATGGTGGAAGGAAACAAAGCGCTAACATATGATAAATTCCCCACCATATGTTTAGAATGTAGGAAACTTCATCTACAAACCCATATTGTTAGTTTACATATGAGCCAGGCATTAAAAAAAACTTGCTATTTTTCAATAACCTGTAATGTCATGCCATAAAAATAAGAACAATTATTTTAAAGCTTATTATATAGTTATTACTATATGACTACAGTTTCCAGTAAACACTAAAGCTGAAGGATTGCAGGAATAAAACTTAAAGTACCTTCTGCTTTCTATACTGTTACTAAGATACAATGAAACAATCAAATGAAGTCGAAATTGAATCTGCTTGCCATAAATTATATGAAATAGTGTAAAAAGCATATCATGTTATTAGGGCCATCTGCATTTCTTCACAACAAATTTCACTTGGCCCTAATAATGTGATATGATTATCCAATCTGGAATCCATCACTTTCTATTTGCACTTCAAGTAAATCTGCCTGGGAAATTTCCTAAAGGCAGAGATGAACATTTCTGCAGTGCTATGCTATCATAAACTTTACAAATACTAATATATATATACTTTTTTGGGCAATATGGAAAAACATATACTAATTTCAACTGTTTTGCACAGGACTGGTGGTACATGTTCACAATTATTGCAAGATGATTGCAAGATGTCTTGCAGCCAAATGAAGACCACATAACTGATGTCTAGTAATGGATGGACCCGAACTGCAAAGTTCAGGTCTAGAGATGAGCGAACATGCTCGTCCGAGCTTGATGCTCGGTCGAGCATTAGGGTACTCGAAACTGCTCGTTGCTCGGACGAATTCTTCGCCCGCTCGAGAAAATGGCAGCTCCCGCCGTTTTGCTTTTTGGCGGCCAGAAACAGAGCCAATCACAAGCCAGGAGACTCTGCACTCCACCCAGCATGACGTGGTACCCTTACACGTCGATAGCAGTGGTTGGCTGGCCAGATCAGGTGACCCTGGGATAGACTAGCCGCTGCCCGCGCTGCTCGGATCATTCTGTGTCTGGATGCCGCTAGGGAGAGAGCTGCTGCTGGTCAGGGAAAGCGTTAGGGTGTTCTATTAGCTTACTGTTAGGCAGGAGTGATTCTCAAAGAACCCAACAGCCCTTCTTAGGGCTACAATAACGTTCTACTTTTTTAATTTTAATTTGCATCTAGTACCATTTTGTGAGGAATTAGCAGGGGGACTTGCTACCGTTGTGTTTAGCTCTTAGTGGCACACATATCCATAGCAAAGACCGAAGTGGGAAAATTTAGTAGGGGTTGGATTTCAATTAGGCACTAACTCAGTGTCATCTCATCTGGCATAGTAGTGTGCTTTGATACTTGGCTAGAAAATAGCCATAGGAGAATACAAAGAGCTTACTTACGCATACAGTAGCGTTCTATATATTTGATTTCTGGTTGATCTGCTGGTGGCTGTACTTTCTGCAGTGCATGTACTAGCCAATTCTGAGCAATTTGTAGTGAGACTTGCGACCGCTGTGTTCTGCGCTTAGTGACGCACATATCCATAGCAAAGACCGAAGTGGGAAAATTTAGTAGGGGTTGGATTTCAATTAGGCACTAACTCAGTGTCATCTCATCTGGCATAGTAGTGTGCTTTGATACTTGGCTAGAAAATAGCCATAGGAGAATACAAAGAGCTTACTTACGCATACAGTAGCGTTCTATATATTTGATTTCTGGTTGATCTGCTGGTGGCTGTACTTTCTGCAGTGCATGTACTAGCCAATTCTGAGCAATTTGTAGTGAGACTTGCGACCGCTGTGTTCTGCGCTTAGTGACGCACATATCCATAGCAAAGACCGAAGTGGGAAAATTTAGTAGGGGTTGGATTTCAATTAGGCACTAACTCAGTGTCATCTCATCTGGCATAGTAGTGTGCTTTGATACTTGGCTAGAAAATAGCCATAGGAGAATACAAAGAGCTTACTTACGCATACAGTAGCGTTCTATATATTTGATTTCTGGTTGATCTGCTGGTGGCTGTACTTTCTGCAGTGCATGTACTAGCCAATTCTGAGCAATTTGTAGTGAGACTTGCGACCGCTGTGTTCTGCGCTTAGTGACGCACATATCCATAGCAAAGACCGAAGTGGGAAAATTTAGTAGGGGTTGGATTTCAATTAGGCACTAACTCAGTGTCATCTCATCTGGCATAGTAGTGTGCTTTGATACTTGGCTAGAAAATAGCCATAGCAATAGGATAGCATTGTTTGGTTTTAAAAACTCAAAAAAAAACAAAAAACACAAAAAAAAAAAAAAAACACAAAAAAACCCAAAAAAAAGTAAAAAAAAAAAAAAAGTTATAACTCTCATTTTAAAAATGTTTAACCCGAGGGCTAGGGGTAGAGGACGAGGGCGGGGACGTGGGCGTCCAACTACTGCAGGGGTCAGAGGCCGTGGTCCTGGGCGGGGTGAGACACCACCTGCTGATGAGGGAGCAGGGGAACGCCGCAGAGCTACACTCCCTAGGTTCATGTCTGAAGTTACTGGGACTCGTGGTAGAGCACTGTTGAGGCCAGAACAGTGCGAACAGGTGATGTCGTGGATTGCTGACAATGCTTCGAGCAATTTGTCCACCACCAGTCAGTCTTCCACGCAGTCCACCCATGTCACCGAAATCGCCACTCCTCCAGCTCCTGCACCTCAGCCTCCTCCCCCCCAGTCTGCCCCCTCCCAGGAAAATTTGGCATTTGAACCGGCATACTCTGAGGAACTGTTTTCTGGACCCTTCCCACAGTCACAAACCACTTGTCCGGTTGCTGCTGAGCAATTTTCCGATGCCCAGGTTTTCCAACAGTCACAGTCTGTGGGTGATGATGACCTTCTTGACGTAGTGGAAGTGTGTAAAGAGGTGTCCGACGATGAGGAGACACGGTTGTCAGACAGTGGGGAAGTTGTTGTCAGGGCAGGAAGTCCGAGGGGGGAGCAGACTGAGGGATCGGAGGATGATGAGGTGACAGACCCAAGCTGGGTTGAGAGGCCGGGTGAACACAGTGCTTCTGAGACGGAGGAGAGTCCTCGACCAGAACAGGTTGGAAGAGGCAGTGGTGGGGCCAGACGGAGAGGCAGGGCCAGAGCTGGTGCATCAGCGCCAAATGTGTCAACTAGTGAAGCTCCCGTGGCGAGGGCTCCTGCGGCGAGGGCTAGATCTTCAGAAGTCTGGAGGTTCTTTAAGGAAACACCGGATGACCGACGGACTGTGGTGTGCAACATTTGCCAAACCAGGCTCAGCAGGGGTTCCACCACTACTAGCTTAACTACCACCAGTATGCGCAGGCATATGAATGCTAAACACCCCACTCAGTGGCAACAAGCCCGTTCACCTCCGGCCGTGCACACCACTGCTCCTTCCCCTGTGTCAGCTGCTAGTCAGCCCCCTGCCCAGGACCCTGCCACAAAAACCCCATCGTCGCCTCCACGATCCTCCACAGCATCCACCAGCGTTCAGCTCTCCATACCCCAGACGCTGGAGCGGAAACGCAAATATAGTGCAACCCACCCGCACGCCCAAGCCCTTAATGTGCACATCTCCAGATTGCTTAGCCTGGAGATGCTGCCCTATAGGCTAGTAGAGACCGAGGCCTTTCGCAACCTCATGGCGGCGGCCGCCCCTCGGTATTCGGTCCCCAGCCGCCACTACTTTTCCCGATGTGCCGTCCCAGCCCTGCACCAGCACGTGTCAGACAACATCATCCGTGCCCTGACCAACGCCGTTTCTGACAAGGTCCACCTGACCACGGACACGTGGACGAGTGCTGCCGGGCAGGGCCACTATATATCGCTGACGGCACATTGGGTTAACTTGGTGGAGACTGGGACCGAGTCTGACACTGGGGCTGCTCATATACTGCCGACGCCGAGGATTGCGGGGCCTACCTCGGTCCAGGTGTTTCAGGCCTACTATGCCTCCTCCTCCTCCCACCCCTCCTCCACCTCCTCCTCCGAACTACCATCCGTGGGCACGGCGCCATCAGTCGGTAGCTCTAGGCACAGCAGCAGTGCCGTCGCTAAGCGACAGCAGGCGGTGCTCAAACTGCTGAGCCTAGGCGACAAAAGGCACACCGCCCAAGAGCTATTACAGGGCATCACGGCGCAGACTGATCTGTGGCTGGCACCGCTGAACCTCAAGCCGGGAATGGTTGTGTGTGACAACGGCCGTAACCTGGTGGCGGCTCTGCAACTCGGCAGACTGACACATGTGCCATGCCTGGCCCATGTGTTAAATCTGATAGTTCAGCGTTTCCTCAAGACATACCCCAATCTGTCTGATTTGCTCACGAAGGTGCGCCGCATCTGTGCGCATTTCAGGAAGTCCAGCCCAGATGCTGCCACTCTCAGGGCAGCGCAGCGCCGCCTCCAACTGCCCGCTCACCGACTGTTGTGCGACGTGCCCACGAGGTGGAATTCAACACTGACCATGTTATCCAGAGTTTACCAGCAGCGCAGAGCGATTGTAGACTGCCAGATGTCAACTTCCACCAGAACTGGTAGTCAGGTCAGTCAGCATGAAGTCGGAAGCTTTGCGCTCGTCACAAGAGACAGGGGAAGAATATTCCCTTGTTGATAGCCAAAGCACCCTCAGGTCTGTTTCTCAGCGCATATCGGAGGAGGTGGAGGTGGAGGAGGATGAGGAGGAAGAGGAGGAGAATGTTGGTGAGACACAAGAGGGGACCATTGTTGAGTCCTTTACTGTTCAGCGTGTATGGGCAGAAGAAGAGGAGTTGGAGGAGTTGGAGGAGGAGGAAATGGACAGTCAGGCCAGTGAGGGGAGTGAATTCTTACGCGTTGGTACTCTGGCGCATATGGCAGATTACATGCTAGGCTGCCTATCCCGTGACCCTCGCGTTCAAAGAATTTATTCCAGCACCGATTACTGGGTGTTCACTCTCCTGGACCCACGGTACAAGCAAAATCTTTCCACTCTCATCCCTGCAGAGGAAAGGAGTGTGAGAATGCATGAATACCAGCAGGCCCTGGTGCACAAGCTGAAACAGTATTTCCCTTCTGACAGCGCTAGCGGCAGAGTGCGTAGTTCTGCGGGACAAGTAGCGAGGGAGAGTAGGCGAGCAGGCAGCTTGTCCAGCACTGGCAAGGGTACGCTTTACAAGGCTTTTGCCAGCTTTATGTCACCCCAGCAAGACACTGTCACCTGTCCCCAGTCTCGGCAGAGTAGGGCTGATCTTTACAGAAAGATGGTGAGGGAGTACGTAGCTGACCATACCATCGTCCTAAATGATCACACAGCTCCCTACAACTACTGGGTTTCAAAGCTGGACATGTGGCACGAACTGGCGCTGTACGCCTTGGAGGTTCTTGCCTGCCCTGCCGCTAGCGTCTTGTCCGAGCGGGTTTTCAGTGCAGCTGGTGGCATCATCACCGATAAGCGTACACGCCTGTCGACTGACAGCGCTGACAGGCTGACGCTTATTAAAATGAATAAAGGCTGGATTTCTCAGAATTTCCAATCTCCACCAGGTGAAGGAAGCTCAACCTGAATAATTGATCCACTCCTCCTCCTCCTCATTTTCCTCCTTCTCCTCCTCTTTGTACAGTAAAGCAGAGGAAACTGGCTATTTTTTGACAGGGCCCACTGGCTCTTGCTATAGTACTTCATGCATTTAATTTTTCTGGAGGGCCACCTACCCGGTCCTCTGTTTGAAACAATTTTTGTGAGTGCCACATACAGGCACTCAATCTATTCCATTTTACTGCAGGGCCACCTACCTGCTCCTCTGGTTTGAAACATTTTTGGGACTGCCACATACAGGCACTCAATCTATTCCATTTTACTGGAGGGCCACCTACCTGCTCCTCTGGTTTGAAAAATTTTTGGGACTGCCACATACAGGCACTCAATCTATTCCATTTTACTGCAGGGCCACCTACCTGCTCCTCTGGTTTGAAACATTTTTGGGACTGCCACATACAGGCACTCAATCTATTCCATTTTACTGGAGGGCCACCTACCTGCTCCTCTGGTTTGAAAAATGTTTGGGACTGCCACATACAGGCACTATCCAAATTAAATTGTCTCCATAGCAGCCTCCACACGTTGTCTCCATTGCTACCTCCAAAAGTCGTCCATATAGCTGCCTCCATACATCGTCCCTTTATCAAACGAGGTGTGTCAGGCAGAAATTTGGGTTGTTTTCATGGATTCCACATCAAAGTTGTTAACTTTGTCGCCACCCTGCTGTGTTATCCACAAAATATACTGGCAAACTTTTACCATTTAGGGATATTATTTCAGCGCTTCTTGCGCATCTGTTTACATTCCCCTCACCCGGCATATCCTAAACTTATAAGAACGCTACTACACTTGATCTTATACAAAAGGTTCTTAGAAGTGCTGTTTGGGGAGTAGCCTAGAGACAGGGGCTTGAATTGGCGAAAGCTCGCCTGGCAGCGGAGCGCCAGCTCCATGCGCATCATGCGCTTCTTGCGCATCTGTTTACATTCCCCTCACCCGCCATATCCCAAACTTATAAGAACGCTACTACACTTAACTTGGTGCAGGCTGGGACCGAGTCTGACCCTGGGGCTGGTCATATACTGCCGACGCAGAGAATTGCGGGGCCTACCTCGGTCCAGGTCTCAAAGGCCTACTATACCTCCTCCCACCCCTCCTCCACCTCCTCCTCCTCCGAATTACCATCCGTGGGCATGGCGCCATCAGTCGGTAGCTCTAGGCACAGCAGCAGTGCCGTCGCTAAGCGACAGCAGGCGGTGCTGAAACTGCTGAGCCTAGGCGATAAAAGGCACACCGCCCAAGAGCTATTACAGGGCATTCCACATCAAAGTTGTTAACTTTGTCGCCACCCTGCTGTGTAATCCACAAAATATACTTGCAAACTTTTACCATTTAGGGATATTATTTCAGCGCTTCTTGCGCATCTGTTTACATTCCCCTCACCCGCCATATCCTAAACTTATAAGAACGCTACTACACTTGATCTTATACAAAAGGTTCTTAGAAGTGCTGTTTGGGGAGTAGCCTAGAGACAGGGGCTTGGATTGGCAAAAGCTCGCCTGGCTGCAGAGCGCCAGCTCCATCCCAAGATCCAACTAACATAGTTGCAGCACCTTTAATCTACTACTAGTTCACTGCCTCCATAATAATAATAATAATAATCTTTATTTATATAGCGTCATCATATTCTGTAGCGCTTTACAAATCATAGGAAACAAATACAAATGTAATGTAACAGAGCACAACATTTGTATGGAACAACAGGAGTGAGGTCCCTGCTCGCCAGAGCTTACGGTTTATGAAGATGATGGGGTAACACGAGGTAAAAGAATATTTAATGGTCAAGCCATTCTTCTTAGGGAATAGAAAAAAATATAATAAATGGAATTGCTGTCGCTTGAACCACTCAGCCGTCATCTTATATACCAGGTCCAGGGTGAATGGGACTGCAGAGAAGTCTGGTGCCTGTTGGTTGCTGGATAACAGATGGGAGGACGACACAGGACGGGTTAGTAGAAGAGTTAAAACTTCATGCAGTTAATGAGTGTTATAGGCTTGCCTAAAGAAAAGGGTTTTAAGAGCACGTTTGAAACTTTGGAGGTTAGGTATTAGTCTGATAGTCCAGGGCAGAGCATTCCATAGAATTGGTGCAGCTCTAGAGAAGTCTTGGAGACGCGAGTGGGAGGTCCGCACTAGGGTAGAGGTTAATCTAAGATCACTGGCGGATCTAAGAGCACGGGTTGGGCGATAGACTGAGATAAGAGAGGAGAGGTAGGGGGGTGCAGCATTATACAGAGCTTTATGGATGAGGGTTATTATTATTTTAAACTGTATTCGAAAGGAGACTGGCAGCCAGTGCAGCGACTGGCATGAACTGTAAGCATACATGGTCCCCTTATCAAACGAGCTGTGTCAGGCAGAATTTTGGGTTGTTTTCATGGCTTCCATGTTAACTTTGTCGCCACCCTGCTGTGTAATCCACAAAATATACTGGCAAACTTTTATCATGTACCGATATTATTTGAGCGCTTCTTGCTCACCTCCTTTGGTTCCTCTCTGACACCCATTGGTTTGAAGCCTGAGTCCAATTAGGGTATGTCGCCATGCCACTCTCTAGCCTGCTGCCGCTGCCTCTGCCTCTGCATGCCGTCCCCTATAGTGTCAGGGTCAATTATTGGATGTTTTACATGCTATCTAGCTTCATTCTGTCACTCTGTCATGGCCATGCTGTTGCCCATAATTTCGGCATAATGGTGCGATTAAGCAGCCTCAGAGGCATCCATGCATGCTGCCCCTGCTGTTTCCTGTCCATTTCCGTGGTGTTTCCATCCTTTTCTGAGGTTCCCAGGTGTTTGGCCAAGCTTCCCTGTGCAGAGCCTTGGTCCCCTTGAAAAATGCTCGAGTCTCCCATTGACTTCAATGGGGTTCGTTATTCGAGACGAGCACTCGAGCATCGGGAAAAGTTCGTCTCGAATAACGAGTACCCGAGCATTTTAGTGTTCGCTCATCTCTATTCAGGTCCATACCAAATTTCACAGGCTTGGTGCCCACAGACCCAGAGCTTGAACATTAGTCAATATTTGGGATCCATGTCTGTGTTTAGGAAAAACACAAAGCTGTCTGATTGACTTCTAAAGCAGCCAATCAATCAGCTTCCATCCCCTTAGCAACCACTGCCATGTCCCTGTAGGAATGCCTGTTATTGTCTGGGCTGGATATCTGCAGTATAAGAGCAGGGTCACATGTCCAGACACTATTACACATAGCAGATAGAGTTAGGGAGAGCTTGCTATGCATCACAGAATCAGTAAGATAGGCAGGCACTTATGCAACAGCAACATTTGCCCTGGCCAGGGCACTATAGAAGAGGTTACTATTACTAGGGACAGGTGTAAAACTAAAATAATTGCTGTTTTAATATTGTGCCATTTTTTTGTAGGCTTGGATTTTACGGATTTCACTGTACGCCTCAAATGACATGTCTACTTTATTCTTTGGGTCAGTATGATTACGGGGATAACAAATTTATATAGGTTTTATAAGGTTTTCATACATTTAAAAAAATTAAAACCTCCTGTACAAAAATTCTTGGGGGGATTTTGCCATCTTCTGGGGCTAATAACTTTTTTAATACTTTGGTGTATGGAGCTGTGGGTGGTGTCATTTTTTTTTTTTGCGGATTTTGATGACGTTTACAATGTTATCATTTTTAGGACTGTGCGACCTTTTGATCATTTTTTATAGAATTTAAAAAAATTTTTAAATGGCAAAAAGTGCCATTTTCGATTTTTGGGCGCGATTTTCCGTTACGGGGTTAAACACAGTGAAAAACCGTTATCATATTTTGATAGGTCGGGCATTTTCAGACGCGGCGATACCTAATGTGTTTATGATTTTCACTGTTTATTTATATTTATATCAGTTCTAGGGCAGACGGGTGATTTGAGTTTTTAGGGTTTTTTATTATATTTTTTTTAACTTTTTTTAATTTTTATTTTTACTGTATTTCAGACTCCCAAGGGTACATTAACCCTAGGTTGTCTGTAAGATCCTATCATATACTGCCATACTACAGTATGGCAGTATATGGGGATTTTACTCCTCATACATTACAATGTGCTGATACTTGGTGGTGGAAGTATATGTGCCATCCCCACATTATTCCATTGGGAAGAGAACATTATTCCAAAGAGAAGTAACATGCTTACTTGTCCACGTATCAGTTGTGATGTGAACCTCCTGACTAATGGCATTGCATAGTGCACCCCTTATTTTCCCTGTTGGTGCTAGTTGGGGATGGCCTGCTTAGGGAAATAGTGGCAGCTGGGAATGATAACATTTTTAAAGCTTTTATAAAGGCCAACAATATTGTCCCAGTGAGGATTAGGGCTTGTGGGAGATATTAGTCAACTTCCACTGTCTCTCCGTTGTTTGGGGAAAAGAAAGTTGAACCCTTCCCTCCGATGGTGTGGACAGACTTGGTGGTGGTGGTGTCACATCGTCCCTTTGCAGGAAGACAGGTGGCCTTGTCACTCAGGAGGTGGTGGTAGAGGCTTACACAACAAAGCAGCAGAAAGTGTGGTTGCTTGGTTGGCTAGGTGATTGACTAAGGGTTCCCCTAAAAGTGCCTTATCACATAGGTATCCTACTTCTTAGATGGGCAATTTTCGTTTAAATTCCATGGGGAAATTCAGTGGCCAATTTTTCAGAAAATTACTGAATAGTTTGTATTGAAATAGCAAAGTGCTATTCCTGTAATACACAGGTATGCTGGCTCCTCTGCAATAACAACAGCTTTCTATTGCCAATCTTCTCCCTGGCTTATAGATAGCAATGAAAAGAAAGCTTATGAAAAAAAAATAGCTTATGGTAGATCTAAATACAGTGTACAAATATCTGAACTTTCTAATGATCTTTTTACAATTAAATTTGCATAGCTGGCAAGGAGACATCCTCTCACCCGGGAGAAAAGACAGTTTCACTCTCATTGTAGAAGTGGATTCTCTATTTTTACAGTGGCTGAAACTCTATGCCACAAGATAATATGATGTTACTATATCGGATGAACAAGGATCCCTTTCTTAAAGGTAAAAATTACACAGGTTACAGTTGCTATTTTTGTTTTTATTTTGGGGTATTGATCCAACAATGTATTCTGATTGATGTAAAAAGATTCAGCTTCATATGTTTTGTACTTTTTGGATCAACATGGTAGAATTATTGATGTTAGTATAGCGAACATCTAACAGCCCAACATCAAACAGTTTTTATGAATTCAGTTTTACTAAGATATCCTTTAAAAATGTGTTACTCAGTTCTAAGGAACCTTTTTTCAAATAATTGTGAATGTTAAAGCTTGTTGTCAGGTGCTGAGTGAAAATAATGTGACATGTTGTAAATATATATAAATATATGTATTAAACTGCTTTTGCGTATAGAAAGAGTACATATGGGAAATATAATCTGATAGATACACATGATGAAGATTACTCACATTCCAGTTCCACACTTCTATCCCCACAAATTAGAAGAAGCATTTCACACTGACATCTACTTTCCATTGGAAAAAAGTATATTTTACAGACCACCCAAGAGACCAAAATAAAGATAATGCTCAAGTACGCACCAATTTATTTGTACTGAAAATAAAGACTTTCCTTCATGATTGCAAAATGAAGTTCTATTCGTCTTTTTACAAACAATTAAGACCTTTTTGACACGTTTTGAGCTGTAAGTACCACATCTGTTACTGACAACAGACCTAGATAGTACCTAATATTTACTGTCATCATGAGATTAATGTGAGATGTTTACATAGTAGGGGTTTAAATAAATAACTCTTCTTAATTCCTGGTATTTGCAAACCTTCCCAAACAATACAGTATGTGTTGCTAAGATTTTCCATGTAAAGTTATGCCTTATTCAAACATTATAGTTTATAATGTGTTTTCTTAGCAAAAATCTGCAGTGGTAAAGGCATGTAACCACCTTATGTGCAACTGTAAGGTATCTCCATGAGCACTGATTCTTAGGGGATGGTTCTCTGCAGTGCTGCATTGTATAGGTTTTGCTTTCTAATGGATTCAGGTGGAATCTTTGTATGTCTCCCTATAAAATTATAGACCCATAGTATGCTGTATTGTTGATCCATAAATCACTAATATGACTGTTGAAATTTTATGGTTTTGATTGTATAGCTAAAGCAGAATTTAATGTGTGAACAAACATGAGATGCAATATTATTGTTATTTAATACATCACCATAAAGTGAATATGACCTTACACAACATCTCCATATATTCAATATGTAGGCATATAACCTCACATCGCCATATATTCGATAAATATTCTCAATATATCTCCATACATTGTACCCTAACACAACTCAATTTACATAAATGCCTTTCCTGATCTTTTATTGTAGGCTTGACATCATGGTGTCTCCATTGCCTCCACCGTAGAATCCATTGTCACTCCTCCATTCTTCACTACATTTGTCATGACCCCTTTACTAGTGCACACTGCTACATCAGAAAAAATCAGGGGCATAATAATTCTTATTAGCAACCACCCCAATACATCCACCCCAAATATCTACTTGCTAATGTCGAAAGCAATAGCTATAGAGAATACAGGAGAAATAAATATGTATTACATCCAGTGGCTGCAGGTGAAATGTCCGTGAATTGTAGTTGTTCTCTGTCCTCATTAGAACCATCATCACCATTTCTCCTCTTCCAAACATATGACATTCCTGTGGAGTTTGCTGCAATAAACTGTCCCATTTTACTGTTCATCCTGCTCCCGGAACAAGGTCATCCTACTACTATCCATAAGACTATACCCTTAAATACTGTTATGGTGCTATACAGAAAGCCCACTAGAGATAGAGATACTAATACACATATAATGGGTCATAAAATCCTGGAAAATGCCCCCCATCCTGGAAAATGCCCCTGCACTGTAAAATATCCTCTTTGTAATCCCTGCAAAGTATAATACCCTCCATTGTGGGCACTACACTTTATAATATACTGGATATCATAATAATATTAATGCACCCTCATTATGGACCTCTCACTTCATAGTGCCACCTATATGTGTTCCCACCTAATAATGCCCCCTCAATAATGACCTAAACAGATAGTGGTCGTGCTTGCATCGCAAACTCATTCATTTAGCTTGGTTACAGAAGGGAGTCAGAGGACTACAGTTTCCGATATGAGCTTCAGTATCATTTAGTTGCAGAACAATATAGTCATAGCCACTGGCCCACATATATCAAAAACAGTGCAAACTGTACTAGAAAGAAAGAATGTGTAGTGTGAAGTCCGACCGAAAACTGGCGTAAGGACCATAGTAAATGAGTCCCATTGTGTCTAAAACTGAGAATGCTTCTTTCTATTAATTAAAAATTAAAATTCAACCGGGCTTCTCAAAATCAGTTATTCAGAATGTCATACAAAAGACAAAAGTCTCTTTGTAATCTGAACAAACTGATCATTAAGGCATCGAACTGATCAAAGAGAAGTGAACCTGCTCTTCTCTGCACTGGGATTAACCTAGTCACATAGACAGGAAATGATCATGAAAAATATACAGAGAATGAAATGGACATTATTAACATAGTTATGTTGTGTTCAGTATTCATAGTATCATAGTTAAAAAGGTTAGAAAAAGACATCATTCGATCAAGTCCAAATGAGTTGATCCATAAGAAAGCAAAATCCCTGCAAAGCTGATGCCAATTGGCCCAAAGTAGGGAAAAATTACTTCCCGACCCCTTATATGGATAACTCCCATCCACATTACTTCCATAAACAAAGATTGTAATGGAAAAAGTCATGAGCAAATATTACTTCTTTCTATTAGAGATGAGCGAACATACTCGTCCGAGCTTGATGCTCGTTCGAGCATTAGCGTACTCGAAACTGCTCGTTGCTCGGACGAGTATTTCGCCAGCTCGAGAAAATGGCATCTCCCGCCGTTTTGCTTTTTGGCGGCCAGAAACAGAGCCATTCACAAGCCAGGAGACTCTGCACTCCACCCAGCATGACGTGGTACCCTTACACGTCGATAGCAGTGGTTGGCTGGCCAGATCAGGTGACCCTGGAATAGACTAGCCCCTGCCCGCGCTGCTCGCGTCATTCTCTGTCTGGGAGAGAGCTGCTGCTGGTCAGGGAAAGCGTTAGGGTGTTCTATTAGAATAGTGTTAGGCAGGAGTGATTCTACAAGAACCCAAAGTCCTTCTTAGGGCTACAATAACGTTTTATTTTCCTTTTTTTTGGTTTGCTTGTGGCTGGGCTTGCTGCTATTAGTAGTGCAGCTAGTACCATATTGTGAGTAATTTGCAGGGAGACTTGTGTTTAGCTCTTAGTGACACACATATCCACCTCAAACACCAAAGTGGGACAATTTATTAGGGGTTTGATTTGAATTAGGCAGAGTTTGCTGATTTTTTTTTTTACGTTTATTTCTTTTTAGAACTCACAGTAATCTGCCAAAGCAGTGTGCTTTGAGTGTGGGCTAGAAAATAGCCATAGGAGAACGACAACGGCTTATTAGGCCTACAATAGCGTTATATTTTCCTTTTTTTTTGGTTTGCTTGTGACTGGGCTTGCTGGCATTAGTAGTGCAGCTAGTACCATATTGTGAGTAATTTGCAGGGAGACTTGTGTTTAGCTCTTAGTGACACACATATCCACCTCAAACACCGAAGTGGGACAATTTATTAGGGGTTTGATTTGAATTAGGCACAGTCTGCTGATTTATTTATTTTTTACGTTTATTTCTCTTATAACTCAAAGTCATCTGGCACAGCACAAAATCCAGTTGTGTGCTGTCAGTGTAGGTTAGAAACTAGCCATAGCAATAGGATAGCATCGTTTTGTTTAAAAAAAAACACAAAAGACACACACAAAAAAAAAGTGAAGTTTACACTTTAATTTTGAAAATGTTTAACCCGAGGGTTAGGGGTAGAGGACGAGGGCGTGGACGTGGGCGTCCAACTACTGCAGGGGTCAGAGGCCGTGGTCCTGGGCGGGGTGAGACACCACCTGCTGATGAGGGAGCAGGGGAACGCCGCAGAGCTACACTCCCTAGGTTCATCATGTCTCAAGTTACTGGGACTCGTGGTAGAGCACTGTTGAGGCCAGAACAGTGCGAAGAGGTGATGTCTAGATTGCGGACAATGCTTCTAGCCATTTGTCCACCAGTCAGTCTTCCACGCAGTCCACCCATGTCACCGAAATCAGCACTCCTCCTGCTCCTCCACCTCAGCATCCTTCCCCCCAGTCTGCCCCCTCCCAGCAAAATTTGGCATTTGAACCGTCATACTCTGAGGAACTGTTTTCTGGACCCTTCCCACAGTCACAAACCACTTGTCCGGTTGCTGCTGAGCAATTTTCCGATGCCCAGGTTTTCCACCGGTCGCAGTCTGTGGGTGATGATGACATTATTGACGTAGTGGAAGAAGTGTGTAAAGAGGTGTCAGACGATGAGGAGACACGGTTGTCAGAAAGTGGTGAAGTTGTTGTCAGGGCAGGAAGTCCGAGGGGGGAGCAGACTGAGGGATCGGAGGATGATGAGGTGACAGACCCAAGCTGGGTTGATAGGCCGGGTGAACACAGTGCTTCTGAGACGGAGGCGAGTCCTATAGCAGAACAGGTTGGAAGAGGCAGTGGTGGGGCCAGACGGAGAGGCAGGGCCAGAGCTGGTGCATCAGCGCCAAATGTTGCCCGTAGTCAAGCTCCCGTGGCGAGGGCTAGATTTTCAGAAGTCTGGAGGTTCTTTAAAGAAACACCGGATGACCGACGGACTGTGGTGTGCAACCTTTGCCAAACCAGGATCAGCAGGGGTTCCACCACTACTAGCTTAACTACCACCAGTATGCGCAGGCATATGAATGCTAAACACCCCACTCAATGGCACCAAGCCCGTTCACCTCCGGCCGGGCACAACACTGCTCCTTCCCCTGTGTCATCTGCTAGTCAGCCCCCTGCCCAGGACCACGGCCCAAACACCTCCCGTGCGAAAACCCCATCTTCGCCTCCACGATCCTCCACAGCATCCACCAGCGTGCAGCTCTCCATACCCCAGACGCTGGAGCGCAAAAGGAAGTATAGCGCAACCCACCCACACGCCCAAGCCCTCAACGTCCACATCTCCAAGTTGCTTAGCCTGGAGATGCTGCCCTATAGGCTGGTAGAGACTGAGGCCTTTCGAAACCTCATGGCGGCGGCCGCCCCTCGGTATTCGGTCCCCAGCCGCCACTACTTTTCCCGATGTGCCGTCCCAGCCCTGCACAAGCATGTGTCAGAGAACATCATCCGTGCCCTGACCAACGCCGTTTCTGACAAGGTCCACCTGACCACGGACACGTGGACGAGTGCTGCCGGGCAGGGCCACTATATATCGCTGACGGCACATTGGGTTAACTTGGTGGAGGCTGGGACCAAGTCTGAACTTATAAGAACGCTACTACACTACACAGGTTCTTAGAAGTGCTGTTTGGGGAGTAGCCTAGAGACAGGGGCTTGGATTGGCGAAAGCTCGCCTGGCAGCGGAGCGCCAGCTCCATCTCAAGATCCAACTAACATAGTTTTAACTGCAGCACCTTTAATCTACTACTAGTTCACTGACTCCATACATGGTCCCCTTATCAAACGAGCTGTGTCAGGCAGAATTTTGGGTTGTTTTCATGGCTTCCACATCAAACTTGTTAACTTTGTTGCCATCCTGCTGTGTAATCCACAAAATATACTGGCAAACTTTTATCATTTACCGATATTATTTCAGCGCTTCTTGCGCATCTGTTTACATTCCCCTCACCCGCCATATCCCAAACTTATAAGAACGCTACTACACTTGATCTTATACAAAAGGTTCTTAGAAGTGCTGTTTGGGGAGTAGCCGAGAGACAGGGGCTTGGATAGGCGAAAGCTCGCCTGGCAGCGGAGCGCCAGCTCCATCCCAAGATCCAACTAACATAGTTTTAGCTGCAGCACCTTTAATCTACTACTAGTTCACTGCCTCCATACATCGTCCCCTTATCAAACGAGCTGTGTCAGGCAGAATTTTCAGGTGTTTCACCAGATACATAGAGGAACTCGGCCCATCTGTCGCCGCCATGCTGGAGACCTGAAGTTGCAATCATAGCAGCGCAATATGAATGCCCCATACTGTCGCTCTTAATCATGGAACCATTTCCGTAAAAACAATTAAAAATAGAACCACTATGCTATTCCATTATTCCTAGGTGAAATATTCAAACGACCCGGCCTGCTTTGAAAATTATAATTTTTTCAAAGTAAACGCTTCTGGCCCCCAGGCCCATTTTGGGTGGGGAGGAGCCGAGAGACAGGGGCTTGGACAGGCGAAAGCTCGCCTGGCAGTGGACCGCAAGCTCCATCACAAGATTAGGCAGCCTCAGAGGCATCCATGGATGCTGCCCCTGCTGTTTCCTGTCCATTTTGCCTCCACGATCCTCCACAACGTCCACCAATGTCTCATTTCAACTCTCTATACCCCAGACGCTGGATCACGAGAGGATATGCAGCACATCATCCCCTTATCAAACGAGCTGTGTCAGGCAGAATTTTCAGGTGTTTCACCAGATACATAGTGGAACTCGGTCTATCTGTCGCCGCCATGCTGGAGACCTGAAGTTGCAATCATAGCAGCGCAATATGAATGCCCCATACTGTCGCTCTTAATCATGGAAGTCGTCTCCATGGCTGCCTCCTCATGTCGTCCCCTTATCAAAAGAGCTGTGTCAGGCTCATTTTTCGGGTGTTTCACCAGGTACGTTATGGAACTTGGTCACTATGTCGCCACCATGCTGTGTTATCGACTAAATATACCGTCAACCTTTTGTTCACATAGGAAATCATTTCACCTCCTTTGGTGAAACCTGAGTCCATTTAGGGTATGTCGCCATGACACTCTCTAGCTTGCCACTGCTGCCGCTGCCTCTGCATGCTGTCCCCTATAGTGTCAGGGTCAATTATTGCATGTTTTAGATGCTGTCACTCTGTCATGGCCATGCTGTTGCCCATAATTTTTGCATAATGGTGCGATTAAGCAGCCTCAGAGGCATCTATGCATGCTACCCTGCTGTTTCCTGTCCATTTCCGTGGTGTTTCCATCCTTTTCTGAGGTTCCCAGGTGTTTGGCCAAGCTTCCCTGTGCAGAGCCTTGGTCCCCTTGAAAAATGCTCGAGTCTCCCATTGACTTCAATGGGGCTCGTTATTCCAGACGAGCACTCGAGCATCGGGAAAAGTTGTCTCGAATAACGAGTACCCGAGCATTTTAGTGCTCGCTCATCTCTACTTTCTATATTCTGATTCTTTATAAATTTGCAAAAACATTTTGAAGGGACACATACAGTTCAGCACCAGACCCCGGCATAGGAGGTACTCATGAAAGGAAAGATGAATTTGGGGTGGAGCCTTCACAAAACCAGGCAGTCCGGTAAGTGTGGTAAGTGTGGTAGGGATGGGACGCAGAAACTGCATTCCAGCAAGAGACTGCAATATAAAAAAGAGAATCTGCAAGTCACTAAGCACATGTACAGTCATATAGAAATGTTGCATCAGAAGAGAGATCTTTTATGGGAAAGTGAGGAAGTAAAGTACTGTGAGTGGTAGGAATGACGCTGCACCTGACATGTGACAGAAGAGGGAGAATGTATTGTAAGTAAGGCTAAGTTCACGCTACCGTTCAAACCTCTGTTAAAAAAAAGAACGAAACATATCAATTAATTATCCCATTAACATAATTGTAAATTGTATGTAATCTTTTTGTTCAGTTTAGGCATGCATTTTTTTGGATGAAAAAAATTATGATGGTATAACAGGTACCTCCATTACTGACCATAAAGGATGCCATAAAATTTACATCGATGTTTATGCAATTTTTAAGTGATACATTAAGCATTCGTTCTTTACTAAGAGGTGTGAATGGTACCAATGTCCAGCACCAGCACTGGGCATACCCGGGAAAGTGCCAGGGACTAGGGCTGCTGGGGGGCCCACATAAGGCTCTACATAAGGAATCAATTTGTGGTGAGGGGGGTTTTATATAAAATAACCGTGAGTGGGCTGTTTGGTATGATAAACTAGGGAATATTTTAGGGAACAGGAAATTCTTTTAGTTTCTAAATTTTTCATGCCACCACGTGAGTTCACTGCAAAGGGGCCTACTGAGGCACTGTCGCTGACCCTGATGGTAGTGTAGCCTAAGAGGACTAATATGGTACTTGGTATGGTATTTAGCGTATATTTGCAAACTGAAGGGTGCAACTGCTCATTCAAATCAAAAATGTACTACTGAATTATTTAGAAGATCTAAATTACTTATATAATATCAAACATGGAAACAGCGATAGAAACCTAATCAGGTGAAATTAATTAATTGGTGAGACAATAACAGATGCTCTCAGAAACCAATCATATTCCACAGTAGAATGAAAGAATAACCCACATTTATCAAAAACAGTGCATTTTGCCTGTGGAGTGTGCAGGTTGCACCAGTTTTATGAATTGTGACGAATGTTCTTCATGAATCTGACTCCCCGTGCACTGCTCCGACAACTCTTTTTGGTACGCCTTTAACAAAGAGCATGAAACACAATTCTTTCGGACCCTGAGTGATAAATGTGGTGCACAGTCCAACTGTACACAGGAACGCTCTTTTCAGTACAGGATTTTGTGTTGTATCGGGTATAGTGCAGCTGCAACACAAATGTGTCGTTGGGACTTTATAAATACACGTGCAAAGAGTTTGCACTGAAAAGAATGTGCAAAGTCAGACGAAAATAAATGTGGGCTTATGTGTACAAATGTGCAATCATTACAGGTCCTGTACAGACACCACTGAATTACATCTACAACATGTGTGATGTTGTCATGCCAGGTCCTTTAACCATTTGAAATGGACAATGGCAAAGGTGTCATAAATGTGTACCTCCAAGCTTGAGATGCATGGTGATACTTTAAGTGAGCTTTCAATCTCAACGTATGTTTTTTTTCATTATAATTATATAAATAATAATGTTCTCCTTTTAAACTCTGCTTTCATCGAAGAATGCTCCCTTTGCTGCAATTACAGCATTACAGACCTTTGGCATTCTAGCTGTTAATTTGCTTAGGTAATCTAGAAAATTTCAACCCACGCTTCCAGAAGCCCCTTCCACAAGTTGGATAGGCTTGATAGAATAGTCATTTGCCACATTAACATGTACAGAGTGTATATATGATTCATTTAATGTTAGCTTCATTGGATGAAAATGTCCTTTTTTTGGAAAAAAAAAACATTTCTAAGTGACCCCAAACTTTTGAGTGGTAGTGTACATAAAAAATCTATACGTATATTTTTTTATACACCGTAATCATATTGCCAATGATATTTATCCTACGCGGTGAGTGATATAAAAGTTATTATACAATGGGGGGTATGTATTATTATTTTTTTCCCACTGGTGCTCAGTTTTGTCCTTGCAGAGATTTCTTCTGTAGTCTCAGACAAATTTGCTATAATCTTTGCCCTCTGCCCTCTGCCCAGCATGCCCAAAGCCTTAAAACTGGGAAGGATAGGGAGATATTTAAGCCTTCTCTGCCGGTAAACAATCCGAGAAAGAAAAGTAAATTCCCCCAATGTTTTTTTTTAACAGAGAGGGTTTTAAAGAGTTATATAGTAGCTTTCAATACATGTAGTGTATGAATGAATCACATGAATGAATCACATGTTTTGTATAATTTTGTATAATTGTGATTATTTTCTCCTTCAAGCCATCTCCACACTAAGTAAGCATGGAGGTGGTATGAAGGGGTGAGGCCGGACTTGCATGGGGCATTCCTGCCCCGCACCTGCACATTACCTAGACAATTTGAACGTAAGCTTTGAACACTCGCATGTTTTCTGTCCAAAACTGTGCCAGCCTATTTATGTATGTGGTGGCATCGAAAGGGTCTGGCTACGATCCTACGCCAGTGCTCATGTGCAATGATACATTTTCCTCTTTAAGCAAACATATAACTGGTTTTTGGGAATCATAATTCATTTACTTCACAAAAAGTGTAGCCCTAATTGCTGGGGCACTTTACCAGATCAAACATATGTGGAAAATGTAACATTGCGCTACTGATAAATCACCTCCTCATTGAAACCCTAGATATACTACCTTCCTTTACTTCCTCTACTACCTTTACAGACCATGATTAACTGTACTAAGGATTGTACATATTTCCTACAACTGCAACTTGTAGCATGTTTTTGCACCACACAATTAGTTATTACACAAGGAAGTTACATAGATGTGTATGAAAGAAAAGTAGTAAGAAATAAAATACTGTTATTTGTTGACATTTGTTGCTATTTGTTGGCCGAGTTAAAAGCTAGGTTACTTATGCCCTGGAAGCGCGAGACCTGAAAACACTAACTGGATGTTTCTAATGAAGATCTATGGACATCAAGAGCTTTACCACTTGGCTTATGTCTTCTTTGTAAAGTTTATTTTTTGTTTCAAGTAATAATCCCCTGGAAGCTAAGATCTTAGGAAGGTTTACCATCAAAAGATTTCTAACATGTGTTCTCATTATACTGTTTTGATCTTATCTCACTAATAGTACTGAAATCTGTATCATGTTTTTGGTTGGGTAAACTGGCCTGCATGTAATTATTGGATATGGCAAGTACGGCAGTGCATAATTTGAGTTTTACATGTACTTATTAAAAACCGCAGGACAACCCCTACGGTTGATATCATGCAATGTGAGATATCATGCATTAAATGACAAATATATTAATCCCTTTACAGACCTTTTTTGTATTTTATATTTTACTCCTAGGCAGTCCTTTTATCAACTGAAGAAACTAGATTTTAAAAAAATTATATATATAAATGTAAAAACAAATTAGAATACAGTGATATGTTTTGCTATCCTGGTTTAAAGAATATTGGTAACATGTTCTCTTAAAGATTATGCATTCTAACTCTATACTATCTTAGGCTATATTCACACTGCCGTTGCCCGCCCGTACCGTACCGTAGCGGGCAACGGCAGTGTACGGGGAGAGGAGGAGGAGGTGAGCGCAGCTCACCCCCGCCCCTCTCCATAGCAACCTATGGCGCACGGCCCCGTATTACGGGAAAAGATAGGACATGTCCTATCTTTTTCCCGGGTACGGAACGGTACGGTGCCGCACGTGTGCTGCACCGTACCGCTCCCGTAGGGTGCCGTGCGCCCATAGGAGTGTATGGGGGACGTATATCGGCCGTATATACGTCGGCCGTATATACGTCCCCCATACGTTCGTGTGAATGTAGCCTTAGGCTTCCTCCACATGATAATCCATGCGTCCATGTGTCAGTCCAATCCCACGGACAGCACACCTTGTACAGAAGGGGACTCCTTGCATTACAGCAAAATATGATGCAAGGACTTCCCAAGGAAGGAAGTCCTTGGATCATATTTGGGTATAATGCAAGGATACCTTTTCTGCATAGGGTGTGCTGTCCGATGGATTGAGTCAGCATTTCGGTCTGTTTCTACGGGGAGGACATGATTGTATGCAGGAGGTCTTACTTTTAGACTTTATTAGTAAACCTGCCTCATATCTGTGATATCAAAATTATACATTTCTAAATTGTAAGGGAGATTTCCAGTGACTTGTGCTTGGTTAAGCTTTCTTTAAATAGTTTATTTCATTTTATCCAATTACAAACACTGTAATGTTTCCTTTCTAGATACCCATTTGAGAAATATGCACACTTAAAATGATAGCCATTTTTTCAGATGTTTAAATGCTGAATTGTTACATTTTCTATTTCTATGCTGTAACAAACCAATGTTTACAGTTCTTATTATCTCTAGCACCAAACTCCTGCGTGATTTTATATTTTTCAACAAACTGTCCAGCTGAGAAGAGAAATGAGGCATCTGTATGGTTCTGCTCCAAGAATTGTAGCTGTGTTCCACAGCAGTGATGGAATTATAGCATTGCAAAAGCCCTTGTTTAGAAATGCGTTTGAAGTGTGTGTAATATATGTCAATATTGTACAAATGAAGGAGGTTGTAGGGAGATCACTGTATACAAATTGATGCGCTTAATCAAATAAGAGAGAAATATACAACCTACATGTTACCTGTGCACTCTCCAGTGAGCTGCAATATATTAGACAATGTTTCTCAGCTGCTTTAAGTCATAACTTTACAGTGGGAAACACACAGGGGCTGTAAAATAGTGGGAGAAAGTGTAAAAGTCTGAATCTTGGAGCAATCAGCAAGAAATTAATTGAGTCTAAAGAATTATAAATAATATTTGCATTTTTTTATTATTTTAAAAATGAGGAAGCCATAGTGGGAGAGGGAAAGCACAGCACAAGGGGACTTTAAAGTGGGAACATTAATTACTGGGACGGGGCATTATATACTGGGGGCTGTGGGAAACTTTATATACTGGGGAAGTGGGGGACATTATATACTAGGGGGTGTGGGGGACATTAATTACTGGGAGCTGTGGGGGCCATTATATTGGGGGCTGTAGGAACATTATATACTGGGGCTGTGAGAGACATTATTTACTGGGGCAGTGGGGGACATTAATTATTGGTAGCTATGGGGGCCATTATATACTGGGTTCTGTGGGGAAAATTATATACTGGGGCAGTGGGGAAAAATTAGTGGGAGCTGTTCGGGCCATTATATACTGGGGGCTGTGGGGAACATTATACAGGCAGTCCCCGGGTTACATACAAGATAGGGTCTGGAGGTTTGTTCTTAAGTTGAATTTGTATGTAAGTCGAAACTGTATATTTTATAATTGAAGTTCTAGACAAATTTTTTTCTTTTGTCCCAGTGACATTTGGAGTTTCACAATTTTTGTTGTAATTTGACCAAGGATTATCAATAAAGCTTCATTACAGACACCTTACAGCTGATCAATGCAGTCTGGGACTAAAGTAAAGCATCCAGAGAGCTTCACCAGAGGTCACAGTGGGCAGAGGGGTCCGTCTGTAACTATGGGTTGTCTGTAAGTCGGGTGTCCTTAACCCCTTAACGACTTGGCCTTTTTTAGTTTTTTCACTTCCATTTTTCACTCCCCACCTTCAAAAATCTATAACTTTTTTATTTTTCCACATAAAGAGCTCTGTTATGGCTTATTTTCTGCGTAACAAATTGCACTTCGTAGTGGCGGTATTTAATATTCCATGGCGCGTACTGGGAAGCGGGAAAAAAATTCCAAATGCAGTGAAAATGGTGAAAAAACACATTTGCGACGTTTTCTTGTGGGCTTGGATTTTACAGCTTTCACTGTGTGCCCCAAATGACAGGTCTATTTTATTCTTTGGGTTGCTACGATCACAGGGATACCACATTTGTACAGGTTTTATAATGTTTTCATACATTTAAAAAAATTAAAACCTCCTGTACAAAAATTTTTTTTTTGATTTTGCCATCTTCTGGCGCTAATAACTTTTTCATACTTTAGTGTACAGAGCTGTGGGTGGTGTCATTTTTTGCAACTTTTGATGGCGTTTTCATTGCTATCATTGTTAGGACTGTACGACCTTTTGATCACTTTTTATAAATTTTTTTATATTTTCCAAAATGGCAAAAAAATGTCATTTTTGACTTTGGACACTATTTTCCGTTACGGGGTTAAACGCAGTGAAAAACCGTTATTATATTTTGATAGATTGGACATTTTCGGACGCGGCGATACCTAATGTGTTTATGATTTTTACTGTTTATTAATATTAATATCAGTTCTAGGGAAAGGGGGGTGATTTGAATTTTTAGGTTTTTTTAATATAATTTTTTTTTTTAAACTTTTTTTTACTTTTACTTTAACTATTTTTCAGACTCCCTAGGGTACTTTAACCCTAGGTTGTCTGATCGATCCTACCATATACTGCCATACTGCAATATGGCAGTATATGGGGATTTTACTCCTCATTCATTACAATGTGCTGATAGAACATTGTAATGAATGGGTTAAAACGAGACAGCATCGGGCCTTCGTGAGACCCGATGCTGTCATGGCAACGGATCACCGCTCCCCGTGACGTCATCGGGGAGCGGCGATCCGCGGCAAGATGGCGGATTGCCGGCGGCGATCGCCGTGAAAGCACCCGCGATCGGTGCTAGCACCGATCGCGGGTGTTACCGGTAAGCCTTTGCTGCAATATGCAGCAAAAACTTACCGGCTATGGAGAGGGCTCGGCCCGCGAGCCCTCTCCATGCACCGGGACCCGGCGCGCGCCGTACTAGTACGCAGCGCGTCGGGAAGGGGTTAAGTAGGGGATCGCCTGTATACTGGGGTTTGTGTGGAACATTTTATACTGGGGCTGGGAGGGCCTTTATATTCTGGGAGACATAATATAATAATTGGCCCGGGTTTTTGGTGCATGCGATCGGATTGTGGCACACCGGCTTGCATGCAACAAAAATCAGGGGGCATGGACGTTGGACAACCTGAATGATTCGGACAAACCACGGAATTTAAAAAGCAAATTGAATCGCAAGATCAGCACTCACATGCACTCGGAAGAAGAAGGTGAACTCCGGTGGACCTCAGCGGGGGAAGCGACACATGCACGAAATTGGACCCACGATCTTAGTGAATCGCGGAATACCCGAATCTTCGTCGGACAATGCACAGCGGGGATCGCGACGGGATGGGTAAGTAAATGTGCCCCATTATGTATTTGGAGCTGTAAGGGACATTATATACTGGGAGTGCATGGAACATTACATACTGGGGGCAGTGAGGGACATTATATACTAGGGGCTGTGAGGGACATTATATACTGGGGAAGTAGAGGCTTTTATATACTGGGGCAGTGGGGGCGACATTATATAATGGGAGCTGTGAGAGACATTATATAATGGGGGCTGTTAGGGACATTATATACTGGTAGTGTATCTAACATTACATACTGGGGGCAGTGGGGAACATTATATACTGGGGCTATGGGGACACGATTTACTAGGGGCAGTGGGGCCTTTACTAACTGGAGGATGTAGGGGACTTACTGGAGGCTGTGGGGGAAATTACTAACTGTTAGCTGTGGGGCACTATCTGGAGGCTGTGGTGCATATATATTGGGCTTTGATGGGAACATTATATACTTGGGATGTGGGGGCTTTTATATAGTATGGATTGCGACATTATAAACTGGGACTGTGGGGGACATTATATACTGGGGCCATTCAGACATTATTTAGTCAGGGCTGTGGGGGACATTATATAGTGGAGGCTGTGGAGACACTATTTATTGTGGCTGTGGGGGCCATTATATACTGGAGGCTGTGGGGACATTATTTACTCGGGACACTACTTCCTAGGGGCTGGGAAGAAATTAAATACTGGAGGCTGGAGGGACATTATTTACTCGGGGCATTACTAACTGGAGGCTGTGGGAGACTAACTGGAGGCTGTGGTGGATATATACTGGGGTTTGTCGGGAAAAAATAACATATTGGGGCTGTGAGGGCCTTTATATACTATGGATTGTGACATTATATACTGGGGCTGTGGGGGAATTACTTACTGGGGCAATGAGGACATAACTTATTGGGGGATATGGGGGACATTATATGCTGGAGCTGAGGGGACAATATATACTGGAGGCTGTGGGGGACATTATATACTGGGGCAGTTGGGACATTATTTAATTATTTACTTAGTGACATTACTTCCTGGGGGCTTTGGGGTACATTATATACTGGAGGCTATGGGAGACATTCCTAAGGCTGCATTCACACTGCCGTATCGGGGACGTATAGTACTGTATATACTCGTGTATAAGCCGAGTTTTTCAGCAGAAAAAATGTGTTGAAAAACGTCCCCTCAGCGTATACATGAGTCAATATAAAAGGTAAAAAATACTTTAAAAATAATAAACTTATATACTCACCCTCCAGTGGCCCCGATGTGTAGCGCTGCTCCCCGATGTGCCTGCGGGGCTCGTCTTCAGGCTTCCGCGCCCGTCTTCTTTCTTCTGCTGGGCGCTGCCATGTTTTTCCCCGGGCAGTGCCTAGTATGATGTCAGCAGTGGCGCGTCATACTAGGCGCCGGCCAGGAGAGAGCAATGGCGGCGCCCAGCAGCAGAAAGAAGATGATCCGCGCGGACATCGGGGGCAAGCACTGCACATCGGGGACACCGGAGGGTGAGTATATAAGTATCTGTATACTACTGGGGGCAGGATGTATACTACTGGGGCAGGCTGTATACTACTGGGGGCAGGCTGTAAACTACTGGGGTCAGGCTGGGCTGGCTGTATACTACAGGGTGCATTCTGGGCTGGCTGTATATTGCTGGGGGCAAGCTTGACTGGCTGTATACTATAGGGGGCTGGTTGGCTATATACTGGGGGGGGGCTGTGACCAATGCATTTCCCACCCTCGGCTTATACCCGAGTCAATAGGTTTTCCAAGTTTTTGGTGTTAAAATTAGGGGTCTCGGCTTATACTCGGGTCGGCTTATACTCGAGTATATACGGTGCATATCCTATCTGTCCCCAGAATATGGCGCTGTGCCACATGTTTCTCTATGGAGAGAAAACATACGGCGCTGACGTGTGACTGCCGTACTACGGTACAGCAGGCACGCATTAGTGTAAATATAGCCTAACTGGAGGCTGTGGAGGACATTATATACTGGAGCTGTGGGGGACATTACCAACTGGAGGATTTGGGGTACATTACTTACTGGGGGATGTGGGGGACATTTCTTACTAGGGGCTGTGGGGGACATTATTTACAGGGGCAGTAGCCCCTGCTTGAGTTATGGTGGACATTATATACTGGAGCTGTGGGGGACATTACTTACTGGAGGCTGTGGGGGACATTACTGGGGGCTGCAGGGGACATTATGCTGTGGGTGACTTTACTTTTAAAATATGTTATACCAGGAAGTATTTAATATTAGTGTATTATATCAGGAGCTATTCTGTGCAGGTCTATTAAAGTTTTTGAAGCAGAATGTTTGGGGTAACAGCAGGATAACACAGCTAGGAGATCAAGATGTTGGGACAAATGAAGTACAAAAGATATTTGTGTGGAAACTACACAGAGATGACACAAGGCTGGAAGAGGAGGCATGGTGATGATGGAGAAGATATGGAGAAGATAGAGAACATCCACAATCCGGGACACATCACCTGTAGTCCCTGGATGTAACAAGTAGAGATTTTTTGTGTTTTCTGTAGCTGTATATGTACAGTTGCTTTTGGCACAAGCGCAAGTGATGGGGTTATGTAAATGAGTGGACCATACTGAAAATTTGGTACATACGCATTGGGGCCCATGCTCCATATCTTTACAACCCTAGCAACGCCCCTGCTTAGCATACCTGTATATTAGATTACTAGTGGACATGCATTTTTCACCTTCCTTTGTGTAATGCTAAGCCACTGCCACTCCCAAGTTAAACGCCCGCTAGTTGTTTGCCACTGGGCAGCCAGTAGTGACAGCTCAAAACTATTAAATATGCATTGTGGGTTAAATAATAAAATTATTTTATTTTATTACTTGTTGTTCAGCATTTGTAAGAGAGTGTGCTTTTTTTTTTACCAAATTGCTCCTCTCAAGTTCACCTTTTTCACCAGGAAATAATGTTTGTGACTTTACTATTGTGGGTTAAATGCCTAAATTGTTCTGATAATGAATAGGGCCTATCCTTCTCTTTTAACTGCAGGAACTACTCCAATTTCATAAATAACTAAAATTTTATCATAAACATTCCATCTTGCTGCTTACAAATTCCTTTTACATGAAAATAAAACAAAATAAACCAGGGACATTACTCATAGATCTAGGCACAGTGACTGCGGTAATCTTCTTATATTTGTTATCCATAGCATCTTTCCTTGTAAAATCAACTTGTAGAATCAGGTTAATGAGCCTGAAGGGCTCTGGTAGGTGCTTCCAGGACCCCTCAGTGCTGTAGCTTCAGGGCAGTTACATTGAGCAGGATAGGTCTCCCCTGTCTCTGGACTTCCTGCTGTTGCTAGATTACAACAAGAGAGGAGGGAGAGAGCAGGGTGAGACATGTTCTGTTCATTGTAAAAGCCTTTAAATCTGCGGCACTAATTGGCTCTCCAGCTCATTAACATAATTTTAAAAGTTGATTTAAGAATTGAGTAGGCCATGGATAACAAATATAAGATTACCACAGTCACAGTTACTGGATCTATGAGTAATTCCCTGGCTTATATTGCTTGATTTTGCTGGTTTATATTACAACACAATATTTTGGTTTTTGGGTTCCTGGTGTAAATCCAAAATGAGAATTGAGCATACTTATAAGATGTAGTTATCGTATGTGACTTCTGAAAATACATCTCTCAATTTCAAAAATCCATATAATCCCCACCACCTTTCTGAAAAATATTAGCTAGTCAGCTTTAAGCGGTCACTTTATGTTTTGTTTTTGTGTTGCTAAGATACTTGTACAGTGTGACATCACAGTGGCCTAAGAGAAGGATGACAGTTGTACCTGGGTCTTTTCACAGGTTCAAAGGATTGAAAGAATTTATTGCAGGAAATGGCAAAAGATACGCTATTCTGTAGTTTATTACAACTTTGCTTGATATGAATTACAGTGTATGCAGTATGATATATAATCGGAAGAAAACCTTTTCTGAAAATGTATTATGTAATATGGATATTAGAAATGTTGATCTGTGTATTTTCACATAAGGATTAAGGAAGCATGATTTGGATTACAAAGCTATGCTTTGTCCACCTATATACAGAAGATGTGAATAAAGAAATAACTGTCCACTGGACAAGCACCACTCATTAAAATGGCATCCTGAGCCCATATTGCAATGATCAGTAGTGGATTATAATATAGGCGATTTGGGCAGTAGCCCGGGGCCTAAGCCTTCTAGGGGACCCATGAGCACCCAAACCACCCACCAAATTTTATACCTAGAAGGACCTTCACTCATGGAATCCTCATACATGTATGTACACAAGAGCCATTTCTGGACCTTTGAAGGTCCTCCAAAGATCCTGAATTCACAGATTAAAAGCAGGCTGAAGGGACACATCCTCCATTCCCCAAGAAGCTTGATATTAGTTCCATATGTAGGAAGTTGTAGGGGCTAAAATATTTAAACAGCCAACCCTATATTGAAAACGTGACAATCCCAGGGAATCTTGGACTCTTGACAAACAAATGTCAATTAATAATATACAATAATGTGCTCTTATAACCCATCGCTCCCATATAGGGATGAGCAGACCTGATGGATGTGTGCGGATACTGTATTATGGTTTGGTGTCTGACCCGGACATATTTCAGGACTGGCTGCTGAAAAGCCAATCTGGCAAATTAACGCCCCTAGCCACTGGACATGGTTATGATTGGCCAGGGAGTGTCCAACTAGCCCTGGCAAATTGAGGGTGTCTACATGGACAATTACAGCCATGGTTAGTTGCTAGGGGCGTTCATTTGTGGGACTCGCAAATTGTGATATCGACAATAGGTCCTGGTCAGACACCTGAACGCCAAACCTGACCATCAGGTCCATTCATCTCTACATGGGAGAAGCACACAGGATGGGTTAGTAATAAGAAATTGAGGTTTCATGCAGTTAGGGAATGTGATAGGCTTGCCTCGCGTTTGTTATTCCGTAATCACCAAAATATATATATATGACTGGGGGAGGCTTAATATATAGATGTATTATTAGGGGGAGGCTCTATATATGGATGTAGTACTGGGGAGGGAGGAGGCTGCATATGGGTGGATTACTCGGAGGGAGGCTGTATATATAGATGCATCACTGGGGGGAGGCTGTATGTATGTATTATGTATATGTTTTATGTAGTATGTTACATTCAGTGGGGGCCCCCACCAGATTTTTTGCTCAGGGGCCCCCACCAACCTTAATCCAGCCCTGCTTACGACTATCCTCATATAACTATTTTTTTACTCTGTAATATATTATTTTATTTGTATATGTCTTCCATGATTGTAAAGTGCTATGGAATATGATTATATTATTATTAATATAGCCACTGTTTCTGCATAAAAGCCAGTAAAAAGTGTACAGTCTCCTATTTTGTTCAGTATTTTCATGATGCGTTAAAATGGTTTTGTGGTTCTAAAATAGACGGCTTAATAAATTTAAAGATAGAATTCATATATTTTTGGAGGTTAATAGATGTTCTATAGTCAATATTCTATGGGTATTTACCACCATATTTCCGCCATATTTTAATAAGGTTGTGTAAGGCCTTAGTAGACACTTGTGTACATGTCTGTCATTTTAGGAAAGCTACTTCCTGTATGAGAAAATCACATAACCCTCTTTGGAATGTAGCAGTGATTGATACCAGACCTGATGCGTAACCTTTCCAAATTAGACATTTCTAGAATAAAACTTTACTAATTTAGTGCCTGCTGCCATTGTTATTATTTAAAATAGACCTTTTGGTGAAACCTCCCTGCTGAGCATGCTGTGCTGGGCAATAAACAAGGAGCTGTCAGGTATCTGCACCTGTTGCCTTGGCCATGTAGACACCGGTGAAGGATTTATAGATTCAAGTTGTTGTACTGATTGGAGGAAGAATGGTTTAAATCTTCTCAGAAGATAAAGCCCAGAGACATTTGCAGAAACACTGATGTTGGAGCTTAACTGAAGATGTCATCACTAAACTGTCCCATATAAAATAAGACCAGTCTCTGACTTAAAACCAAAGTCCTTATAATGCTGTGGCTACATACAACAAGGTTTGTTCTTAAAAGGATTGTCCAACTGTTATAAAAATTTATCAGCTGGGCTGGGGAGGGCTTTAAAAAAAAAAAGCTGTACTCACGAGCTCCAGTGCTCCTGGTGTCCCAGAGCTGACCCAAGGGACAGGTGGGTGTGCCGCCCCGGAAGTTGTTGGAGCGGAGCTTCCATGCCCCTGTAAACAAACAGGCTCCAACATCACAGCTTCAACAGACCCTGGTATGGGACACTGTCGGACAACCCCTTTATGTTGAATTTCTACGAAGCCAGAACAGGTATATTTTGTAAGCATAACCATTTTGTGATAACTGGATTTTAAAAAGTTTGGGATGACATGGAAACACGGTTTACTAATAAAGATTTATTACAGACACCATGCAGTTGAATATTGCTGCCTTGGACTAAAGTTCAGTAAATTATCAGCATCCAGAGAGCTTTACCAGAGGTCACAAGGGGACAGAGAGGTCTGTAACTAGGGGTTGTCGGGTGTTGGGGTTGACTTCTTGTATGTAAAAATGGCACCAACATAATGACAAAGGGAAACATTGAGAAACGTTTTATATAGTAGGTGGAAAACCCTACACCACCAAATCAAGATCTCCTAAGACCACTGTAAAGGGAGGCCTTATGGAACAGTGTTATTATCTTTGCTACAAAATAAATCAAAAGACTAGGTTTCAGTGTCAGTGAAAACATAATGTAACATCTTTGACATGTTAAGGACATTTATGGTCACATAAACAGCAAAGTTAACAGCAAAGTCAACAGTGTTAACAGCAAAGTTACAGCAAGTTGTAGAATAAAGATTAGTCCTGTCAAATTGGCAATTAGGGCCATTTAACTGTGCAAAAGGTGCAGTTTCAGACAGCCTGTTTAATATTCTGTATGTGTATACTGCTATCCTGCACAGGGCCGGCGCTATGAACCGTGAATCTTGTTTCTAGGTGCCATGGATCCAGAGATATTCAGGTTTAAAGTGAGAATATCAGGTGCCATTTTTATTAATAAAAATCACTCCCAACGGCAGTTTAACAGTTAATATCTCTGTTTTCCTTACACTTAGAAACACAATTTAGATTCATATAAAAGCGGAGACTCTCTTCTTTCATAGGAAAAAAGAAGTGAGGATCTACACTCACCGGCCACTTTATTAGGTACACCATGCTAGTAACGGGTTGGACCCCCTTTTGCCTTCAGAACTGCCTCAATTCTTCGTGGCATAGATTCAACAAGGTGCTGGAAGCATTCCTCAGAGATTTTGGTCCATATTGACATGCTGGCATCACACAGTTGCCACAGATTTGTCGGCTGTACATCCATGATGCGAATCTCCCGTTCCACCACATCCCAAAGATGCTCTATAGGATTGAGATCTGGTGACTGTGGAGGCCATTTGAGTACAGTGAACTCATTGTCATGTTCAAGAAACCAGTCTGAGATGATTCCAGCTTTATGACATGGCGCATTCTCCTGCTGAAAGTAGCCATCAGATGTTGGGTACATTGTGGCCATAAAGGGATGGACATGGTCAGCAACAATACTCAGGTAGGCTGTGGCGTTGCAACGATGCTGAATTGGTACCAAGGGGCCCAAAGAGTGCCAAGAAAATATTCCCCACACCATGACACCACCACCACCTGCCTGAACCGTTGATACAAGGCAGGATGGATCCATGCTTTCATGTTGTTGACGCCAAATTTTGACCCTACCATCCGAATGTCGCAGGAGAAATCGAGACTCATCAGACCAGGCAACGTTTTTCCAATCTTCTACTGTCCAATTTCGATGAGCTTGTGCAAATTGTAGCCTCAGTTTCCTGTTCTTAGTTGAAAGGAGTGGCACCCGGTGTGGTCTTCTGCTGCTGTAGCCCATCTGCCTTAAAGTTCGACGTACTGTGTATTCAGAGATGCTCTTCTGCCTACCTTGGTTGTAACGGGTGGCGATTTGAGTCACTGTTGCCTTTCTATCAGCTCGAACCAGTCGGACCATTCTCCTCTGACCTCTGGCATCAACAAGGCATTTCCGCCCACAGAACTGCCGCTCACTGGATGTTTTTTCTTTTTCGGACCATTCTCTGTAAACCCTAGAGATGGTTGTGCGTGAAAATCCCAGTAGATCAGCAGTTTCTGAAATACTCAGACCAGCCCTTCTGGCACCAACAACCATGCCACGTTCAAAGGCACTCAAATCACCTTTCTTCCCCATACTGATGCTCGGTTTGAACTGCAGGAGATTAACTTGACCATGTCTACATGCCTAAATGCACTGAGTTGCCGCCATGTGATTGGCTGATTAGAAATTAAGTGTTAACGAGCAGTTGGACAGGTGTACCTAATAAAGTGGCCGATGAGTGTATGTGGCATTGAGCCAGAGATACAGCCCCCTGAAGTGCACCCCCCTCCAGATTCTTAGACATCAGGCTACAGGGAGAATTTGCTGCACACAGGAGCTGCTGCACCTCACAGATAATGGAAATATTAATTTTATAAGTTACTACATTTTGAGAAGGGATAATATCAACCTATATTCATGTTTTTACCCTTCTCTGTGCAGAACTATCTAAGAACACACTTTCTCTCTTATTGCCTTTTATTTCGTGATAGGTTTTTCTTTGCGAAAATTGACTGATACGATGAACATGCGATCCTCTTAGCCTAATGTCGCTACATATTAACACTGCAACCCTGGAATAAAGTTTTTCTTTCACACCATCCTCCATTTTTTATACCTATGTTATGACGCTCTCACTCAAATTCTTATGAAGCGCGGAGGGTCCTGTTATTGTGCGGATAATACAATTGTGTAACCATTGTTACCATTGTGTAAGGGAGCATACAATGATAGATCTGTGTAACGTTCAGTGCAATTTTCAGCAAAAATAGTTTGGTGTCCCCTGTGGATTTAACGTTCCCTTTGCTGCATATTTTGGTGAATATATTACACATATATTACACATCTTACTGTTTTATGAAAGTATATTTTCTTTATATAAGTATTCTGGATTTGTACACATTTTAGAGGAACTTTTGAATGTTAATTGCCAAATGCATCGCCTGGTTGTCTGCTTTCAAAATTGTATAGGTTTATGGGTGCCTTTACTTTTTATTCTGTTTTATTGATATATTTTGCAGGTTGTGGCTGTCTTAAAATTTCTAGCTAAAAAGCAGATATTTAGTTATTACAGTTTTAGTGATATTATGTGGATTTATTTATGTGAACAGATCAATATGAGGCATTTGTGAACTCTACACATGTCCATCTATTACATTTAGGACATGTGAAGGTAAATATTTTCTGTTTGGAGCACATTTTTTGCCATCAAAGTCAAATTTAAGTATTTTTTATAAAATGTTTCAGTTTGAATCAAAATTGCATGAAGGCACCTATGTCTATAAACTCTTTAATACAATCTTAAAAATGGGTCAAGTGTCTGCTTTCAGAAAACATGTGGTTTGTTCGGTTTACTTTAATTCTTTTTGCTGGAATTTCGATTTTATTTTTAAACGGCAAAATTGTAAAAATTGCTTTGGTCAATAACACAGCAACATATCCAGAAATGCCTGCCAGTGAAAGGTTAATACCCCTTGGTTGAATTCCCGGTTGAAAAGCTTATCATCATCACACAGATAACACAGGGCTGCACAGAGATTGCCAGATTAGTCTCTGTCCCCCTATTCAACCTACCAATAATTTTTTGGGAGGAAACCGGAGGACCCGGAGGAAACCCACGCAAACAGAGAGAGAACATACAAATTCTTTGGAGATGTTGAACAGCGCTGCAAGGCTGTAGTGCTAAGCACTGAAGCATCGTGCTGCCCATCAATCTCCCTATTATCTATCTATGTCCTATAAATTTCTCCCATATTACAGATTGGCAGCATATGGGGATTTTCCACATCATCTATTACAATGTGCAAATCGGACTTTGTAATAGATCGGTTAAAATGTGACAACCGTTAAAAAGAAACACTCATACAGCTATGATAATAGAACATTTAAAAAGTTAAGGTTGAAAAAAAACTACAGCTGGCTCTAGGCTGAAGGTGCTTTTTCTTTATTTGATTGGTGTCAGCACCTTTTCTCTATAGCCACTGTTAAGCAATACTCTTGTAAACACTCCATTCCTAAATATTAATTGCTAGCTTTTTTATGTACTTTGTGACTCTTATCAATTCCCTCCTGTCCTGAACCCACAAACTGAGAAAAACAGAACCATTTAAAAATGTGCTTGAAATATGAAGAGTCTCTGGCATGCTCAAACGCAGTATATACAGGAAAGCTTGATTTAGTGCTGTGTGCCAAGAGATATTTTTTCCCAAATTATTTATTATTAGCTGTAGTCTATAGGTTTCCACCTTCTGGTACAGTTAATGTGCTTATCTCAAAGAAATCCTCACTCTCAATTTATAACCACCCTATAAGATTACTGATGCAGGACTTTAAGTGCAGGGGGTTGGGGTAAAGTAACACATGTGTATTATATGAAGTGAGAAGTAAGCGGGAAATATTTAACCCACAGAATGCTGACAAGTGGAACAGGATAATCTAGAAGACCTAATGTATTTGTATAGGCTATATTTCAATTAATGTAACCACTGCAAAAATGCAAAGATAATAAAGGTACTTAGGGTTGCAAAGCCATGAATCATAAAAAAACCCATAGTGAGAGCCAATATAGGTGGCCACTGGTTTCCATTTAGTTCATATATTTTTTATTTAATTTTGTATGTTCCAATCCCAAATACACTTTGATACACCGGAGGGCATATTTATTAATCTGTACATTTTGTGCATTTTGCTTGCACAGTAAGACTAGACTAAATGATCATTTAGCATTAGACACTTTCATAAACTTGGTGTATTTTAACAATGTCATCTACCTCTTCTATTAGACGTTAGATTAATGGAAGCATTTCTGGAAAGAAAACTGTGCAAACCAAGAAGAACATCCATAGATGAACCATGTGACCTTTACACAAACTGATCAGTAGTTCTGGCTGCCTTTAGGTGTTATTAGTTATACAGAAGATGGTACCAGAATCAGTATCAGTAACCATCACCTGTATTGTGGCTGTGCTGGGCACTAAAGCTCTCAGTGATGTGTCATAATTGACTGAACCATTCATTATGATGCTATTTGAGATGTTGATATCATTTATCAGGTGCGCAATCTTTTTCCTGTTTGGACTTCATTGAAAGGCATATATATGCTGTGTTGGATTGCAGTTCCTAAGCCCCATCAGTAAAATCTTTTCACAGAGCCAACCACTGCACAGTTACATGCAAATATTACTGGATATCCATTTGCAAATTCCTAAAACACAGCTGACCAATAGCTTGCTTTCTTACCCTTGCCTTGGATGGGTAAAGGTCCACAAAGGCCAGTCAGTAACCTCCTGACTGGCCTTTGCCTTTAATGTAGGTAACTCTGTAAGTCAAGAATACGTGACCATAAAGTAAGAGGCCTTGTGCAGTAGAAATATACTGCAATGTGATGGGTCTCTACATCATGATTGAGAATTCCAGGGAGGAAGTATACTGGTTGGCTAGACATTGGGGGTCATTTACTAAGGGCCTGATTCGCGTTTTCCCGATGTGCTACCCGAATATTTCCGATTTGCGCCGATTTGCCCTGAATTGCCCCGGGATTTTGGCGCACGCGATAGGATTGGGCGCATCGGCGCTGGCATGCACGCAACGGAAATCGGGGGCGTGGGCGAACGAAAACCCGACGGATTCGGAAAAACCGCCGCATTTAAAACTAAAAATCTGTCGCGGAGCTAGCACTTACCTTTACTCAGCCCGAGCCGATGAACTCCAGCGCGTTCAGATGCTTTTCAGCGCAGCAGCTCCACCTGGTGGACGGCGGAGGAACTACCTTAATAAATCCCGCCGGAACCGAATCCACGGCAGAGAACGCGCCGCTGGATCGCGAATGGACCGGGTAAGTAAATCTGCCCCATTATATTTGCATGTAGGTGATCCAATGCATCTACAGTGTATTAAAGGGGTATTCCGGGAATATGAACGTCTGATACAAAAAACTATGATGCTATAAATAAATGAATATAACAAAACTCAATATCATTAGTCACAACATGGAGCTTGATTTTATGATTCATGAAATGTTATGGGCTTTCTAAAGTAGGTGGAGTTATCACCAAGATGGCCACCACTGGAAACATCAAGTTCCATGATCCTTTTGTTCTTTATAAATCCTCCTCCATCTTATGCTCTTCTCCCAGTGATGATGTAACAGACAGTCTTACTCTGTTACCATAGTAATGATGTGTAACTGCTAACACTGCACATTAGCTCACAGAGATGGGTCTCACCACAACACTGGCCATACTGGATGCACTGCAACCAACCAACTACAGCCAAATTTAGTGGTGATCATATGACCTACCCAGGCAGGTGCAGGACATGTGATATGGACATATGACCAGCGGCCAGCTGGTCTGCTCCACGTCGCTGTGTCTGCTTCACGCTCCTATTTACATTCGGTCATAAGGAACAAGCAAGAAAGTGTCAGTGCTCTACTCCACAATAGGCTCCTATTCACATTCGGTTGTAAGGAACAAGCAAGAAAGTGTCAGTGCTCTACTCCACAATAGGCTCC
This sequence comes from Engystomops pustulosus, assembly GCF_040894005.1. Classification (NCBI taxonomy): domain Eukaryota; kingdom Metazoa; phylum Chordata; class Amphibia; order Anura; family Leptodactylidae; genus Engystomops; species Engystomops pustulosus. The sequence continues at coordinate 145,309,987 of NC_092415.1, forward strand.
TATTCACATTCGGTTGTAAGGAACAAGCAAGAAAGTGTCAGTGCTCTACTCCACAATAGGCTCCTGTTCACATTCGGTCATGAGGAATCTCACCACCCCTTTTCTTCAGGTTAGGAATAAAGATCTCCTGGGTTCAGCGTCCTCCTCCCCGCCTTCACTTACTGGACAGAAGCGGGCACCCTGTCTCACTCTCGTGCGCGAGGTTCACTATCGTCCCTGTATCGGAGATTGCGGACAAATAATGCAGAATGCCAGGATGAAGGAGACAAAAATAGTCACAAATATAGTCACAAAAAGCACATTTAGCGCGCACATCAAATCCTTAAAATCAAAGACGCCAAACACCTTGCCGATACAGGGACGATAGTGAACCTGGGGCACAGGAGTGAGACGGGGTGCACACTTCGGTCCAGTAAGTGGAGGCGGGGAGAAGGACGCTGAACCCAGGAGATCTTTATTCCTAACCTGAAGAAAAGGGTTGGTGAGATTCCTCATGACCAAATGTGAATAGGATCCTATTGTGGAGTAGAGCACTGACACTTTCTTGCTTGCTCCTTATGACCAAATGTGAATAGGAGCCTATTGTGGATTAGAGCACTGACACTTTCTTGCTTATGGTGGATTTACATGTTCATCAGGGCCAGTCCAGGTCTGTATCTATGCGTTATACTATGATTATCACTTCTTTAGAATGCTTTTGTTTCAAAAGCAAAGATTTAGAACAGTGATGGCGAACCTATGAATAGGCGCGGTGCAACCTGGAGGAGCCGAGCCGTCTGCAGTAAAGCTACAGGGAAGAAGACATCACTGGGTAAGTATATAAGTTTATTATTATATTATATTTAAAGGGAGGTGCTAGGGGTATTTTTTGTAGTAAAGGGAGGCAGCTAGGGGTATTTTAGTAGTAAAAGGAGGTGGCTAGGGGTATTTTAGTAGTAAAAGGAGGTGGCTATGGGATATTTTAGTAGTAAAGGGAGGCCACTAGGGGCATTTTAATAGTAAAGGGAGGCCGCTGGGGCATTTTATTAGGGAAGGGAGGCCGCAGCTGGACATGTTATTAATAAGGGGAGGCGGCTGCTGGACATGTTATTAATAAGGGGAGGCGGCTGCTGGACATGTTATTAATAAGGGGAGGCCGCTGCTGGACATGTAATCAATAAGGGGAGGCCGCTGCTGGACATGTTATTAATAAGGGGAGGCCGCTGCTGGACATGTTATTAATAAGGGGAGGCCGCTGCTGGACATGTTATTAATAAGGGGAGGCCGCTGCTGGACATGTTATTAATAAGGGGAGGCCGCTGCTGGACATGTTATTAATAAGGGGAGGCTGCTGCCGGACATGTTATTAATAAGGGGAGGCAGCTGCTGGACATGTTATTACAAAATTAGTTTTTTTTCTAAAGGTGACACAGCACCCAAGTTTTGCTCGGTTTTTTGGCAAATTTTGACACACCTAGCTCAAAAGGTTGCCCATCACTGATTTAGAAAGATACGTCTCTTGAGCCAGATTTGGTCTAATGTGTAATAGTATGCATATATATATGCATTATATATGCATTATACGTATAGTCATTTAGGACTATATTTATATCAATCTAAAATGAGTACAATAGTTGCTAAAACTGGAGCTTTGGTAACATCGTCTCCTGGTACTTGTATCATCATATGTGTGATTAGACCTTGCCAAAATAAAATTTCTAAAAGCTTGACTTAACTTTGAAGAACAGTTCTAGGGATATCACAATTAATAAAACATAAATGCTAAACCTGTGTTATTAAATATAAGACAACTGACAGAGGTAATCTGCCCTTAGATGTTGGCAAGCAAACCATTTCTTCCAACTGAAACTGTAATGGAAGGAAATTATATATCTCGAATAAGTTCAAAGACATTTTTATAATATTATATAAAATGTATAGAAACTTTCTAAAAAATAGCTTCTGCAAAAATGATAAACATTTATAATGCAGAGCTGGGAACAGAGAATTAAATTAGGAAAAGAGATTAAGGACACGGTAGTAGGTAATTTGTAATTTTTTCAGTCCAGAAAAGTAAATGTCAAAAAATAGTTTTAAAGGAAATAGGTTTCCCGATTCATTATAGATGAGCAAATACATGCAAGGGGTAATAAATGATCACAGAATACTGGCTGTTGAACAATTGACTTTTTTCCTTCACAAATGCCTGATGGTTACAAATACATAGAGTACATAATAAGTAGAGATGAGCGAACATACTCGTCCGAGCTTGATGCTCGATCGAGCATTAGCGTACTCGTAACTGCTCGTTGCTCGGACGAGTATTTCGCCCGCTCGAGAAAATGGCAGCTCCCGCCGTTTTGCTTTTTGGCGGCCAGAAACAGAGCCAATCACAAGCCAGGAGACTCTGCACTCCACCCAGCATGACGTGGTACCCTTACACGTAGATAGCAGTGGTTGGCTGGCCAGATCAGGTGACCCTGGGATAGACTAGCCGCTGCCCGCGCTGCTCGGATCATTCTCTGTCTGGATGCCGCTAGGGAGAGAGCTGCTGCTGCTCAGGGAAAGCGTTAGGGTGTTCTATTAGCTTACTGTTAGGCAGGAGTGATTCTAAAAGAACCCAACAGCCCTTCTTAGGGCTACAATAACGTTATATATATATATTTTTTTTATTTGCAGCTAGTACCATATTGTGAGGAATTAGCAGGGGGACTTGCTACCGTTGTGTTTAGCTCCTAGTGACACACATATCCACCTCAAACACCAAAGTGGGAAAATTTATTAGGGGTTTGAGTAGAATTAGGCACAGTCTGCCAGTTTCTTTTTATTTTACGTTTATTTTTTTCATAACTCAGCGTCATCTCATCTGGCATAGTAGTGTGCTGTAATACTTGGCTAGAAAATAGCCATAGGAGAATACAAACGGCTTACTTACGCCTACAGTAGCGTTATATATATTTGATTTCTGGTTGATCTGCTGGTGGCTGTACTTGCTGCAGTGCATCTACTATCAAATTGGGAGCAATTTGGAGTCAGACTTGCGACCACTGTGTTTTAGTGACGCACATATCCATCGCAAAGACCGAAGTGGAAAAATTTATTAGGGCCCGGGGTTGTATTTCAATTAGGCACAGTCTGCCAGTTTCTTTTTATTTTACGTTTATTTTTTTCATAACTCAGCGTCATCTCATCTGGCATAGTAGTGTGCTGTAATACTTGGCTAGAAAATAGCCATAGGAGAATACAAACGGCTTACTTACGCCTACAGTAGCGTTATATATATTTGATTTCTGGTTGATCTGCTGGTGGCTGTACTTGCTGCAGTGCATCTACTATCAAATTGGGAGCAATTTGGAGTCAGACTTGCGACCACTGTGTTTTAGTGACGCACATATCCATCGCAAAGACCGAAGTGGGAAAATTTATTAGGGCCCGGGGTTGTATTTCAATTAGGCACAGTCTGCCATTTCCTTTTTTATTTTACGTTTATTTTTTTCATAACTCAGCGTCATCTCATCTGGCATAGTAGTGTGCTGTAATACTTGGCTAGAAAATAGCCATAGCAATAGGATAGCATCGTTTGGTTTTAAAAACTAAAAAACACAAAAAAAAAACAAAAAAAAAAAAAAAAGTTAAAAAAAAAATACAAGTTATAACTCTCATTTTCAAAATGTTTAACCCGAGGGCTAGGGGTAGAGGACGAGGGCGGGGACGTGGGCGTCCAACTACTGCAGGGGTCAGAGGCCGTGGTCCTGGGCGGGGTGAGACACCACCTGCTTATGAGGGAGCAGGGGAACGCCGCAGAGCTACACTCCCTAGGTTCATGTCTGAAGTTACTGGGAATCGTGGTAGAGCACTGTTGAGGCCAGAACAGTGCGAACAGGTGATGTCGTGGATTGCCGACAATGCTTCGAGCAATTTGTCCACCAGTCAGTCTTCCACGCAGTCCACCCATGTCACCGAAATCGGCACTCCTCCAGCTCCTGCACCTCAGCCTCCTCCCCCCCAGTCTGCCCCCTCCCAGCAAAATTTGCCATTTGAACCGGCATACTCTGAGGAACTGTTTTCTGGACCCTTCCCACAGTCACAAACCACTTGTCCTGCTGCTGCTGAGCTATTTTCCGATGCCCAGGTTTTCCACCAGTCGCAGTCTGTGGGTGATGATGACATTATTCACGTAGTGGAAGAAGTGTGTAAAGAGGTGTCCGACGATGAGGAGACACGGTTGTCAGACAGTGGGGAAGTTGTTGTCAGGGCAGGAAGTCCGAGGGGGGAGCAGACTGAGGGATCGGAGGATGATGAGGTGACAGACCCAAGCTGGGTTGAGAGGCCGGGTGAACACAGTGCTTCTGAGACGGAGGAGAGTCCTCGACCAGAACAGGTTGGAAGAGGCAGTGGTGGGGCCAGACGGAGAGGCAGGGCCAGAGCTGGTGCATCAGCGCCAAATGTGTCAACTAGTGAAGCTCCCGTGGCGAGGGCTCCTGCGGCGAGGGCTAGATTTTCAGAAGTCTGGAGGTTCTTTAAGGAAACACCGGATGACCGACGGACTGTGGTGTGCCACATTTGCCAAACCAGGATCAGCAGGGGTTCCACCACTACTAGCTTAACTACCACCAGTATGTGCAGGCATATGAATGCTAAACACCCCACTCAGTGGCAACAAGCGCGTTCACCTCCGGCCGTGCACACCACTGCTCCTTCCCCTGTGTCAGCTGATAGTCAGCCCCCTGCCCAGGACCCTGCCACAAAAACCCCATCGTCACCTCCACGATCCTCCACAGCATCCACCAGCGTTCAGCTCTCCATACCCCAGACGCTGGAGCGGAAACGCAAATATAGTGCAACCCACCCGCACGCCCAAGCTCTTAATGTGCACATCTCCAGATTGCTAAGCCTGGAGATGCTGCCCTATAGGCTAGTAGAGACCGAGGCCTTTCGCAGCCTCATGGCGGCGGCCGCCCCTCGGTATTCGGTCCCCAGCCGCCACTACTTTTCCCGATGTGCCGTCCCAGCCCTGCACCAGCACGTGTCAGACAACATAATCCGTGCCCTGACCAACGCCGTTTCTGACAAGGTCCACCTGACCACGGACACGTGGACGAGTGCTGCCGGGCAGGGCCACTATATATCTCTGACGGCACATTGGGTTAACTTGGTGGAGGCTGGGACCGAGTGTGACCCTGCGGCTGGTCATATACTGCCGACGCCGAGGATTGCGGGCCTACCTCGGTCCAGGTGTTTGAGGCCTACTATGCCTCCTCCTCCTCCCACCCCTCCTCCACCTCCTCCTCCGAACGACCATCCGTGGGCATGGCGCCATCAGTCGGTAGCTCTAGGCACAGCAGCAGTGCCGTCGCTAAGCGACAGCAGGCGGTGCTCAAACTGCTGAGCCTAGGCGATAAAAGGCACTCCGCCCAAGAACTATTACAGGGCATCACGGCGCAGACTGATCTGTGGCTGGCACCGCTGAACCTGAAGCCAGGCATGGTTGTGTGTGACAACGGCCGTAACCTGGTGGCGGCTCTGCAACTCGGCAGACTGACACATGTGCCATGCCTGGCCCATGTGTTAAATCTGATAGTTCAGCGTTTCCTCAAGACATACCCCAATCTGTCTGATTTGCTCACGAAGGTGCGCCGCATCTGTGCGCATTTCAGGAAGTCCAGCACAGATGCTGCCACTCTCAGGGCAGCGCAGCGCCGCCTCCAACTGCCCGCTCACCGACTGTTGTGCGACGTGCCCACGAGGTGGAATTCAACACTGACCATGTTATCCAGAGTTTACCAGCAGCGCCGAGCGATTGTAGACTGCCAGATGTCAACTTCCACCAGAACTGGTAGTCAGGTCAGTCAGCTTCCTCAAGTCTACAATGAGGAGTGGACGTGGATGTCTGATATCTGTCAGGTGCTGAGTAACTTTGAGGAGTCAACACAGATGGTCAGTGGCGATGCCGCCATCATCAGCCTCACCATCCCGCTGCTTGGCCTGTTGAAAAACTCTCTGGTCAGCATGAAGTCGGAAGCTTTGCGCTCCTCACAAGAGACAGGGGAAGAAGATTCCCTTGTTGATAGCCAAAGCACCCTTAGGTCTGTTTCTCAGCGCATATCGGAGGAGGTGGAGGTGGAGGAGGATGAGGAGGAAGAGGAGGAGAATGTTGGCGAGACACAAGAGGGGACCATTGTTGAGTCCTACACTGTTGAGCGTGTATGGGCAGAAGAAGAGGAGTTGGAGGAGTTGGAGGAGGAGGAAATGGACAGTCAGGCCAGTGAGGGGAGTGAATTCTTACGCGTTGGTACTCTGGCGCATATGGCAGATTTCATGCTAGGCTGCCTATCCCGTGACCCTCGCGTTCAAAGAATTTATTCCAGCACCGATTACTGGGTGTTCACTCTCCTGGACCCACGGTACAAGCAAAATCTTTCCACTCTCATCCCTGGAGAGGAAAGGAGTGTGAGAATGCATGAATACCAGCAGGCCCTGGTGCACAAGCTGAAACAGTATTTCCCTTCTGACAGCGCTAGCGGCAGAGTGCGTAGTTCTGCGGGACAAGTAGCGAGGGAGAGTAGGCGAGCAGGCAGCTTGTCCAGCACTGGCAAGGGTACGCTTTACAAGGCTTTTGCCAGCTTTATGTCACCCCAGCAAGACACTGCCACCTGTCCCCAGTCTCGGCAGAGTAGGGCTGATCTTTACAGAAAGATGGTGAGGGAGTACGTAGCTGACCATACCATCGTCCTAAATGATCACACAGCTCCCTACAACTACTGGGTTTCAAAGCTGGACATGTGGCACGAACTGGCGCTCTACGCCTTGGAGGTTCTTGCCTGCCCTGCCGCTAGCGTCTTGTCAGAGCGGGTTTTCAGTGCAGCTGGTGGCATCATCACCGATAAGCGTACACGCCTGTCGACTGACAGCGCTGACAGGCTGACGCTTATCAAGATGAATAAAGCATGGATTTCTCCTAATTTCAAATCTCCAGCAGGTGAAGGAAGCTCAACCTGAATAATTTATCCACTCCTCCTCCTCCTCATTTTCCTCCTTCTCCTCCTCTTTCTACAGTAAAGCAGAGGAAACTGGCTGTTTTTTGACAGGGCCCACTGGCTCTAGGTATAGTACTTTATGCATTTAATTTTTCTGGAGGGCCACCGACACGGTCCTCTGTTTTAAACAATTTTTGGGAGTGCCACATACAGGCACTCAATCTATTCAATTTTTCTGGAGGGCCACCTTTCCGGTCCTCTGTTTTAAACAATTTTTTGGGACTGCCACATACAGGCACTCAATCTATTCCATTTTTCTGGAGGGCCACCTACCTGCTCCTCTGGTTTGAAAAATTTTTTGGACTGCCACATACAGGCACTCAATCTATTCCATTTTTCTGGAGGGCCACCTACCTGCTCCTCTGGTTTAAAAACTTTTTTGGACTGCCACATACAGGCACTCAATCTATTCCATTTTTCTGGAGGGCCACCTACCTGCTCCTCTGGTTTGAAAAATTTTTTGGACTGCCACATACAGGCACTCAATCTATTCCATTTTTCTGGAGGGCCACCTACCTGCTCCTCTGGTTTGAAAAATTTTTTGGACTGCCACATACAGGCACTATCCAAATTGAATTGTCTCCATAGCAGCCTCCACACGTTGTCTCCATTGCTACCTCCAAAAGTCGTCCATATAGCTGCCTCCATACATCGTCCCTTTATCAAACGAGGTTTGTCAGGCCGAAATTTGGGTTGTTTTCATGGATTCCACATCAAAGTTGTTAACTTTGTCGCCACCCTGCTGTGTTATCCACAAAATACACTGGCAAACTTTTACCATTTACGGATATTATTTCAGCGCTTCTTGCGCATCTGTTTACATTCCCCTCACCCGCCATATCCTAAACTTATAAGAACGCTACTACACTTGATCTTATACAAAAGGTTCTTAGAAGTGCTGTTTGGGGAGTAGCCTAGAGACAGGGGCTTGGATTGGCGAAAGCTCGCCTAGCAGCGGAGCGCCAGCTCCATGCGCATCATGCGCTTCTTGCGCATCTGTTTACATTCCCCTCACCCGCCATATCCTAAACTTATAAGAACGCTACTACACTTGATCTTATACAAAAGGTTCTTAGAAGTGCTGTTTGGGGAGTAGCCTAGAGACAGGGGCTTGGATTGGCGAAAGCTCGCCTAGCAGCGGAGCGCCAGCTCCATGCGCATCATGCGCTTCTTGCGCATCTGTTTACATTCCCCTCACCCGCCATATCCCAAACTTATAAGAACGCTACTACACTTAACTTGGTGCAGGCTGGGACCGAGTCTGACCCTGGGGCTGGTCATATACTGCTGACGCAGAGGATTGCGGGGCCTACCTCGGTCCAGGTCTCAAAGGCCTACTATACCTCCAAATCCTCCCACCCCTCCTCCACCTCCTCCTCCTCCGAATTACCATCCGTGGGCATGGCGCCATCAGTCGGTAGCTCTAGGCACAGCAGCAGTGCCGTTGCTAAGCGACAGCAGGCGGTGCTCAAACTGCTGAGCCTAGGTGATAAAAGGCACACCGCCCAAGAGCTATTGCAGGGCATTCCACATCAAACTTGTTAACTTTGTCGCCACCCTGCTGTGTAAGCCACAAAATATACTGGAAAACTTTTTTCATTTACGGATATTATTTCAGCGCTTCTTGCGCAGATGTTTACATTCCCCTCACCCGCCATATCCCAAACTTATAAGAACGCTACTACACTTGATCTTATCCGAAAGGTTCTTAGAAGTGCTGTTTGGGGAGTAGCCTAGAGACAGGGGCTTGGATTGGCGAAAGCTCGCCTGGCAGCGGAGCGCCAGCTCCATGCCAAGAACCAACTAACATAGTTTTAACTGCAGTACCTTTAATCTACTACTAGTTCACTGCCTCCATACATCGTCCCCTTATCAAACGAGCTGTGTCAGGCAGAATTTTGGATTGTTTTCATGGCTTCCATGTTAACTTTGTCGCCACCCTGCTGTGTAATCCACAAAATATACTGGCAAACTTTTATCATGTACCAATATTATTTGAGCGCTTCTTGCTCACCTTCTTTGGTTCCTCTCTGCTACCCATTGGTTTGAAGCCTGAGTCCATTTAGGGTATGTCGCCATGCCACTCTCTAGCCTTCCGCTGCTGCCGCTGCCTCTGCATGCCGTCCCCTATAGTGTCAGGGTCAATTATTGGATGTTTTAGATGCTATCTAGCTTCATTCTGTCACTCTGTCATGGCCATGCTGTTGCCCATAATTTTGGCATAATGGTGCGATTAAGCAGCCTCAGAGGCATCCATGCATGCTGCCCCTGCTGTTTCCTGTCCATTTCCGTGGTGTTTCCATCCTTTTCTGAGGTTCCCAGGTGTTTGGCCAAGCTTCCCTGTGCAGAGCCTTGGTCCCCTTGAAAAATGCTCGAGTCTCCCATTGACTTCAATGGGGCTCGTTACTCGAAACGAGCACTCGAGCATCGGGAAAAGTTCGTCTCGAATAACAAGTACCCGAGCATTTTAGTGCTCGCTCATCTCTAATAATAAGCTTGATGGCTACAGTATAAACTCGCAGAAACAATAGTTTAATGTGAATCTTATAAACTGTATTATTGTGTTAAGTATAAAACTTTGCTATGTCTGTACCTGTTCTGTGTTGGAATCCCCCCAAGTTGCTGCTGGCTTTGGTCCGTGATAGGTCTCTCAGAGGCTAACACCTGCCACATGAAGCTGTACCTGAATCAACTATTTCATATAGGTCTATAGACAGCCCTGCTTATCCAATGGTTCATGTGGCCACCAAAATATTTTTGACAGAATCAAGGGATGTAGCAAACTTTAACTTAACACTATCACTGTTGCAACAAAAGCAATTGAAAGTAATTGGAAGGGTGAAGTTGAAATATTTTGCAACAGAGTATTTAAAGAGGACCTGTCACCCATAAAAGAGGCACTAGGAGCTGCTTACTAAAGTAAACAACTCCTATAGGAATGCTGGACCGCACTCAAGGCGGTGCGGCGTATTCAGGGGGGGGCGGTATTAGGAGGCGGTAACTGCCACATCAAGCCCGGCAGTCACTGCCTGCCTATGGAATGGGAGGGACGGTCCGGGGAAGAAGCGGCGCCTCAGACCACCCCTCATGAATACGCCAGTCCATCGTTCCTTTTATACCATGCGGCAGTGTCTACTAGCTGTATCAGAGCTAGCAGTTTATCACTGCTAAAAATGGGGTCGCGTGCCTGTTTTATGGGTGACAGGTCCTCTTAAGTGGCAAGTTGATGTTTGCAATAATTGTACTCCACACATCCTCAGTTAAGAGCCTGCAAATGTTTACAGCATGCAACCCTCTGAACAAAAGATATTCAGATCCAGAACACTGGATCATTTCCGCTTTATAACTTGTCATCTTTAAGTCTGGCTGACTTGTCAGAGCCGTTAAAACGGATGGTTGTGGGGAAAAATGCCAGTGCTCAAAATTGATTTAGGACTATTCTTCTAGAAACTTGTGTCGCTGAGTAATTAGTAAATGAATAAATATATAGTGGACATGTGCTAATTGTACTGTAAACATTTCAGTTGCAGATTTTTTTACAACCTCAGTAACCTGACTATATACTAACTTACTGGTGACATAAAAAGGTTTATGATCTCCTAAGGGTAGGGGGGGACATGCTAGGCAGCTTGTGTCATAAATCTTAGTGCATAGTGTGAGGTTGAAGGATTGCAGATTCTTAAATTTTGTCAAAGGAGATCAAAGTGTTGTACAGAAGCTTATGGATTTATGGATTATGAGCCTGTTAGTAAAAGCAACCTCTATAGTTATGCCATTGCTCTTCTCAGTTCTATTTTTCTTTATGTGACTTGTATTCTGTATTCTTAGCAGTTTTACCTTTATCAGACTCTATCTATAATATCCAGTTCTCTTTGAGCTGTTGGAGTCTGCTATTTCTAACCTCCCGCTCATGTCTTTCACCTACCTTTTCCATAGACCTCTCCGAAATATCATGAATATCTAGGGTCCAGAAGTAAGGGTTCTCCTTATAGACACTTTTCTGACATGCAGTATACTATTACAGCATGCATCGGGAACGGGTGTATGGAAATACCTCATGGGCATATTGCAGGAAACTTCTACTGCTTACACCTGCAGTCTGTGCTGTCAGAGCTGTCAGAGCATATGTTCAGCACTGCCAGTGGTGTTTTCACTGACAAGTGTATCGCCTCTCTACAGTCAATATGGACATTGTAACATTTATTTAGATGAACAAATCGTGGATCCAACGCACCTTGTTTTTTTGCCAGTTTCTGAATGAATTCTGCATTCCTGGGAAGTCTCTTTCTAATTTTTCAATTCCACAATTTTCGATCTTCACTTTCCAATTTTCCAGCTCCGCATTCCTGGAATGTAAATTTCAAATTTTTTGAATCCATTCCCGGAATTTCAAACTTCAAAATTTTTCAAATCTGTATTCCTGGTGTGTTAATTTTAAATCTTTCACGTCTGCATTCCTGTAACTTCAGTTTTGAATTTTTCAGTTCCTCATTCCCAAACGGCAACTTCAAATTTTTCAGTTCAACATCAACTCTAAGTTTTCCAATTTTGCATTCCCGTTAATTTCAAATCTTTGCACATTCTTATAACGTCATATGCAAAGCAGAATTCCACCTAGTTGGTACATCATATATGAGGCTAGGCAGGCCAAAGTTCCTCAGGAGTGCAGGTAAGCGAGCAGCAGAAGGGAGTAAATGCTGAAAAAGCGAAGACAAGGCATGCGGTTCCAGCCAATCTTGCACAGCACCATGCTGGCTTGAGGTTCAACACCAAAAACCACTAATCTGCTCCTAGATCTTAGTCCACAGCTACCTGGTGGTGTGTGCTCTTTTGATCAGACAAATGAGTTTCAGCATGGCCTCTGCCATTTCCCGATGAGTTTTGCTAAAAGTGGGGCTGTGGGTGCTGCGCCAGAGAGGAGGAAGCGAGGAGGTGGCAACTGGAGGAAACAAGTGTTGTCAATCCTGGGTGGGACAGAATGTGAGCCAGAGCGTCAGAGCGTCTTGGGACCAGCCACCACTACATTAACCCCGTGGACAGTTAAGGACATGAAAAGTCCCTGTCAATGCTTACTGGTCAACATATCAGTTGTGAGGTGCACATCTGGACTAATAGCATTGTGCAGAGAACATTTAATTTTTTTCCACATACTGTTGCAGGATGGGGAGTGCCTGTTGCAGGATGGGGAGTGACTGTGGCAGGATGGGGAGTAGCAGTTGGCTGGGGAAATTCGAACTGTGGGACAGAGCTTGTGTGTGCAGTGGACCAAACTTTAGTTCACTCTTCATGACGTGGGGATGGAAAGCTGAATAGATGATGTGAACAGGCTGGTGGTGATGGTGGTGCTACTGCTGGTGATGGTGGGGGAGTCACAACCTGCTTTAGAAGGTAGACAGGTAGCATTGGGGCAGTGGAACACACTGGCCCAACTGAAGCAGCAGAGAGAGCCTTAGGTGTTTCAAGACTTATTTGGTCTCGGCTACTGCAGCTCATGCTTACTCTACAGGCGCCTTTTCATACATGAGATGCTCAGGTTTGGCCACGCTTTAGGGACAGCAGACACCCTGTGGGATGGCCTTTGCTTACAGGGTCCATGATCGCTGGCAGTAGCAGTTAACAGGCTGACCAATACACCTTGACCCAGTTTGGCTTGTTCTACTGTCTGCCTGTGGTTTCCTGGCCAGCAACTGTCCATAACATCACTAGACTTCCACCTATGTCAAGTCTAGGATCTCATCATTAACCATCACTTATTTTACCATTAATCTCTCACAGCTGCCCTCCTTCTCTTTCTGCACATTACAGAAAGCCACATCCACTGGCAGTGTTTCATCATCATCATAGGTCATAATAGTTGTAAGCAAGATCATTTTTTGAGTTCATTCCATTCGGATACCTATAGTTGAGAGCGAGGCTCCAAAACGCCTCTCTCCTATCTCCAATCTCCACCTCTAGGTGGCCATTTAACATTTACAATACCAAAGAACTGGAAACCAGAGATGAGCTCCTCAGGCTCATTTGCATTCAGTCTTTCATCCTGGTGGTAGATGTTGATATGTATTATGTATAGTTTTTGTTAAATGGGGTGACTATGGAGGTGTTCATAGTGTGAGCTATACAGGCAACAGTTAAGCCCCCTGAACCAACATGCTAATATATTGTGGGCTAAGTATGTCTGTCTTCTGAATTGAAAATGCAAGTGATCTGCTTCCAGACATTTCTGAAAGTCCATCCTCCCTGAAAACCAAAGGTAAAATTCATCATTCTCAATCATTTCACCCCAAAAAAATCATCTGCCAGGAAAGAGCCAGGACATGCACAAAAACAATATATTGTCAGCTGGTTCTTCTGAAATCAACAGGCCCTTCCAACATTGATATGAAAAGCACATTACTGGTTGTATTTATATAGCTGTTGAAGATTACATAGTTGTAAGACACCAACAATCTACTTGTTTTCCCACCATTATTTAATAATAATAATAATTCTTTATTTATATAGCACACACAGATTATGCAGCGCTGCACAAAGCATGTCAAATTGGTCCCTGTCCCTATGGGGCTCACAATCTAAACAGCCTAACAGTATGTTTTTGGAGTGTGGGAGGAAACCGGAGTACCCGGAGGAAACCCACGCAAACACGGAGAGAACATACAAACTCTTTGAAGATGTTGACCTGGGTGGGATTCAAACCCAGGACCCCAGTGCTGCAAGGCAGAAGTACTGCCCACTCAGCCACCGTGCTGCCCTAATATATCGTTGCAAATCTCTGCTGCTCTCGTATATTAAAGATGGAATAACCTGCAGTCTTCAGCAGTCCATTTAAATTGTTGATTTATTTAGTCCAATTTAAGGAGAAAAAAAACAAGCAAACAAAGTAGCAAAAGCTCAGATCTGACACCATTCTGGTCCTGCTGGACCCCTCATCATGCAAAACGCTGCTACTCTCATGTTGCATTTAGACTGATAATCAAAACAAATTTCATTTGCAGATTCCGTAGGAACAGCTTTACTGGTATCAGTGTAGAATGTCTTGTTTATGGCCCTGGCAACAAGAAAAATAAACCTTTTTAAGCAATAGCTTGTAATTCCATTGCCCTTCGAGGTTTCTTCTGTATATTTGAAAAAGTAGAAGAACATGTGTACTTCAGCTAAAAATTAAAGGGAAGGTTAATGTAATATGTTAAATGCTGCAGGGTACAGATAATTCCAAACCCGAAGACAAGTCTTCATTAAACAAGAGAAAGAAGTTCATGACATATGTTTTATGAATTGGGACTGAAACACTTTGTTGACAGAAAGCCATGTCTAGCAGAAAGCTGGTTATCTGAAGCATTAGGTTTTTACTTTATCAAGATGTCCCTGTTCCCTAGACATTGACAGTGCCAACAAGACAGCACTATGAGTTCCAGCTGTCAGTGGGTAAATTATGTTAAGTGTAAATAATAGATTGGGGACAGGGACAGGGAGTGGTGAGAGATAAAGAGGCCATGCTATCTACAGTAGCAGGTGAATGTTAAAGTTTGAGGCTCTCTCTTTCGATGCCATTGATGTCATTTTAAGTATTGCTATGGCATTTATTTGATGCAAGAATTACAAAACACACCTTTAAAATGTAACTGAAATTTTTTAATCAATACAATGTTTTTGATTTAAACTAGACAGATTATATCTTAACTTGTATCCTGATATCCTTGATATCCTGCATTGCATATCATGCAACACCATGTTGTTTATTTCCCCAGGATAATATCAGATGATTCAAATGATATTAGGAGGCAATAATTCAAAGCAGAATAATAAATCAAAGTTGTACGAAATTTAATAAAAACTAAGTACGTGTAAGTTTCAGGAAAAAGTTTCACTCTTGTCCATAGGTTGTGGTGATGCTATTAACCCCCTATTCAAACAAAGCCTTGTTTCTCTCGAACAAGAAAAACCTTTGAAATAATGAGTTTTTACCTACCTTGCCAAATTTCTAAATAATTTGGCTATAAAGGAATATTAAAATGTCCCATGCATATATTACCCATGGAATTTAATTTGTGCCCTTATATCCAGGTGGCAGGAACACATCAGAGTTTCCAGTTATAAGATGATGTACCATTCCTTTCCTGCAATCCTCCCTACTCGGATAGTGTGCTAAGGGGTTCCGCTATCAGTTATAGTGGGTTGGGTATGACGGGTTACTGCAGTTTAGCTCCCATTTCTTAAAATGTGATGTGAAGTGCAGTTACACTGCTTGGTCAATTCACTAAGCTTTTCTATGGTCACTTCCTATGTATTGGTCATCAGTGTCATTAGTCTGGAAAACTCCTCTGATAAAACTAGTGTACATAATAGCTATCCATAGTCTGTCCTTCCAATTTTTTAGAAGTGGAGTTAGGATTGTGTGACTTTTTGATGCTAGAATTCTGGAGTGCACTACAAGTTGTTAAAGCTTTTATTTATTCAGCAATCATACTTTGTTAACATTGAGTAAGATCTCCCATACAGTTTTTGGATGAGGTAAAATAATTTGTGTTTTTGATTAGTGGATTTACTTTATGTAAATAATATGCACTTCATGTAGTAGTCTTGACCAAAGTTTGCTCTTAACAAATTAAACTTCAATCAACAGAATCATAAACTAAATCAACCACTTGAAAAAACACCTAGAAATACTCAACTCCGCTCATGATGTATGATATCATGTGATATCATGTGATGTAGTAATGAGTGTTTTTCATGTTAGACTGGGATTAAGACAAGTTTTGTCGAAAAAGTGTCAGTCATATGCTCTTATGGCTATGTTTTCCAGTATATTCTATGTATTGTTTTATTTGGACTTAATTAACCCTTGATGTTTAATTATCCATCCGAAGACTTCCAGAGTTGACTTCTTGTGGACTGTGTTTGCCATTTTTGCTTTGGGCTATGTCCTTGCACCTGTTTGGGTGGAGGGGGGCCCATTTTGGCCAGGTGACCTGCTTCTTTTATAACTTTTACAGTGATCAAAAATAAAAACTGCCCTTTGCTTATGATAAACACAGAATAACTTTTATTCTGTATCGTGTTCTTGCTAAATGAAAGCAGTGTAGTGATTGGTTCCTTGGACAAGAAAGAGAAGAAAAGAGAATGTTTCTTTTAGAGATTTCATACACTGTATCTGGCGAATAATTTTGTTTACAGGTATCCCATGGCTCTTATCAGTAAGCCATTAAGGATAATGGGTTGGATGGGGTATAAAGGCTTTAGCTATACAAACAGAAGTTCAGGTGATCATTTCTCATTTACTTTAAATAATAAATACATTTAAAATTGTTATATTTTGATACTTACCTCTCCCATTCATTAAAAAAATAAAACAAATTTTGAAAAAAGATATATACCTGATATAATATTTAAAAATCATCAACAGAACTCAATGTTGTAAACTTCTTTTATGTTGTAAAGTCTTTGATGAAGGGCTTCAATTATTTGCATTCTTTTATGATGTCTATATTCTGTATATACACATAACAGTAAAATCAGGTGACTTCTATTACCCGAAAGCTACAAAATACTATGCTAAGTACTCATTTTGTCAAACTGTTCACAAACCCAACTCAACCAGAAACATAAGGGTTAATGACTCCAGCATGCAGGGAGTAGCATAAGCACTTAGGGCCTCCCTGGTTTTTTTCACTTGCGCCACAGCATATTATCACAGTTAGGTGGATTAGAACTTATCTTGCCTCTGCTTTCTCTCAGAGCTCCTTTGCAACTAAGCCACCAAGATATAAATATTAAAAAAATGTGTCGAGGACTCAGAAGGAAACTAGTCAGGGAAGCAAGACTATAGAGCTGATAATGATATTTAGATAATGATAGTCATTTAAAAAAGAAGAAGAATATTCTTAAAAATGAAAGAATTTGGTCAACGAAAATATCCATTCATCCATTTATTTATGTTTAAGCATTCTCACTTGCAACAGAAACCTGGAAATAACCACAATTTATTTACTACGATGAGATGTCTTGTAAATATACATGAAAGATAAAACTGTTATTCTAATACATTTGGTCTAAAGTAAAACTCAAGAAAACTTCATCAAATGCTTCCATTTAACTTTTTAAAAACAATTGAGCAGCTGCTCAACAGTACGAGCAGCTGCCTGAGGTACCAAGACTGCGGGGGGGTGGGGGGGCATACATCCGCGCTCTGCATAGACTATCTATGGAGTGCTGACGGCTGTGCGGTCTTGGGTCCAAAGCCGGAGCTACTTTGCATGCGCAGACCTTCTTCTTCTTGTGTGCGGAAGATATCTTGGTAGAAGGATCAAAGAGGCTACTGGGGAGTGAAGATGTAAGAAAAACGTTCATCGAGGCAAAATATGCCCTCCTGCCAGGCTCTCACCCAAGTTGGATCCTCCACAGCCTCTGGTGGTGCACACGCACAGGTCCAGAGCTTGACTCAAGATAAACAAATGCAAGGAATACATCCAAAAGTCCAGAACGACACAAGATAGACTTAAAAACTTATTCCGCTTTTTTATTCAAATGAAGTACTATACATAGAAACACACAGCTAGGCGTCACAGACCAACGTGTTTCGACATATCATGTCTTTCAGGTCATGATATGTGTGACTCTTTGTTCAAAATATATCACTGCAGTTTGTATTACCAAATAATGTTTGTGGTCTATTTGAGTTTAGTTGATCTTAGAAGTTGAATTTAGAAGGTTTGATCTATGGTCAGTATTTATTTTGGGGTATAGTATATGTGTCCTCATTTGTTCAATTAATTAAAATATTCCAGTTGCATTTCTTTATTCCTTATATAATGGAATGTTTTGAGAACAATAAAGCATAAAATGATCAATAAAAATTAATATCCCATGGAGCTCTGGAGTTGGAATGATACTGAAAATCAAAGTGGAAAATCAAATTTCATGCTGATCCAACTTCAGTGTAAAGTAACACATAAGAGGAATGTTTCACATTACAGAGGGAATTGTAGAAACTGGAAGCTTAGTCAAAAAAAATCTCTGACGCATAGCCTGTGCTATGCTGATTTTAACAATTCCTTTGTCAGCATTCTGAATAATTTCAGTAGTTTATATTAGTTTATTTTACATTACCTGGTCCCTCCCAGCAGCATGAGGTAAGTCCTGGGTGGAGAAGAATCAACTGCAGCCTGTGTGACTGTGACAGTCTCCTCTCATCCAACTCACTCACCACATGCTGCCGGTAGTGAGCCAGGTACTGTAATGTAAAATAAACTTCTATAAATTACTGAAATGATTCAGAATGCTAACAGAGTCATTTCCGATATCAATATAGAAAGGCTATTAGGACTTATAACCAGCTAAAAATTATATTCCCGGTGACAGGTGCGCTTTAACTTTAATTGTGCTATTAGTAATATAGGACTGTTTATGGCCACTTCATTTACAAATCTCTGCAATATCTTCTTCCGAGATATATGGTAGATTCACAACTTATGTCAGAGGAAAGCCTTTTATGTGTTTAGTTGTTTACAACTTTCTGATCTGTATCTGAGACGCGTAGGCAAAACCTCTGCCATGTCCTCTGCAATTTTAAAATGAAGAAATAAAAAATACATTGCTTTTTAAGAAGTGCCGCGACCCTTTGTTACTTTGGATTACTTTTACCTGCAGTCCTGGCAGGCCTGCAGGATTGAGGATTTCCTTATGGATTGTCACACATGTCTGAGGACTTGCTAAAGATCAGGGTGAGCCGTATTACTTTTCTTTTTTACTTTTGCTTGCAGAAATCTTGAATGTTTACTTCCAGTGGACAGAAATCTGATCATGGTCACACAGGTGCACGGCTCGTTATAACCCACAGCTCTGATTACTCTATGTGATACTAACAAGCCATGCATCTGTGTGACTATGGTCAGATTTCTGTCAACTGGAAGTAAACAGCTTCCTATAGAAGGGCAGCAAGCAGAGATCTAGAAAACCATGAGATATTGATATAAAAAGTATATTAGGAAATTGTATAACTTTTCATTATAAAAACAACATTCATTTGCTGAAATGTAAATACCTCTTTAACCCCTTAATGACTGCTGTATCATGTTTTTAAGGTGGCCATTAAGGGTACTTAAGATTGCGGGACATCAGGTCCTGCAAGTGCCGGTGTCAGGCTGTGACATCACAGCCCGGACCTGGCACTAACACCCGGGATCAGAAAAACTCCGATCCCGGGTGTTTAACCCCTTACAAGCCCTGGTCAAGTATATTAGTGTAAGTGTGTCCCCAGTGGATCTGACCCCCTTCCCCGGTGAGCTTACCGGGGCCTCCAATCCTTCCTGCTGCAGCCCCGGGATCTGGCGTGTTCTGCAAGGCTGCAGGCTCCTCTTCATACCGGGTTCCTCCTGGCTTACATTGTACACTGTCATACAAGTGTATTGCAGTATAAGGGCTTGAATAAGTGATCGGATGGACACTGGTTATAGCTCAAGAGTGGAGAAATTTAAAATTTATTTGTGCTTTCGTACCAATCTATACAATAAATCTAAATCAATATTGAACCCGCTTGTTATTTACAATTTTTCATCAAAATACCCTTACAAAAAATATTCTAAAAAGTGATTAAAAAAAGTTACCCGCCCTAATATGATATGACCAAAAAGAACAACTCTATTCTCAAAAAATTGGCCCTTAATTGGTTTTGCTCAGTAAAATTGAGCAAAGATGAGAAAAACTACTATTACTATATTATTTTTATGTTATGGCGAGTGGGGAAAAAAAGTGCTAAAAATCCAGAATAAGAATTGATGATTTTGTTTGTATCCCCTTTGAAATAGTTAATAAAATCTCATGAATAAGCTATAGACACCCTAAATGATATATACATTGTATCTCACCCCGTAGATAATAAGCCCTCATATGTTCGCTTTATCCCAAAAGCATGTACAATGTGACAATACAAATCTGCTCCGAATGGTTTACCACCACATTTGGGGTATAGGCACACTTGGAAGAAACTGGGAATCAAACTTTGCAAGGCATTTCATTATTTAATTAATTATGAAAGTGTATTTTTTGGCCTAAATTAATGTATTTTCCAGATAAATTTGATTCCAGATAAACTTTTATTTTGTTTTAGTCCATGTGAAACACTTAAAGGGTTAATAGACTCAATAGAAGTTGTTTTACATAGGTTAAGGGTGTAGTTTCTATAGTGGGGTAATTTATGGGGTTTTGCTATTATTTAGGCCTTTCAAACTTACTTGAAAGCTGTCTTGAAAGTTGTCCTTCAAAATGTGAGTTCTAAGCCTCATAACATTTTATAAAAAAGAGCGGAAGCATAAAATATCATTCCAACATAAAGCAGACATTCCGGAAATGTTAGTTTTCAAGCTTTTTGGGTAGTTTAACTTGGGTAGTTTGAACATTTTGTTAAATTTATCACGCAAAACTTATCACTTAAATTTTACAACTAACATGAAGTATAATGGGGGCAATTTATAAAAGCACTTGTACCACAATTCTGGTGGATTTGTGCCAAAATCACGAAAATGCCTTGCACCACAGTTATCAAGGTTTTAGACCTTTTTTTGGCACTTTCCCAACTTGTCTGATTAAGGGGGCATATTCTACGGGAGATGTCCGTACGCCCAAAATTCTTCCGTTAAGACCAACTAAAAGTAGGTCTAAAGTAGGAACCAACAGTCTTATACTGCACCAGAATTCGTCAGCACATTGATAAATCTACCGCAGCAAAAGATGAGTGTCTTTCTGGTAAAAACTGGTGGAACCTGAGACACATTGTCCCCCCCCCCTATGTGTCACCAGAAAACAATCTTAAAATCACTTGAAATGTTAAAGTGTTCCGAAGTTATAACCAAAAATTGTGACACATGTCAGATTTTAAAAATATAAGCTGAAAACAAGCATTGGTGATAAGGGGTTAAACTGATCATTTTTTCAGTAGCTAGAATGTAAGGCTAGAGGTTCATGCAACCTCTCCATATTACATGGACCTCTATTCCTGGATGAATGACATCCATAGTACCTGACATTGCTCTAAAGAACAAAGTAGATTCATTCAAAGAGATTTAGACCCATTTGACTCTTAATACCAACAAACTAGCTTTCAAACTAGTTGGGATTGCGTATGCAATGATTTTTCCCTGCCTTTCTGTGCTTATTGACCCCTATCACTGTTTTATGTCTTTGTAGTTGTCCACACTGAGTAACACCTTTTTATTTTATTCTGAAAATTATGCATAAGAGTAAATGTGGGGAAAAAAATTAAACACTGTACCAAATTGCATCAAAACTTCATGACTACATAGTTTTCAACTGCACACTGGTCATTTCATTGTTGATGCCTGTAGACCCGTAATAAAGGTTTTCAACATAAAAACTGAAACCCCTCCCTATTTGAAAATTGTAACCGTCTACATTACTCTTGTTGAGAATAAATATAAGTAGGAGGCTCCAAAATATTTGTGTACATCCATGTCATACAGTCAAAGCAGGGAGTGAGTGTTAGACTAAAGTTATGTATGACTAATGGGCAATCCATAAAATGTTCCTCTTCATGAAATCAGGGCATATCATCAATTTTAGCTTACTGTTGGGTTTGATTTTTTATGTCAACAATTACAATTCAAAATATATAACCAAGAAGGATCTGCTCTGAAAAAAAAATAATAGAAGTGACACTTTGCAAACATAACATTGTCGCTACAGCAATTCACTTAGGTTCTTGTTTTTTTTTGGCTTGTACCATCTACACATGGCTATATTTCTTGTGTGTTTGTTTTCTAGGTTGCTGTTGATGCTGACAGTCATCCCCCAGGAATCTTTCATTCTGACTGTGGTAAATTTTGGACAAAATAAAAGACTGCATCCATAATCACATTAGAGGTCCTACAAATTTAATTCAGCTTCTCTCAGTGTCCCCTCAGCTG
Source organism: Engystomops pustulosus (assembly GCF_040894005.1). Classification (NCBI taxonomy): domain Eukaryota; kingdom Metazoa; phylum Chordata; class Amphibia; order Anura; family Leptodactylidae; genus Engystomops; species Engystomops pustulosus. The sequence continues at coordinate 145,331,918 of NC_092415.1, forward strand.
GCTGTCATTAGAAGTAAAAGGCTGGGCGTTGGCAGCCTCCCAAACAACAGTTAAGTGAATTTCTAATTCTGGAGATTTGACAGATTTCTGACCATAACTGAAGGTGGACACAATTCACATTTCTTTCCTTTCACAATAGCGACTTTTGGTTATTTGAGTACAAATAGTCAATAGCCAATTCATCACCATGAGTTATTAAAGGTATATGTGACAACTAGTTATATATTTACATTTTATAATTGTAATATAATGATATATAGTGACTATGGTAGAACTTTACTTACCAGATAAAATATGTCTCACAAATATTGTATTGAGAAAATTGACAATAATTGTTACTTCATAATTTTAGATTATAAAGTAAATTATTAAGATTAAATTTAGCAAACCCAAGCTTGTGGAAGACGCAGAATATAGACTGTAATAGTGAAGACATTTCCTGTGTAGTGCTTCATAATTTTTAGTCCCGCTTCCCTTTTGTTGCATTCCACTTGATTATGAGGTTATAATCTTAATTTTATCTTCTGACATGGATGATCAAATCTGGTGGAAATCTCATTAAACATTTGTAAGTAAATCAATCTTTTGTAATTAATAAGTAGAAATATAAATCCAGGAAAGCTAAGGATCTATTATTCCTTGTAACCCCGATGACAGAGCAGGTAATTAAAACAAAGCCTAAATCCTGAAGGGTATGGCTGAATTAAATATGAGAGGTCAAACACAATACACAGTAAACCGAGCCATAGCCGGACGCAGCCATAGCTATGCTTTCTTTCACCTACAGCAAAAGTTCAGTGTATTTGAAGCATTGTGTCTCAATACCATGACTAATTGTGGTCAATTAGAAACATCGTTTGGCCTCACTTGGCATCACTTGGAACTATGTCCAAAGAGCCTCCTTAGCTATGTCCTTGGTGTGAAGGAAGCCTTGAAGCCATTTTATACTTCTAAAACAGGTGCGGCACAAATCACAATGCGCTGCATTGCCCGACCCAGTCCAACCGCCTCCTGGTCCCTGCTATATGTGGTCTAAAACAATCATCCCACCCACCTCCTCTGTTCCTGCTCCCTCCCGCTCTGTTCCTTCCCCCTCTGTTCCTGTCCTCTCTGATTTACTTACCCTGCACCACATCCACTATCCACTCACTATCCAGAGCTCCTCCAGGCTGCACTGCACGCCTCCTGTCACATGACTGACATGACCTGACATCAGTCAGGAGACCAAAGGCTTGTGGTGCAGCCTGGAGAAGCCAAGCCGCCATTTTGGAGTGAAGGCACAGGGAAGAAGACACGATCAAAGGAGGGTGAGTATATAAGTTTATTATTTGCAAAGGGAGGCTGCTGGGTTATCTTATTAGTAAAGGGAATCCACTGATGAGGCATTTTATTAGTAAAGGGAGGCTGCTGGGGCTTTTAATAAGTAAAGGGAGACTGCTAGGGAAGTTTTATTTGTAAATGGAGGCTTCTGAGGTATTTTATCTGTGATGGGAGGCTGTTGGGGTATTTTATTAGTAAAGGGAGGCTACTCAGGTATTTTATTAGTAAAAGGAGGCAGCTGAGGTATTTTATTAGTAAAGGGAGTCTGCTGTGGTATTTTATTAGTATAGGGAGGCTGCTGCTGGGTTATTTTATTTGGAAAGGAAGTCCGCTGCTGGGGCATTTAATTGGCAAAGGGAGGCCTCTGCCGGACATTTAATAAGTAAAGTGAGACCCCTTCTGTACTTGTTATTAGTGAGGGGAGGCCACTGCTGGACATGTTAATAGTAAAGGGAGGCCCCTGCTGGGAAATGTTATTAGTGAGGGGAAGCTGCTGCTGAGACATGTTATTAGTGAGGGGAGGCTGCTGCTGGACATGTTATTAGTGAGAGAAGGCCGCTGCTGTACATGTTATTAGTGAGGGGAGGCCACTGCTGGGACATGTTATTAGTGAGGGAAGGTCACTGCTAGGACATGTTATTGGTGAAGGGAGGCCACTGCTGGACATGCTATTAGTGAAGGGAGGCTGCTGCTGGGACATGTTATTAGTGAGGGAAGGTCACTGCTAGATATGTTTTTAGTGAAGGGAGGCCACTGCTGGACATCTTATTAGTGAGGGGAGGCCACTGCTGGGACATGTTATTAGAGAAGGGAGGCTGCTGCAGGACATCTTATTATTGAGGGGGGGCTGCTGCTGGGATATGTTATTAGTGAGGGGAGGCCACTGCCAGACATGTTATTAGTGAGGAGAGGCCACTCTGGGACATGTTATTAGTGAGGGCAGGTTGCTGCTGCGACGTGTTATTAGTGAGGGAAGGTCACTGCTGGACATGTTATTAGTGAAGGGAGGCCACCACTGGACATCTTATTAGTGAGGGGAGGCCAGTGCTGGGACATCTTATTAGAGAAGGGGGGCCACTGCTGGACATCTTATTATTGAGGGGAGGCCGGTGCTGGGACATCTTATTAGTGAGGGAAGGCCACTGCTGGACATCTTATTAGTGAGGGAAGGCCACTGCTGGGTCATGTTATTTTTAAAATCTGAAATATAAATTGAAACACAAAAATGATCAATATAAATCAAACTTATTATCCCACAAAGGCCTGGATTTGTAATGATACTCAAAATCAAAATGGAAAATCAAATTTCATGCTGTTCCAAATTCAGTGGAAAGTTCTCATGGCAAGGAGGCTAAGTAGTGTGTGTGGCCTACACATGCCTGTATGACCTCCCTACAATGCTTCGGCATACTTCTGATGAGGCAGCAGAGAAATGGTCTGTGGTAACCATCTATAGAACCACTCCTTTTTAGGGGCTCCCTTGCTAATTTCCTAGCATTTCTACCTGTTGTCTGGGCAGGTTGAGTGTACAGAAGTGTTATTAAATTACATTGTATTGCTTAAGCGCTCCTTTTATTTTTTGAGCAGTGTATAATCACAACAATCTTTTTGACATCATTCAGTAAACAAGTAAATATTTTAACTCAAAATTTATGTGAGTTTCTAAATATAGAACTGTCCACTGTACATAAATTCTGTGTTAAATAAATGGAGACAACTGTAGATTTTTTTCTTTTTACTTTAATTTTAAAACTAACCCTCCTCAGAAAACTGAATATCCCTATTACATTTACTTTTTATAGTACTGTTTTTCTTATCTTTTTGTGCCACATCTGTAACGATTGCTCTACCTTTAGACTTTCTAACATGTTAACATGTTAACTTGATATTCTTATCAATTATGTCCTGTGGTATGATTCTTGCTCATGGGATGAAGAAGAGAGCTGAATTTATAAAATAGTTTAATTACAATGTCACAGTGGATTCATTAGTATGACAGCTGTCATTGTAAATGGGCTGAGTGGAAGCCCCTGTGCGCCCCTAGGGTCATGGTAATTGATGTAGTGAACAAAATGCTGTATTTACTAAACAATAGGATGGGTCCCTATTGTGACCTAGCCAGGGCAACCACTACAAGATGGAAATCAATAGCAGCTGAATCCCCCTCTGCGATTACTGTGATGGAAAAGCTTTAACCTCTGCCATGGGGCAAATCTTCTTTCAATGAGCGTGATGATATAATGAGAAAGGGCTTCAAGGAATACACTTTGGACTTGATAATGCAGTTCTCCTAAACTAGCCCTCATGCTCGAACATTCTCACGAAGCAAGGCAGGTAACAATTGCACAGATTGTGCTATTTGTATTCCACATGACAAATTATATAAAATCAATGAATATACGTTTTCCAATGGGAATATGGCGAGTAAAGTGTTAAAATAGCAAAGCAAAAATGTAGAGTGAATTTATTTTTCTGTTTTAAAATCTTAAAATGGGACAATTGTAATGTCCTGGCACTTTATTACCGCCATGTTACTGATGATTAAGTTGCCTGTACTGATGACATATCAGTAAAATTGAAGAAACCATATGGTTAGAAGTTCATTGTTTTTTATCAGAGTTTCCCGCGGTGTGTAGTGTATGTAACTAAGAAGCACAGCACTTTCCTAGCACCACTAGAAGATTCTTCAAGCAAAAACGAATCAGACATTGAGGGGGATTTACTATTTTAGACACATCTACAATTCGTACCTGTCAGTGTCTTCTAAGCGATCCCAACACGTATCTTCATATAGCTTAACACAGCTCTTACCTGTAAAAAGAGGACTTATAACAATATGCTAATTAGCCAAAGGCACTCTGTGTACGTCACACTGGTGATTTTGTTCAGCTTCGATTAGACCACTTTCATTTTGGGCTAGGGTGCGCCAGAAAATACAGGCAGAATAGTGGTCTGGACAGATTTAAATCTGTCACCAGAAGTGATTAGTGCATGTCCCGCCCACTTTTGGAGTCTGCAACCTTGCCATGTTGGACGAGGGGGAAACATGTACATGTAATTTCTGGGACAAACACACATTAAAGGAAATCAACAACCTAAAAAACATAAAAATACTATTAATACTCACCCCTGCTCCTCTTCCCCTTGATCTCTGCGCTGTCCGTCGCTAGTCTTGACATGCCAGGATCACCTAGAAAAGAAAGTAATAATTGTCAGCCAGGAGCATGGTGACAAGACGTCCGGTGCCTCGGGCTGCTAATTATGTACGTCCTCGCACTTCACTATGCTATGCTGGGATCATGGGAGAGCAAGGTGACGTCACACAAGAGACGTGAATACATGCCTCTTGCTTGACTTCACCTCCCTCTCCAAGCATGCAAAATCAGCAGCGCGGAGTGCCGGACATCTTGTTCCCGTGCACAGGGATCAAGGTGAAGAGGAGTGGAGGTGAGTATTAATAGGTTTTTTTATGTTTTTTAGGTGATTGATTTTCCTCAATGAGCAACAATTTCCACCCGAAAAAATACATTGAATACATTGTATTCATTACTTTTTCAAATCACATCCACTTCAACCGGTTAAGGACCGACCCTTTCCTGTTTTTTCATTTACATTTTTCACTCTCCATCTTCAAAAATCTATAACTTTTTTATTTTTACACGTAAAGAGCTGTGTGACAGCTTGTTTTCTGCGTAACAAATTGCAATTCATAGTGATGGCATTGAATATTCCATGCCGTGTACTGGGAAGCGGGAAAAAAAATTCCAAATGCAGTGAAAATGGTGAAAAACCACATTTGCACCATTTTCTTGTGGGCTTGGATATTACGGCTTTCACTAAGCGCCCCAAATGACAGGTCTATTTTATTCTTTGGGTTGGTACGATTATGGGGATACCAAATTTGTATAGGTTTTATGTTTTCATAAATTTACAAAAATTAAAACCTCCTGTACAAAGCTGTGGGTGGTGTCATTTTTTGTGACATTTCATAATATTTTCAATGATATCATTTTTAGGACTGTACGACCTTTTGATCACTTTTTATAGAATTTTTTTATATTTTTCAAAATGGCAAAAAAGTGCCATTTTTGACTTTGAGTGCTATTTTTCATTACGGGGTTAAACGCATTGAAAAACCGTTAATATATTTTGATATATCGGGCATTTTTCGGATGCGTCAATACCTAATGTATTTAGGATTTTAACTGTTTATTTATATTATATCAGTTCTAGGGAAAGGGGGGGTGATTTGAATTTTTAGGTTTTTTTATTATAATTTTTTTTTTTTAACTTTTTTTCTTTTTACTATTTTTCAGACTCCCTCGGGTACTTTATACCTAGGTTGTCTGATTGATCCTATCATATACATGGTGTCAGCACATTGTAATGAAGGGGTTAAAACGAAATAGCCTTGGGTCTTCGGAAGACACAAGGCTACCATAGAGACCGATCGCCGCTCCCCGATGACGTCACGGGGAGCGATGATCCTAGGCATGGGTGCCGCCATCTTTTTGAGGCTGCCGGCAGCGATCACTGTAATAACACCCGTGATCGGTGCTAGCACCGATCGCGGATGTTACCGGTAAGCCTTTGCTGCAATATGCAGCAAAGACTTACTGGCCATGGAGAGGGCTCAGCCTGTGAATACACAGCGGATGGTCGGGAACCAGTTAATGCTACCATATTACACTGCAGATTTTCGATGCCAAGATCCACATGTAAAATCTCCCAGAATTTTTGGTACACACGATCAGATTTTGGCGCACTTACATGCACCAGGAAGAAGAAGGTGAACTCCGGCGGACCTCGGCGTAGAAGCAACACATTCAGGAAATTGGACGCACAACCTTAGTGAATTGCGGCAGACGCGAATTTGATAGAATTAGAGGGGAATGAAAGTCAGAGGAACTGCTCCAGATTGAAAAGATTTTTACTTGGTTTAAATTATATTGTAAACTGGGGGATTACTGGATTCCTCCTTTCAGGATTAGAAAATACACCCACTCATAACTGAATTTATCATTTAAAGAGAACCCGTCGTGCAAAATAACCCCCCTAAACTAAATATATTTTCATAAACTGCCATTAGAGAGCATTGCCTCTATCCCTTCATTGTCCCTCTACATGCCTGTAAACCTAAGCAATGAGGTCCTAAAGCTGTATGCAAATGACCTGTGAAATGTCCAATGAAGCATTAGCATATTCAAGCTGTGCAGCTTATTCTTGAGTGGGAGGCACAGCCACACCCCCAGTGCATGACTGACAGCCTGTATAATGATGTGAGGCTGTATAATGATGTGCTTCCTGGTGCTGGTGGCCACGCCCCTGCAGCCTGTGTGTGCATGTGTGTGTGTTTAGGAGAGATACAGCAGCTCCAGGCAGCCATGTTACAGCAGAACATGTCAGATTCATGTGTAGCTGATGTCTGTGTCTCTCACCTGTATATTAGGAGGATGCAGCATGACAGCAGATGCAGAACTAGCAATGCTTTACTATACATTACACACAGACATGAGCAGGGGGAGGAGAGGGGAGGGGGAACAGGTGTGACATCACTGCCTCTGACCATGTGACCAGTCTCATTTACATGATAAAAAATAGATGATTTTACAATGATTAATGTATGAATTGATTAGATAAAGGCTGGGATGGGATCCTTGTGAGCTGCTCCAACAGGTAGAGATGACAGGACAAGTGGCAGAGACCTGATGACAGGTGTCCTTTAAAATAATTTCACTAAAGCCCTGATTAGAACTAAAACAAAGTAACATATTTGCAACCAAAATGTCTTTATTATGGCAAACAGGCCCATCTATAGGGTGCAATATATCTACATCAAGATCCATGCAGGATTCGGGTTGTAACAACATATGCAGCAAACAATAGGGTGGCTTCTACCATAACAATTTAAAGTGAAAACTTGATCAGTCAGCATGGAGTACAAGCAGAAATACAATAACACAAATAGCAAAATAAATATTAGCAACATTGAGGTAAGAAAGGACTTGCCATTTACACAGGATAACGAGAGTAATAGTAATGTTTAATTTAATGAGAAGCTGTCAGTCAAATAGATGCCTCAATACTAAATATATTTTCAAAAATTGCCATTTGAATGCATTGTCCCTGCATAGTCTGTCTCCATGTCTGCAAACCTGAACATTCAAGAAATGCACTGCAAGACAATGGGGCACATTTACTAAGGGTCTGAATCGCATTTTTCCGGCGGGTTTTCCCGAATATTTCCGATTTGCGCCAAATTGCCTGGGATTCGGAAAAACCACGGAATTAAAAAAAAAAAATTGTGTTGCAAAAGTAGCACTCACATACACCATGACAGAGGAGGTGAATTCCGGCGGACTTCAGCGCAGCAGCGACACCTAGTGGACACCTAGTGCACAACCTTAGTGAATCCCGGCAGAACCCAAATCAGTGTGGGAGAACGCGCCGCTGGATCGCAACTGGACCGGGTAAGTAAATCTGCCCCAATTTGGGCAGCGCAGTGGCTCAGTAGTTAGCACTACAGCCTTGCAGCGGTGGGGACCTGGGTTCAAGTCCCAGGGTCAACATCTGTAAAGAGTTTCTATGTTTTCCTTGTGTTTGCGTAGGTTTTCTCCGGGTCCTCCGGTTTCCTCCCACGCCAAAACATACTGGTAGGTAATGGATGTATAGAATGTATGGTAAGTAATGTATATGTATATACATATGTAGTAATGTATATACCTATGTAGATATATAATGCACGCCAAGGCCCTTTCTTGTTTCTGTGTTTTCATTTTTCACTCCCAACATCTATAACCTTTTTATTTTTCCATGTACAGAGTTGTGTGAGGGCTTGTTTTCAGCATGACAAACTGCACTTCATAGTGACAATATTTTATATTCCATGGCGTGTACTGGGAAGTGAAAAACAAATTCTGGATGCGTTGAAATTGGTGAAAAAAACAAGTCTACCATTTTCTTGTAGACTTGTGTTTTTATGGCTTTCACTGTCTACTTTATTCTTTTCTGTATTCTTTGGGTCCATATGATCACTGGGATTTATTTTTATAGGTTTGTGTTTTAATTCATTTAAAAAAAAAATATTCCTTCTGTACAAAAAAAAAATTCTTTATTTTACTATCTTCTTATGCTATTAATCATTATTTCCCATGCTTCGTTGCATGGAGCTGTGACTGGTATCATTTTCTGTAGAAAGGGCAAATGTTTTCTATGCTAGATTTACAGCCTCTGCTTGGAGTATGGGTGAAGGAGGAGGGAGGACGGGCAAGCTCAGAGGTGCGATGCAGAGCTCATTTGAGCTCATTTCTTCTAAATGCGGGCATTCCTATATATGCTAAAATCCCATATACAGGGAGTTGAGATCATCTACCATCAGGGAATCTGGTGGCATACGTCCTTTAACACCTGCGATCAGGCCTATGAGCCCTCTCAATACTCCAGTAACAGACGTCTTTAAGGTGTTAAATATATATGTAAATTATATGTATGCAGTGGGTTTATATTGTATGTGGACGGGTTGAGCTGCATCTGAGAGGGCTGGCAGGGGAAGAGGGCAAATGAAATGTGAGATAGGTTTTCACCCTGTACCCAGGGGCGTATTTAGGTCAAAAGATCCGGGGCACGTGCCCCGAATGTTGTCTGACGGCTTTCTCCACTGTCATCTCTCTTTGTATCCTCTGGATACAGATAGAGATGATTAATGTAGTGAAGCAGGGTGCCGTCAGCATCCTGCTCCACTACCGAGCACATGCAGCAGTTCTGTGTAGTAGTTTGCTGTGCAGGAGGCAATGGCATTGCTATATTGCGTCTCCCTCTTCAAGCAGCTCCCTCTAGCAGCCTGGAGCAGGAGGCGCTGTGTAGTGACGTCACCACATCCCGTCCAGCAGATGGAAGATAAGAGGAAATCACGAGTGAAGAGAGGTAAGTATAACTCTTATATTTTCATTATACAGTGTGCATATGGGGTTTTGGGGTCATTACTTTATGTGAAGGCTATTCCAAAGTGTTGTTGGGCTATCCCTGAATAGGGGAGGCTATAATTTAGTTATATTACTGAGTGTGTTTGTGAAGTGAGTGTGGGGGACTATTTTTGCATCTACGGGGGCTATTAGAAAGTGAATATTACTAATATTATTACTAATATATTTTGAATGTGGGGGCTATTAGTGTTATCATTACTAAATGATCTTTTTTTGAATATGGAGGTTCTAAGTGGTTGGCTATTAGTGGATGTGTGGGGCTAATAGTGAGGGACTATTACTGAATGTGGGGGCTATTAGTGAGCATAGAAGGGCTATTATTAAGTGTCGGGCTATTATTTAATGTGGGAGCTTGAGTGTGGGGGGTTACTGGTGAGTGTGGGAGGCTACTTTTGAGTCTATGGGCTATTAGGAAGCGGAGAGCTATATTACTGAATGTGGGGGCTATTAGTGAGCATAGAAGGGCTATTATTAAGTGTCGGGCTATTATTTAATGTGGGAGCTTGAGTGTGGGGGGTTACTGGTGAGTGTGGGAGGCTACTTTTGAGTCTATGGGCTATTAGGAAGTGGAGAGCTATATTACTGAATGTGGGGGCTATTATTGTGTGTGGGGGCTATTTTTAGTGTGTCATTAGCAAGTGGAGGGCTACCACTGAGTGTGGGGGCTATTACTAAATGTGGGGGTTCTAAGTGGTTGTCTGGCTATTAGTGGGAGTTGAGGGCTAATAGTGAGGGGCTATTACTGAATGTGGGGCTTTTAGTGAGCATATAAGAGCATATTGTTAAGTGTGGGGGGGCTATTACTAAATGTGGGAGCTTGAGTGTGGGGGATATTACTAAGTGTGTAGGGGGTTATTAGGGAGTATAGAGGGCACTTACTGTGTGGGGGTCTATTATAGAGCCTAGGTGGCATTGTTACATGTCAGGCCACAGTTAGGGATCATTGTTAGGTTGGTGGCACAATGTGGGTGCTTAATTTAAATGTGAGGGGCACAAGGAAGGGGTGTGGTGTTAAGTTTGTTGCCATAATTGTGGCTTAATTGGAAATTGCGGCTTACAGCTGTGAATTTTACACTAGAGGGCATTATCAGTATTTTAGGAGGACATTGTATGTAGCTGTAATACATTTTTTGGTTGAAGAGCTTTAGGGGTAGAAGAATGATAACACTGTTAGGGGGCAAAGTTTTAGGGACAAAAGAAAACTGCCGATCATAAGATAAGTGTGGTAATCTCCATAGGCACAGCGCATGGTTGGAAGAAGAGAAATATAGGGGGCTTAATGGAGAACATGAAGAACAACTACTGCAGTCCCTGGATATAACAGATCAGCATATCTACTGTGTTTTCTGTAGCTGTACAGTTGTTTTTAAGTATAGTTGTTTCAGATGTATAGGGAGTTTGTGCAAAAGAGGACGCAACTAAGAATTTGGTACGTATGCATTGGGGCCCGTGCCCCAGATCTTTTGTGACCCTAGCAACGCCCTTGCCTGTACCTATACTACATTATCTACATCAGCTCCAAGATGGTGATTTATATTGTGGGGAGGCATTAAAAAAGGGTCATAATAATTATACTACCCTCTTTTTCGCCCCCCACATAATAAAAATGCTCATCTTTATTTTAATGTGGGGTAGTAGCAATGGCGGTAGTCACGGTTAGGGTGGAGGCAGGACTGCGTTAGGAATTTCACCCTGGGGCCCATTGAACTCTAGTTACGCCATTGTCAAAGATATATAGTATACTCCTTAAAAGCGAAGATTTCAAAAGAACCATACAAAAAGACAGTGGGCTAAATTTATTAATATGTTTGCACCAGTTTTGCATTGCAGCTGTACTGTGTCCAACAAGACAGAAAATGTGCACTAAGGACGTGTTAGTCTGAGATTTTGGAACATTTATTACTGACGTGCGCCACAATTCTGTTTGCGCCACAATTCTGCAGCCTGAACAAAGTACATCAAAATAAATGGTGCACTCTTCCAGAGCAGTGCAGGGGGCACCAGAATAATAAAGACCTTGCACCAGCTTTGATTAATCTGCCGCACTCAACACTCCACAGGCAAACTGCATATAGTACAGGCTGCACTAGTTTTGATAAATGTGGGTCTGTGTACACTATGTCAATAGCAGCTAAAAGTTATGGAAATCCCAATGATACTCTGTTTACCTGAAAATAAGACACCCCCAAAAAGACCTTTTTTTTCAGACCTCCCCAGAAAATGGGCAAGAAGGAGTCATCCAAGGAAAGTGTTTTCGCATGAGAGATTAAAGTCAAAGGCGGAGATTTACCAAAAGTGTCTATGGTAAAACTATTTTAGTTGCCCAACCAGAGCTCAGCTTTAATTTTAAAAATAGCAGTGAAAAATTGAAAGTTGAGATCTGAGTATTATTATTATTATTTATTTATAGAGCACCATTAATTCCATGGTGCTGTACAATCAGTAAGGGGTCACATACATTACATTAAGACAAAAACAGGTGCAAGTACAAAATACAAAACTACAGTGATCAGGAGACAAGTAGGAGGAGGACCCTGTCTGTGAGGGTTCACAATCTTTATGGGGGAGGGCGATAGAGACATGAGGTGAGAGAGCAGTGCCATTATTGTGCATTATAGGCGAACCTGGGTTTTCAGGTTACATTTGAAGGTTTGGAAAGTTGGGTTTTTCTAGAGAGTTCCACAGTATGGGGGAAGCACGGGAGAAGTCCTGGATGCTTTTGTGAGAAGAGTGGATGGTAATGGAGTGAAGCTGAAGTCCTGTGAGGAGTGGAGATTAGAAGTGGGGCACTTTTGCCTGATGAGTTTATAGATATATGGAGGGCACAGGTTGTGGACGGCTTTGTAGGTCATGGTTAGTATTTTAAATTGAATTTGCTGTGCAATGGGTAACCAGTGGAGAGACTGGCAGAGAGGATATGCAGAAGAGAATCGAGGAGAGAGATGGATAGATTGGAGGAGTGTTAGAGAGCTAGCTGGGAGACCGCAGAGAAGAATGTTACAATAGTCCAAGAGGCAGATAAGGGCATGAACTAGTAATATTGTAGACTCTGGATTGAGGAAGGGTCGAATGCGAGAGATGTTCTTGAGATGGAGGCGGCAGGTTGTAGTAAGGGCCGGGATGTGAGGCTTAAAGGATAATGCAGAGTCATAGGTGGCTCCAAGACCGGGGAAAGTGTTGAGCCATGAATTGTGCCAGTTAGGTCAGGTGGGAGGGATGTGTTAAGGTAGAGGAAAGATTATGAGTTCTGTTTTGTCCATGTTAATTTTTAGAAAACGGAAAGAGAAAATGGAGGATATGGCTGACAGACACTCTGGAATTCTGGCTAGTAGAGACAAGATATCTGGACCAGAAACATAGATCTGTGTGTCGTCTGCATATGAATCGTATTGGAAGCCGTAGGACTTAATTAGGTGTCCCAGGCTAGAGGTGTAGAGGGTGAAGAGCAGGGGTCTCAGGACAGAGCACTGAGGATACCAACAGATAGGTTTGCAATGGGAAACTAGAGCAGTTTTGCTCTCAGACACTGCTGATAATTCTCTGCCAATAATTCTAATGGAAATGGAGTAATTAGAAATTCAGCATGAAATTCAAGGTTTGGAGAGTAATAAGGATGTTAGAAAAGTTGTCATGACTGTCTTTAAATAAGAAATGTAGCCTTATGTTCATAAAATCAGGGATCATTAAATGTACTATATATACATAGGGGGAGATTTATCAAGCTGCCTTAGAGTAAGAATGTGCTTAGTTTCCCATGTCAACCAATTACAGCTCCCCTTTAACCCCTAAAGGACGCAGGGTTTTTTCGCTCATTTCTCGCTCTCCACCTTCAAAAAACCATTACTTTTTCATTTTTACATGTACAGACCTGTGTGAGGGCTTATTTTGTGCATAATAAATTTTACTTTCGCGTAATGTTATTTATTTTAACATGCCGTGTACTGCGAAGCTGAAAAAAAATTCCAAATGTGGAAAAATTTTTACAAAACGGCACGTGCGTCACGTTCTTGTGGGCTCAGTTTTTAAGACTTTGACTGTGCGCACCTCAGCTTTATTCTTTGGTTTGGTGCGATCGCGGTGATACCAAATTTATATAGGTTTTATTGTGTTTTAATACATTTTCAAAAATTAAACGAATGTGTACAAAAAAGAAAAAAAATTTTTGTATCTTCCAAAGCTAATAACTTTCTCAAACTTTGGTGCACGGAGCTTTGTAAGGTGTCATTTCATTGCTACCATTTTGAGGTCTGTGCGACATTTTGATAATTTTTTATTCCATTTTTTATGTGATCTAAAAAGTCGCATTTCGGACATTTGGGCGCCATTTCCCGTCTAGGAGGTCACCGCCATCCGTAACCATTTTTATATTTTGATAGATTGGGCATTTCAGGACGCGGCGATACCTAACGTGTCTGTGATTTTTACTTTTTATTATGTTTTATATCAGTTCTAGCCAAAGGGGGGTGATTTGAATTTTTAATAAATTTTTGTAAAGCGCTACGGAATTTGATGGCGCTATATAAATAAAGATTATTATTATTATATTATTATTAATATTTTATAAAAAATTTTTATTTTTTAAACTTTTTTCAAACTTTTTTTTTCACTATGTCTTAGACCATCTAGGGTACATTAACCCTAGATAGTCAGATCGTTCCTACCATATACTGCAATACTTCTGTATTGCAATATATGGCATTTTTGCAGCTCATTCATTACAATGAGTCACTGGCTCATTCTAACGAATCTGCAGAAGCCATTAAGCCTCGGGTGAAACGAAGACCCGAGGCTACCATGGCAACCAATCGCTTTCCCCCGATGACGTTTGGGGGCGCGGCGATCGGAATAAAGATGGCGGCGCCCGCGCGCCACCGTCTTTTAAATACCGGCGGCAACGGACGGTTAATAGCCCATGCAAGCACCGACCACGGTTATTAGCTGTGGGGGTTTGCTGCAATATGCAACAACCCCCACCTCTGTATAAAGAGGACTCAGCCCGTGAGCCCTCTTCATACAATCCCTATACCTCTGCGCCGTAGAGCTACGGTGCAGAGCGTTAAGGGGTTAAAATATTCATGAACACTGGTAAAATGAAAGCTGAGCTGTAATTGGTTGCCAAAGGCAAATAAGCACATTCTTACTCTTAGGCAGCTTGATAAATCTAACCCATAGAGTATATAAATAGAGTCACAAGAAATTCTTGATGGATATCAGAGCTTGGCTGGTTATGCTGATGTTTTTGATGGCATTACTACACTTACCGGCCACTTTATTAGGTACACCTGTCCAACTGCTCGTTAACACTTAATTTCTAATCAGCCAATCACATGGCGGCAACTCAGTGCATTTAGGCATGTAGACATGGTCAAGACAATCTCCTGCAGTTCAAACCGAGCATCAGTATGGGGAAGAAAGGTGATTTGAGTGCCTTTGAACGTGGGAAATAGTTGTTGGTGCCAGAAGGGCTGGTCTGAGTATTTCAGAAACTGCTGATCTACTGGGATTTTCACGCACAACCATCTCTAGGGTTTACAGAGAATGATCCGAAAAAGAAAAAACATCCAGTGAGCGGCAGTTCTGTGGGCGGAAATGCCTTGTTGATGCCAGAGGTCAGAGGAGAATAGGCAGACTGGTTCGAGCTGATAAAAAGGCAACAGTGACTCAAATCGCCACCCGTTACAACCAAGGTAGGCAGAAGAGCATCTCTGAACGCACAGTACGTCGAACTTTGAGGCAGATGGGCTACAGCAGCAGAAGACCACACCGGGTGCCACTCCTTTCAGCTAAGAACAGGAAACTGAGGCTACAATTTGCACAAGCTCTTCGAAATTGGACAGTAGAAGATTGGAAAAATGTTGCCTGGTCTGATGAGTCTCGATTTCTGCTGCGACATTCGGATGGTAGGGTCAGAATTTGGCGTCAACAACATGAAAGCATGGATCCATCCTGCCTTGTATCAACGGTTCAGGCTGGTGGTGGTGGTGTCATGGTGTGGGGAATATTTTCTTGGCACTCTTTGGGCCCCTTGGTACCAATTGAGCATCGTTGCAACGCCACAACCTACCTGAGTATTGTTGCGGACCATGTCCATCCCTTTATGACCACAATGTACCCAACATCTGGTGGCTACTTTCAGCAGGATAATGCACCATGTCATAAAGCTGGAATCATCTCAGACTGGTTTCTTGAACATGACAATGAGTTCACTGTACTCAAATGGCCTCCACAGTCACCAGATCTCAATCCAATAGAGCATCTTTGGGATGTGGTGGAACGGGAGATTCGCATCATGGATGTGCAGCCGACAAATCTGCAGCAACTGTGTGATACCATCATGTCAATATGGACCAAAATCTCTGAGGAATGCTTCCAGCACCTTGTTGAATCTATGCCACGAAGAATTGAGGCAGTTCTGAAGGCAAAAGGGGGTCCAACCCGTTACTAGCATGGTGTACCTAATAAAGTGGCCAGTGAGTGTATAGTATATTAATAAATGTTGATTTTTTTGCTCAACAATAAATATAAATTCTTGTACATGGAAAAATAAGACATCTCCTGAAAATAAAACCTAGTGCCTCTTTAGGAGAGAATATCTAAGACACTGGAGCATTTTTACTCCATATTAAAGTATATTCTGCCTGAATAAGAACGCTAAAAAAGATTAGTTTATTAAATACAATATTAAAAAATGGGCTATACTTCAGACATGCAAATTACAAAATCAGAAATTTGTCTTGCACAAAGAATAGTGCAGCCAAGGTTTGTGTGCGACACTTCTGAACCCCTTCAGGACGCAGCCATTTTGTGTTGCATTTTTTGACTTGCTTCTCTTTATATGGTTTTTACTTTTGAACACTGTTACTTATCAAAGAGATTCTGAGATTGTTTTTTCTCCACATGTTGTACTTCATATTAGTGGTGGTAAGTTTTGGCTGAGTTTTTTGAAAAATTAGCCATTTTCAAAATTTGGAATCAGCGCGTTTTCAGGCAGATAGATTTAGCACCTAAATAAGTTCCTGAATAACATTTCCCATGTGTCTGCTTTACATTTTTATAATTTTTGAAATGTCTGGATAATTTATTTTGATGTCACGCGGCTTACAAATCGAATATCGGTTTTCCGTATTTTCAGAATTGACTATTTTAGGAATTTCTGTTTTTGATTAAATTTAAAGTATTTAACATTTAAAAACACCTATATAATCAACCCATTTTCAAATCTGCACCCCTCAAACTATCAGAAACAGCTTTAGGAAGATTGTTAACCCCTTGAGATCTTCATAGTAATAAAAGCAAAATGGAGGTGACATCTAGGATGGTCAAATTTTGTCAGTTATGTTCATTTAGCCCTAAAATTTACACATTTTTTAAAGATGAAAAGAGGAAACCCATCTTAAAATTTGTAATTCAATTTCTCCCAATTACAGAGACCCCCCACATGTAGCCATTACTTGTTTTATGGGCGCAGCGAGGTGCAGAAGGGAATACCCTCCAGCTGCCAGGATTTTAGTTTCCTTATTGGTCCCTTTAGTAGGCTATAAAATTTTAGCTTTTTCATTATAGCGCCATTTTTTTGCGGGGTGAGATGCTTTTTCCAGTGTTATCATTTTGGGGTTGGTATCCCCTATTGTTGAAAATTTATTAATTCTTTTTTTGATGGTAGGAGTAGAAAAGCATCAATTCTGTGCTAGATTTTTCCTTTTTTTTGGTGTTCACCACATAGCCCAATAATCATGTTATCTTTATTCTTTGGGTCAATACAACTACGGGGATACCATACTTTTTTCTTATGTTTTAATAAATTTGTCAAATGCAACCCTAATGTGAGGAAAAATCTATCATTTTTTGCATCGCCATCTTCCAAGTGTTATAACATTTTTACTTTTGTGGGACATGTTGTACTTTGCAACAGTATCATTCTGGAGTAGATATCTTTTCTGATCACTCTTTATTGCATTTCTTGTGGGATGAAATAGGTAAAAATCATAATTTTTGGTGGATTTTTCATGTTTTTTTTCTGCGGTGTTCATCAAGCAGGTTCAATAATGATCTTTTTAAAAAGCTAGCGGTCTATGAACGCGTTGATATTATATATGTGGGGCTTATGGGCATTTTTATTAATTTATTAATTTATTTTTTATTTAAGAATCATTTATTTACACTTTATTACTAGTTCCACTATGGAACATGAACAAGCAATCATCTGATTGCTTGTTCATGATAATACTCTGTAATACTGATGTATTGCAGGGTATAAGCAGTGTCAGCCTATGCACAAGCATAGCCTGACACTGTGCCTTTAAGATGACATCACAGATGCCACCTTAAAGGCACTGCCTGCAGGCAGCATTGGGTTCCTGATCGTACCTCAGGGCTGCCATAGGAATCAGCACCCCCCCCGAACATTGGGGGGGACTATTATGGGGTAGAGACCCCTGGCAGGTGATTTAAAGGACACGGTTGCGCTGACAGCAGCATTTAACGGGTTCAACACCCACGTTCAGAGCCCACTCCGATAGTGGGGGCTACACTGGGATCGGTTCTACTACTACTGGCTACAGCTGACATCCAATGTATCCTGATTTTGTCTCGGTTCTCGAACTGAAGCAGTTTGCACTAGAAAGAATTTTCCAAGTCTGACAGAAAACTGGCGCATGGAGCTTAGTAAATGTGGCCCACTGTCTTATTTTCGGGAAAACACAGTATATAGTTAATTCTTATTAAAATAAGCAAAGTCCTTTGCAACAAGTAAAAGTATAAAAATCTAAATCTGTTATTTGCAAACAGGTTAACCAGGTTTTTTTCCCTTTTTTAAAAATTTTATTTGAAAATTACCAAAAAAGTTTACAAACGGTACACAGAGGAAAAGAACAATTCTTAAAAAACCACATTGTAACCCAAGTTAATCAGACAATAACAATAAGGCATAGTGTTAAGGCAAAAAGTTGATGGACAAAATTAAATTGTACCTTTCTATAGTTCCAGGAGAGGGAAGGCAACCTGATGCCCCTCCCAATCTACAATAGACAATTGTCCCACTTGGTTAAGCCATTTTTTGTTAGAGGGATGAGTGACTCCCTTTGCAAACCCATGAATGAAATCTCTATAAACATGTGAAATCACCTTATTAAGTGTCGAAGAATCAATTAAAAATTCTATACCTACATCTGTGCACAAATTGAGGGGGAGAGGGGACACCCTTGTCGTGGACCTCTATGCAACTGAAATGGCTCTGAGTATATACCATTTACATACATTTGTGCTGTGGGAGGATGATACATTATTTTTACCCAAGCAATTAACTCCTTGCCGAGCCCAAATCTTTCCAAAACCTTCCACAGGTACCGCCACTCCACCCAGTCAAACGCTTTAATTGCGTCTAAAGACTGGATGGATTGGCATATCTGCATATTGGAGAACAACCTGTGGAGGTTAAAGCTTGAATTTTTTTTATAGGTTTTTCTATAAATTGATTTCCTTTTGCCTCCATTTCCATTTTCTTCCAATTCATTTCAGAAAAGAAAATACTCCGAAGATAGGCCTTCAACGAATCCCAAACTAGGTCACCCTCTACCTTATTACTATGCCAAAATTCCCGGATCAGTCTTGTTATCCTTTCCTCGTTGTCCAGGATTGAAAGCCAATGAGGATTCAGCCTGAAAAAACTCCTCTTGTCCAAGTACGGACCCCTCTCCATCCTTGATAGGAGGGAAATAAGCCAGTGATCAGACACTGCGATAGATTCATACTTCATTTATACAACAAATCCCAGGAAGGCATCATTGGCTAAGCACAAATTGATCCTGGACAGCATGGAATGAGTACGGCTAAAGCAGGAGAAGGCAGGCCTATCAAAGTACCTAGTCCTCCATACATCCTTCAAATGCCAATTCTCTCAAAACCCCTATTGTTCTGGACTCGAGGGGCCCTCAAATTATGTCTATCCAGAGAGGTGTCCAAGAATGCGTTAAAGCCATAATCGGGCATAATAGTCTTTCCTATCAACTGCAAAATTGATTGGCGCATTCAAAACCTCAAATGAGATTGGGGGAGGGACATATATAAATGCCAGAATACAAGGAACTTTAAATAATAAACTAGACAAAAACATAAACCTACCCTTCTGGTCGGTTTTGTATGCTAAGATTTTACTGTCAGCCTTATGGTGAACAAGGACCAATACTCCACTGGAGAATGCAGAGCCACAGGAGTGGAATGTCATGGATGCCCATCTCCGATCAAGCCAACAGATAGTTTCAGGGGTTAAATGTGTCTCTATTAAACAAATAATCCCTGGGAGATGTCGGACCACCACATGGTTCACTATACACCACTTCCCGCGATCATTCAGGCCCCTTACATTCCAGCCAAAAATTTGCATAGATATAAGTTACAAAAGGAGAAAATAAAAACATTTAAAAAAAATCCTTCCCTTTCCTGGACTCCCCCCCTTCCAGATTTACGCCCCAAATTTTTGGGGGGCATTGAAACAACAGTTCAAATTTACCATTCTAAACTCAACAATTCAAATTCCCCAAAAAAGGAAGCAGAAGAAGGAAGCAATATTAAACATATACAAATGGACGTCAAATAAATTCCTTCCTTAGAGGGAGAAGTTCCAATCAGAGCGTACAAAAAGACAGTGATATTAATAATATTAATGCAGCAGGAAAATGTTAATTCAGAGGGCCCAAAGTGTTAGGCCCCTTCCTTGTGTTGCAGATCACATCAGAGTTTGATCAGGGTGTGATCAGTATTTGGCTTTATTGAATGAGCATAAGTCAGAGTTACATACATTTGCACAAACATACAGCATATACTGTGTCACAGCACAGACTGCAACACAACATATACAATAAATTAAGATTTATACATAATGTTGACAGCACACAGGAATATAATCCTCAACTATGCCATGAAAACATTATACTAGCACACAGCTCGCTCAATTGACCTAACTAAACGCGCATTGCATCTCACTTACGGTGACGACAAAGTGTAAAAACGGAAAAGGATGCGGGGTGGAAGGGGTGGGGGTAACACTTGCCCGAATCTTTATTGAAAGACAGACACAGAAGGGGGAAAAACAAGGAAGGGAACCTAGCAAAAGTCCACTTCCTGGTTTGGGCCATTTGCATAATGAATGCGTGACCCAGAATCCCCTGTAAAAGTCCAAATCCAGTGGAAAGTGAGTGTTTTCTGGCATTTGCCAGGTAAACACAGCCTGTAATTCCTAACACACCTAATCTAAGCAAAGTCCAGCATTTTATACAAAAGTCCTGAACTTGTGCGAAGCGTAGATGTCTTGCAAAGTCCAAAAAAGCGGCTTTTGCCTGGATTCTCCCTGAGGGCGGTGGGCGCCTGGGGAGGTGATCCTAGCTCACAGCAGGGGGTTCAAATCCAGCTAGGCGTGAGCTTGTCTTGCTTTTACTGTGTCCTCACAGATAAGACATTGACTCCTGCTGAGGCACTGCAGTGTTGTCGCCGCTCGGTATACCTCAGCAGAGGGGGAAGGAGCTTCCTGTGAAGGGGGCTTCTCCTTCTTGTCATTGTCTCCCTGCTAGGGAGTAATCCAGCAGGCTGTTGAGTGTCGTCAAGGCTGTCTTGTGCCAAGTGAGTAGTCTCCTGGCGTACCAGATGGCGTCCTTATAGCAATTTATAAGGAGCCAGGCGGCCTGGATATCCTCCATGGCATGAGTGCCCTGGAACAGCCCATAAAGCACCGCATGGTGTGTCATGGAGCTCCTTGGCACAGTATTTGGTCAGTGAAAAACTGACATTTTGCATCAGAGTTCAATCAGTTTTCAGTCAGAGTTTGTTCAGTGTCTCAGTTTTTCATGCGCACTTTCAATGCATTGAAGATAGAGCTCAGTCCTGAGTCCTTTTCACGATAAGGAGACTGTTTTCCCCAACACGGGAGCTGCCCCCACACTCCAGAGGACACTGGCACCCACAGGTACACTCCTTCTCTTCACATCAAACAAGGGTTCCCTTCTCCTGATTCTGGCCGCGACACCCCTTCAAAGACTGCCCTCCAGATTCTCGACGAACATGCTCAGTGCTGCTCCTTCAGATTGGAACTCAAATCCTACGGTCCGGTCCGCACTGTCCCTGGTCGGGGCTCCCGAGCCTTGGGACTGAGGATGCAGCAAGCCTCCAGTCACATGTGCCTAGTGGCACCCTCTCAGCCAGTCACCGGTACCCTATCTTAGCAGAGGCAGCACCGGGGTTCCCAGCGTAGCAGGAGCTGCGGGGACGGCAGTGGCATTCCAGGTAGACGCGTGGACGCTGCAGGGGAGGATGACGGGTCCGGAAGCTGTGTGACTCCTCCTCACGTCATGCCGGCTTGACGCGAGGTTAACCAGGTGATTTGTAAACAGGTTGCGGATTTATCTCCTCTTTCATAAAACTTCAGACAGTTGTCAAAGTGTGTGAGTTTGGTCAATTACTTGGATAGTGTTAGGTCCATTCCATGCCTGACTGGCATTACTGGTAGTTTGCGGTTTAGATCCTTGCAGCACTAAGTCACACGGCTTAGAGGTCCCGGGTGAGGCTACGAGCCAAGCAGGTGCAGTCAGCTGATTATAGTAGTATAGAAGTTCCAAACTGGTGCGGTTCATGCAGGGATCTGCTGTTACCAGATGTGAGTATAAATTTGGTTCTGATTCCTTTGAAATAATGTCCTGGAGCTTTATGTCTGTACTTCACAATATAATAAACAATGCTGAGTGATGAATGGCAACCGTACATACCTTTGAAACCAGAAGTTTACATACATTATATAACAAGAAACAGTATGAATGTTTTTCTCGCTATCTGACCTGAAACCATAATATACCTTTACTGTTATAGGTCAACAAGGATGACCAAAATTATGTTCTTTCTTTATAATTCCATCTATTTTGTTAAGTTCGCCAGTCCTCACTGCAGCAAAATAACCCCACAACATGATGCTGCTACCTCCTCAGTTAGTGTTCTCAGGCTTGTAAGCATCTCTCTTTTTCCTCCAAACATAACAATAACATTTAAGTTTCATCAGACCACAGAC
Source organism: Engystomops pustulosus (assembly GCF_040894005.1). Taxonomy (NCBI): domain Eukaryota; kingdom Metazoa; phylum Chordata; class Amphibia; order Anura; family Leptodactylidae; genus Engystomops; species Engystomops pustulosus. The sequence continues at coordinate 145,354,268 of NC_092415.1, forward strand.
ATGTATCCAAAAATTATGATCTTAGTTCCCTTGTGCATTTCTAAACATTAATCTGGCTTATTTTTGCTTCTTTTGTAGTAATGGCTTCTTCATGGCAGAGTGGCTTTTCAGCCTATGTCAATACAGTACTTGTTTAACTGTAGATAATGACACACTCTTACCAGCTTCAGCCAGCATTTTCACAAGGTGTTTTGCTTTTGTTCTTCGGTTGATGAGCACGTTTGAGACCAAAGCATGTTAACTTCTGGGACAGAGAACCTGTTTCATACCTGGACATTCCCATCTTGTTTGTACTTGCATAAAATAGTTTTTACAGATTACCAAGGCATCTTCTGGTATCTGGAAATTGCACCCAAGGATGAACCAGGCTTATTTCTTTAGACTTTTCAATGAATTGTGCACAAGGAAGCTGTATTTTTTAGGCGAGCCTTACAAAACATTCACATTTGTGCTTTTGATGTTAACGATAAACCATCAGAAGCTTCCAAAGAAGTGACATCATCGTATGGGCTGTCCCACATTGTTTGAGGGCATGGTAATCTTAGTGTATGCTTTTAGTAAGTCTTAGTAAACTTTTGACTTTGAAGAAATCTATAAAAATGTCTTAAAAATTTGACTTTTTTGGTATTTCGAAATTTACCTAGACAGTTAGAGGTCTTATTCTGATTTCATGTAAGATAATGAGAAAAATATGCATATGCCTATGTAAACGTCTAATACAACTGAAACCTGGTTAACAGGTTAACTGGCACAATTGGTTCTAGTCATGATTGTGGTCAAATCCTATGAGTCTTCTCCATACGCCATTAACGACGCAGTGACATACAAATACATTATGGTTCATTAAGGGGTTAACAGTTAAGATTAAAGTGAATTTTGACACCTATGGAAAAGATTGAAGATATTAACCTCATTTGTTTATCCTGTTGAAAGATATCCAGGAAATGTAAGACTATTAAATATTATTATTAAATTAATAATCCAGGGTTTGTGGACCATGCTCTTTGCTTGCATTATAGGGAACCAAGTTGGATGGTTAATAAAACGATTAATCTAATCTTATTTGCTGTGAATAAGTTTTTACATAGGGGCAGATGCTAATCATTTGGTTGCATCTTTAGACTGTCAAGACTTTTTAAGTTTTAACTTTTGATTGTTTGGCTTAGTTTCAGGCAGAAGTTCATGCCAGAATAAATGTGTAGTTCTGGTGCACACTGTCACATATAAAGCCAATCCCCTTTCTGTAAGATGTGTCACTTTACCATAGTTGAGTCAAGCTAAATAATTGTCTAGAACATATCATGAATTTTTTTTGTTGCACAAACTTCCCTACAATTTAAAAAAAATAGTAGGGGGACATTTAAAAAAAAAAGATTTATTAGATCATGCAGCATTATTCCTATAGGGCAGTGATGGTGAACCTTTTAGAGACCGAATGCCCAAACTATAACCCACTTATTTATCACAAAGTGCCAACACAGAAATTTTATTTGTGATTTATACTCCCTTCTCTGTCACAGTTTCATTGACACCAGTACCCTGAGGACACCAATAAAACAGAAATAGAAGAAATTTGGATGATCATTGTAGCTTCCCTCCAGGGTCCCATAAACAGGAAGAATTGTCAGGGCCGGAGCAGGAGCTACAATGATAATCCAGATCTGTCCACACCTTCCCACTTTTCCAGTAGTCCCAGGTAGAGCTGTCACTTTAAAATAGCTCTGTGCACAACAAGTCCTGGGCTGTCTGGGACTGCAGGAAGATACCTGGAGTCATCTCTGGTGATGGCCTGAGTGCCCACAGAAAGGGCTCTGAGTGCCACCTCTGGCACCAGTGCCATAGGTTAGCCACCACTGCTATAAGGGAAAAATTTATTTGCAAGAAAATTGAAGGGTTCAGGTTATATAAGCCAAAAAGGGATTTTGCAGTATATGAGCCACTGAGAACTGAGAAACTGAGAACCGTTGAGGAAGAGCTTTGTGTGTGTCTTTCCACCATTCCTGCCAGGATATCCCTTTTTTGTGTTTATCAAAACAGGCCCAGGTTTCACACTGAGTGAGTAAAATAAATTTAGAATCTATATTATTAACTATATGTATAATATGACTGTTTTAGTGTCATTTTGTGCTATTTTGGTTGGTGGTGTGCCCCAGGATTTTCTAAGTATAAAAAGTGTGCTGCTGCTCAAAAAAGGTTGAAAATCACTGCTCCAATCCATCCTCACCTCACTAAAAGAATGTGGTAAGACCCTGTTCTAAAGAAAGATCCCACGTTCACCAATTATCCTAGGGATTTATAATATTTTTATTATATTAAAAATTGTTTCATGAATTACAAAGAATTATAGTTAGCATTATAATCACTTGGGGACTTTTTTGGGGGAATAAGTAATTCATCTACTGTAAATGGACAAGACTAACAGGTTTTCTTAAAACTATTTAAGTTGGCACCACAACTGCTTGGACCCCCCACAGTGGCCGACTATTCCATAGACAGGGAATGTAATTTCCAACACTAATGTGCAAATTGAATGGATGATTAGGGCCGATGCTCAACCAGGTGGTTCATCAGTAAGAGAGAATAAGACCCTCATTTTCTGGATTGCAGGTGGACCTGTTCTCGTGATTGCTGGGGGTCCCAGCAATCAAACCCTCACCAATCCACCTGTTATCCCATATCCTGTGGAAATTTATTATGATATCTTACATGGTCGACTGAAAACACCCTGAATTAAATCTTAAGCCTTTTGTCATCACCTTGAAGGATTATTTTTAACATCTTATCTCTGGAAGAAGAGCTGATATGAGTAATGTTTCGTAAATGATCATCTATGCGTATGCAAGACCACCATATCAGGGCAAACACACACTTATATAGGAGTAGTTACAGCATGTGATGAAGTACAATGCCTGGTTAACAGCTGTCATTACTTTTCCTAAGGCATGATTATATTGCATTCTTCAACACTATGTGCTCTTGACCTTCCAAAAGAATGTCTTCAGGTCCTCAAGCCATCCTTTTATCCTTTATCTGCAACCTCCAATGAATGACATTTGTTGTGCCTGAAAATAAATCACATCAGCTGGAATCAAAAGCATGCTGACATAATATGAACTACATGTAACACTTTATTGTAATCATGTCACTCCACTGTGTACTGTCTTCATATTTTCCAGACCATCAGAGTTTATATTATATGGATTAGCAGAATATGTTTAGTGGTCCAAACTGAACATTGTATGTATGGCTATGTAAGGGATATGGGGAAGCTAGAAAAAAATTCCAAATGGAGAAGAAATCATAAAAACACTGTTGTTCCATTTTCCCAAGCTTTTTGTTTCTATAGCTATGATAGTGGGGTCCTGATGACACCTCACCTTTATTATTTGGGTTGGATCTGTCACATTAATGTATCATATTGTTACATTTTAATACCTTTAAAACAAAGTTAAAATGTTTTTAAAAATTGCTGTAACACCATACTCATGGTTCAACATCATAACTTTTCTAATATCTAACATATCTAACTTTTTCATATTTTCATATACAGACCTGTGTGAGGTGTCATTTTTTGCGGGACAAGCTGACATTCATTCTTGTTATGGGCTTCATTCCTATCATTCTTGGGACTGGTACGACCTTTTGATCACTTTTTATCCAAAAAGTCATGATTTAGACATTTGGAAATTTTTTCTGTTATGTTATTCACCATATGGGATAGCTAGCTTAATAGTTGTGGAATTAGGAAACAGCGATACCTAACATGCTTTTGATTTAAGGGGCACAATTCTGGTTCTGTCACTTGGCGGTAGAACATTTTTCCCCCTCCTCATGGCCCACCTACTCTCTATTCAGTTAGCCCCCTCTCAAGTTCTCCCCATCCTCATTCATGTTCTTCTGCCTATGTTCCCACCTTCCACTCAGTTAGCTCCACTCATGTTCTACCACATCACTACATTGTCAGCAGCTCTGTAAAGTTCTGTTGCTTGTACATTGGCTTCTCCTGCAGGCCAAGTGATCATGACATCATTGCAGATCCTTAATGCCTGGTTTATCATGCTTGATTTTGATGGTAGATTTTCCTTAAAGGCCATGCCTGATCCGAAATTTGCTAATTAAAAGGAAAACTATGCCTCAGTACTACCTTTAAAAGGTAGCTCCATCTACATAAATGTCTTACTTATAAGAAGCCTCTGGCAGAACATGGGATAATAGCCAAACCAATACATCTATTCCAAAAGGAACACACTTCCACCTTTGTTGTGTCGATTGCGTAGATCTAATGCCATTGAGTGATGCTGAAGCATTCATGAAAAAAAGATCATTTGCCATTAACCTGGAGAATATCAAGTGACTACAGCAGAATGCAAAGGGCTTATTATATTCTTGCAAATCTAGATAGATGCAATGCAGCATATCATGCCTGACAGCAATGTCATTATTTGAAGTCGCAGGTGAGAATTCACATTTTCATTCAAGTTTCCCCTTAATGTTAACAGTCATACGCCACATATTTTTTTTGGCATTTGGTCATGAAAAATTATTTAGCAGTCTTAATTAAACTGAAGATTCCATAGAAAGAAAATCACATGTAATTATTATAAAGTAATATGGTTTTCTTATCATTAAACTTTCTTATTTCTTTTTCCAGCATTCCATGTAACAGAAAAGTAAATTTATCAACATGGGGCCCATGTATAATGAGCTGAACATATGCCACAGACAGCTCTAATAGTTCTTGATAAATACCGATTGTCATCTTTATAATGTGATGAAAAACACATCCTAAACTTCTGGGCCTAAATCTTAAGTGCATATTTTCTGCCATCATCCAAGGAACAATTTGGGGTTAATAGATTCAGTAGATTGTACAATAGATATCAGAGTGGACAATCCATAAAAGTAAATACCTTTAAAAAAAACACAGCTCCATTTGAGCAGAGGTTGCATTGGTTCAAGGACATGCACGGCCCCTTTGTACATAGCATGTGATAGAATTCTAAATATTTATAAGTGAATGCAGTCCAGATTGTCTTTTATGTGCTGAATAAGCCTTGTGTCTCCTGCTCTTCTTCCTGCTCAACATTAAGATATGCCATTCCCATAGATTATAAGCCCACACATAAATTCTATATATACAAATGAAAAGAATTAATGACTCAATTATCTTAACTCACAATGGCAAAGCCTTCCTTCCTTGTTTTCTGTTTCAGATGTAGCCAAATCACCACACTTTCCGAGATGTCTTGTTGTGTGTATTAATGATGAGCACTAATTGGTCGGTCCTGCATAAGTTATGTCAAATTTTGGCACCATTTATAAAAGATGGCCGGATGTCTTCATTGGAAAAATGCTTAACTTTACATTAATAATTAGAGCTATCTGAATGTTTAGGCCTATGTGTCATAATATTTGTGTTGTAGTAAAGATATGACATGAAAATCTGGAGAGTCTATTTAGCAACAAAAGCACATCATTTCTCTTACAGACTATTGTGAGCATAAAACGGATACAAGTCAAAAAGAAATTTTACTACTGTCATGAATTTCAGAGACTACATTCATGAATCCCATATGTTTATTGGAAAGGGATATATGTATGTATAAATATAATTACAGTCAACACATTTCGTCCAATGATTATCTATGTTGTTTTTTCCAACTTATATTTCTTGAGATTTTCCAACAAAAGATACAAACAGGTAAAGGTCATATTATATATAAAGGAACGAGATCAGAAGATTGAAACATATTATGGTCACGCACGACCTATAGAAGAAATTGTCACAATGCAGAGTCCAGTATCCTAAACAGGACCCACTGTTCAATGAGAGAGAGTTTTAAGTTAGGGAAATCACTGATTCATGGGGTATTCCCATTAGGACAACATTCTTAAATATGCTCAGAACAACAAAATTACACATTCTTCAATTTACTGTTATTAACAAAATTACAGCATTTCACACATACAGTTCCAACTTGTCTCTATCAGTCCTGGTGTATATAATTTCGGTTGCCCCCTGATCAGACTGTAAATCAGAAGTCTAGGGTCATGCAGGACAGATTATTCTCCTGTCTGACGCTGCAGTGATCTCCTCTGAGCATTGGCCCTCCTCCCTGCATTCCAAGACGAGCACACACACACAGACTTCCTGCCAACAAATATCAGCTAGAGGAGAGTAAATCTAAAAGCTACAGTCAGATAAGGTCTTTTTCCAGGGGAGGGAGGCATTTCAGAGCAGAGCTGACACTGTATGTTATGACTGGGATAGCAGAGCTGAGAATGAAATGGTGTATTATATCTATTTCACGGATCTCATCATCTCTCATCTCTGATCTGTCTCATCTCTCTTTCTCTGTATCAGATACTAGTGAATGTTCAGAAGATAAATGAAAGTATATATAAACTTGGACACTGATAATCTAACCACATTGTCAGCACATAGCATCACAGCACTAGAGGGATTATGATGTTTTTGTTTAGACAGTTGGTGTTGTTGCCAGCCTGTCAATCCCAATTGATCCTTGGAGCCAAATACCAGACATTCAGCTGGATGTTTAGAGAAAATTTGTAGGTCCGCATAAAGACAGCTAATGGGCTTGCATCTGGAGCATTCAGAGGGATCCTTGAACAGTTTAGGGATACAGGGTACAAGTTGGTTAGGTTTTGTAGTAGATGTAAATGAGTCCATCAGGGCCAGGAGTTTTTATGGTTCCCACCTTCTGCATACAGTAACAATAAAACAAATTTCAGTTTGTTTAGTTCACTTTTTCCTGAAATGCATAGGTTTTTGGTTGTTTGGTTTCATTTTAACAATGCCTTAAATATGTTCTTTGTATTGTTATCCAGTACTGTTTCCTTGCCAAAAAAAAGATAAAATTTCAAGTACCGTATTTTCCAGGCTATTAGGCGCACCGGACTATAAGGCGCATTAGTAATAAACGCCTTATATATGGAATAATTCCATATACAAGGCGCACCGGACTATAAGGCACAGGGTCCAGGGGCGTGGCGGAGGTCCGGGGGCGTGGCTGGCAAACGGAGCAGAGACAGACCCGGCAAGAGGTGAGCGGTCTCCGGGGAAGGGGGTCTGTTCAGGTGGAGGAGGTCAGCGGACCCTACTTACATAGGTCCCCGCTACCTGAGACAGCAGATCTCCAGCGGGAACTGCAGACCACTGGAGATCTGCTGTCTCCTCTCACCGGTAGCGGGGACCTATGTAAGTAGAGTCCGCTGCCCTCTTCCATACATAGGGCGCACTGGACTATAAGGCGCACTTTGGATTTCTAAGGAAATCCTAGGTTTTTATGTGCGCCTTATAATCCGGAAAATACGGTAAAAGGAATAGTTAAAATAATTGTCTAGTATTATGAAATACATGATTCATATTTTTCTCTGCCAAAATATATGAAGAATGAACTGAATATAATTAATATACTGCTACAATGTATGAGTTTTTCTATAGCATTTATCTCACCATCAACTCAGAAATATTTGTTAGATGAAACAATTTTTGCAGACATTGAGTTGATGAGGAAAAATATTAGTAATCCTCCATTTGGCAGTGTTTGAAATTATTATGTTATATGCTCTTAGTGCAAAATTGCTACAGAGAATGTACTAGTGTTTATTTCAAACACTGCAGTAATCTTTCATAACATAGACAGAGTACAATCAGTGGTAGCCAAAAAGTAATTTGGGTTTTCATTAAAAGGGGTTATTTTTAAGTAGATGTTAGTCAAATAGGAAATCTGGAGAAGTGGAAGCTCTTCTGCCTGTTTGATGTTTTGAAAGCCTACATACCGGCTTCTGAGTTTGAGAAAATAAGCAAATTGTCATCTAGCCCACCCCAACAATGGCAAGTATCAGTTAAAGGGAACCTACCACCACGATTCTACCTATAAAGGTAGATCGGGTGGTAGGTGGATGAATGGGACGTGAGGATAGCCCTTTTTTGGGCTAATCCTCACGTCCCGGCTATCTTTTAGTAAACTTTAATAAGCAAGTATGTAAATTTTTTTAAGCGGCTACTGGGGCGTGGAGTAGCCGGACATGAGGCTACACGTCACGGCCACTCCACGCCCCTGTAGCCTCTTTTCTCCACCTACCATTTCATCTTCAGCGTGCAGCTCCTCGTAGCTGCATGCCCTCGCCTGAGTACCCAGCGTTCTGTGGCGTTCTGCGCATGCGCAGTAGCGCTGGCCTCTGAGCTATGGCAGCGCAACCGCAGGCCTGCATTCGGCGCATGTGCAGAACGCCTGGTACACGGACGAGGGCGCACAGCTATGAGGAGCTGCACGCTGAAGATGAAATGGTAGGTGGAGAAAAGAGGCTACTGGGGCGTGGAGTAGCCTCATGTCCGGCTACTCCACGTCCCAGTAGCCGCTTAAAAAAATGTACATACCCGCTTATTAAAGTTTACTAAAAGTTTACTAGCCCGTTTTTACCAAAAACGGGCTATCCTCACGTCCCATTCATCCACCTACCACCCGATCTACCTTAATAGGTAGAATCGTGGTGGTAGGTTTCCTTTAAACTGTACATAGAATAGAATAATATTATCTCACTTATTAAAGCTTACTTGTTAAAATCATACACAAGTGCTAGTTTCTGGACTAACTGGAATACAGATAAATGACCCTTTTGTCTTTACTTTGTCTCCTACTGCCATAGGAAATAATTTCCTTAATATGCAAATATATGTGGGATTTAATAAACGTGTTAAACAAATGGAACTTATATTATCACTTAAAAATTCCAATGATCTATTACTTGGTTTTCCTTGAGTTAGGTGCGCAATAAATGGAATCTGCAGGGATGGAGACTGCTCCTCAGTGAGAAGTGCACTCACAGATTTCTGTATTGCAGAATATGGCAGATATAGCAGGCAATCGGGGACATATTCGTTTTTTTCTGGGGCTCTTCCATCTTATAGTCACACAAGTGATAAAATTAGGCTTATTACAATTAGTTCATGGATTGTTTGCTCTAGGGATTTATACAGTGTATTTGCATACACTGTGTACTATAAAATCATAGGTTGTATGTCCAGGCTGTCTCCAACTTAAGGATAACTGACGACCTCTTATTACAGACAGACAGACCTATTTGCCCGCTGTGACCTTTGGTGAAGCTTTCTTGATGCTTTACTTTAGTCCCAGCCTGCAATGATCAGCTGTAAGGTGTCTGTAATGAATATTTATTGATAATTAGAGATGAGCGAACATGCTCGTCCGAGCTTGATGCTCGGTCGAGCATTAGGGTACTCGAAACTGCTCGTTACTCGGACGAATACTTCGCCCGCTCGAGAAAATGGCAGCTCCCGCCGTTTTGCTTTTTGGCGGCCAGAAACAGAGCCAATCACAAGCCAGGAGACTCTGCACTCCACCCAGCATGACGTGGTACCCTTACACGTCGATAGCAGTGGTTGGCTGGCCAGATCAGGTGACCCTGGGATAGACTAGCCGCTGGCCGCGCTGCTCGGATCATTCTGTCTCTGGATGCCGCTAGGGAGAGAGCTGCTGCTGGTCAGGGAAAGCGTTAGGGTGTTCTATTAGCTTACTGTTAGGCAGGAGTGATTCTCAAAGAACCCAACAGCCCTTCTTAGGGCTACAATAACGTTCTACTTTTTTTATTTTAATTTGCATCTTTTACCATTTTGTGAGGAATTAGCAGGGGGACTTGCTACCGTTGTGTTTAGCTCTTAGTGGCACACATATCCATAGCAAAGACCGAAGTGGGAAAATTCAGTAGGGGTTGGATTTCTATTAGGCAATAACTCAGTGTCATCTCATCTGGCATAGTAGTGTGCTTCCTTTGATACTTGGCTAGAAAATAGCCATAGGAGAATACAAACAGCTTCTTGAAGCCTACAGTAGCGTTCTATATATTTGATTTCTGGTTGATCTGCTGGTGGCTGTAGTTTCTGCAGTGCATGTACTTGCCAATTCTGAGCAATTTGTAGTGAGACTTGCGACCGCTGTGTTCTGCGCTTAGTGGCGCACATATCCATAGCAAAGGCCGAAGTGGCAAAATTCAGTAGGGGTTGGATTTCTATTAGGCAATAACTCAGTGTCATCTCATCTGGCATAGTAGTGTGCTTCCTTTGATACTTGGCTAGAAAATAGCCATAGGAGAATACAAACAGCTTCTTGAAGCCTACAGTAGCGTTCTATATATTTGATTTCTGGTTGATCTGCTGGTGGCTGTAGTTTCTGCAGTGCATGTACTTGCCAATTCTGAGCAATTTGTAGTGAGACTTGCGACCGCTGTGTTCTGCGCTTAGTGGCGCACATATCCATAGCAAAGGCCGAAGTGGCAAAATTCAGTAGGGGTTGGATTTCTATTAGGCAATAACTCAGTGTCATCTCATCTGGCATAGTAGTGTGCTTCCTTTGATACTTGGCTAGAAAATAGCCATAGGAGAATACAAACAGCTTCTTGAAGCCTACAGTAGCGTTCTATATATTTGATTTCTGGTTGATCTGCTGGTGGCTGTAGTTTCTGCAGTGCATGTACTTGCCAATTCTGAGCAATTTGTAGTGAGACTTGCGACCGCTGTGTTCTGCGCTTAGTGGCGCACATATCCATAGCAAAGGCCGAAGTGGCAAAATTCAGTAGGGGTTGGATTTCTATTAGGCAATAACTCAGTGTCATCTCATCTGGCATAGTAGTGTGCTTCCTTTGATACTTGGCTAGAAAATAGCCATAGGAGAATACAAACAGCTTCTTGAAGCCTACAGTAGCGTTCTATATATTTGATTTCTGGTTGATCTGCTGGTGGCTGTAGTTTCTGCAGTGCATGTACTTGCCAATTCTGAGCAATTTGTAGTGAGACTTGCGACCGCTGTGTTCTGCGCTTAGTGGCGCACATATCCATAGCAAAGGCCGAAGTGGCAAAATTCAGTAGGGGTTGGATTTCTATTAGGCAATAACTCAGTGTCATCTCATCTGGCATAGTAGTGTGCTTCCTTTGATACTTGGCTAGAAAATAGCCATAGGAGAATACAAACAGCTTCTTGAAGCCTACAGTAGCGTTCTATATATTTGATTTCTGGTTGATCTGCTGGTGGCTGTAGTTTCTGCAGTGCATGTACTTGCCAATTCTGAGCAATTTGTAGTGAGACTTGCGACCGCTGTGTTCTGCGCTTAGTGGCGCACATATCCATAGCAAAGGCCGAAGTGGCAAAATTCAGTAGGGGTTGGATTTCTATTAGGCAATAACTCAGTGTCATCTCATCTGGCATAGTAGTGTGCTTCCTTTGATACTTGGCTAGAAAATAGCCATAGGAGAATACAAACAGCTTCTTGAAGCCTACAGTAGCGTTCTATATATTTGATTTCTGGTTGATCTGCTGGTGGCTGTAGTTTCTGCAGTGCATGTACTTGCCAATTCTGAGCAATTTGTAGTGAGACTTGCGACCGCTGTGTTCTGCGCTTAGTGGCACACATATCCATAGCAAAGGCCGAAGTGGCAAAATTCAGTAGGGGTTGGATTTCTATTAGGCAATAACTCAGTGTCATCTCATCTGGCATAGTAGTGTGCTTCCTTTGATACTTGGCTAGAAAATAGCCATAGGAGAATACAAACAGCTTCTTGAAGCCTACAGTAGCGTTCTATATATTTGATTTCTGGTTGATCTGCTGGTGGCTGTAGTTTCTGCAGTGCATGTACTTGCCAATTCTGAGCAATTTGTAGTGAGACTTGCGACCGCTGTGTTCTGCGCTTAGTGGCGCACATATCCATAGCAAAGGCCGAAGTGGCAAAATTCAGTAGGGGTTGGATTTCTATTAGGCAATAACTCAGTGTCATCTCATCTGGCATAGTAGTGTGCTTCCTTTGATACTTGGCTAGAAAATAGCCATAGGAGAATACAAACAGCTTCTTGAAGCCTACAGTAGCGTTCTATATATTTGATTTCTGGTTGATCTGCTGGTGGCTGTAGTTTCTGCAGTGCATGTACTTGCCAATTCTGAGCAATTTGTAGTGAGACTTGCGACCGCTGTGTTCTGCGCTTAGTGGCGCACATATCCATAGCAAAGGCCGAAGTGGCAAAATTCAGTAGGGGTTGGATTTCTATTAGGCAATAACTCAGTGTCATCTCATCTGGCATAGTAGTGTGCTTCCTTTGATACTTGGCTAGAAAATAGCCATAGCAATAGGATAGGATTGTTTGGTTTTAAAAACTCAAAAAAAAAACAAAAAACACAAAAAAAAAAAAAAACACAAAAAAACACCAAAAAAAACAAAAAGAAGTAAAAAAAAAAAAAAAGTTATAACTCTCATTTTAAAAATGTTTAACCCGAGGGCTAGGGGTAGAGGACGAGGGCGGGGACGTGGGCGTCCAACTACTGCAGGGGTCAGAGGCCGTGGTCCTGGGCGGGGTGAGACACCACCTGCTGATGAGGGAGCAGGGGAACGCCGCAGAGCTACACTCCCTAGGTTCATGTCTGAAGTTACTGGGACTCGTGGTAGAGCACTGTTGAGGCCAGAACAGTGCGAACAGGTGATGTCGTGGATTGCTGACAATGCTTCGAGCAATTTGTCCACCACCAGTCAGTCTTCCACGCAGTCCACCCATGTCACCGAAATCCCCACTCCTCCAGCTCCTGCACCTCAGCCTCCTCCCCCCCAGTCTGCCCCCTCCCAGGAAAATTTGGCATTTGAACCGGCATACTCTGAGGAACTGTTTTCTGGACCCTTCCCACAGTCACAAACCACTTGTCCGGTTGCTGCTGAGCAATTTTCCGATGCCCAGGTTTTCCACCAGTCACAGTCTGTGGGTGATGATGACCTTCTTGACGTAGTGGAAGTGTGTAAAGAGGTGTCCGACGATGAGGAGACACGGTTGTCAGACAGTGGGGAAGTTGTTGTCAGGGCAGGAAGTCCGAGGGGGGAGCAGACTGAGGGATCGGAGGATGATGAGGTGACAGACCCAAGCTGGGTTGAGAGGCCGGGTGAACACAGTGCTTCTGAGACGGAGGAGAGTCCTCGACCTGAACAGGTTGGAAGAGGCAGTGGTGGGGCCAGACGGAGAGGCAGGGCCAGAGCTGGTGCATCAGCGCCACTGTCAACTAGTGAAGCTCCCGTGGTGAGGGCTCTTGCGGCGAGGGCTAGATCTTCAGAAGTGTGGAGGTTCTTTAAGGAAACACCGGATGACCGACGGACTGTGGTGTGCAACATTTGCCAAACCAGGCTCAGCAGGGGTTCCACCACTACTAGCTTAACTACCACCAGTATGCGCAGGCATATGAATGCTAAGCACCCCACTCAGTGGCAACAAGCCCGTTCACCTCCGGCCGTGCACACCACTGCTCCTTCCCCTGTGTCAGCTGCTAGTCAGCCCCCTGCCCAGGACCCTGGCACAAAAACCCCATCGTCGCCTCCACGATCCTCCACAGCATCCACCAGCGTTCAGCTCTCCATACCCCAGACGCTGGAGCGGAAACGCAAATATAGTGCAACCCACCCGCATGCCCAAGCCCTTAATGTGCACATCTCCAGATTGCTTAGCCTGGAGATGCTGCCCTATAGGCTAGTAGAGACCGAGGCCTTTCGCAACCTCATGGCGGCGGCCGCCCCTCGGTATTCGGTCCCCAGCCGCCACTACTTTTCCCGATGTGCCGTCCCAGCCCTGCACCAGCACGTGTCAGACAACATCATCCGTGCCCTGACCAACGCCGTTTCTGACAAGGTCCACCTGACCATGGACACGTGGACGAGTGCTGCCGGGCAGGGCCACTATATATCGCTGACGGCACATTGGGTTAACTTGGTGGAGGCTGGGACCGAGTCTGACCCTGGGGCTGCTCATATACTGCCGACGCCGAGGATTGCGGGGCCTACCTCGGTCCAGGTGTTTCAGGCCTACTATGCCTCCTCCTCCTCCCACCCCTCCTCCACCTCCTCCTCCGAACTACCATCCGTGGGCACGGCGCCATCAGTCGGTAGCTCTAGGCACAGCAGCAGTGCCGTCGCTAAGCGACAGCAGGCGGTGCTCAAACTGCTGAGCCTAGGCGACAAAAGGCACACCGCCCAAGAGCTATTACAGGGCATCACGGCGCAGACTGATCTGTGGCTGGCACCGCTGAACCTCAAGCCGGGAATGGTTGTGTGTGACAACGGCCGTAACCTGGTGGCGGCTCTGCAACTCGGCAGACTGACACATGTGCCATGCCTGGCCCATGTGTTAAATCTGATAGTGCAGCGTTTCCTCAAGACATACCCCAATCTGTCTGATTTGCTCACGAAGGTGCGCCGCATCTGTGCGCATTTCAGGAAGTCCAGCCCAGATGCTGCCACTCTCAGGGCAGCGCAGCGCCGCCTCCAACTGCCCGCTCACCGACTGTTGTGCGACGTGCCCACGAGGTGGAATTCAACACTGACCATGTTATCCAGAGTTTACCAGCAGCGCAGAGCGATTGTAGACTGCCAGATGTCAACTTCCACCAGAACTGGTAGTCAGGTCAGTCAGCTTCCTCAAGTCTACAATGAGGAGTGGACGTGGATGTCTGATATCTGTCAGGTGCTGAGTAACTTTGAGGAGTCAACACAGATGGTCAGTGGCGATGCCGCCATCATCAGCCTCACCATCCCGCTGCTTGGCCTGTTGAAAAACTCTCTGGTCAGCATGAAGTCGGAAGCTTTGCGCTCGTCACAAGAGACGGGGGAAGAATATTCCCTTGTTGATAGCCAAAGCACCCTGAGGTCTGTTTCTCAGCGCATATCGGAGGAGGTGGAGGTGGAGGAGGATGAGGAGGAAGAGGAGGAGAATGTTGGCGAGACACAAGAGGGGACCATTGTTGAGTCCTTCACTGTTCAGCGTGTATGGGCAGAAGAAGAGGAGTTGGAGGAGTTGGAGGAGGAGGAAATGGACAGTCAGGCCAGTGAGGGGAGTGAATTCTTACGCGTTGGTACTCTGGCGCATATGGCAGATTTCATGCTAGGCTGCCTATCCCGTGACCCTCGCGTTCAAAGAATTTATTCCAGCACCGATTACTGGGTGTTCACTCTCCTGGACCCACGGTACAAGCAAAATCTTCCCACTCTCATCCCTGGAGAGGAAAGGAGTGTGAGAATGCATGAATACCAGCAGGCCCTGGTGCACAAGCTGAAACAGTATTTCCCTTCTGACAGCGCTAGCGGCAGAGTGCGTAGTTCTGCGGGACAAGTAGCGAGGGAGAGTAGGCGAGCAGGCAGCTTGTCCAGCACTGGCAAGGGTACGCTTTACAAGGCTTTTGCCAGCTTTATGTCACCCCAGCAAGACACTGTCACCTGTCCCCAGTCTCGGCAGAGTAGGGCTGATCTTTACAGAAAGATGGTGAGGGAGTACGTAGCTGACCATACCATCGTCCTAAATGATCACACAGCTCCCTACAACTACTGGGTTTCAAAGCTGGACATGTGGCACGAACTGGCGCTGTACGCCTTGGAGGTTCTTGCCTGCCCTGCCGCTAGCGTCTTGTCCGAGCGGGTTTTCAGTGCAGCTGGTGGCATCATCACCGATAAGCGTACACGCCTGTCGACTGACAGCGCTGACAGGCTGACGCTTATTAAAATGAATAAAGGCTGGATTTCTCAGAATTTCCAATCTCCACCAGGTGAAGGAAGCTCAACCTGAATAATTGATCCACTCCTCCTCCTCCTCCTCATTTTCCTCCTTCTCCTCCTCTTTGTACAGTAAAGCAGAGGAAAATGGCTATTTTTTGACAGGGCCCACTGGCTCTTGCTATAGTACTTCATGCATTTAATTTTTCTGGAGGGCCACCTACCCGGTCCTCTGTTTGAAACAATTTTTGTGAGTGCCACATACAGGCACTCAATCTATTCCATTTTTCTGGAGGGCCACCTACCCGGTCCTCTGTTTTAAAAAATTTTTGGGACTGCCACATACAGGCACTCAATCTATTCCATTTTACTGCAGGGCCACCTACCTGCTCCTCTGGTTTGAACAATTTTTGGGACTGCCACATACAGGCACTCAATCTATTCCATTTTACTGGAGGGCCACCTACCTGCTCCTCTGGTTTGAAACATTTTTGGGACTGCCACATACAGGCACTCAATCTATTCCATTTTACTGCAGGGCCACCTACCTGCTCCTCTGGTTTGAACAATTTTTGGGACTGCCACATACAGGCACTCAATCTATTCCATTTTACTGCAGGGCCACCTACCTGCTCCTCTGGTTTGAACAATTTTTGGGACTGCCACATACAGGCACTCAATCTATTCCATTTTACTGGAGGGCCACCTACCTGCTCCTCTGGTTTGAAACATTTTTGGGACTGCCACATACAGGCACTCAATCTATCCCATTTTACTGGAGGGCCACCTACCTGCTCCTCTGGTTTGAAAAATGTTTGGGACTGCCACATACAGGCACTATCCAAATTAAATTGTCTCCATAGCAGCCTCCACACGTTGTCTCCATTGCTACCTCCAAAAGTCGTCCATATAGCTGCCTCCATACATCGTCCCTTTATCAAACGAGGTGTGTCAGGCAGAAATTTGGGTTGTTTTCATGGATTCCACATCAAAGTTGTTAACTTTGTCGCCACCCTGCTGTGTTATCCACAAAATATACTGGCAAACTTTTACCATTTAGGGATATTATTTCAGCGCTTCTTGCGCATCTGTTTACATTCCCCTCACCCGGCATATCCTAAACTTATAAGAACGCTACTACACTTGATCTTATACAAAAGGTTCTTAGAAGTGCTGTTTGGGGAGTAGCCTAGAGACAGGGGCTTGGATTGGCGAAAGCTCGCCTGGCAGCGGAACGCCAGCTCCATGCGCATCATGCGCTTCTTGCGCATCTGTTTACATTCCCCTCACCCGCCATATCCCAAACTTATAAGAACGCTACTACACTTAACTTGGTGCAGGCTGGGACCGAGTCTGACCCTGGGGCTGGTCATATACTGCCGACGCAGAGAATTGCGGGGCCTACCTCGGTCCAGGTCTCAAAGGCCTACTATACCTCCTCCCACCCCTCCTCCACCTCCTCCTCCTCCGAATTACCATCCGTGGGCATGGCGCCATCAGTCGGTAGCTCTAGGCACAGCAGCAGTGCCGTCGCTAAGCGACAGCAGGCGGTGCTGAAACTGCTGAGCCTAGGCGATAAAAGGCACACCGCCCAAGAGCTATTACAGGGCATTCCACATCAAAGTTGTTAACTTTGTCGCCACCCTGCTGTGTAATCCCCAAAATATACTTGCAAACTTTTACCATTTAGGGATATTATTTCAGCGCTTCTTGCGCATCTGTTTACATTCCCCTCACCCGCCATATCCTAAACTTATAAGAACGCTACTACACTTGATCTTATACAAAAGGTTCTTAGAAGTGCTGTTTGGGGAGTAGCCTATAGACAGGGGCTTGGATTGGCGAAAGCTCGCCTGGCAGCGGAGCGCCAGCTCCATGCCAAGATCCAACTAACATAGTTTTAACTGCAGCACCTTTAATCTACTACTAGTTCACTGCCTCCATACATGGTCCCCTTATCAAACGAGCTGTGTCAGGCAGAATTTTGGGTTGTTTTCATGGCTTCCATGTTAACTTTGTCGCCACCCTGCTGTGTAATCCACAAAATATACTGGCAAACTTTTATCATGTACCGATATTATTTGAGCGCTTCTTGCTCACCTCCTTTGGTTCCTCTCTGCCACCCATTGGTTTGAAGCCTGAGTCCATTTAGGGTATGTCGCCATGACACTCTCTAGCCTGCTGCCGCTGCCTCTGCATGCCGTCCCCTATAGTGTCAGGGTCAATTATTGGATGTTTTAGATGCTATCTAGCTTCATTCTGTCACTCTGTCATGGCCATGCTGTTGCCCATAATTTTGGCATAATGGTGCGATTATGCAGCCTCAGAGGCATCCATGCATGCTGCCCCTGCTGTTTCCTGTCCATTTCCGTGGTGTTTCCATCCTTTTCTGAGGTTCCCAGGTGTTTGGCCAAGCTTCCCTGTGCAGAGCCTTGGTCCCCTTGAAAAATGCTCGAGTCTCCCATTGACTTCAATGGGGTTCGTTATTCGAGACGAGCACTCGAGCATCGGGAAAAGTTCGTCTCGAATAACGAGTACCCGAGCATTTTAGTGTTCGCTCATCTCTATTGATAATCCTTGCTCCCATTACAGCACAAAATTTTAGGAAAAATCCAATTGTCAATTTTTTTATTTGCTGGAGTTACAATTATAAAATATACTAGCCACAACTTACATACAAATTAAACTCAAGTACAAATCGAAAGAACCTATCCTGTACTTAACCTAGGGACTGCCTGTACTTATAAACTTTTTTGATGATTAGTGATATATGAAATTGAGTATTGATTGATACATTGCTGAAGAAGGGCTGTATAGAACAGTTGAAATGGTCCTGCATTAGGTGTTATAGATGCCTCTTTTGTCACCTATTTTGAAAAGATGCCTTCTTTTTGTGTAACTATATTTTTTGGAGCTCCCTTGACAGGATTTCAAAAGGAAGAGTCCTCACTTTTAACTTTTCAACTTTGCTGATAGACATACTTTACATGCTGAGGGTGGCAATATCGATATCAGAAATTTGGGTTTATATAACAAATGTAATTTTTTACCTTCAGTAGACTGTCCAGCTGTAGATACTTTTTCTGGTTCCATAAAAAGACATATTGAGAATCTCAGAATTGAATATAAAGAAAAACTACTTAGAAAGGCCAATTTGAGCACGGATGAGATGTCTGCCCTGTGTCACCTTGCCCATGACAATGACCTCACCATTAAACCCTGATAAAGTGGGTCTGGTCGTCGTAATGGACACGGCAGCAAATTTGGCTGAAATACGTAGACGATTGGAAGATGGTGAGGTCTACAAAAAAGTACCACAAGACCCTTCTCACACTTGCGGGGACAAGTGTATAGGAAAAGTCTCTTTGGGAAGAGTCTGTGGACCCTCTGGACCATTGTGGGAGGAGAAGGAGCTAGCCGCAACCCGGCACCAGAGTCTAAGTGGCACCTTCTTTGCCATAGCCTGAAGCAAAGCTGATGGTCTTGCTGTGGCGGGGTGCCACCAGGTCGTTCCACACGCGCGACTCGGCCCGTGGTGGCAGCCAAGGTAGCAATGTAGGAATAGTCTGAGCCTGGGGAAACAACAAGAATACAGCGCTGGAAGAAACCTTGGAACTTCGTAGCTAGGACACGGAACAGGAATGCAGGCACGGGCTAGAGTACAGGCACGATGACACACACGATGACAGGAACGCAGGAACGGACCACAGGAGCAGGACACAGGAATGAACCACAGGAGCTGGACACAGGAACGGACCACAGGAGATGGACACAGGAGATGGACACCAGAATGGCAGGACCTCAGGATGGCAGAACCTCAGGATGTCAGGACCCCAGGAGCCACAGGACCACAGGGATGCCACAGGAACGCCACAGGGATGCCACAGGGATACCGGAATACCACAGGGAACTCAGCAACATGGAGGAACGCTGAAAACGCTGGAGACACGGAGGAACCTTGGGAAGCCAGGAACACTGGAAACGTTGGAGACACGGAGAAACCTTGGGAAGCCAGAAACACAAAGGAAAACTGGAAACGTTGGAGACACACCAGGCACCAGGAGCGTATGGGAATGCTGAAGACACACAGGAGACACCAGGAGTGTATGAGAATGCTGGAGACACACAGGAGGCTTTCACTTTAGGGGAAATGGTTTGAAGATCCGGTGAGGAATGCTGGGAGCCGCCGGATTAGCCAGTGCCAATTAGGAGGATGCTGGCCCTTTATGGATAGATGAGCCGGCGCGCACGCCCTATCAGCGGGGGTGCACGGCCTAGTCCGGAAGCAGGCGCGCGCTCTGTTGGGGACAGAAGCACAGCCAGGAGAGGTAAATGTACCCGCGATCTGTGGTGAGGATCGCAGGTACGACCACAATCCTAAGTTCGATTTGAAACATAAAATTCTAAATATTATTGATCATGCAATGAGGAAGAATGTTATTTATGACAAAATGGCTAAATATTTAATTGTTTTAACTTCCTGTGACACTTGTCATTTACGTGTTGCCTAAAATACATAAGGCATTGGAATCGCCTCCTGGACAACCTATGGTGTCCGGGAGTGAATGAATTTTTTCTAAGATTGCCACTGTTTTGGATAAAGCTTTACGCATATTTGCCACTTTAAGCTCCTCATATATAAGGGAGGCATCAGATTTTTTTTCAAAACTGGCTGAAGTAGATTTGAGTGAACACTATGATATCATTGCATCGTTTGATGTAGTATCATTATACACTATTCCAAACAGGGACCCAATCAATATAGTAGTATTCACCAACCTACCCCTCTCATCCTATAGGAGATCTAAAAATTTAAAAGATAAATTAATCGGGGCTGATGTGAGCCCATGAAGGACGTCAACCCAAACTGACTCATGGGGTGAAAAATGTACTGGGAGCTTCCCCTGTCAATCGTGTATCAACTGTTCTTATATGACTGAATGTGGAAATTTTGTGCATAATGGCCTTTAAAATCAGCCACTTTTTGGATTTCAACAGTGTCCATGTTATTTATTAAAATGGCCGTGTAGACTTGATTATGTTGGTGAAACAACATTGGACTTTAAGACCAGGTTTTGCCAACACAGGTATTCCATAAGAAAAAACAGACAGGATCTTCCTGTGTCAAGACATTTTTTTGAAAAGGGGTACACTGAGGCACAACTAAAATTTACTCTCATTGACCATGTACCCCAATTATTCTAAGGTGGCAATAGAGAAAAACTGCTGCTAAAGAAGGAATTGTGTTGGATTTATGAATTGAATACACTAAGACCTAATGGTCTAAATGTTGACTATAACTTAGGCAGTATTATTAGATTGCTTGTGTGATCGTGTTGCTGTCACTTCAGAGTAAACATTGATTCCTTTATATTTTTTAACATTTTTTGTACTAATATTGATTAAGAAGATCTTATATTTCTCATTATTAATATATATTTTCTTTTTTTCCTAGAATATTGTCATTTTGCAACTGATTGACACCATCACTGAAGAAACACTCGGAAACTGACGTCTCATATTTATTCAACACAGCACAGTAAGCCGATTTTTTTTTGAGTTTTGGCTTAATTCATTACTTTTCTCTATATACAGCGTTGGGTCTTTTCCCACGTTATGGGTTATTATTCTTGCTGTTCTCTTTATATAGAGAATCCACAATACCCTATACACAGGAGGTCGATGTGGACGCCTTTGGTTGCGACTTACATTATTCTAATTGGGGCTAGTGTTGCACCTGGCGAACCTAAGGTCCGCTTCCCCTCCAGTGTAGACCATACTGGAGGGTAGGTTTTCTTCACTAGGATTATTATCTTTCAATACTATACTGACCCGTTAATGCTGTATTTTTTATGTAATAAGACTGTGTAGTTGGTCTGTTTTGTCACCATTTTGCTGCATACAGTTATATGCCTATGACAGCGTGGGCTGCCCTCACTCCTAATGGCCACCGCGTTCTCACTCTGAGACTTTGCGTGTGCGAAACACTGTTCCCAGTAGTGCGCAATCTATAGTGAGAGACGTAATTCTTATATACTGAATACGCATTTCGAAATACACACTGAGACGCCAGGTACCGATTACATATGCATACACCAGCTACTTCACAACTAGCTCTGTGTTTTATAATTGTTTGTTGGCTTTCAGCTATCTTTATAGAGTACTAGCACTTTATATTTACTTATATTTACTTGGTACATATCATGGAGTTTTCATTATTGTATAAATTGTAGTTTCTAATAGCTTTTAAAATGGAGTGCTGCTTCATCATATATATATATATATATATATATATATATATATATATATATATATATGTAGCCATTCTATTTTCCCTTATACTGTCAACTGTCATATTCAATTCTGGTGTATGAAGTCACTGCTGGTTCCAGACATTGCAGAGCCAGTATATTCATCTATCTGAGCTGCTTCCTTTTTCATGCTCTTACATTACTTGTGTATTTGTAGGAATCTATTTGCATGTCTATTGTGAGGAACAACAGGCATTGGCGATTATGCTTGTCTACTGTAGATAACAATTCTTACTAGTTGGCTCCAAATGTTTTCATCACCTGGGTTAATGTAGGTGGTATGTTGTATTTTATTTGGATAATACATTGCTATGATAAGAAGCCCATGAGAGCAGATCATGGAATTCTGATCTGACATATCCTTGTCAGGAATGAGGGACAGATCTCTGTGGGAGGCTGACTGTCTCCTTCCCAAATCTTTTAATTTATTCAGTCAACTTCTTGTGCAATACTACCTTAGTTTAGCTTACTGTGATTCCTTCCAGTCTGCACTGAGCTTATACTGAATACTAAACCTTCCCTTAAACATAGACAGTTGGAGATTTAGAATAAAATAATTATTAGGATTATCCCAGCCTTTCATATTTTCTTAATTTTTTTTATGTAATCCAAATTGCTGTGTCTTAGGTTCTGTTGCCTCCATTGATGACACATCCTGTACTGTAATCTGGCAACTACCAAATGACTGATGAGCCTTTCTGCAAGTAGACCTTGAGTCTGCAGTGTCAGAGTCTGACTCAATTGACTATCTTATCTGACATCACCAGACTAATGCAGGCTGTCACCAAAGAAACAAAACATTTTGCTATTGGTCCTTTCACAACCATTAACAGTGTGGAACAAAACCATCACTGACCACAATGAAGGAAATATAGTTTTCAAAAGTATTTATTTTATTATTTTCTTTCAGTTATTACATTTTCATTGACACCTCAATTTTAGTCTTGATCTTAGGTGCTCATGCAAATTATGGGTTTACAACATCTGCTTGACATTTGTACTAATCCCTTAAACTTTGTTGTCTTTGTTGTTTCCTCTTTGCTTATCTCCAGAAGATAAAAAACTGTCTTTCCTCTCAGACATTGATTTAGCAAAACATACTAATGCTCTTATACTTTCCATTTTAGAACTGCAGGGGCTCATAAACCCGTTCTTCACAACCTAAGAGATGTACAAATATATTATACAATACACAAGCTCTTCTTCTCTAGACTTACCATACAGTAGCACAAACTAAATTTGTTTTGATTGTGTGTTTAGCCAATTACCATAGCCTACTGTTGGCAATAAACTGCAGCCAATAGCTATTGGACAGACCCCCATACAAATAGATATTACATGCTCAGTTTATACTTTTAAATTTTCTTGTACTATACCAAAACTGTGTATTTTATGTACCATGGGTGCTTAACGAAAGGCCACACTCACTTGAAGGAAATGAAAACTTACAAAATTACTTATAAGTTGTCACAGGTACTCCTACGACCTATATCGCAGGTGGCGGGCTCACCTGTGCCCCTCTTTCCCTCCAGCGCGGTACCTGTGCCTCTTACCTGTCCCCACTGCTGTCTCCAATCCATCGGCCGTAGATTTAAAGGGCCAGCTGGTTATTTCCCAGAATTCTATTTAAACTGGCCTCTTCCTGCACACCCTGCCGGATCTTCACGCTCTATGCCGTTGAAACAGCTTGTGTCCTTGCCTAGTGTCTGTTTATTGATTTTCTGTTGTGACCCCGGTTCCTTGTTTGACTTTGATCCTGTTCCGCCTGCCTTAACCTGTCGCTATGTCGCCGAATCTGATTCCATGCCCCCCGTCCTGACCTTCTGCCTGTCCCTGACTATGATTCTGCCTAACGTCTGTGTACCTCGCTGTGTCTGCCACCGCGAACAAAGTTGCACCTGTGGAATGACCTGGTGGTACCACGCCGCAGCAAATCCAACCACTTTGTGGTGGAGTCTGGTGAAAACCGGGTGCCACTTAGATTCTGGTCCCAGGTGTCGGCTTACGTCATCGTCTGCGGTGGTCCAGTGGGTCCAATACCCCTAGAGCCTGACATAAACCTGTTTATTAGCCTGACACTTGTTTGCCACATGACCTGATGGCTTATGTGCTTGTTAAAATGAGGACCAAATAGATGTGTCCATCCCTCATATAATGTGCACAGGCCTGTGTGAAAAACTTCCAATCAATATGCTAAATTCATAGAACTTCCAATCAATATGCTAAAATCATAGAACCTCTTATGACTGCCAAAATATTACCTGCCAGTGCTGTAATGATACTGGATGTTGGAAACCCCTGTGAAGTTTTACAGCAGGGCATCAGAATTGATTTCAAGGAAACTATGCAAATAATAACTTTAATAGGGCTTTTTGCCTTCTATGAAATAGTTAAATAATCTGCAATCAAAAATTCTGCAACTTTATTGTATACTTCATTTATGAGTTGCATATTCTAACGCTCTGTAATGCATGCACCCTACCTAACATTACATTGTGAATCTTCTAAAAATCAATAAATTAAGATGTTTATGTGTACTAGCAATTTGCCTCAATTTCATGAACAAATTTGATATGCCAACATTTCTGTTACATAATTCTAATAATATAATTCTTCAGTTTACTGATACCATTTCTTTACAAGCTACTATAGATGATGAGAAAGTGCTTCCTCCACTAATGTCCCTGAAATACTTAAACTGCAACAATTAGTATGACCACCATAGTGTTATACTCCCCATAATCCTGGAAATACAGAGTATAGTTTTGTGCACACATAAAATTACACGACAGAGACTATTTGACACCACTATTTACCTACCATGTACATAGCTTGAGAAAGTCATGCACGTGTGGACACTCCATTTCATTTTACCTATTGCTCAGTAAAACTTTGGATAAATGCTACACAATTCGTGTAAGGACTGAAGTTAACCTTGTATATAACCCTACCAGGAAACTTTGACCCTGGCATGGGACAAGCATCCCTCTCTGTAATGTGAGCTGTCAGGACATGAACACTGAATCACCACAATTCCGAGGGGAGACAAACCAGTCAGTTGTTTTCTGTTTCGTACAATGGCTATTCCCTGGCCACTGTTAAACTCATTGGGTTGTTTGCACTGTGTTCTGTTTACCATGTGACTGCTGTCTGTGGGTGGCATCTGCAATCTGTCACTTTTTTTTCAGATAATCTGCCACTAAGTGACAGCGGCATTTCAACAGCGGCAGCACACAGGGGGTGAAGTGTCGATCTTACTTTAACTGAAGCCTGTTTAACTTTTTTACCTGACACGCTACTTCATCAGTACAGTCCTGGTAATTAAACACTTGTAAAACACACAATATAATCCCCAGTAGGGGCTCCTGAGGACTTATTGATTGCTGTGTTTTTCTAAGGATCATCATCATTAAAGTGTTTTCAGAATCCCAAATAGGTAATAATTGATTAATTAACATATGAACATTTTTATTGCATCAATGTGTAAGATATATATTGTGTGTTAGTTGTAAAATAATAGTGTACAATATATAACTAAGAGAAACTGATGAGCAGCAAACAAATTTGCACTGGAAATTGATTTGTTTTTTGTTTTTTTCAAATGTGGAAACCCCATTCACTGGTTTAGTATTATTGTAAGATTGCAGTATTGCTTTTTCTTTTATCTCAGCAATAAACTTGGGGTGGCCGGTAATCAGATCACAGTCGGTAGGGAGCTCCTGACTTTCCCCAATAGGAAATGGTAGAGCTGATAAGGATCAGGCTGATTGGTAGCTGATGTCTTCCCTCTACACATGTATTACATTTTACATTCAACTATACTCATCGGGGGGGGGGGGGGGGGATTCATTAAGTCTGGTGTGTACAATGCAAGTCTAAAAATCCCCCCCCCCTGCAAAAAGTCCTGCTCCAATATCCAATAAGAGGCTCTGGCTTCTTAGTAAATATGGTCGCAAACACCGCCAGCTCCAACATGTAGATCAGATCGGAACTGGTGGACATTATAGTAAATGTGTCTAGTGGACACTATAGTAAATGAGACGGGACAGGCTTTAATGCCCTCCCCCCCCCCCCCCACACACTGTCTGGTCTCCACCCCAACAATGCACATAGTGGCACGGAAAGCCCAAAACTGGCGGGAAGGGGGAGATTAATTGTGTTGAATGTAGAAATTCTTTTACCAGATACAGTATTACAGGAACAGGTATAGGAACAGCATGATTTACATCATACACGTCAATAAATACAAAGGGGTTCTGACTTGTCCATAGGACAGTTGCTATATGTATGATCTCAGTAGACTCCACTGCTGGGACCATCACTTATGTTTACAATTGGGGTCCCAAATCCTTTAGTCCTCCTCAATATACAACAACAGTGAAGAGAATTGACTGTCCTATTCAATGGAATATCCTAGTACCGTGACAGTGAGCCAATAGCATGTGCCTCTGTGGTGGCATTCAGAGTTCTCTCTGTGGGCATGCGAGCCCTCATCCTAGCTCAGAGTTTGCAAGACAGGTTGATAGACTCAATGCATCCTCCTGCAGCCCCAGTCATTCCAGGACATGTCTTGCTTTACCTGTACAATTGCAGGATGAGCAGTTACTCATGGAGGATCCAAGAACTTGAATGGGAGTGTCAGGTAAGAAATGTATTACATTTTAGATTGGTTGTGGTTTTCTGAAGCAAAAGCATTGAAAAAAATCTCCACCAAAATCCACACCGTTTTTGTGGGTTTTGACACTTTTTGCAAAGTGTGAACCCACAATGATAATTCTTTGTTTAAATATTGTTGTAGATGTCACTGTATAAAATAACTGAAGAACATTTAATTGATCTAATATATTGAGCATTGGAGTAAAAATTTTTAATGCAGGCTGCTAATTTAATAAACTATGTTAGCAAGCCAGCAGGAGGCTGGGGAACTAAACATTTAGTATTCCTGTTTTACATACTGATTCAATCTTCATCGAAACTAAGTTATCAGTTGTAATGTGGACAGCTGGCTAGCTCAGTCCATTCTATGTAAAGGACAACTAATATGACAGAACTGATAAAGGCATTGTTGGCTCTCCATATATAAAAGCGGTAACTGATGATTTTTTGCTTCACTCCCATTCAAACCTAGAGATAAACATTGGATCCTAATTTACAATATGGCTTTTAGTACTATTGAACTGCATCAGTGGAAACAGAATTCTTCAAAAGATAATTGACATTTTAATTCAACATCAATTATTTGGAAACAGAAGTGGCAAAAAAAGACCAACATGTAACAAGTCTAAATGGAATTAGAAGACTCACAACAATAACTGTGTCTGGCCGAAGACTAGAGAAAATACTTAATTGTGCTGCGCTTTTATGGGTAATTTTTATTGAAAATACTGTGCTTCCTAGGCGCTGATATTATTGACACGTTGCAAACTAAAACAACAATCTGTATGAAACAAAGCATCATGATAGCACAGTGTGAGAGATGTATTCCTCTACAGACGCCTTTTGGAGATCAAGCCGACATTTTAGTCTTAGCTGGAGATTATGTTGACCTGTGTACAGCCATCAAAGTGACTGGAGACTTCATCCAATGTGAAAGTGTTTAGAAATTACTGTGTTTTCATTAGCTATCTTATCTTTTCTTTTCAGTTTCTCTGCATGAAGGCCATGTTGTGACTTATACAGATCTAACACAAGGGTAATTAGTATAAACAGAGGAATTTAAAAAAGGTTTTGTGTTGCAAGATCACGCACTCACATGCATCAGGAAGAAGCAGGTGAACTCCAGCGGACCTTGGCGCAGCCGTGACACAGGAAGGAACTCAGATGCATGCTCTTAGTGAATCGCGCTGTACCCGAATCCACGTCGGACAACGCAGCGCCAGATCGTGAATGGACCAGATAAGTAAATCTGCCCCTATGTCTCCCTGGAGACGGTGCTCAGTGTGAGAAATTATATATGAAGTTCACCTACATGTTTTGGGAAAGTGAATTTATGAAGCGATATTCATTATGGCCAATAGCATTGCCAGTATTCTATCATCTTTTCACGCCCCCTATGCTGATGATGTTATGTTTTATATATGTGGCTGCATGTTAATAAAGACGGGAGATTCTGCATTTTCTAAGAGACTGGTGTGTCTTAGTTTGTGCTCTCATCCCGGTACCGGAAAGTCACCTTGCAATGGGGTGGTTTGAGCTCCAGATAAAAATCTCTTACAACAGCTTATGGGCATATCTTGATATGTAATGAACAAATTAGAAAGTAAATCGTAATATAAGTGAGGGGAGGGTTGATAAGGACTAAGAAAAAAACATCAGGGTAACACATAAGAGACTCGGGAAAAGTAAAGAGGACTAAGCATTAATAGCTAAGTATCACCTGAAGACAGCCAAGATGTCATGGCTGCTGAGGTCTGAAACATAGAGCAGGTAGAACAAACTTTATGAAAGGTACTCACTTTATCATTATCTAGAGCTGTGAGCTCTTCCACTCTCATGACATGGTTGAGACAATCAACAAATTCTGTCCTAGACGGAGGGGAAGGAGAGCCCCAACAATGTGGTATGACCATACGGGCTGCACTTAGAAAATGTCAGAGTCCTTTCTGAGCTTGAGTATGGAAATAGCAACAATAAAGCTAACTCTTGAGAAGGCGAAATTACTTCCCCATTTATTCTAGTGTAAAGGTCCCAGATCACCTTCCAAAACTGTTTGACTAAAAGACACCAACATCAGAAAGGCAGTGCCAACATGAGTCATCTACCTCAGGGAAGTTCTTATTTAGCACTGTTCATCTGACCCAGATAAAGCACTTTGTTTATTAGTAGTTTAGTAGTAGTTCTCAGAATATATTTTATAGTTTTTTGTTGTTATGATTTATATACTATCATAAGTTTTAATCAATAAATCAACTTGGAATCACAGTCGTTCAGCGCCTTCTAAACGCTCATCACATATAGAAGTTTCACCCTGGGAGCCGTTATTCCAATTTGGAGAAGGAACTGCCCCAAGAGTGTGGCTGCAGGAGGACGTGAAAAAAGACTTAAGCAATATCTGCAGTTGTGCCCATTCACACAACCTCACCAGGTTAGTAGTTTTAATACTACTTTAATTCCACAATCTCTAACGGAGGTTACTGCACTATAGGAGCGCCCTTTCACAATTATTTTTAAGAAGTGTTCTGTGATTGTGTCTCTTATCCTTATGATGGGAGGGGCTGAGGGGAATAATGAAGAGAGCCTAGATTGTGAGACGTTAAATGTGGGGTTAAACTATATAGATGTCAAAGGGCCCATGGGGGGGATAAAGGCCACCGTGCTAGTATTTGGTCCCATATTACCATCCAGTGTTTAAGGAAAAATTCCTCTTGTGACAATCTGGGGCAATTTTGGGGGGGCAACCAAACATGAGCAGACGGTAGAGGACATTAGTTGTACCCATAGCTTTGTGCTGGTATTATGTTGAAGGTCCAGAACACAGGTGCTAATCAACGCCTTATGATATAGTTCGGAGACCGGTAGACCAATTTCCCCTCTGAGTTTATGGCGCATCAATAGTGAGTGCCAAATGCTGGGTCGTTGTCCCTTCCAAATAAATCTGATAATCTGGGTTCTAAACTTGCTTAAGAAAGATCTTGGTAGCGGGATCTGTACTGCTTGGAAGATATATAATATTTTAGAGAGGGTTTCCTTTTTGACTGCTGCCATCCATCCGAACCATGATAAAAGTAGCGGGTCCCAGCCTGATAATTCTCCAACTAGAGATCTCATCAATTTATCATAGTTGGAGGAGTACAAGTCATCTGTGTCTGCTGTCAAGTTAACTCCCAAATATAAAAAAGAACTGCCTCCATCATTAATAGAGGCCCGTGGATACAGAAATATTCATAATTTCGGATTTGTTCATATTGATTTTGAAATTACTTAGGGCCCTAAAGGCATAAAATTCTGCTAGTATGTTAGGGATGGTGATGTGGGGAGCAGATATATATAACAATAGTTCGTCAGCATATAACAATAGTTTTATGCTGGAGCCCCACCTTAATTCCGGTTATGTCCGGATTCTCGCGTAATGCCACCGCAAGATGTTCCATTGTGAGAACAAACAATAAAGGTGAAATGGGGCACCCCTGACACGTACCATTATGGATGCGATGGACCTGAGCCAAAGGACAACTTTAGAGAGCCACAATACGCCTATTCCAAGATTTTCTAATGTAGCCCTAAAGAGGTCCCAGCTGACCCTATCAAATTCTTTCTCAGCATCAATGGACAGAAGGCATAGTGGGAGTCCCCTAGATTTTTCATACTTGGTCAAGGATATGGTTTTTAGGGTGTTGTCCCTGGCTTCCCTGTTGCTGCGCTTTTAAACCAAGGTAACATAATGAAATCCATACTCATATTTTAAGTTTACATAGTAATCGTAAATCTTGTACTATACATAATATCCCCCTGCTGATGTCTTTTTATCATGAAGAAAAAGGTTAAACTTGAAAAAATTTTAAATGCAAAACATAAATATACTCATCTTTTCCTCTTAATCTAAACTTGTTATATCATTAGTGTCATTTATAACCTACTTGTCGTAAATAAGTTTTCCCATCTTATTCAAAATGGCACATTATAATACACACTATAAATGTCTGGCAGATTCAGGTCTGGGACTTGGAACCTGAATCTACCAGACATTTATGGTGTGGAAGGATATATGAAGTTGAAATTTAGGTCTAAGGGACTCTATGATATTTGAAACACAGCAAAGTACTCTTTCTTAGTTAATTACTAAAGAATGGAAATGATAGAGCCATGAACATGTATAGCTCCCTCTCAATTGATCCTCATGTTGGCTAGTGATCACCTCATGTTGCAGGACGGTATTTGAAGAGCAAATAGAGGTGTATTTTTTGAATGTGCCTAAATATCTAAAAACAGTAACAGGTGACACATTTTAGCAATTACTCACACCTGTTTAAGGTGTCACTTATTCTTAAATATTGGACAGGTAAGGTGTTGCAATTTTACACTTCCTATATTAACATTTGTTTTTATACGTATGTTAAGATATCAAAGTTTAATCATCCTTGCTTT
This sequence comes from Engystomops pustulosus, assembly GCF_040894005.1. NCBI lineage: Eukaryota > Metazoa > Chordata > Amphibia > Anura > Leptodactylidae > Engystomops > Engystomops pustulosus. Next base: position 145,385,210 of record NC_092415.1, read on the forward strand.
TCAGAAATTATAGAGCTGTGGCATTATAGAGGGATCAGTTTAATAAAAATATATGAACTAAAATGAACAGCCTTTTTATGATTCCCTAACCAAAAGCTGCACTAAAAAGTTAATCACAGCTGGAGTTCCCAGGGAGACTTTACAAAGTATAGATCATAAATATCAACTCAGAGGAAGGCTGACAAACCTACCAACCAATTGAATCTAGATACCTTCAGATCTAGATGCTTCAGAAATAACACAAGGAGCAAAAATGGAATAACAGTTCTGTTCATAGTGGCTGAGTTCAGCTTTAAGTGGTTATTCAAATCTGATAGCACAAGGTAAACTATGTAATGATTTGGGATTTCATTACTAAAAAATGTTTTTGGACAGTTGCAGGACACCATATTAAAATGATTTCTCACACAGCTCCAGTATATTCGGGCCTGCCACAGCCATTTTCTTTCCTTTGACAAGAGACAGTGTTGTGGGTGTTGAAGAGCCATATGCCAGTAGCAGACAATGAAACCTTTTCCCTCTCAACACTCCTCTAACTAGGCACAGACAGATTGTGAAGAACTGAGAATTAACTTAACCTGCCCTTTCTAGAGTGAGAAAGAGTGAAAAGAAGAAAAAAGTAAAAGCCAGGGACAATGAGAAGGACAAAGAGCTGGAAGTGATGAATTACAGTAATTGTGTCGGTGACTAGACAAACTCTTTCCCTCCGGCGTGTTTCCTGACCCAAAGGTGTTGATATGTTATGACATCATGTGAAGCCTTTTATTTCGTGGAGTCTTCCTGTTTTCTTTTATAATCACCTAAGGATAGAGAAAAGAAAGTTTACTTTTAGAACTCCTTATCTAAAACATCCCATGTTTAAATTTTGAGCAGAATGTAAGCTCTTGCCACAGGGCCCTCAATATTTACTTTGACTAGGAAGTAGCAGTGAAACTGAATATTAGTAGTTTATGGCATCTAGAAGTTAAACTATGCATTATTTTTTAATGATTTTTGAGTGTTTTTCTCAAAAGCAAATTATTGTTAAAAACACATTCACATTGTTGAAATGTGGTGGTGTTATTGAAAAGCACCTAAATTATACTTTTATGCAGGACTTGTGCAGGGTGTTCTTAATTCACTAAAGAACAGACTATCATTTCTATTTATTAATAACTTCAATTTGTTCCTTTAGGCCTCCTGGCATCTCTGGGTATAGCATTACAGTCCTTTACGTTTTGTAAATTTTAGGCTTGTGAAGGTAGCTAAAATAACTATATTGCTCAGTGATATTGCATGTTTCCTCTGGGTACTTGTGTATCCACACACTCCAAAAACATAATTAAACTAATTGCCCTGGTTGAAAATCTACACTTGGTTGGAAAGATACTTTTTGGAAATTAAGTAATGACCCCTCCTGAAACAGAGATCAATGCCAGTACATAAGAAAAATACTGGAAAAACACATAATCATAGAATCATAGTATACCATGCTGGAAAAAAAACACAGGTCCATCAAGTGCAACCTATAAGATTAAACAAATGCTTTTTCCTATAAACTGTGATATTTTTTTTGTTCTCCATAAAAGACATCCAGGCCTCTCTTGAACTTGTACAAAGTATCCAACACAGCTACATCCTGCAGCTAAGAGTTCCATAGTCTCACTGGTAGTAGAGTAAAGAATCTGCAACAACCCTGTCAATGTGCAGGCAGAGGAGTGTTGCGACTAAGCCCCCAGTCTGTGTCTCTCCCAGCAGGTGAGCCTGCACAACTCCCCCCAGGGATTATACAGTCCGATAGAGGTAGTAAGGAGTGGTAGATCCTGCCTGTACAGCAAGGATTACCAATTGTTAGCCAATTATGTTCCTCTATGTACCTGGAGTGTGATTAGAGAGTGAGCCACCACCTGACCAGGGTTTAACAAAACCCCTGGATAGGGAGGAGCTAGGTCTCTTAGGCCCAAGGTCCTTGTACCAGAGAGCTCTCGGAGCAGATGCTCTTACCCCAAGTTTTCTAGAGAGCAGATCTTCCAGAACACACACTGAGAGAAAGAGAGAGTGTCTGTGCACCTCTAGCACAGACACACAGCAAAAACCAGGACAAGGGCTGCAGCCTCTACTCCTGAGGATCACTCTCCATGACCACTCTAGTAATCCAGAATCTCCAACAATCTGTTCTGAGATCATTTTGGCCCGTTGCCTGCAGTTATTCCAAGAAAGAACCGTGAGTTATTTTGCACAACATTGCCTCCGTCTGATCACTGTTTACCGCTGTATCACTACCACGGGCTCCCCATCCATTACCCAGGTACATATATTACAGAAATTAAGGGGTTGCCCCAGGGAGAACCAGTACCTCAGTCTCTCCCTCCATATTTCTTGCACACACCACCTGCTGGAGACCTGCCAGGCTGTAGGAAAGCCCCCCAGTCCCCATACCAAGCACTGTGACATCAGCATGCCTAGGCCGCAACCGCCAGCCACTCCGGTATTCTGGGCCCCAGCTGCCTCCAGGCCCCAAGAAAAGGCTAGGTCCCAGTGGGGGATGTTTCAAATCCTTGTCTATGGTTATTGTAGAACCACCTCTCCTATAGGCGTAGATGATGCCCCCTTGACCTGGTCACATGTTTAGGTATAAAAAGATCTCTGTACTTCCCATTCAGGCACTTACTTGTACATTTTAATGAGGTCTCCCCTCAGCCATCTTTTTTCTAAGCTGAATAACCCCAAATTTAGTAATTTGTCATTGTATCCTATTTTGCGCTGGTGCCCAAAACTGTACACAATATTCCATGTGCAGTCTTACTAATGATTTGTATAAGGGTAAAACTATAACCTTATCATGAAAATCTATGCCTTTTTTCATACATTCCATAATTCTATTTGCTTTATTAGTAGCTGCCTGGCTCTGGTCACTAAAATTAAGTTTACCATCCACCAATACCACCAAGACTTTTTATACTGAAGTTTTACCAACTTAGACTGTTTAGAACATAATTGTACTTTTTGTTTCCATGGCCCAAGTACATAATCTTACATTTTCCTACATTAAACCTTATCAGCGAAACAAATCCCACTGCAATATTATACTATCAGCCTCTGTATTAATTACTTTAACAAGCTTAGTATCATCTGCAAATATTTAAACTCTACTGTGTAAATCCTCTATAGGGTCATTAATAAAAATATTAAAAAGAAGGTGGCCCAATACTGACCCCTGTGGCACCCCACTGGTAACTTCAAACCAATCTGAGAATGGGCCATTAATAATGACCCTCTGTTTTAAATCACTGGGCCAATTTCTAACCCAAATACACAAATGTTCCCATAGTCCCAGCAGTCTCATTTTATGCACCAAACTTTTATGTGACACTATCAAATGCATTGGAAAATTCCAGATATATAACATCCACAGCGTCCCACAGATCCAGTCTAGAACTTATTTCCCCATAGAAGGGACGGGGGGGGTCAAAATTTTGTCGTTATACATTCATTTAGCCTAAAATGTACACATTTTCAAAAGATAAAAAGAGAAAACCCACCATACAATTTGTTATGCAATTTTTCCCGAGTACAGAGACCCCCCACATGTGGCCGTTGCTTGTTTTATGTGGGCACAGCGAGGCGCAGAAGGGAAGGAGCGCCCTGCAGCTGCCAGGATTTTATTTTTCTCAATGGCTCCTTTTGTAGGCTATAAAATTTTAGCTTTTGCGTTATTGGGGCCATGTGATGGCATTTTTTTGTGGGATGAGAAGCTTTTTCCCCATTTTGGGATTTGTATCTCCTATTGTTGAAAATTTAGGAACTTTTTTTTAGGGCAGGAGTAGAAAAGCATAAATTTTGCACTGGATTTTTTACTTTTCCTTTTTTGGTGTTCACCGTATAGACTAATAATCATGTTATCTTTATTCTATGGGTCGATACGATTATTTTTTTTTTTCTAAAGGTGACACACCACCCAAGTTATGCTCGTTTTTTTGGTGAATTTTGACACACCAAGCTCAAAAGGTTGCCCATCACTGTCCTAGGTAAAGACAGCTGAGAATGCAACATTCAATAGATGGGCTTCTGGGAATAACCTAGGGGTCATGCTAGAGGGAGATGAGGGAAGAGTTAAACACTCTCTGTTGTCTAGTTTCTTGCTAATTATATATTTGAAAAATAATTTGGGATTATTTTTACTTTCTCTGGCAATATTTCTTTCAGTCTCTAATTTTGCTACCTTTATCTGTTTGTTACAGAATTTATTTTTCTCTCTATAATCCTGTAATGCCCCATTGTTACTGTCTTCTTTTAGCAGCTTAAGTGCCTTTTCCTTCTTGTTTCTTGCTCGCCATACAGTACTACTTAAAGGAAACCTACCACTTGTAGTGGCAGGTTTCCGATGGAAATACCGGGCACCAGCCCCCCCCCCCCAGATTACTTCAGGTCCCCCATGACTTCACCTAGTTTTTAGGGCACATCTATTTACCTTATCAGCAGTTCCTTTGCCCCCTCCATTATATTTGGAGTCTTGTAACAATCCCCTAGTAATATTTTATTATTCTTTTCTCCTCCCCTTACCAATGTCATTTCGCAGAATGTTTTTAGGCAAGATTTCACATATAAACAAGCCCCTACTCCATTTTTATGTATGCGAACAGTTCAACACACTCATGGCTATTGTCCAGTCATGTTGCTCTGATATTTACAATATCAGATTTTTTTCAGATTTCAGATATCATACCTTTTTTATAATAAATGCTAACAAAATGTTATGAGAGTTTATGCCAGAAATAAAATAACTTACATTAGATATGATAATACTTGATTAGATATGTAAGGCTTGTGGATTTTTAGGAATTCCCATTCTACTTCTGCACACTGATAGCAGCATTTGGGTTGGCTCCTAAAAGAGACCCCTTTAAAAAAAAGAATTGGAAGAAGAAGGTGGAGGAAGATCATTGTGTATTTGATTTTCAGCTATGTGCTTTTTGCTTAAAGCACTAAAGTAGCATAACACCTCCAAATGAATGCTAAATCAATAAGGATAACAGGCTTCACAAATGAGTAGAATATGGGTTCAACTGGTTCATCTAAATTTCGCAATCAAATTTGGTTCAGGACAAACATTTCAGGCCAAACTTTGAACCAAACATGAATCCCATTTAAGTGAATGGAGAACCAAATTTTAACACCCAAAAATTGCTGTAAAATGATGGTAGTAAGAGCTAGAGGGCTACAAAATGGTGAGAATAACAGGGCAATTGCCCTGCCCACAATAGGCAAGGGAAAGTACTTAAAATAGTAACAAAAAAATGATAAAATATGATAAAATAATAATAAAATGCTGTGTTAATGTCACTGCGCTAGAAGATGGTACCAATTGTGATGAGTGGACCCAACCAGCACTGTTCATGGGAGAGGAGGCAGCTAGAATGACAGTGAGGGGCAGCTTAACATTCTAAATAATTAACCTTTTCAAGTCAATGTCAAGTACTTTGTGTATATTCCTAGAATGGAGAGGCCGGACGAGGTTGAGGCATTGGTCAATTACATAGGAGTGCCTTAAGTTCCATTGGGTTGTCTTCACCCCTTTTGTGCAAAGCATTCAACCTCAACTTGTTTAAAATAGCAAGGTTGTCTCCGTCACAGGTCATAGAGCAGTCACTAATGCTCTATGATATCTCATCTAGCTGGGATTCCATGGGCCATCCACCTGGCTCAGTTGGGTTACAAAGTCCTAGGCAGCCAGCAGAAAATGCAAAAGGGTGCATAGGCGCACCAGGCAGCCCACCTTGCCCATGGATGAGCGCACAAAAGGACACTCCAGAGGATCTCACCAGAATGGCATTTTTTTCATGCAATCTGCAGAAGATAAAACATGTGTCATCAGCAAGCTGTGTACCTGAAGTGAGCAATTATCGGAACACCATGTGTATGACCAGCACTGCGCAATGCCATTAGTCTGATATGAGGACAAGTAAGCATGTGCAGGGAAGTTACATTTCTTTAACTGCCAACTGAATTAATGTAGTGGCAGCTGTTCCCAAGGCAGCAATCGCTGTGATGCATAAACTTCCATCACCAAGGATTGCAGCACATCACTCCTTGCCTCTGTTTGGCTCCTTCTCCTACTCCGCTTCCTCTTCTCCTGCTTCCTCATCCAGTCAGCATCAACCAGTTTCAGTAGCAGGCCATACTGAAAGTCATCTGTCAAGGCAAAAGACCACACAGCATCCAAAGTAAGGAAAAATGACATCCCTAAACCAGAATTAATGATTTTCTTATCCCTACCAAGAAAGAGTTAATAAAATAAATTAGGTATTGAATCCCCCCTAAATGATGTATATGAAAAGTGGGAAGGCTGGTTATATACTTATATACTACTGGGGGAGGGGGGGGGGCTGGCTGGGTATATACTGGGGGTGCAGGGGACTGGCTCTCTTCTTACTATGGGGCTGGCCAGATATATAATGGCTGGCTAATGAGGGCATGTGCTGCCTATATACTGGGGAAGTATGCTGGGGCAATTATATGCAAGTATATATTATATATTCAACGGCTTGAAGATGCGCTAGTAAGCGCGAAACAGCCCGTCGCCGTATGGCTCCAGTGTTGCCCCTGTACCACACCGTTTGCTGAATAAAAGAAGTAGTTCCACAAGCCCGGTGAGTGCCGCCTCTTTCTTTCTTTACGCACATTGTGGACTTGTTGAGCTCAGGCTGAGCAACACCGCTACGGAACCCCACAGCATTGGTAAACTACCTATTTGCTCCTAGCCATTTGCCTCACCTATAAGACGCACCTGTGTGGGCATGCACCAGGTTTTGAGCTGTGCGGAGACTCTATACCTCTCTTTGGACTTGCATGATATATTATATTATAGTGTATTGATGGGTCACAGTGTACTATCTGTATATGCAGGGGGCACTTAGCTGTTATCTGAGGGACATTATATTTACTATGATTTTTTTAGGAGCAAAGTGTGGAGATGTTCTCCAGAGGTGGCAAATTCTGCAGAGATAAGTCATGACTAGGAGAAGTTTCCATGACATTCTCTACTTGATGGAGAATGATTGGCAGAAATGAGGAGACTACAGCAGGAAGAACAGCCCAGATGAGAGTGCAGCCCAGATGTGCAGTACATGTAATGCTGATATATATTGATGTGTGTAGTAAATTAATTTTTGGCATACATTTATAAGTGTAGAATATTATTATGTGCTGTTGATGGTAAATATTTATATGTGTGGCCCAGTCATTGGTATCTATGTGTTTGGTATATTCATTACTGGAATATATTTATGTGTTTGCTACATTCTTATTGGTATAAAAATCACAGGTATTTTCACTGGAGGGACATATTTTTCTGTTTTACGCTATATTCATGGCTGGGAGACCTTATTGTACATGTTTCCATGCCAGTTGGCCTTTCTTATTATTTTTAATGGGGGGGGCATTTCATTTTTCCCGTTAGGATTGGCCCTAATTCGGCCGCGTTATCACAATTTTGCTTGTCTGCCTAGGGCACCAAGATGCCTAGTCCTGGCCCTGCTTCAAGGGGTGTAGTTTCCATATTGGGTCATTTTATGGTGTTTTATGGTGTTTTACTATAATTAGGCCTCTCAAAGTCACAGGTGCCTATAAATATAGGTTTGACGATATTCATAAAAATCTGAAAAAAAGAAGCATAGAAAGTCATGCCAACATTAAGCAGACATACAGGAAAGGTTAGTTATGAAGTTGTAATACTTCTTCCTCTCTGTATTGTGGATGCAGCTCAACTCTTTGGCAGAGTAGTAACCAAAAATCTATATGATAAACCTGCTGAAAAACGTAATGAATATCATTGGTCATCGATGGCATTCAAACATTTGTCTAGGTATTATTGCATGCTATTCACTGACAGGAGCAACTTTACAATCCAGGTATTACTGGATGCTATTCACTACCAGCATTAAGGTGTTACAGTCAATTGACGGTTTTTGAGAAGTCCCTGCCTCTATGACTGACCTGCAGATATATCTTCCTAGCTCTGTCTCCTATGTGTAATTGCTTCAGGACATGTGACCTTGCTCTTATACTGCAGAGTCACATGTCCAGCCTGAACAATCACAAGCATATGCAATGTCCCTGCCGATGCACATGGCAGAGGAGTAGTTGCATATAAGCCCCTTGTACCATTCAGTACATATAGAGGTAAATATGCAGCAGTAGATACTGCCTGGATAGGCAAGGGTTAAGAATGTTTAATGTTTATCATCCAATGATGTTCCACCTTTGTAACTGGAGTGTGATTGGAGAGTGAGATCATCTGACCAGGGTTTAACAAAACCCTTAGTCAGGGGAGGAGTTAGGGAGAGAGTTCCAGAAACTTCAGAGAGCACAGTCTCTCTTAGGCCCAGCTCTCACATGAGGAGCTCTTTAGGTCCAGCTCATGACAGAGGAGCACCACCTCAGAGCAAAAGCTCTTGCTACAGGCCTCCTAGGCCTCAGCAACTCTACACTGAGTGATACAGAACTACCAGGACAAAGCTGCAGCGTCCAGCATTGGACACAGCTACATCCCAGCCTGCTGGGACCGTTTGGCCTGTTGCTGCTGTTGGTTCAAATAAAGAACTGTAAGTTACTTTTATGCACAACATTGCCTCCGTCTGGTCCCTGCTACGGCTGTATCACCATCAAGGGTGCCCCATCTATCCACCAGGGACTTATACTACAGACACTAAGGGGTTGCCCCAGGGAGAACAGTTACAGTTATGTTGTGGTGTGCTGTAAGGTAAATGGCTTATGGATGTATTATAACTAGGGAAGATTGTGAGCCCCATTGGGGACAGGGACTGATTTGGCAAACTGTGTGCAGCGCTGTTTAATCTGTGTGCGCTATATAAATAATGGAATTATTATTACAGGGAGGGAGGAAGATGCAGATATGCTAAAACTTATATCAGGGTGGACAACAGATTGCTGTGGGAATAACTTCATGGGTAGGTTACTTCTGTTTGATATGTTGTAGAACAGTAAATTCACTGTGATTGAGAGCCTATTTTATATAACCATACTATATTTGGATCTGCCTACCATTGGTCCATATTAATAGATTTTGCACATACCTACTATATAACAATTCCTACAATGGCACACCTGGAGCATTCACTGAGGATTATATACTAGGCAGGTCTCTCTACACAGTAATTTTCTTTAGCCTTTTTGACCCAATTGTGCTGCACACCCATTGTTTGATCTCTGCCCCATAAATATAACTGGGGAATTGGAGGTGGTAGTAGTAATATATAGGTGTTATCACCACAAAAGTAACAGAAACTCTGCATTAAAACTCAACATTTTTCCTTCTTCAACTATTACATCTTGATTGTTGTTATGAAGAAAGTGTGTGTTTTAAATAATATTTCATTAAAGGGATATTCCAGGAATATGAACGTCTGGTACAAAAACCCATAATGCTTTAAAAAATGAATAGAACAAAACTCAATGTAATTAGTCACTTAATAGAGCTTAAATAGTTTGATTTTAAGATTCACAAAATGTTATGGCCTATGTAAAGTAGGCAGTTATCACCAAGATGGAAACTACAAGTCCTATGATCCTTTAGTTCTCAGTAACTCCTCCTCCCTCTTATGCTCTGCTCCCAGTGATGATGTAACAGACTGTCCTGCGCTGTTACCATAGTAATGATGTGTAACTGCTAACACTGCACATTTCCCCTTTTGAGATGACTTCTCACCACAACACTGGCCATACTGGATGCACTGCTACCAACTCGCTACAGGCAGGTGCAGGACATGTGATATGGATATGTGACCAGCAGCCATCTTCTGTCCTGTGTCTTCTCCGCACGGAGGAAATTAACGGAGTGATTAAAGGGCCAGTAGCATTTTAATCCTTCATTATATTTCATTTCCACAGCATTTTTCTGCTAAGGGAAGTAAAATTTTAAATAGCAACTAATTTCATATTAGCTTATATTTTAAGGACCCATTTGTACATGAATTATGATTCCCGGAATACCCCTTTAAAAGAAAACAATAAATTAACTGACGATTTTCCCATTCTCAGGCATGTGGATAAATTTTACAGTATACATAATGAATAAATACCTGGCCTCACCCCCAAGTAACTTGTTAAGTTTAAGTTAAAATAGTACTAGCAGAAGGATTATTGCTCTCCTGCCCATAGGAGAAAGATTTCCAAATTTACTTGACCCTAAAAACAGAAAATTCTGCTCACATTTGGTAGGCTTGAATGAATGGTAGAGATGCTGGCTGTGAGACACTTACTGTAGTACAGTGCTTCATATTTCTTGTTAGTGACATCTTTACTTCAATGTAACAAATCAATAGTGTTATATAGACTGAATATTGTGACATTTTGTATCCTTGTGACATCTTTTTACAAGTTGCTTTTTCAGCGCTTGATTTATAAATATATTCTTTCTTAATCCTTCCTTATGCAAACACCTTTTTACTGTCTGAAAATTTTGTCCTTGGCTCCACTTCAATGAGCCATGTCTACAGAGACAATTCCGACAATCTTGATCTGATTTCTTTTTTAATGGAGATCTTCCTCTTCCTTTACAGTTGATTCCCTACATTTCTCTTATCATTTGAAATGTACAGCATGTTATCTGCTGGCCCCTTAAAGAGGTTTTCTCACTTATGACATTTATGCAGTATCCAGTACACAATCACCTCTTTCCAACACTCCTGAGTACACTGACTACTCCATTCCTTGCAGGATGCAGCTACTTCCAGCTTCATCAGCTTGAACATCTTGATATACAGTATAATACTCTAAGCTTATTTGTAAAGAAATCCAATTATCTTAAATATGAAACTTTTTTAGAATACCAAACGTAGTTTATATAACAGCTAGAAATTTGTTCTTTAATGTACTGCTTGTCCCAGCTACTAGACATGACATTTATATATATAGCCGCAACAGTGCCGGAACACGCTGGCTGATACATCCAGTGTTTGGGAAATACTCAGCACTGGATTGTATCGGCGAGCTGCTATAAAAGTATTTTATCTATCCATCCAATACTCTTATGCCTCTAATGAAACATTGATACCACTGATCAATGCAGAAAGGCAGTAGATAATCGCTCTATAGGCTAGTTAACTAGTTATATGCCAAGACATTAGCTAGTGAGGCAGCTCTATTGCCGGCTAGAGCTAACTATTAGCCAGCGGAGACTAACTATTAGCCAGCGAGTTTATTGTAGTGTGGAATCTTCATCTAGAGGTGGGGTGAATGATGATCTAATGTGATGTAAATAGAAAATATCTTATTGAGTTAATTTTGCCAATCGATAACATTTACCATAAATCATAGTATTATAGTAGATTAGCTTGAACATGGTCAAAGACATCCAACACAAAATCCTAAAGTGTTGATCTAGAGAACAGCATAGTGGTGAAATAATATTTTCCCAGCTCCATTATAATAGTCAGATTACATCAACATCCTATCTCAAAATTGTAGCTATCATAACATGATATTTTTCTTTTAGGACCCTCTTGAACTTGTTAAATGTTTCAAGCATTGCAACATCCAGTGGTACTGAGCCTCAGTCTCATTTCTCTCAGAGTAAAGAATCCTGAGCAAAAAAGCTAAACCATCTTCCTCTAGGACATTGGTGGCAAACCTATGGCACAGGTGCCAGAGGTGGCACTCAGAACTGTCTCTTTGGGCACTCAAACCATCAACCCAGCACAGAGTTCACCAGACAGGACTCATCCTGCAGCCTCATGCAAGACAAGGTATGCTACTCTCAGCATTATTTTAAAGTGACACATCCTTGGCTTCTTATTACTGCAGGAAGAGTGAGAAGGGCTGGATTATTTTAGAAGTCTTCCTGCTGGTCTCAGGTTTCCTCCTATATAGGGGTACCCTGGTGGAAAGCTACAATGATAATCCAAATTTGGCCCCTTTCTTGGAACTGTATTAGTGTCCTCAGGACGCCAATACGTTTGAAAGTTGTAGCATAACAGTTACTGCAAAAACATACTGCTTAAATTGCTGTGTTGGCACTTGCTGATCAATAAGTGGGTTTTTGTTGTAGATTTGGCACTCAGTCTCTAAAAGGTTTGCCATCACTGCTCTAGGAAAATAGGATGAACATTTATGATTGATTGGAGGCTTTTCTTCTGCTGGGACCCCCATCCTTCAGTTGTAATATCTAGACAGAACTGGTAAAAAATCTGTAGTTTTCCTGCAGTGCTCCCACAGTAAAGATCATAGTGCCAATTGAAATAAATGGGCTACCTATGTAAAGCATTTATGTGTCAGATACATTAAAGCTCTGTTCCCACTAATAAGGCATATTAAGGATTTTGAAAACATAATAACAGGACCTTTTAAAAATATAAATAAACATCCTACATATAATCATGTTTTTATATTTATAAAATTCAAAATATTATTATTATTAATGCCATTTTACAGATTCATCGGTTTAAATAAAAAAAAAAAGTATATATTTATATACTGAATATGCACCGCTATTTTGTTCTTAGCTGCTCTCCAACACAAATAGCTTGTCCCTGTATTACTGTATGTACCTTGTGATCATGTCATGTTTAACATGATATGTACCAGAGATGCACTTGGCAAGTTTATGCTATTTCTCTTCTAAGTGATAATGTCACCAATTAGTGCTTTACTTGTCTAAAAGGTTGATAGCTTGACGTCTGCCTCTGCTTGGAGTCATCGCTCTAGACAGAAAGTTTGATTAGTTATATGATTGGTTGTTTTACAGATTATTTGTAGGTGTTATTAAAGCTGCAGAAAAACACAAGAAAACACGAAATTATACCAATGTTGTAAATGTGAGTATAGTTTATTTAGCAATCTAATAAAAATAAGTTTTAAATTGGAAATAGGGACAGTATACAGGAATATACTTATAACATTAGGTAAATTATGCACTTTAGCATTTGCTAATTTAGCAATTTAGCATAATCCTAATTTATAAATAGTTAAGACTGGAAAGTATCTTACCCCATAATAAATTAACATATAGTCTAATAAATCAAGCATCTATCTTCCCTTATAACAGTACAATAGCCACAGATATATAGGCAATGATGAAAACAACTCAACTCATACTAAGGTAAAAGAAATAGCTGGCCCTAAATTCACTGTAACACACATTTCGAGATGTCAAGCCTTCTTCTTGGGGTTGCAGTGGATTCATATGTAGTGTACATTTTTTATATGTCATTCATTAGCTAGGCCTTCTAGCCTAACCTCTTACAGAGACAATGGGGCACATTTACTAAGGCTTTTCGACGCACTTTAATCAGACTTTTTCTCGTTCTTATAGGCTAAAACGGCTTGCACAGGTATCGAAGAATTTTCTGTGCTGCAATTGTGTCGCACATGACCCTTTTTGTGGCGTTCCATGCGACACAAATTAGTGGCGTTCCATTGGTCGGTCCAACTGATTCGGACCAAGCCCCGTATTTAACTTTTAAATTGTGTTGTGTTTAAGATGCACCACAAAAAAGTTGGTGAACTCTGTCAGACCTATGCAGGGAAGTGACACATTCATGATTTCAAGCGCACAATCTTAGTGAATCACCTAACGTTACATTAAAAACGGACAATGCACTTTCAGAGAACTCAACACATTGTGAGTAAATGTGACCCAATATCTAGTCAGCACTTTACATCAGTATATTAAAGCAGAAAGCAGAAGATGAACCTACATCTCCCAGTACCACTCCTGGTTTTAGCTTAAAACTACTGACCAGACATTGACAGTGTTAAAGTGGCCTCAGTTACATTCGCTACAAATTAGCATGGTTTTTATTATTGTAGGTTAATCATACTTTCATAGTATGATTCCCCAAAATAGCCTGTATATGAGAATTTATTATCTAGGACTACTATAATTTGTGAGATCATGGTGGTATCTTCCATTTACAATATATGAATGGAATTAAAATGTAACGTTCAACCACAGCATTTTTTTAAGACAATAAAAAAAAGTAGATTCAATGTAGGATCCTTTTATACAAGAGGTCAACTGGTGGATTTTAGGTTATAATTTATGTCCATTAAAAGCTGGTATACAATATTTAAGAATTTGTTCAAGTTCAGCTGTCCAAATACACTAAAAGTTCTTTGTTTCACTATTTTGCCGTGGTGGAGAATGCAAAGTCCTCATAGTTATGCTTTCTTTAGCAGCAGTAAGGGTAGTGTCGCTTCACACCAGCATTCATCCTGTAGGAAAGAGTCAAATATTTTATTGGTGAGGGCAATAGAGGCCTTTGGTATCACTAGTATAGACTACAGGCTTTTCCTGCTTACTAATCTCTGGCAGGGATTTACTGATAGGCAGCCTGTCGCTTTCCCTTACTCACTCCTGTTCTCTTCATGGCTCCATGCAGACAAGTCTGGCTCCACTTAAAAGCAGTACAGAAATAGATTTTTTCTGTACTAGAGAGGCCATTTCCCTGAGGGACTGCAATAGGAAGTTTGCTGGAACCACTTATTCAGTTTCTAACTTAGTTCTCCAAGACATTATCCTAAAACAGACTTTCCAAATGGCAATGGTGGAAAATATCCCACATAGTGTGTAGAAAGGCCTGGCAACTCTGGAAACTAGGTCTTATCACCCATCACTAGTTTTACATTAGCTCACTAGACCTGATCATGGGAGTAACTGCTTGTGCTAGAGTGGACAGGACCTCACCAACAGCTGATAACATCCTTTGTGGTCACACACAGTCTGCTAACTGTATTGTCCATCTAATGTCATGTAAATGGGAAATTTACTCAGTGTCACTGACACATTTGCTGTGAGAACATCTCAGAGACTTCTTTTCTGTTAGTAAAAGGAAATTTCGTTAAAGTCTGGAAGGGTTTATGAAAAGATAAGAAGTCCAATTTTCCAACAAAAATCATAATGTATTTGCATGTCTAAATTTTTTGAAGCCATTTTTTCCCTTAAAGAAATGAATAGTATGTTTTTATCACACTTTATTAAAGAAAAACTATTTTGTGGCCTACATGTACTCCTTTTCTTTTGCTACTCCTTTGCCATTAGCAGTGAGTTAAAACAGCTTTACCTCTGTAGTCTGTACACATATTATAGATAGATACAGTTAGGTCCAAAAATATTTGGGCACTGACACAAATTTACATATTCAATAGTGATATAATCTACATGGGCATGAAGTCCAGACTTTCAGCTTTCATATAAGGATGATTTTTTATGAATTTCAGCTCCTTAAAATGTGCCATCCTGTTTTTAAAGGGACCATAAGTAATTGGACAATTGACTCTAAAGTTGTTTCATGGGCAGATGTGGGCAGTTCCTTCATTATGCCATTTTCAATTAAGCAGGTAAAGGGCCTAGAGTAGATTTGTTGTGTGGTGCTTACATTTGGAAGTTATTACTGTGAAGAAAACATGCAGTCAGAGAAGCTCTCCGTGGTTCTGCCTCTCCGTGTGAAGGCTCAGAGAAACCATGCTGATCCTCCACACAGAGAGGCAGACCTACATCTTCATAGTGCTCCAACCTTGGATTGAACACCTCAACCAGGCAACAATTGGATTATGATAAGCAAAATAAACGTGTTGACGGACTGCCCAACACAACAAGGTAAGCACCTATTGTCAGGATCTGTGGTAGTGGACCGACTGAACCACCACAAGCGATTACATAAGCCAACACCAGGGAGCGGAGTCTGAGTGGCAACCAGTATTTACCAGAGCCTGCCGCAAAGCCGGTTGGACTTGCTGTGGTGGGATACCACCAGGTTGCTCCACAGGCGCAACTTTTCTCGCCGTGATGGCTAAGGTGAGGTACAGAATCGGCAAGCAGAATCAGAATCATGGTTAGGAAGAAGAACAAGACAGGCAGCACAGGATCGGAGTCGGGATGTAGCAAAAGGTCAAGGCAGGCAGCAGAGAATCGAGGTCAGGTTATCTTTCTTTAAGAAGGGGGCTATAGAAAAGGGGACATTATATTACCCCTTTTCCTATAACCCCCCACACCTATAATGACACTATGAGGAAAAGAATATATACATACCATATATTCCTGAGTATAAGAAAAGACACCTAATTTTACCACAAAAAAGACCCCGGAAAACTTATTGAGTATAAGCCTATGGTGGGAAGTGTAGCCACTACTTTTTAATAAAATACCCAGCACTAATGAAATGTGTACAGCAAAGCCCCCCTTTAATGAAATATCCACTGCATAGCCCCTACTCACTAATGGAATGTTCACTGCAGGTGAACTCCAGCGGAACTGAGTGGGAAAGTGACACATGCAGGAAACCGGTGCATGATCTTAGTAAATCGTGCTGAGTCCATGATCGTCGACAACGCACAGCGGGGATTGCGACAGGACCGGGTAAGTAAATATGCCCCATTTTGCTGTGCTCTGCCAAAGGGAGGGATAATTGAAGTAGATGCCAGAGACATGGGCTGGATATATCATTCTGGCAGGGTGCCAGGTAGGCTTGCAAAGTTCATTTTTTGGGGATAGGAAGTATATTTTTTTTTGCTAAAGTGTGGGCAATAGTTAGCATAGTGCTATCGGAACCTGTCCTTATTAGTGCTCGTTTATTAGTGAGAATTTGGTGATAGTTTCCCTTTAATGATGCTGCGTAGGAATATTACAGAGCTCCTTGTAAAGGCATTAAAGCATCCCACCACCCTATTCAGAACTAAACTATCAGGAGAAGTGGGACTCCCTGACTTCAAAAGTTATCACACTGCTGCTTATCCAAACAGAGTTCTAGACTGGTGCTGTAACTCTTCTTTGAAGTCATAGGTCGATTTACAGAAATCCTCTACTCAAATACCCCTACAGGAAGTGCCATGGTTAGACCCCAACAAAACAAATGTTTTAAAGGGACACCCCACTATCAGCCCCACAATTCAGTGCTGCCAGTCACAGATTGTTAAAGACCAACTTCTGCCACTGAAGTCTTCTCTTTCTGAAATCCTTGGGGACCCAGAGTGTGAAGACCATGTCTTTAAACAATGGAGACACCAAGGCAAGTTCAGGGCTGAACATTTCATTGCTGATCCCATTGGGCCAATGTTGCTCTCCTCAGCTGTAGCACTATCTAATCTCGCTGCCTGCTTGCTCCCAATATACCCAAGAAAAGATGTCCTTTGAGTGCCTACGCTGGGCTACAGGAAATCTTCGACTTCCTCTATACCTAACCCAGTGGGAATCACATTTGGGCATCTCTTACAAAATCTACAAAAAAAAATTAGAATTTTTGAGCTCCGTCGTGCAACATCCATCAGCTCTTGCTATCAAGAATTAGGCTACATGCTCTTTTCCAGGTGATATAGGGTTCCCACTTGACTCCACACCATGTGGTGGAAATGCTGAAAGGAGGGGACCTTCTTGCATGTGTTTCGGTCCTGCTGTGTGTTGACCACCTTTTAGCAAGAGGTGCAAACACTTACTATATCTCTATGATTTGTGGAGACATGATCAGATTGACACCCCCTATTCTTCTTTTCCATCACTGTGACAGTTAAACCAGTACATATAAGTGCTCTTTGTTTCTCTTTCTGATCATTACTGAAAGGTCTTGCATCCCAATTTTATGGAGACAAACTTCTTCTCCAACAACTGCAATGTAAGTTAAAAAGCGTCAATGACCTCCTGCATATGGAACATCTCTCGTCCTCAATACATGACACATACAGAAAATTCTAAAAAAAAACTGGCAACCTTGGAAACTCTGTCAGCAATCTCTTTGATTCTCTCCCTTGGTTCCTGCCTTTCCCTCCTTTGGATCTGACTCTCCCCTCCTTCTTTATCTTTCCTGCTTCATTTTGCCTCTCCCTGCCCTTCTTTCTCCTTCCACTCATGCCTTTCTTTTCTTTCGTTTTCTCTTATTTTTGAGGCCCCCTAGTGACTCTTTGCATTGTAATTAGACTTATACTCTACCCTTTTGCTATAAATACATAAAAGATGGCTTCTTGTACCATTTGATATAAGTTATGATAAATTTCCTCATATTGTACAATGGCCATTCTGGTCGGTAACGTATTGAGGACTGCTTTCCTGTCATTTGTATGTTTCTAATACAGGTAATTATTAAAAAAATCTTCTTCCAGGGGAGGTTACATGTTTTGTATGATATAGGATAGAAACTGATACGCTTTATGAGATAGAACATGTCACAATTCATTTCTTGCAAACTCTTTGAGGCAGATTTATCACAAGCAATTTAAACCAGAAAACTGTATTAAATCTCACTGTTGATAAGGTCCTGTCCACTTTGCACCACATTTATGAAAGGTTTTAGACTTTTTTTATCTGGTACAAATATACCAGAACTTTGCCACACTTTTGACACTTTGGGGCATATTTATCATATGCTGGCACTCGTGCACCAGCGTATGATAGCCCGATAGCTTCTGCCTCTTGATGTATTGCAAGGGCCTGGCGTAGAAAAAATGCAGCAGGCGACTATTGCAGTGCAGTGTTGCTAGCTTTATCAGAGGGTTCCGATAAAGTTAGCAGATTAACAATGCTACATCTGGGGTAGTGCTAGGAGCTGCTTACATTAGTAAACAGATCCTATTACAATGTTTTAGGGTCCTCTTTAAATTTGGTACATATTTATCTCCAGTTTTTTCATCATAACCCTTGATTTTTTTTTAATTGAAGGCAGACACAGTTAAAAACACCTCTATGATTTTGTTCTACAATCTTATGAGTACTTTCTTGCATATTGCTCAATCGTACTAAATATTTCTTTGAAATGGATATAATTGGGAAAGTGGCTAGAAAACTGCTGACAAGCTAGATAAACACATCAGTTTCTCTTTGGCATGTGCCAACCTGACAGACATTTATATTATTTGTGTTTACAACTCCCCTGCTTATACTATCACTTACATAGTTGACATTCCTTCCACTAATCATTAGTAAATGGACTCGTTAGAAATGTTCTTGACGCTAATAGTTTCTCGAGATGGTGAGAGTTTATCTCTTGCAAGTAATACATCTCATCTTTCAGTATGTACTGTATATTCTGCAGACATCAGGCCTACATTAAGATTTTATATGTAATCCTAGGGATTATAATATAGAATTATTGCACAAAACTAGTTGAGCTCTTCTTTGTTATATAGTAAATGATAGATTTTGGTTGATAGACATAGGGAGTCATTAATTTTAGGATTTTCTCTTTTTCCACTTACATTTGTAACTTCTTTGGAACATTTGTATATTTGGG
The DNA here is from genome assembly GCF_040894005.1 of Engystomops pustulosus. Taxonomy (NCBI): domain Eukaryota; kingdom Metazoa; phylum Chordata; class Amphibia; order Anura; family Leptodactylidae; genus Engystomops; species Engystomops pustulosus. The sequence goes on from NC_092415.1 coordinate 145,404,424, forward strand.
CCTAAATTTTCAACTTTTCCATTTGCCTAGAAAAGTTAGTTAGTATTGCGCCTAAAATATCTTTACAATACAGATGTGGATGTATGAAAAGGTTACAACTTTGGCTCAAATTGTGTTCAAAAACTTGCAAATAGTCCTCGATGTTTGCGACATTTGTGTGACTTTTGTGCGACTTTTTAATAAAAATCCTTAAAAACCCACAGACTCATCTGCTATATATATTAACCTCTAGGATAAATTAAACAAGTCCAAAATGACCACCATAATTTTCATAAGTTTCTTATCTTATTTTATTTAATAATATGCACAGTGGTGTACTGTACATTCGGTCAAGGTCATTATAATTATGCTGTCATTTGTTGCCATTTTGAAGAAATGGCAGCTAAATTATATTGGACAAATGTTCATTAGCACATAGAACACCTTGTGACTATGAAGACTTAAAGAGGTAAAGTCAGCTATCACTGCAGCCCTCCACCAGTCAGGGCTTAATGGCAGAGTGTAACAACAGAAGGCTCTCCTCAGTGAAAGACATATGAAAGCCCGCACACAGTTTTCAAAAAAACACATGGACTCCCATACTGTGAGAAATAAGATTCTCTGGTCTGATGAGACGAAGATTGAACTTTTTGGTGATATTTCTAAGGAGTATGTGTGGAGAAAACCAGGCACTGATCATCACCTGCCAAATTCAATCCCAACAATGACACACGGTGGTGGTGGCATCATGCTATGGGGGTGTTTTTCAGCTTCAGGTACAGGACGACTGGTTGCAATTGAAGGAAAGATGAATGCAGCCAGGTACAGAGATATCCTGTTCTCTGGACCTCAAACTGGGTTAAAGGTTCACCTTCCAAATAGACAATGACCCTAAGCAAACAGATAAAATAACAAAGCAGTGGCTTCAGAACAACTCTGAGGCCATTTTTGACTGGCCCAGCCAGAGTCCTAGCCTAAACCAATGTCACGGGTGTTCCCGTGATCCCTGTCTACGTGTGCCCCGCTGCTGCCTCTCCTCTGGATTTGTCTCTCCTGGCTCCTGCTCTCCAACTGGACCTCCCGTTGAAGACCCCGGATTGGACTTGACGTTGCCTCTCTGCCACCTGCCCTGACCCTGTGCCTGGACCTGACCACGAGACTGTCTTCCACTAAGGTACCTCGGCTAGTCGCAATTGGTGGTACCCTGCCGCAGCAAGACCATCCCCCTTTGCGGCGGGCTCTGGTGAAGACCAGGTGCCATTTAGATTCTGGTCCCAGGTGTCGGCTAGTACCACCTCCCGCGGTGGTCCAGAGGATCCACTCATCCCGAATCCTGACAACCAAGTTGAGCATCTTTAGAGAGACTTGAAAATGGCTTCCACCAGGATCACCATCCAACCTGAGGGAACTGGAGAAGGTCCTCAAGAAAGATTGGCAGAGGATCCCCAAATCCAGGTGTGAAAAACTTGTTGCATCATTCCTAAGAAGACTTGTGGCTGTACTAGCTCAAAATGTGCTTCTACTCAATCCTGGGCAAATGGTCTAAATACTTATGACCATGTGATATTTCAGTTTTACTTGTTTAACCCCTTAATACCGCTGGCATTATTCGGTTTCCATTTGCTCCCTACCCTCAAAAATCCTGTGTGAGGGCTTGTTTTCTACACAACTAATTGTCCTTCCTGGAGACTGGAGGCTTCACTTTACATATCATTAAGGTGGTGCAGAACTAACTTAATAGATGTACAGGCAGTCCCCTTGTTACATACAAGATAGGTTCTGCATGTTTGTTCTTAAGTTGAATTCGTATGTAAGTCAGAACTGTATATTTTCTAATTGTAATTCCAGACAAATTTTTTTGGCCTCTGTGACAACTGGATTTTAAAAATGTTGGATTGTCATAAGAACCAGGATTAACAATAAAACTTAATTGTAGACTCCTTTAATAACTGTTACAGCTGTTTATTTTAGCCTAAGGCTAAAGTAGAGTAAATTGCCAATTACCATAGGTCCTTTTGTAACTAGGGGTCGTCTGTAAGTTGGGTGTTCTTAAGAAGGGGACCGCTTCTATATTGGTAAATGACGTAATATCCTACCTCCCTACAAAAAACATGTGGTAAAGTGGCCAATCCCAACACTGGAAGGATGCTTCCAGATAGCAATAGTGTTGAATTTAAAGAGGACCTGTCACCCTAAAAAAATGCTTAAGGAGCCGCTTACTAAAGTGAGCAGCTCCTAGTGCTACTCCAGTATTAACAGTGTTAAACACTTCAGCCTGAAGGGTGAATATTTATAAGTGGTTATTTTACCATTGAAAAACACCTGTATTTTCTGGAAATTGATTTATATAAAGAAGAAATCTGTCTTTCAAACTAGCTCCATGTATGAACAACGCTTGATTTATTTGTGCAGCTAACACTGCACTGCCATACTCTCAGTATGCCGGACCACTGTATGCTTGTGAGGGGACGGTGCAAAGAGGCAGTAAAGCCTGGCAGTCACCGCTGGCCTATGACGTGGGAGGAGTGGTCCCGGGGAAGAAGCAGAGGATAGGGGAGCACCTTGGACCATCCCCTCATGGATACACTGGACCACTGTAAGCTTGGTACGGCATTCTTAGGGTATGGCAGTACAGCTTTTGCTAGCTTTATCGGAAGTTTTCAATAAAGCTAGCGGTTTAACACTAATAATAGGGTACAGCTAGGAGTGGTTTTTTTTGTGTAACAGTAAGTCCATACAAAAATATTTAGGAGTGATGATGGAACCAACAAAGGTAATTCTTTGAACAACTTTGCAGATAACCAATTTGGAAGCAATCTTAGCAGTACCTCCAGGAAATGCTGTGTAGGAGTGTCATTACACAATCTAAAGGACATTGCCAGGTACTCAAGATACATGTATTACATGTATTAAATGCAGTTTTCCACTCATTTACTTTGATTCTGATTATTATTATTTATAGTTCACCATTAATTCCAAAGTGGGAGTGGATACTGTTTTTTGATGGTAACATTATTAAACTCACAGTAGTCTACACATGACCACCATCTTTTTTTCTTTTTTTTTAAAGGAATCTACCCCCATAAGAGATTTAGAGGGATGGATTTGACCTTTCTCTAGACTGTCCTGGATGTATTCCCACAGAGCCACACATTTAGGGGGGTGACAAATAGAAAATCCTTCAGGCTCCTTCCAGGCTCTAAAACAAAAACAGGAAAGTGAAACCTAAACTTCAGCTCCCCAAAAGGCCCTACCTATTTGCCTAAACAGTATGGGATAACAAGAAGGTGCCCCCCCCCTGCACCAAACTGTAAGCACATAACAGAACAAAGCAACATGTTTGTTATGCAAGGTTGGTATCAAATAGGTAACTACTTCACAACTCTGTTGTACACAGGGCCAATGTGGCATCCTCACTCTTGTTTTTTTTTTAATATACACAGATAAGGCACATGTTCCACATGTTATGGAACCCATAAATTTTGATTCCTAAGGTGTAATGAAGGTGGTGGTTAAGGCTAGTAACATGCAAGGCTGATATGTAAGGTTCAGTGCTTGAGAAAGTGGTGGGGGATTCAAAAGCCCCTGTCAGCGGAAAATTGGAGTCTCAAGTGGGGGAGCTTAGTGATGAATGAGGAGAGGTGCCCGCTTCCCCTTGGGCTCTGTCACTCATTGTTATAATTCTTTTCCACCAAGTATATCATACTTCCTGTAATTTATATGTTTTGGACACGGAATGAGCGAATAACAGTGTTTAATATCAAATCCTCAAATTTATTGTGAGAGACTGATTGGAGGATAGGCTTAATTCTTAAATCTAAAGGCGAAAGATGGGTCTCTTGGTGCCAAAAAAGCTTTGAGAATGTAAAACATATTAAAAAAATGGGATTTGAACCTAATTTTTTAAAAAGCGTTCAACTATTATACACTGCTTCAGTAGCTAGAATCAGATGTGAGGTACAAGGAAAGATACATGCATGACGTTTGGATGGAATTGAACAGAACCAGCTGCTTTCAACTGAAAGTGTCTTGGAAAGAGGCTCAGTGTGGAACTTTAGGAAGAAGTAGTGCTATAAATGGATTGATTACCTTTGGATGGCATCAGATGAACCTTTAAAAAGTTGGGTGCGATTGTGATTGGTTTCACTGATGGGCATTAAAGAAAAATACTACTATTATGAATAGGTGTCTAGTAGTGGAGACTGATAACACAGGTAAGGCGGTGTAGACATCAGACCAGAAGGGGCTGTGGTGAAGTTGGGAGTTCGGGGAGAGAAGGAAGGAAGAAAAATACAAAATTGTATTTCTGCACTTGTTTTTAGCTGTATATGTTTTATGGCTGAAGGATTCTATGATTCTTTGCAAATAAGATTCAAGTCCTAAGTCATCCCCAATGCAACCGGAATTTGGAGCACTTTCTATCTATGTAAATCATTCAGCTTCTGTATACTGTAATGCTATTTTATTCCACAGCCAGCATCGAGAAGTTGCCTTTTTCTCCTGTTGAGATTATAACAGCTCAATCTGTTTTAATTTGATCTCACAGCTGACTGAGCACTACCCTTTGACCTCTCTTTTCTTCAGGGACCAACTTCTGTTTAATTGACACATGTGTCTGTGAACTGGACTGAGAAAGATTAGCAGTGACTTAGCTAATTAGCATTTAAATGTCCGCTAATGTTCCAATGAGTTTGTCATCTGAAATCTTGTTATAACAGATGTGATATGCTCCGTAGCAATTCTTTTTTAAGATGAGACTCATTCAATATGGCTGTCTGATTTGCATCTACACTTCTAGAAAATTAATTTTGTGAGGCTTTTGTATAATGGCAAAAAGCTGTGCAAAAACCAGGAAATTGAAAAGACAAGTTTAACAAATTCTTGTTCAACTTAAAGAAGGTTATTCCATTTACCATATATATTGATGGAGGTAGACTTGAAATTACTCTCCATAAGGCGTCTTACACATAAATGTTTGCTTTTCATGGGCCACAAACAACAAGCTTTTGGTCTGTTGTTCTTGGGCCATGTGTCCGGTGTCAGGTATGTGAGGGCCAATGAAAGTAGAAAAAAATACCTGAGCCAGAGATAAGGGAAGAACAGGACAATCTATAATTTGAGGGCAGCTCCTACACGAGGCTATAGGAACTTCGGCCATGTGTGTGAGCCCAATAAAATTCACAGGGCAGTGTAGTAGTTGTAGAGACAATGGGAGGTACATCATTAGGGTTTATATTGTTTCAAATCTATGGGGCACATTTACTTACCCAGTCCTGCGCGATCCCCGATCCGATTCAAGAAGACCATGCACCCACATTCCTGCTTGTGTTGCTTCCCCGATCAGGTCCACCGGCATTCACCTTCTTCTTCCTGGTGCATGTAAGTGCTTGGCTTGCAACACAAATTTAAATGTTAAATCCTGCGCTTAGTCCGACAGCTTCCCCCCCCCCCCCCCCCCCGATTACTGACGAGTGAAAGCTGGTGCCGATGCGCCAAAATCAGATCACGTGCGACACAATCCCCGGTGCGATCCCCGAAAGGTCGGGAAACCTGACGAAAATGCGCCCGCGGGACCCTTAGTAAATAAGCCCCACTATGTCCTAACATGATGGCATAAAGTTATAATAGTGATGTTTGGGTTGGTCGAAATTCAGGTCTGTCACGTTTGTCCAAAGATTGAGAAAAAATTCAGTTTTGGATCTCGACTTGATCCCAAACTTCAACACGAATCAACACGAATCTTATTAAAATCAATGGGGGCCTGAATTATAACACCCAAAATGGCTATAAAATGAGTAATGGGTAGAGGGCTGGAAATATGTCTAATAACAGGGTATTTGTCCTGAAATTGACTAGGGAAAGTAATTAAAATAACATACAACATAAGATAAAAAAAATGAAATAAACATGCTAGAACAGGGGTAGGGAACCTATGGCTCGGAAGCCAGATGTGGCTCTTTTGATGGCTGAATCTGGCTTGCAGACAAATAATTGATTAATAGCGATCGGCAGTGTTCACAGATAAGACACACACAGTAATGATCACTGGATGCATCCCAAGGTGCCATCACCACACGGTTGCTTAGGTGACAGCGCCTGTGTCATAGAGTAGAGCGGCATCCCCTCCTCTCTATGACTCAGGCACAATTGCCTAAGCAACTATGGCAGCGGCGCATGGGTCATAGAGAAGAGTGTGGGAGTGATGAGAAGACGAAGAAGGGAGAGTAGGTAGGTGAGTATTGCCTTTTTTTTGCTGTGACTACCTATCTACTAGGGGCATGTGCTGGTTCCACCAATCTACTGGCGGCAAGTATGTGCTGGCACTACCTATCTACTGGGAGGCATGTGCTGTGTACAGGGCCAATTCTAGGTTTTTTGCTGCCTGAGGGGAAAATTAAAATACGCCCCTCCCATATAATGCTTCACCCACAAGTTATATTATATACAGCCCACCTTGATTATATAATATGTAGTTAAATTATGGTTAATAGATAGTGCTGTGGCTACCTATCTATTACATCTATCTATCTATTACAAAGAATATAAAGACAATACAGACATAAACAGTTATAAAATAAAAGGGAATAAAACAATTAGACCTTACTACTGAAAAGACTTATCCGGCTGAGAGGTTCGGCAGATGAACTTTAGTACAGCCTATCCATTTGAAAAGAATGACTCCTCCAAAGACTTACAATGGGCATTTGTTATAATCCAATAATTTATAGTTGGTGGACTTTCCTCTCACCCCCCTCTGCTCCCCTCCCTCCCCTCAGTTATATACACCTTACACCTCATATCAGACAAGAGAGGTTTAGGTCCCGGAGTAGGGGTGCTAGGTAAATGGACCACATTCCCGCTAGAATACTGAAAAAGGCAGACAAAATATTTAACCCTGACCCTATCCAATTAGTAGGGCTTCATAAATGCAAAGTATGTCCAAGTTATTCAATACATATGATCTCCTCTCTGGTGGGTCTTTTTTTCTTAGTTTTAATTTAGGTGAAAAACCTGTCACACACTTCTCAGGGTATCTCTTTCCTCCTGCTAGCGTGTTAAAGGTATGTATACTATTTGTGAGGTATGAACTTACTATACTCTTATCCTACCACTCTTTTATATGGTGTGTGTGACTGGATCTCCCCTGCCATGCAGGCTTCCTGGCTAAGTTGGGTCACATCTGTCCCTATTCAGGTTCTAAAAGTAATTACCAGAGGAAGGAGGACAATAAGTTATGGCCATATTTATACCACTGTGGGTACTCCCATACCTTCTTATGGAGCAGTGACAGTAACTTCGGGAATGTACTTATACCATCTCACAGTGACAAAAACTTTAAACGTGTTAATATGAAGGAAGCCACAAGTAAGGGACAGGAACGTGACCATGCTACTGCAGGTGGTGATGGAGCTGTTGCTGCAGGGAGAGAATTTGTTATATACGTACCCACTACGTCTTTCTCTGGTGCATACAGGAGGGAGGACCGGACATCTACCAAGATTAATTAAAATTAAGAATTAAAATGCTAATATTTTCAATTTTCTGCAGTGTGGAGACTGACAATACATACTACGCAATTTAGGAGCATACGGATGGAGGGAAGTGTGGCACTGCTATTTTAAAAGAACGCTTGCAATAGGTGCCTGGTTCTACCCTTTGTTCTTGAGAAAGAAATATGATGGAACCAGCTCTCTACAATATCAATGACCTGGCCCAGGCTCGATTTGACAAGTGAGGGGCATGAACAAATGAAAGGCCTAAAGTTGCTTAGGCTAATTTGCATATTTTTGAACAGTCTATTCTATTCAAATAGCGCCGTTCTGGGTTATAATAAAAGCAGTTCCTACCCCTGGAGACTTAACGAGCATGTGAGTAGTACTAGTTTACCGTCAGTCAATGGTGGGGCAGCACGGTGGCTTAGTGGTTAGCATTACAGCCTTGCAGCACTGGGCCCTGGATTCAAGTCCCAGGGTCAACATCTGCAAAGACTTTGTATGTTCGCCCTGTGTTTGCGTGGCTTTCCACTGGGTCCTCCGCTCTCCTCCCACACTACAAAACATACTGGTAGGTTGATTAGATTGTGAGCCCCATGGGAACAGGGACTGATTTGGCAAGCTCTGTGTAGTGCTGCGTAATATGTGTTTGCTATATAACTAAAGGAATTATTATTATATTATATGTCCTTTAAGCTCTATTCTTTCCCTCACTGTCCCTACAGCTCCACTCTCTCCCTGTCTATAATGGCAAAAGCGCATGTGTCCCTGCTCTTATGCAGCAGGGTCACATGTCCTGCTGGCCAGTCACAGCCATGTACAAACTGGGGCGTAGCTCTGATTGATATAGGGCTAAAATTTGGGTGATTGACGCATGTACCATATTTTCCTGCACTCTGAACCTGAAGCCCAAATTTCTATCTAATGTTTGGTTGTTTGGGTTCGCTCACGATAGTCATATTGAAAATGCTGTCCAATCATGATGCTTAAGTAGAACATTTTGCGTTAATGTCGCTTCCTCCCACCTCTTAGGGAACACAGAAGCGTGAAGTGGAGTATGTCATAAAGTTATATTCAATCACATTTTACTGGTTATGGTGACAAACAGTATAACATTTATTTAATTATATATATTTTTTTCCTATCACAATTCATGATTTATGTATCTAAGTCTGCAGAAACTTATCAGTGATGTTTACACTATTATATTTTTGCATACAGCACTGACAGATATCTTTTTCGTGACAATGTGTTGCTGAGAGGAATACATGCATGCACATGTGTGGTTGATTGAATGAAAGGGAGACGTACGATTACAGAAAGAATAAGTAAAACATTTCACTCCCTACCAGATGTGGTTAACATCTGTAGCAATATTTATTAAGGTGAACTATCCATCCAGTGCGGTGATATGAACTATTATGCAACTCTGTCCAGGCCATTTAAAGTGTAACAATAGATAATAATAGTAAACTTTGTAACCTGCTTCATTAAGTAAACCGTTCTCTGTGCCGTTTTTTGGTCATCTTTCTCCTGCAGTGAGCAGTGTATGGGAAGCCTCTTTCACAGTAGAGAGATGAGGAAAGAAGGGCAAACATTAACCCTTTCTGTATCTAAAGAAGGCTAGTTGCCCATGTGTTTAAAATTTGCAAAATCTATTTGAATATGTAAATATTTATCCCATTCTGTTAAGAAAAGAATCAAACGCTTAAATGTAATTATTTTGCCTTTCAGCTCACAAAGATATTCATAAATTCATTATAAACCTTGGTAAAAAAAAAAAATCTTATTTATTTTATAGAATAAAAGCACTACTTAATAAATAACGTTGCTAGTCCTGTATTCAGTCTCCACAGCATGTGCTCTGCAGGCTGAATATTGTTAACTGCAGCGGCAAACTGTAACCTGCTCCTTCTGGACATGCCACAAGGAAATATAAATAATGGTATATTAATGTTGTGTAAGCAAATGAATGACAGTGTTCCAGCCAATCCAAAGTTGTCAGCATCCTCCCCAACTCTTGCTATGTCCAAAACTATAGTCGTATACAGGTGTGAGCATTGCTAAGGAGGAACTTCAGAATTTTTTATTTAATAAAATTAAATATGAATTCATAAAAATATGTTACATATAGCCTCCCTATATATTATTATACATAGTGTCCGTCCCTTCACCATTATGATTTTATGTAAGATAGAAAGATAATGATTTAATGAAAGATAGAAAGATAATGCTCCATAAATTATTAATTATAGATAAAGTCTTCTTTCATGATTTTCTTAAAAGTGAAACAATATTTTAAAAAATTTTAAATTTGTATTGTACTTCTTTCTACATAATGCATCTATGAATTAAGAATTTAATGCCCCTTCTGTCATGAAAATTGTGATCCCATATGGTAAATACAGTAACAGGAAAAAAATTATCCGAATCGTTGTCAAAAGGTTGTACATTTCTCAAAATGATATCACTTAAAAAAGTTTATCCTGAAAAAGGTGGCTCTTTCTGCAGCATCGTATGTCAAAGAATGAAAAAGTTCTAGCTGTAAGAAAATGGCAATACAAAAACACTGGGGTTTAGAAAAGTTTAAAAACTATTAGGGTATAACAAAAACTATATGCAGTATGTGTTATTTTGAATGCACTGTAGAAGCCATAAAAACAAAACCTGCACGAAAATGGCTCAGCTACATTTTTTTTTACGGTAATTTCACTTTCAATTTGGAAGTTTGTTTTTAAAATTGAATATTACATAGTACCATTAGGAAGTACGTTTGTCCTGCAGAAGATGACAGGTGCTGCATCGGTGGGCAGGGAAGGATGAGTATAGTTTTTTTTGCTGCTGGATACTTTGGGGGGCTTAGTGACAACTGTGTGGGGCACTGTGGAAGCTGCGGGAGGCACTGTGGCAACTATGCTGGCACTGTAGCATCTGTGGGGGGCACTGGCAGCTGTCGCGGGCACTGGGGCTACTGTGGGTGAACTCACAGTAGCTATGTGGCAGACTTTGGCATCTGTGGGGGGGACACTCTGGTGGTTGTTGGGGGCACAGTGGCATGCGGCAGCTGTAGGAGCACTGTAGCATCTTTAGGGGTACTCTGGTTGCTGTGAAGTCACTGTGAGTATTGGCTATTTTTTGGGGGGCACTTTTACCATGGCGGTATCTCATTTCATTTAACAATATAGCTTGGTGGTTGCCCTGAATTGGCAGATGCTATATAAATGTAACTACTGAACAGCTTGTGTAGATACACTTATACAGTAATAAAATGACAGTTGCCCCCTTTAAGGCAACCGCAAGGCTGATGTGCTCCCCTGGGAAAATGAATTTGATACCCCTTTATATGCCAAAAAACTGGCGTACAAGTCCCAGTAAATGTCCTTCATTGGGTCATTTGTTTTACATTCTGCCTTTGCTATTCTGAAAACAGAAGCTTTGAATGATTTCCACACACCTGTCTCCTGTAAACGCTGCTCTGGTTTACTAATCGTTAATATGCTCTGATGGTTAGAATCTCTCCCCACACTTTATGCTGGCCTATCTGATGTCAGAGATCTGGTCCAATCATCTTCTGGCTGTGGCATCTCATAAAAGGTTTTGTGGATTTTTGCGCTTTGCCTGCTATATAGACTTGTATTGAGCTGGCTAGTGTTTATTTTCCCTCCTGGTATTTATGACCTTTCTGCCTGATTCTTTGACTATCTCTTTGCCTAGTGATTTTATACTACATTGTCATCTTGGTTCTGACCCTTAATTGGCCCTCACTATATTGTATTGTCTTGTCTCAGTATTTGCAAATTGGTGCATGAAGGGAAGGTGTAGAAAAGGGGAGGGGTATAATGTATGGGGAGACTGAGACACGGGGTTCTGAAGCTGCCCTCCTTTGAAACCCATACACACTGTAGGCAGGGAGCCAGGTAATGCTAAATCAAGTTTTATAAAGTATTGTCAGTATTAAGAATGCTGACAAAGACATTTTTAAAATCAACATAGAATAGGCCATTAAAACATGTCACTCGCTAAAAGTTACAGGTTTGATTTAAATTATTGCTGGTAAAGGTGTTTCTACCAGCTAATAATTCATGTACTTCATTTTTCTCGTATCTCTTTTGCCTATTTGTCTAGCTTTCATTCAATAAATATTGACAAAGAAAAAAGGAACACTAACTCAATCCAACCGATTTTAGATACTGAACTGTAGTATGTCACATATTTAAACAAAATAATTAAATGCTCAAAATTAAGCATGATAAACCAAGGGCGCTTACTCATAGATCCAGACACAATGGGGCTCATTTACTTACCCGGTCCATTCGTGATCCCGAGGCGTGTTGTCCGACGTTGATTTGGAGCTTGCCGGGATTCACTAAGATCGTGCACCCGATATCCACTTGGTGTCGCTGCTGCACTGATGTCCGCTGGAGTTCACCTTCTTTGTATGAGAGTGCTATTCTTGCGACACACTTTTTATTTTAAATTCTGCGTTTTTTCCGAATCCGTCGGGTTTTCTGATGGCCACACCAACCTATTTCTGTCGCTTGAAAGCCGGCGCGGATGCGCCACAATCAGATCGCGTGCAATTCTGCGCAAAACGGAAATATTCAGGAAAATGCTATCTATGGTGTCATTCCTTCTAAAATCAACTTTTTAAATTATGCTAATGAATCTTAATGGCTCCAGGGGGTGTTTTCAGAACCCTGTAGATTCACAGTCTGTAACAAGCACTTACCCCTCAAATTGTTTGCTGAAACTTCCACTGTTGCAGTGAAATTACATCAGGCAGAGGATGGGGGAAGTGTTGGAGGAGCAGGGGGGGGGGAGGTGAAACAGCCTATAAAGCCAGAGCACTGAGGGGCTCTGATAACACAGTATAGCCCTTCAGGCTCCTCAGCTTTATTATAAAATGTTCATTTTGGAAGGAAGGAGGCCACGGATAACAAATATGAGGAAGATTACTACAATGCCGGGATCTATAAGAAGGTGCAGTTTATCCAAGCTCGACTTTGATGGATATATATATATATATATATATATATATATATATACACTCACTGGCCACTTTATTAGGTACACCTGTCCAACTGCTCATTAACACTTAATTCCTAATCAGCCAATCACATGGCGGCAACTCAGTGCATTTAGGCATGTAGACATGGTCAAGACAATCTCCTGCAGTTCAAACCGAGCATCAGTATGGGGAAGAAAGGTGATTTGAGTGCCTTTTAACGTGGCATGGTTGTTGGTGCCAGAAGGGCTGGTCTGAGTTTTTCAGAAACTGCTGATCTACTGGGATTTTCACGCACAACCATCTCTAGGGTTTACAGAGAATGGTCCGAAAATGATAAAACATCCAGTGAGCGGCAGTTCTGTGGGCAGAAATGCCTTGTTGATGCCAGAGGTCAGAGGAGAATGGGAAGACTGGTTTGAGCTGATAGAAAGGCAACAGTGACTCAAATCGCCACCCGTTACAACCAAGGTAGGCAGAAGAGCATCTCTGAACGCACAATACGTCAAACTTTGAGGCAGATGGGCTACAGCAGCAGAAGACCACACCGGGTGCCACTCCTTTCAGCTAAGAACAGGAAACTGAGGCTACAATTTGCACAAGCTCATCGAAATTGTACAGTAGAAGATTGGAAAAACGTTGCCTGGTCTGATGAGTCTCGATTTCTGCTGCGACATTCGAATGGTAGGGTCAGAATTTGGCATCAACAACATGAAAGCATGGATCCATCCTGCCTTGTATCAACGGTTCAGGCTGGTGGTGGTGTCATGGTGTGGGGAATATTTTCTTGGCACTCTTTGGGCCCCTTGCTACCAATTGAGCATCGTTGCAACACCACAGCCTACCTGAGTATTGTTCCTGACCATGTCCATCCCTTTATGACCACAATGTACCCAACATCTGATGGCTACTTTCAGCAGGATAATGCGCCATGTCATAAAGCTGGAATTATCTCAGACTGGTTTCTTGAACATGACAATGAGTTCACTGTACTCAAATGGCCTCCACAGTCACCAGATCTCAATCCAATAGAGCATCTTTGGGATGTGGTGGAACGGGAGATTCGCATCATGGATGTGCAGCCGACAAATCTGCGGCAACTGTGTGATGCCATCATGTCAATATGGACCAAAATCTCTGAGGAATGCTTCCAGCACCTTGTTGAATCTATGCCACGAAGAATTGAGGCAGTTCTGAAGGCAAAAGGGGGTCCAACCCGTTACTAGCATGGTGTACCTAATAAAGTGGCTGGTGAGTGTATATATGTGTGTATCATTAACTTTAATATATTGACCTATAAGATGTTACACCATCATACAATCTAGATTTCTGGAAAAAAACATGACCATGGTTTTATCCCTAGTACAAAACATGCAGCTCAAATCAGGTGTACCTTCATTTTTATTTAGCTGTTCTTTGATCATTTTATTGGCCTAAGACGTTATGTCAGCAGTCTGTCAGACCTAATCTAAGAACAAAGTTTTAACTTCAGAAGTTGTTCACAAAGCTATACATATATATTAACACTAATTAAGGCCACGTTCACAATAATGTTTGCCTTTACAGATTTTGACATATGTTAAAAAATGTTTTAAATGTTTGAAATTTAATTTCAATAATTTTAGCAGGATGTAAAAGATTCAGGTACTGCCAGTTTATCACACTGATCGTTTTTGCTTTCTTCAAATGTCATAATTGTGTTGCCATTGCAGTTGAAAAATAAAATCATCAGTGTAGTCAAAGCATGCAAGGTGGTGAATGTGACTATGTGTGACATTGTATATTCGGACAAAATATAATTGCTGTTCAATGGATGCAGTAAAAGTAGCAGCATCAATATAATGGGACTTAGCTGAATCCAAGATAAAAAATAACGTGAAAAGCAAGGCAGATGGTGAGTGCACGTGGTAGGCGCTGCTACGAAGTCTAGTTAAAAGTTTTATTGTAATGCATAAAAGCGACTCACATCACATTTCAGCTTAGCTCTTAAGCCTTCCTTAAATATCATTAAACAGGAAAAAACAACACCCCCGTTTGTGTGTTTGGGAGCAAGATAGGAAGACGCTGCATGATTGACATGTGAATAGACCAATAAAAAACACATTTCGTCATATTACCAGATAAAAAAAACAATTACAATTACAGAAGTCAACATTACAACATTAATGCAAAAAAAAGGCCAAATTATTTCAATATATAGAAGGTAGATAAATGCAGAAACTGAATCGAATGTGAGTGAATTGTAAGTGTGTGGGGGGGGGCAGACATTAGGGGACTTTGGGGGTCTCCATTTATTGGGGTTTCCAATATTTGTTCTACGGGGGTCTCCATTACCGTTAGCTCTGGGGGTCTTTGTTATTATTGTTTGTCTGAGCTGGGTCCTCTATTTCTGGTTTGGTTATATTTATTGGCTAGTCTTGGTATTGGTCTATATTACAATTTATTGTCCGGTCTGCGGTCTATATTAGTTATTGTTTAAATGCAGTATTTGATTTCTGGGTTTGTATTTTTGCCTGTACTGTGGTATTATCATTTATTTGGTTTTTAAGGTGTATTGTATTTGTTGATGGATTTAGGGACCAGGATACTGATGCAGTCCCTTAAAGTTTTGTAGTTTAAAAGTGAGGCCCTAGGACCAAAAATAGTTGTGCACCCTGCTTTAGGTTAGTTTTCTGTGGATATACAGGTTGTCTGAAAATATAAATGTCTGGCTACCCATGTATTCCAGTTAGTTTAAATATGTTTTTGCAAAAGAGGAAATTTCCTATTCAAAGCCTCTGTATTGTGTATGACCATGAAGAAGCTCTTTAAAGTATAATGGGGGAGATTTACTTACCCGGTCCATTCGCGATCCAGCGGCGCGTTCTCTGCGGAGGATTCGGGTTCTGCCGGGATTCACTAAGGTAGCTCCACTGAAGTTCATCGGAATGCAGTGAAGTTCACCGTCCTATCGTGGGTGCAGGTAAGTGCGTGTCAAGCGACATTTTTTTTTTAAATGCGGCGTTTTTTCTGAATCCGTTGGGTTTTTGTATGGCCACGCCCCCGATTTCCGTCACGTGCATGCTGGCGCCGATGCGCCACAATCCGATCGCGTGCGCCAAAATCCCGGGCAATTCAGGGGAAATCGGAAATTTTCAGATAACCCATCGGCAAAACGTGATTCGGGCCCTTAATAAATGAACGCCAATATGTTTCTTTTGGAAAATGTAAAAATAAACAATATATTAAAAAAATAAAAATAAACTCCAACCAGCTTTTTTTCATTTACATGCAGCAGACACCACATTTATATTCAACATCCCCAAAGATATAATTTACATATAACGCTGATACTGAATTTATAAATTTATATACAGTCCCTACCTAATAAAAGAACATATATTCATTTTTAAACAGGCCCTATACATATAATTGACCACCTCACTTCATTATATATAACCTCCCTCAAATTTATTTATTTATTTATATACAGCACCCCAATCCCTATTTATTTACAAGCTCCAATATTCATTCCCATTATAATTTATTTATTTACACCTCCATATGCAGCCCCACTATTAAATTTCATGATGTGCAGCCTCATATAGTTTAGTAAATTAATAAAAATCATGTGTCCAATTCTAATAGTTCCCAGCAATCCCACCTTGCTACTGTCTGTAACCTATCCTGCGTCTTATGCTGGGGGTTTATGTGGAGGGAAACAGACGGATTGATAATTTCATAGTGCCACCTATGTTCTTCTTTCTCAGTCAATTGCTTCTGTGTCTTAATAACTGGAGTGCAACTGATTTCACTTTTACATGTCCTAGAAAAGTTATAATAAAATGAATTGTGATGGATTTGTTTTAAATTTTCTAGACTAAATAAAACCAAACCCATTGGAGAACTGTTCCTTTAAAGTATACTTTACCACTATCAAAAATGATGAGTTTTGCTTGTGTAAGACACATATAGCTATGGTAAAATAGCAGCGATGACAATGATAACTTTAATGATGGTAATGAGGACAAGCAGGATTTCCATTTCCATTACTGGAATCACTGAAAGTGCCCTTAATTTAAAAGCCGATCTTCTGAAAGCCAAGAGTTAAACTCTAAAAAAGCATCACTGAAAAGATCATTGGAACCAATCTAGAATTTTAAAACGTAGTTTGCAATTTTAAAATGAAAGCTAATGGAATTTGTACACAGTGCCTCTTCCATTAAACGGGACATCCTGCGGAATAATTTCATGATGTATACTTCATTTTAAATTACATATATCCTTATACAAAATATATATTTATCATCTAATGGCCTAAGTTTAAAATGTGGTTGAAAGTGAAAGGTCATGACTAGGGCAAACCACATTTTGAAATATTATAGCATGTATCTATGTATAAAATGACATATAACATGAAGCACTTGAAATGAGTAATATGTTACTTGTGAAAAACGGAATCATGTAGCACTGGAGCTGTCAACCTGTTACAAACTTCTATCATTCCCTTCCAGTAAAGTCAATTACAACGAGTTGTAAGTTTCCAGCTGGAGAATGAGAGGTTGGACGCACACATTTTGTGGTTGTTTAAATAAGATTGAGTTTATACCATAAAAGGAGAGGAGAAGATTGTTAAAGGATAGTCTTATAACATGCAACATAAAGGCTATCAGGTAATAGCAGGTCAAAAATATAGCCATAATTATTAACAGAGAGCGGAAAAATAAAGGTATCATAGACTAGAAGATATAACCGGTAAGTGTTATACGGCAGTCAAAACAACAATGTGAATCCAAAGATGAAATGGGATTCAGAAGTCTGAAGAACAGGCAAGACTAATGTCATGGAAGCAGGTTAAGTTAAGTAAATCAATTTGTTAGCAAGAGCATAAAGTGGATGTTTTATTACCTCCACCGACTCATTAATGCAAAAATTATGTTGACCAGGTATAAATGGGGCGTATATTGACTCTCTTGGATTAAGCCCTATCCATTCATGAATTTGTAATACCATTCAGGGATGAATCATGGCAGTTAACCTGTTGAAGGGTTATTCCCATGAAGACAAGATTCTTAAAAGGGTTATCCGGGTATATATATGTTATTTTTAAATAGCCCTAACCCTTTCAATATACTCAGTATGACAAAATAACACGTTCTCTAATTTACTGTTATTAACAAAAATACAGCATTTCACAGATATAATTCTAACCTGTCTCTATCAGTCCTGCTGTACACAATTTCGGTTGATCCAATCGTTAATCTTTTCACTCTTCTCAGGGTCGGGCAGGAAAGATTTTCCTCATGAAAATATTCTGATGTCTCACACTGCAGTGTCTCTGCATCGCCCCTCTACCCTGCATTCCAAGACCAGTTCACACACACACAGACTCCCACATTGAGGATAGTAAATCTAAAAGCTACAGGCAAGATAAGATCTTTATATCAGGGGAAGGAGGTTCAGAAGGGCTAACTGTGTGTGTGATATAGCGTGTTAGTAGTGTGTCATTGTGTGTATATGCATCTCATGGATCTCATCATCTCTCATCTTTGTTATGTCGCATCTCTCTTTTTCTCTGTGTCCGATACTAGTGAATGTACAGAAGCTACGTGAATAAAAGTGTAGATAAACCTGGACCCTGATATTGTAACCAGATTGTCAGCAAACAGGGATCAAAATGTGTCTGCTTAGAGAGTCCCCGCCCACACTCTGGTATTTTACACTGACCATCACTGAGTTATAGGAAATAAAACAGCAATAAAACTTAGTAAAATTAGATAACAATTATGTCTATTGTGTAAACATCACTAGGGGGTTCAAATTTGAGAATATTCTTTCATGGGCAAACCCTTTTAAGCCAAATGCCACCTAGGCACTTAAGCAGTGTCATACCTGAGTACCGCCATCATGGTCAATGATCTGTGACCCCCGCAATGTCATTGGACGTTGCCATGACAGCTGAGAGCCTGTAAGAGACTGACATAGCTGTCATTCAGCATTCTCTTTTACAGCTTACCAAAGTCAGACTTTAATAAAAAAAAAAATCAGTATACTCACAATACATTGCAATACAGTTATACTGCTGATATTATATAACTGATCACACCCCCTATGGTCTGAAATAATACTAAAAAAAATTAAACTATGAAAATAAAAACATTCTACTTTCCTTGGAACTTATAGTTTCATAGTTTCATAGTTTCATAGTTTCTACGGTTGAAAAAAGACACTTGTCCATCAAGTTCAACCAAGGAAGGGAAGGGATTGGATGAGGAAGGGATCTAGGGGAAACAATTCTATATAACATAACCATCTATGTTATTTAGGTGTAAAAAGGCATCTAGACCCTTCTTGAAGCTCTCTGCTGTCCCTGCTGTGACCAGCGCCTGAGGCAGGCTATTCCACAGATTGACCGTTCTCATAGTAAAAAAGCCCTGTCGCCTCCGGTGATTAAACCTTGATTTCTCCAAACGGAGACAGTGCCCCCTCGTCTTTTGATTTGATCTAATCTGAAACAACTTCCCACCATATTTTTTGTATGGACCATTCATATATTTAAATAAATTAATCATGTCCCCTCGTAGTCGTCTCTTTTCCAGACTAAATAAATCTAGTTGTTTTAATCTTTCCTCATAACTGAGACCCTCCATACCCCTTATCATTTTTGTGGCTCTACGTTGAACCCTCTCCAGCTCCAGGGCATCCTTTTTATGGACCGGTGCCCAGAACTGGACAGCATATTCCAGGTGTGGCCGAACCAGTGCCTTGTATAGTGGTAATATTACATCCCTATCACGAGAGTCCATTCCACTTTTGATACATGACAAGATCCTACTGGCTTTAGAGGCAGCTGATTGACATTGCATGCTGTTATTCAATTTATGATCTACTAGTACCCCCAGGTCCTTCTCAACAAGGGACTCACCCAGATTTACTCCCCCAAGGACATATTTTGCCTTTGGATTATTGGCCCCCAGGTGCATAACCTTACATTTATCCACATTAAACCTCATTTGCCAAGTGGATGACCAAACATTCAGTTTGTCCAAGTCACCCTGCAGCCTATGAACATCCTCCATAGACTGTATTACACTACACAGTTTGGTGTCATCTGCAAAAATAGACACAGTGCTATTAATTCCTACCTCTATATCATTAATAAATATATTAAATAGTAGTGGGCCAAGCACAGAACCCTGGGGTACACCACTCATAACTGGTGACCATTCCGAGTAGGAATCATTGACCACAACTCTCTGGATACGATCCTTCAGCCAGTTTTCAATCCAATTGCAAATGATTTCTGCCAAACCAATAGCCCTAATTTTACCCATCAGGCGTCTATGAGGGACAGTGTCAAATGCCTTTGCAAAGTCCAAGAACACAATATCCACAGCTGCTCCTCCATCCAGGCATCTGCTAACCTCTTCATAAAAGCAGATAAGGTTAGTTTGACAACTTCTATTCTTAGTAAACCCATGCTGGCTGTCACTTATTATACTATTTGATGTCACATACTCCAGTATGTAGTCTTTTACTAACCCTTCCAATACTTTCCCCACAATGGAAGTTAAGCTTACAGGCCTGTAATTGCCAGGCGAAGTTCTAGAGCCCTTTTTATATATTGGCACCACATTTGCCTTGCGCCAGTCACTTGGCACCACACCAGACATTACAGAATCCCTGAAGATTTTAGCCAGCGGTACAGCAATAACAGAACTGAGTTCTTTAAGAACTCTGGGGTGTAACCCATCTGGTCCAGGAGCTTTGTACACATTGATTTTATTGAGCTTAGATTGGATAATGTCTACATTTAGCCAGCCTAGTATATCACAGGATCCATGACCCGCACTGACACCACCCAAGTCAGAAGTTCTCTCTTCTATTGTATAAACGGAGCTAAAAAACCTATTAAGTATCTCTGCCTTCTCCTGGTCTCCAGTCACCGATGCCCCATTTTCAGAATAAAGGGGTCCAACCTGTTGTGACCCATTTTTTTTTGCATTGATATACCTAAAAAATTTCTTGGGATTTGTTTTGCTATCTTTAGCTACCTGTCTTTCATTTTGTATTTTGGCTGATTTGATTTCTTTTTTACAGATTTTGGTAAGTTTTTTGTAAGTATTGAAAGCCTCAGGTGACCCGTCAGATTTATATTTTTTAAATGCCCTCTTTTTCTCATTAATTGCCCTTTTAACTGTAGCTGTAAGCCACGCGGGGTGTAATCTAGCCCGTCTATACTTGTTACCTATTGGAATAAATTTAGAAGTATAAAAACCCAGGATAGATTTGAATTTCTCCCATTTAACATTAGTATCACCATGTGACAGTATCTGATCCCAGTCTATATCCTGTATTGCAGCCCTGAATTTTTGGAAATTAGCCCTCTTAAAATTCAAAGTTTTCAATTTTCCCACCTGTTTCTGCTTTTTAAAGTTTAAGAGGAAAATAATTATATTATGATCGCTGTTTCCAAGGGGTTCCCTGATACTGACATTTTGGACAATCTCCTCATTGTTAGAAATCACAAGGTCCAACAATGCGTCACCTCTTGTGGGATCTTCTACAAGCTGCAACATAAAATTATCCTGCAGAAAGTTGATAAAATGACTCCCCTTCATAGATGAAGACGAGCCCTGACCCCAATTTATATTTGGAAAGTTAAAGTCTCCCATTATCACTACGGTCCCCTCCCGTGCAGCCCGCTCCATCTGTTTATATAGGTGACCCTCTATTTCCTCAGAGATGTTAGGGGGTCTATAAATTACACCAAAAATAATTTTCTCAAAGCTCTCTTGGCTTTGAATTTCAACCCACAAAGTTTCTGCCTCCTGACACTCTGAGACCACTGACTCATTCACAATCGCTTTTAAGTCTCTTCTGACATACAGACATACACCACCTCCCCTCCTATTTGCCCTGTCTTTCTGAAAGAGTGTAAAACCTTGAATATTAACAACCCAATCATGCGATGCATCGAGCCATGTCTCTGCTACACCAACAACATCTAACTGTTCCTCTAATATCAGAGCCTCAAGCTCGCCCATTTTGCCTGAGATACTTCTGGCATTTGTGAACATACAATTTAATTTTCCACAGTTATTTATCTGATTTAAAGTAATTTTACTGGCACATATATCCTCACCACTGTTCTGCAACTTGTGGATCTCCTTATCCACTGCCTCAGGCCCCCATAGACCGCCCACATCACCACCCACCAACATAACCTGCCCCCTCTCTGACCTGTCTACCCCTTCAGTGTCTTCCTTTTCCTCCTCCCCCGAGCCTAGTTTAAATACTCCGCCACCCCTGCTAGGATCTTCTCCCCCAGCACAGCAGCCCCCCTTCCACTTAGGTGCAAGTTATCTGCAGAAAACAGCTTGTACCCCAGTGAAAAGTCAGCCCAATGCTCTAGGAACCCAAATCCCTCTGCTCTACACCAGGATCTGAGCCATGCATTTAACTCCCTGAGCTCCCGCTGTCTGCTCTGTGTAGCGCATGGCACTGGTAGGATTCCGGAGAATACTACCTTGGAGGTCCTTTCCTTAAGCTTTGAACCTAGTTCTTTAAAATTATTCTTCAGGCTCCTCCACCTACCATCTATTCTGTCATTGGTACCAACATGGACCACGACAGCTGGGTCATCCCCAGCCCCTCCCAGTAATTTATCCACCCTTTCCACCACATGCCGAACCCTGGCACCAGGGAGACAGCAAACCATTCGGTTGAGGCGGTCTTGGCGACAAATTATTCTATCCGTCTTCCTGATTATAGAGTCCCCTACAACCACTAGCTGCCTTGGCTTACCTGCACTCCCATCCACCCTACTACTAGCTGGTCTGCTCCCCCGGCTGTGAGGGAGAGCAGGATCCGCTAGGGCTGCCATTTCTGACACTGACGTCCTTACATCATTGCACAATTTTGCAATTTTGCTTGGATGTTCAGAGTCAGAGTTGGCCTTCCTTTTCTTTGACCCCTTCCTACCCCCTCTAGTTACAGTAACCCAGCTACCCACCTGGCCCTGCTGGCTTTCCTCTCCACCCTCCACTTCTACCCCGCTTATTGCTTGCTCAGTGAGCAGCATACTCCTCTCAAGATTGTCAATTGCTCGCAGCCGTGCAATATCTTCCTCCAGATCTCTAACACGAGCTTCCAGTAGAAAAATATGGGCACATCTGTCACATTTGCACTTATGTGCAAATAAACAAACAAATAAAATCACAAACATGTGATGTATCCCCACATCAGCTGGAATGTTTTCTCTTGCACCTACCATTTCTAAGTAATCAGTCCCCTGCACCTCACTAGATACTCAGTAGTCTCTACAGTCATGTGGAGGACCAACTACATCACAGTAGAGAGCCAATGCTATTTGCACAAATTGCTCAAGAATGGATTTGGCTACAGAATGAGTGGAGTGATACTTTGTATGCAAATATTTCGCATTAATGAAGTATATGGACATTACTTAAAATATCCTAGTTCTGTAATTAAAAAAACACATAATATAAAAAGTTATATGGCTTAAAAAGTACTGTACATTTGCATTTAACCTACAAAGCAACTTCCTAGGGGTTGCCTGGAATATGCTGTCACATCCAGACTGTATTAAACCATGGGGCTGAAAAATGAGAAAAGTGAACAGTAGTGGCAGTTTTCCTTGAGTGTGCATAAACATTGGCAGCAAGATGAAGTTAGAAGCATTAAAATCAAAGAGCTGTGTCACATCAGTGTTTTAAATCTCCAAGCGGCTCTTTGAAAATCATCTGGCCACAAAGTACTGAAGCAGTTGATAAAAGCCTCAGTTAGGCAAGCCGTCTGGCCTTTCATATATTGTCCCTTTGAAACTAACAGCATTTCTAACACCCTTCTCCCTCACAAAACATACACAGGGGAAATTCATCTGAATGCACAGTCTCCAAACAATTTTAACATGCAACCCTTTTTACAAATAAAAGGCTACAATTTCACTTTTAATGATTTTAATGATCTGTTAACATTTCTGTTATAGTTTGCATTGTTAAACTAAATAGAATAAATAGAGTTAAATGTACCTCATCCAAACCCCAATGTTGTACCTTCAAATTTTTAATATCCTTTAATTTTTACCACCTAATAACATAAATCATATTTTACAATGATCAAATATATACAGGAACTCTTCAGGATTGAATATGTGTAAATGTACTGGTTCTTTTTTATAAAGTTTTGGATTGCTATTGCATCGCAAAGCCCCTTTTAACAGTGATATGAACTAATACAAAAAAAGTTTAAGGTAGAGCCTAAAAAGTCCTAAAAAATGTGAGGGCTTTCGTTTATAAAGCAACCAAACTCTAAGCCAAGTGAGGCTATGTGAGTTCATCAGTTGTACTGAGCGGTAGCCCAGTCAGTCTGCAGAATCAGAATTTACCTCAGTTAGTTGGTCTACCGATGTTACTTTACTATTACTTTTCTTTACCACATACAGTGGTGGCCAAAAGTATTGGCACCCCTTCAATTCTGTCAGATAATACTTGTTTTCTTCCAGAAAATGATTGAAATCACCAATTCTTTGGTATTATTATCTTCATTTATTTTGCTTGCAATGAAAAAACACAAACGAGAATTAAAAAAAGTCAAATCATTGATCAGTTTACACAAAACTCCAAAATTGCGACGGATAAAAGTATTGGCCCCCTCAGCCTAATACTTGGTGGCACAACCTTTAGGCAAAATAACTGCAAACGACCACTTCCAGTAACCATCAATGAGTTTCTTGCAATGCTCTGTTGGAATTTTAGACCATTCTTCTTTGGCAAACTGCTCCGGGTCCCTGAGATTTGAAAGGTGTCTTCACCAAACTGCCTTTTTCTGATCTTTCCACAGGTGTTCTATGGGATTCAGGTCTGGACTCACTGTCGGAAACTTTAGAATTCTCCAGTACTTTCTCTCAAACTATTTTCTAGTGCTTTTTGAAGTGTGTTTTGGGTCCTCCTGTAAGACCCATAACCTCTGAGGGAGACCCAGAATTTCTGATTGCAATCATCTTTTTAGAAAAAACTGAGTATTATCTAAGAATTGCAGGGGTGCCAATACTTTTGGGCACCACTGTACTTGTTATGGAGGAGGCCAAATGTCTACTCTGATATCACTGCTAAAAGAGTGGCAAAATAATGACTGTGGTCCAGAAATGTAACTTTATACCCATTTTCATGTGCGGTTATGCTCCAGAAACAATTGTCAACTAGTGTTTCATTCCAATTGTACCTTTGTTAGAACTGTAACCAGGTGCTTACTGCCTTAGTGTAAGAACTTTTTTCCACTAAGCACAATGCTTCTTTCTAGTAAACTTGAAACCTACAAGGTTACAGCCAACAAGTTACCCAGAACTTTTCTGCACCTACTTATCACTTGTAGCACTCAAGATCTTTTATTTTTCATAAAGGGGCAAAAACACATCACCCGACTATTTTGCCTAACTATGTAAGGCAAAATTAAAAATTATAGAACAACGCTCAAATTCCTAAAAGTCAAGGTCATTGTGTAATCATATGTGAATATATCCTAACATGTGTAAAATAGTTGTATTTCATAAACTTTTTTTTTCATAAGCTTATTTCATAAATTGTATGTATTCTACAAGAGTAAAATGTAAGTGAGATAATTGAAAAAGAACACTGATCAAATTTAGAGAACACTCTCAGTTACCTGCATGTTATTGTTGTTAATCTAGCATCCTATTTAACTGGCAGCGTAAGTTTCCATAGCAAGAGAAGTTGGTCATTCTCAGTCTATGATTTCTAGAAAATTGTATCTTTACAGCATCACAAACCCATTAAAGTCCCCCAAGAAGGCTGGTCACCCTCATTATACAAGAAATGTAAAAAAGGACATGATAATGTAGAGAATCTCCATGGTTAATCATTTCAACACTGCAGTTGGAATTGCTCAGTTCAGCACTAAACAGAATAAGGATCTGTCTTGTTAACAGTGCCTCAATGAACTGAAAACCCACTCTGCAGTGACCAAATCTCTCAATAGCAGAAAGAATCAAAAGGCTAGGCTTGCCTTTGCTGAGGAGCACTAAGGAAGGACTGAACTCAAAGTGTGTAAAGAAATCAGTGAAAGGTGGTGGATGAAGTGTTTGGGGAATGTTTTCTGCAGCAGGAGTTTGGCCTCTCATACAGCTACATGGTGAATGCAAGTGTGTATCCGAACTTTCTTCACAAACACATGGTTCCTTCCTTGCTTTCTTCACTCAATCAGCCAGCAATTTTCATAATTTTCAAATAGGTAAAGCAGTTCCTTAAAAAAGAAAACATTGATATATTGAAATGGCCACCCAGAGTCCTGATCTAAACCCAATATAAAACCTCTGGAAAATTCTTGGACACAAAGTTATGGTCAAAGAACCCACAACAGTGACAGAACTGTAGAAAGACTGCAAGGAGAGTGGACCAAAATCACACCAGAGAAGTGTGAGACACTATTGATATCTTGTGGTCGCAGATGTGCTGAAGTCATTCAAAGAAAAGGCCTGTACACCTGCTACTGATTGATGACTGGTGTGACCTTCAGAAAATGTAGTTATAATCTTTCTCTGAGTTACAGTCATTGCTGTTCTGTAATTATGTTTATCCCATTCTGTGCAAAATAAAGAATTTATGTTGATATTCTTTGATAATTTTATAAAACACTGTTCTAGTGGCATTGTGTACCCCTTAAAAAAATCCATCAAATGTTGATCAATGTAGAGGGCACATTTACTAAGAATGTGGGAAACTGCACTAAATCTGGCGCACAGTCTGACTGAGTGCCAGAACGCCCCCTGATTTGTGTCGCATGGTGACTGGTGCATCTGTGCCACCAACTGTCACATGTGACACATTTGTGGTGTAGACACTTCTTAAATACCTGTGCAAGCAGTTTACACCTAAAAGAACATGCAAAGTCTGTCAGAAAACTGGCGCAAAGCCCTTAGTAAATGTGCCCCATTATTTCTGAAATAATCAAGTGATCATACCTTGTTCTCTTATTTTGATCTCCAGTGTATATATAATATATTTTACATAATATTCTATTTTCTATTAGGTATTTGGGTAAGCATTTAGAAACCTTTGGAATTACGCTACAGCAGTCCAAATGATGAATTCCAAACCCTGATTCCATTCCAATAATTGACAGATTGTGAATTTTAAACCAGTAAATGTGACTGTAAATCGCAGGGGATTAACCTCAGGCAATTGCGCTACAGCTAACGAGAAGTGATTTCTGAATAGTCATACCACCACTATTAGTTACTAAATAACATTTTACATATTTACTTTATCTAGTTTTTTTTAGAAATATAAGAATGTTAGGCTTACAAATGGAATGGCAAATTTGTAATTTTCATGAAAGTTAGCAAAACAGTTTATTTCAGTTATTAAGATGCTTGGAGAGAGCCTTGGCAGGAAACACTGTATATTATAATCAATGCAGGCCTTGCATGTGTTTATATCAATATAGGGGCAATATATATCATAATTAAAATTTAATACGCTGCTTTTTGTTTGACACAGAGAGCAATCAAAACTTCCACACTATAACATTATCTTCAACCTTTTTCTTACAGAACCCAAATGAGTCTTATGTTTGCTAGAACATTATCCATTCAGTGTTTATAACTAAGATTTAGGCTATAAATTACATCTTGTTAAAACTAGCACATCACTTATACTGTTGATCATGGGGTTACGCACTAATCAATAATGACAATTGTATTATGCTTGTGAATTAGGCTCATTCTTGTGTACAGCAATTGGCAGTAACACCATTGTGAGTTAACACAAAAACATGTTTCAAGCTACTGTATATTTTACTAAATATGTCAAGGGAAAAGAATTGCAAAAATAAATTACAAAGATGTTTCTTGGGATTAGGAATCCTTCCCCGAAAGCATCACAGCATTTCAGATGATTAACTTTGGTGATAAAAGCTATGACATATAGAAGGGAGATGACAATTTCCACTTTCCTGTTTTCAGAGGTGTCATGATTGAGAACATAAGCAAGATCCTATGCCCCAGCAGAGTGACTCATTTCTTACAAGTCCAGTTTATCTTAAAGTTCTCCAGCAAAAACATATTCTTTGAAATAACTAATGAAGTACACAAGCTTACAGGGACTGTTTCCTCTGATGATCATGTTATCCCAATTGTAAAAATGAATGTGCTTCAAAGGAAAATCTCTGGAAGGTTCCCATTTACCACCTGCCATTTATAATTTTGTCGCATATGTGGCAGAAGATCTTTGTTATACCATTACCCAGGTATAACTGGCATATCTTTAACCCCTACAGCTACACTTGGAATGTGCAAATGGTCTATAATGGTCTATAAAGAACTGTTTACTTATTGACTAAGAAATGAGAAATACATTAGTCACAGCCTCCCCCAGTAATGAAATGTCCAGAAGCCTCCCTTCACTAATGAAATATACCATGTAGCCTCCCCTCACTAATTAAATGCCCCCTGCAGCTTCCCCAGTCTAATGAAATGCCCCATACAGCCTACCCCAGTGATAAAATGCCTGATGCAGCAGCCTCGCCCAGTAAAAAAATGCCAGCATCACCCCATAATGAAATGCCCCATGCAGCAGCCTAAACCCATAGTAAAATGTCCCAGGCAGCACCCTCACCCTTTAATGAAATGCCCCATGCAGCAGCCTCACCCCATAATAAAATGCCCCATGCAGCACCCACACCCTGTAATGAAATGCCACATGCAGCGGCCTCCCCCATGATGAAATGCCCCATGAAGCAGCCTCCCCCACTAATGAAATGCCCCATGAAGCAGCCTCCCTCACTAATGAAATGCCCCATGAAGCAGCCCCTTGTTTTTCTCGTCTTCATGTGTGACTGCGTGGCAGAGACATGTCCATGCACTCTGCCTGCCCATACACTATGATGCAAAATAAAAAACAAACAAACAAAGAGCCAAAAATGATGGCACTAATGTCTAGTACTATGCTATATACTATATATAGGAGTATCTACATAAATTGATTAATTGACTCAACTCCATTGTACTGTTAAGGCGATTTAATATAAAATAAGAGTACAATTACATAAAATAGATAAAATGTAATAAACAGGGACATTACATTTTATCTATTTTATGTAGTTGTACTTTTATTTTATTTTATATTAAATCGCCTTTGCAGCACACTGTCAATTAATCAATTGATGTAGATACTCCTATAAGTACAGTATAGTACTAGAAGTTAGTGTCATCATATCTGGCCCTTTGTTTGTTTTTTGCCCTATCTTGCTTCGCAATGTTGATACCGGACCTCTGTGTTTTTGGAGTTTCCGGCTGGTTATTGGGCTAGTGGCAGCTGTTCAAGCACACCATAATATATGGAATCCGGATACCATGGACCCTTTGAGAATCTACCTATCTCCCATGTTGTGACATTTGGCCTATATGTATAAGTGGCGACAAGGTGAGTAGCACGGCTGTGGGCCCCTGATTTAATTTGGATTTGTCCTGAGGTATCACCCGAGACACCATCCTCTGTTTGTTGCTTTTGTTCTTTTTGTGCACACACTATGATGTCATCAGTGTGTGCCAGGGCAGAGTTTATAGTCCCAACTCTACCCACACTGCACTAGAACATGTCAAGACTATGGAATCAGGCCATATAGTAAATTGCAAAAAACATATACATTACAAAAAAATGTCACTATTTGTAATTTTAAAAAAAAGCTAAAGTTGAAAAAAATTCCCTTAATAATTTAAAATTTTTATCTAGCCATCTGTATCATGAAAAAAATTACAAAAAATTTTTAAGGGGTTGCCTGACTATTAGAAAATTAGCAAGCAGGCTAGGTAGGGCTTTTGAGAAAAAAAAGTTTAACTCACCTCCTCCGGTCTCCTGGTGTCCTGCACCACAGTCCCTTGGAGCCGTCTCTCTTACGGGTGTCTGGCACGTCCACATGTCCCTACGTCCCAGCTTCTCCTTAATTGGGCAGGCACTTCCTGTTTGTGACATCAGCTAAGGGCACTAAGACCAAAGGAGCTTCCCTCACTTCACACAATGCTGATCTCTCCTCACATGCACCAGCACAAGAAGCCCAGCCAATCAGGACACAGTATCTAGTACCAACAGGCATCTAGTGCAGTGCAAGGCATAGGAAAGACACAGAGCTGGCAGCAAAAAGCAATGCATCCCTACATCCTGTACTGAACATATGATAGTTCACTAAATAGAGTCTTCTAATTGTGTCCCCAGCCCAGATGTGACCTTCACCTAACAGATACATTGTCAGTTTAACACATACATACATACATACTAACATAATTATCAGTTACAGTAACCTATACACACAAATTATTACACACACTCGCACATATATGCACCTAAGCAATTTTATACAGAAGTAAATTGTATTCAGATATGGATGCTGCTATGATGGATGTCTCAGCCAGGCTGCTCAGTTGATGCTGTAACTCTCCCCTCTTCCCAGGATAGTGGGAAACTTGGAAGTAAATAGCTTACATCCTGTGTAGCATACTGCTGTGCTTGCCCTCTCCCATTCTCTTCACTGACCCAACTGTAACCTTGTCAAAGCCGCAGACAGAAGGGGTTGGTGTACAGAACAGGTTTATGGTTGATACTAGATTCTTTAATAAATTGAACAGCTGCAGGGGGATATTGCACAGTGCAATTTGTGTGTCACAAAATTAAATAGTATGATTTTATGATTCACAAAATTTTATGGCCTCTCTAAAGTATGCAGAGTTATCACTAAGATGGCCGCCACTGGAAACTACAAGTCTCATGATCCTTTAGTTCTCAGAAACTCCTCCTCCCTCTAATGCTCTGCTCCCAGTGATGATGTAACAGACTTTCTTGTTCTGTCACCATAGAAATGATGTGTAACTGCCATCACTGCACATTACCTCACTGAGATGATGTCTCATTACAACACTGACCATACTGTCAGCACTGCAACCAATCGACTACAACAAAACAAGTGGTGATCAGATGACCTGCCCAGGCAGGTGCTGGATATGTGACATGGACATGTGACCATCGGCCATCTTCTGTCCTGTGTCTTCTCCACGTGGAGGAAATTAGCAAAGGGCCAGTAGCATTTCAATTCTCCATTACAGTTTCCACAGCATTTTTGGGAGCAAAATTTTGAATAAGAAATATTTACATATTGGCTTATATTTTAAGGGCCCATTTGTATATGAATTATGACAATTCCTGGAATACCCCTTTAAATATCCTATTTACAGTGCTGTTTTCATGTGAAAAACTACATAGGCGTGTAGAGAGTCCAGTTTTAGCCTCTTCACATTAGCTTGCTGTGTGCAGATTTCACCACTGCCATGCACTGCCATATATAGACAGTATCTAAGAACACTGAGGGTCGAGCAACCCCCATTCCCTTAATCAAACATTCTCAAAATTAAGACAAATCTTGCATATAGTTATAATATTTTGTCTTTTACGGTGCTGTTTTGGAATAACTACAGCCAAACTTCTCAGCAGTTCCACTTTTCTATATCACCCACCTCACTTTATATCCTCATTCATATATTCCCATCACTCATAAACATGAGTGTAATTATACTTCTTTAATAGAGAAAAATCTTCACTACTGGGACAAAAATTAGAGGTAAATAAGCCATTACAGCCTGAACTGAAGAATATATACATTTGTTTGCTGGTCAAACAGCCTTCCCTTAAAAGACTCCTAATTGATGCTCCTATTTAATCAATTACATTTTTCTAAATACTAGTGAGTTTAAAAGCTTTGTAAATTAATTACAAAATGGGAGAGTAGAGTATTGCATTATCTTTCCATCTCTACATGTACTGTGCTTTTCATGTAGTTGTTCTCTCATCTGAGCGCCAGCAGCTGTAGCCTATTATATAGGTGCTGCATATGTATCAGCTCTAGGAAAGTCATATAAGATAAGATATCACTTCTAATAACAGTCTTCATCTTAAAATGAATACTCATTGTGTAAGCCAACAAGATAACATGTAATATGCAACTAAACATTTCTATTATCCTACTGTTCAATATTGTTTAATAGAGAGCTCATGATATGAATGGGAACTTTTAGTTTTTCCTATTATATCTA
Source organism: Engystomops pustulosus (assembly GCF_040894005.1). Taxonomy (NCBI): domain Eukaryota; kingdom Metazoa; phylum Chordata; class Amphibia; order Anura; family Leptodactylidae; genus Engystomops; species Engystomops pustulosus. Next base: position 145,436,000 of record NC_092415.1, read on the forward strand.
ATGCACATAATGTTTTATACAGTATTTATTTAAAATAGCTTCCACGCAACCAAAGCCTTTTGAATGAACTAGTAGTCTCGTGTAACATGACAATTACATGTTATATGTGTTATTTATCCTCTTATGTCTTACTTTTTAATGATCTTCTTCACTAAATAAGGTTTAGTTCACAATTGTAGTACCTTTTTCAAATGTTCTACTATGTCATAGAAGCAAAACAGAAATAAAAGTGCCATATCCGTTAGGCCTTAAAGGAAATCTACCATCCAAATCAAGCAACTCCCCCTTCCACTGTGTGCTCAAACTTCCTCTACTGCAGTGAAATTACATCAAACAGAGGGGGTGGTGAGTGCTATGGGGTAGGGGGAAAGTGAAACAGTCTGTGAAGCACGGAGCCCTTCAGGTTCATTAGCATCATTTTAAAAGTTGATTTTAGAAGGAAGGAGTTAAATTGTACAAAATTTGTACAAAAGTTCTTTTTAAAAATATATATATGGTTAGTGCTGGACTCCTTTCACTGTCCAATGATGCATATAAAATGAAACAACTGACCCCAATTAGTTAGTATCACAAAAATTTGGTTTAACTTGTTTAAAATTTACAATACAAACCATAGAATAGAAGAATTCATTTTTAGAAGTAAAAACGCTTAGCAAGGTGTGCAATGTCCTTATCTTTATCAATATCTTTATCTTGGGTTTTGTCAAAGACAATTTCCGATGGAGGTTTCACTGATCCGTGGCTTGTGGACACCATTCACTGACTGCTGGTAGTAAGGTAACTCTAGCCATTTGCAGCATGTAGCAGAGACCGCACTCTCATAGATTGTGATATTTCTGAAGTTACGCCTCCTTCATCAGTTATATCTGACACAACCCAGGATAAATATATGGACATTGCAAACCTTGCTAAGAGTTATTACTTCTAAAAATGAATAGTGTCAAGTATTTTTATAGTGTAAAGATGACTGTTGTCCATTGCTAAAAATCTAATACTTGCTAGGGCAGATTTAATATTAGGCAACATCTTACTCCAGTTAAGACAACTTGAAAAATGTGTTAATTTCTGCAGTGGACATGAGACTTTGTAGTTAAAAAGTACCACAAAAACTGTATTTTTGTCTTAACTATTTCCTAGGAGGGGATTGAATTGGTTTTCACCAAAATTTTCAACTTTCTGAAAAGTTGCTCTTCAGAAATCTGTCTACCACATCTACATTAACATAAAGTCACAAATACTCAACTATTTAATGTGCAGCGGTATAGGTTGGGCTGTTTGGTGAATATCCCTTTTGATCAGGACATATATTCAGTTGGCAAACATAAAATCCATAAAAATGATCATAAATAGGTAAGTTATAAAATAAATCATCATGTTTTATTCAATAGAAATGGCTTTGCAGTTTAACAATTATTTGCAGTCAAATTTAAGTGAATGTCATGCAATATTTTCCATACGTAATCATTATATCTAGTGTGTTATGTAACTTCCCCATGTATATAAATAATGTACGCTTGCAAAGTACAGCAGATATCGTGAATTACCGGTAACCTAATATTCCCGTATTCGCGCTTCAATGCCCGGTGAGAGATTGTCATCAGTCAGTTCATACCAGGTTATTTTTAGATGAACACTTACACAACACTTTTACATTAATTGAAATAAAAGATGCCATATGCTCATAATTCCTTGTTTATAGATGGTCAAACCCCCAGTAATTAGCAGTGGTATCTAGATACACTAGAAATAACAAAGTCATTTCCTTATGAATATAAGAGGGATTTCGTTAAGGCTTATAAGTACTTAAACTTAAAGCTGGCAGACCATAGAAATCTATTGTCAAGATGTTTATTATAATGATAATACAGATTCATTGCTGTATAGTCAACGACTAGATTACTTCTATAGGCAAGCAGTTCCACTACAGAACAAAATAATATGTTTTCTGAAAATGAACAGGATAAGAGGTATAAAATATCTTGCTATTACAGCAGATGAATCGTTTACTCCAATTGATGGGTTGTCTAATCTCCACCAGCTGATTTCCAGAAGTACAGATTTCTTAACTCAAGCATAGACTATTGGTATAATCTTAAACTGTTTATTAAATTATTACAATAGTACGTCAATAACATAACACACTTTATTTCCTGTTAGGTCTGATTATCTGTTTTTATAGTGTGACAGAGTGTCTGGAGAAGTGATGGATGGGGTATAGATTTGCCCAAGGTTCCTCACATTTACATGTTTCTAAAAAGCAACCAGGACAAGTCCGTTCTTTGCAGACTCCTCTGCATTTAGGTTATGGGAAAAACCGACTAGGGACCTGTGTTGCTGTATTGGGGAAGAGAAGGTGGGCCCCACTCCATCCGGTAATATGACTCTATGGGAACCTGCACCTAGCTGTATTTGTTAAAATGTGGCGACAGGTTCCCTTTTACATCAAGCATTATTTTTTCAGGAAGCTTAGCACATGATGTAGAATAATAGCCAAACCAGTATCTCTATTACAAAAAGGATAGACTCCCAATTGTGTGTTTCAATGATTTTGCATTGGTCAGCACAAAACAAAATTATACCTGGCATGGAGTTGTAAGTAACCTGTGTATTGGTTAATGGTTTGAAAAGGATAGCATTTTATAGAACATATCCAACATACATATTTTGTTTCACATACCAGATTTTAATTGCTAAATTAAAAAAATAACAAAAATGGTCAATAAAGAAGTTTATGACACAAAATACTATTAAGTGTAGCATCACCTGAAAAATTATTATAAAGTATCCTTCACAAGTTCCTAAGGTTCAAAAATTAATCATGAACAAATCTATTTTGTATTATGGATACTGGAAAATGTGTTAAATCTGCGTTAGTTTAAGACTCAAAATAGAAAAAGAAAGTTTTGCGCTCACCGATGTGATGTCCGCCAAATGTGCAGGCTGCTGTTCCGGGACCACGGAAACCAAGGTAATGCAGGAGAAGAAGGATTTGCACGCCGCACCACATGAAGGTTAAAACATTGAAACTTTAATTTGTCATCTTCTTACAATAAAATCCAAAGGAAAAATAATTTTTTCTTTACATTCGTTGTCAGTAGCCATGCAACCCGATAAACATGGGGTAGTTGTAATGGTAAAAATAGACATACACGTTTCAGGTGTGCATGACGCCTTTACCCATGGCTAGTTACCTGCATTACCTTAGTTTAAGACTGTCTAGTTGTACTTTGAACCTCCTAATTTTTGGTGCAGAAACATCTACCAGATTGTGTTGCATTTTTGCTGCTTGACCCTGCGATGTGTTTAGTTAATGTTACTACATATTATATTCATAACATCTGGTAGATTTCATTTATGTTGCTAACTCTTTGTTTTCCCAGACCATCAAGGACTATTTGATTTTAAAGATAAGATAAATAATATAATATATAATCTTCTGAGTACTTATATTTTCTTAGTTTTCAAAAACTTCCACATCCAAATAAGACTCTCACTTCTACTCTGTTTCTTGTCAAATTGTATTAATATTAGTTTTCAAAAGCAGTATGTGAACATGGCACTACGGCATGTGAAATCGGCCTAGCTCAGCTCTTGAAACAAACTGACAATTAGCACAAGGATCAGCATCAAAAAAGAGCAACGCAGCAGGAAGCCAGTCTAATTAGTCATATGAACTGGGGGCTTCCCCTCCACTTCCTTAAGTCTGCTCTCCTGTCACATCTTATACCATGAGAATTTTTCACCTTGACATAGCAATATTCTTATGGCAGATGCTAAGGATGGGGATATTTTGTTGAAAATTCGGAGCTGGAACAATTAGTTTGTTCTCAACAACAGACTGACGGAAAGCATGATTTGCCAAGATATATTTTTAGCTGGTAAGTCTTTGTGCCATAACCAGGACCACCGCCATGGTAGTTCTGATAGTTTTAAAAATTACTGAGGGCCAGGCTGGGGAGGGCTATTTAAAAATAATACATATGTACTCAACTCGTCCGACGCCGCCGATGTCCCACGCCGCGGCCGGTCTACTCTGTGCGCCGGTTTCATTACAAGGGCGCACAGGGAGCTTCCGGCCGGCAGGAAGCTGCCATCCAACACCATCTCCCAGCGCTTACAACGCTGAGAGATAGGGACGGATGGGAGGAGCCGGCCACATCGCGGACCAGAAGCTCCCTGTGCTTGGCTTCTGTGCCCCTGTAAACAAACAGGGGCACAGATGAAGGTACCGCAGCGTGGGACATCTGCAGCGCCAGAGGAGGTAAGTGGATGTTTATTATTTTTAAATCGCCCTCCCCAGCCCTGCCCTCAGTAATTTTTAAAACCCAGATAACCCCTCTAAGAAAGAGAGACCATTACCAAAATCTCTTTCCGTAACAAAATGACAATTTGCTTCAGTAGTTGCTATGCGGCTATGACAGGTAATGAAAGTACTAAAATGGAAGCAGAGGTACAATTTATCATAATATCATGTGCACAGTCTATCCCTGGCACAGGCTTCTATGTGCTGATGATGTCCACCAGCCTTGTCATAGCGTAAATGAGCATCTGGTAGGCAACAAGAGAGTAGGACTCAAAGCGCCAGGAGTTGAAGTAAGTAATTTTATTATTATATGTTTTTATTTTTAGGCCATACTATAGGTGAGCTCAATTTATTAAGGCAATATATATTATTATTATTAATTATGGTGGTTTTTATATAATTTACATTTTGTGGGCAATATATACAATTCTCGTGATCTGAGAATTGTATCATTCTCTGGGAATGATATGTATAATAATAATTGTGGCACTATTTGTATTATTTATTCATTAGGGTGACATAAAATAATATTTTTTAGGTTTATTCTTGTACATTGAAGGGGGTGTTGTATATATACATATTTAATGACTACAGAATGTATTTTTATTCAGGTGGTTCTATACAATTTATTCAGCGGTGATAACATATATTACAATATATAGAGTGGTTAAAATGCTAATTTTATACATGCAGAAGGAACATTGTGTTCAGGTGTGGTGTTAGGGGCATATATTATATGTGCAGGGAGCACAGTAGTGTCGGGGGAAGGTTATATTATAAGGGTGAGAATGGGATATAGTTGTTATCTAAGTGATCCTATACTGTAAGTAACTATGGAATTTTCAGGTATGCAATGTAGAGATGTGCTGAAAAGGGCTGAAGACGTGAAGTTTTGTACCCAAAGAAGCAGATCAGCAGAACATTTGCTGCAAGGGGTCCTAAAAATTCCTGATAACTGCTTCCTGCTTTCCAATAGAGTGGATGTTCATTCAATGGGGCCAATATAAGACATGAATAGTACTAGTTATTATTTATCAGTTTCATGTATTTACATCAGGTAACATTTAATTAGTAATCAATGCAAGCATACATATTGTTCCGAAGAAATAATTTTTTTGCAACTTGAAATCTAGAAGAGTTTATGGGAGAACCATGATAAATGTATCCTTTTGCTTTAATATTAAATAGAGGCATTTGTAAGTAAGTTGAAACTGGTATATTTTATAATTGTAACTCTATAGAGTTCCTTTAACAATTGGATTTTTTAAATTTTGGGTTGTCAATAGAGATGAGCGAACATACTCGTCCGAGCTTGATGCTCGTTCGAGCATTAGCGTACTCGAAACTGCTCGTTGCTCGGACGAATACTTCGCCCGCTCGAAAAAAATGGCATCTCCCGCCGTTTTGCTTTTTGGCGGCCATAAACAGAGCCAATCACAAGTCAGGAGACTCTGCACTCCACCCAGCATGACGTGGTACCCTTACACGTCGATAGCAGTGGTTGGCTGGCCAGATCAGGTGACCCTGGAATAGACTAGCCCCTGCCCGCGCTGCTCGGATCATTCTGTGTCTGGATGCCGCTAGGGAGAGAGCTGCTGCTGGTCAGGGAAAGCGTTAGGGTGTTCTATTAGAATAGTGTTAGGCAGGAGTGATTCTACAAGAACCCAACAGCCCTTCTTAGGGCTACAATAACGTTATACATTTTTTTTTTGTTTGCTTGTGGCTGGGCTTGCTGGCATTAGTAGTGCAGCTAGTACCATATTGTGAGGAATTTGCTGGGAGACCTGCGACCGTTGTGTTTAGCTCTTAGTGACACACATATCCACCTCAAACACCGAAGTGGGACAATTTATTAGGGGTTTGATTAGAATTAGGCAGAGTCTGCTGATTTATTTATTTTTTTTACCTTTATTTCATTTTATAGCTCAAACTCATCTTGCAAAGCAGTGTGCTTTCAGTGTAGGCTACAAAATAGCCATAGGAGAACCCCAACGGCTTACTTAGGCCTACAATAGCGTTATATTTTCCTTTTTTTCGTTTGCTTGTGGCTGGGCTTGCTGGCATTAGTAGTGCAGCTAGTACCATATTGTGAGGAATTTGCTGGGAGACCTGCGACCGTTGGGTTTAGCTCTTAGTGACACGCATATCCACCTCAAACACCGAAGTGGGACAATTTATTAGGGGTTTGATTAGAATTAGGCAGAGTCTGCTGATTTTTTTTTTTTTTACCTTTATTTCATTTTATAGCTCAAAGTCATCAGGCACAGCACAAAATACAGTTGTGTGCTGTCAGTGTAGGTTAGAAACTAGCCATAGCATTAGGATAGCATCGTTTTGTTAAAAAAAAATAAAAAATAAAAAAAAAACACAAAAAAAAAAAAAATTAAAAGTTTACACTTTAATTTGGAAAATGTTTAACCCGAGGGCTAGGGATAGAGGACGAGGGCGGGACGTGGGCGTCCAACTACTGCAGGGGTCAGAGGCCGTGGTCCTGGGCGGGGTGAGACACCACCTGCTGATGAGGGAGCAGGGGAACGTCGCAGAGCTACACTCCCTAGGTTCATCATGTCTCAAGTTACTGGGACTCGTGGTAGAGCACTGTTGAGGCCAGAACAGTGCGAAGAGGTGATGTCTTGGATTGCGGACAATGCTTCTAGCCATTTGTCCACCAGTCAGTCTTCCACGCAGTCCACCCATTTCACCGAAATCAGCACTCCTCCAGCTCCTCCACCTCAGCCTCTTTCCCCCCAGTCTGCCCCCTCCCAGCAAAATTTGGCATTTGAACCGGCATACTCTGAGGAACTGTTTTCTGGACCCTTCCCACAGTCACAAACCACTTGTCCGGTTGCTGCTGAGCAATTTTCCAATGCCCAGGTTTTCCACCAGTCGCAGTCTGTGGGTGATGATGACATTATTGACGTAGCGGAAGAAGTGTGTAAAGAGGTGTCGGACGATGAGGAGACACGGTTGGCAGACAGTGGTGAAGTTGTTGTCAGGGCAGGAAGTCCGAGAGGGGAGCAGACTGAGGGATCGGAGGATGATGAGGTGACAGACCCAAGCTGGGTTGATAGGCCGGGTGAACACAGTGCTTCTGAGACAGAGGCGAGTCCTATAGCAGAACAGGTTGGAAGAGGCAGTGGTGGGGCCAGACGGAGAGGCAGGGCCAGAGCTGGTGCATCAGCGCCAAATGTTGCCCGTAGTCAAGCTCCCGTGGCGAGGGCTAGATTTTCAGAAGTCTGGAGGTTCTTTAAAGAAACACCGGATGACCGACGGACTGTGGTGTGCAACCTTTGCCAAACCAGGCTCAGCAGGGGTTCCACCACTACTAGCTTAACTACCACCAGTATGCGCAGGCATATGAATGCTAAACACCCCACTCAATGGCACCAAGCCCGTTCACCTCCGGCCGGGCACACCTATGCTCCTACCCCTGTGTCATCTGCTAGTCAGCCCCCTGCCCAGGACCACGGCCAAAAAACCTCCCGTGCGAAAACCCCATCTTCGCCTCCACGATCCTCCACAGCATCCACCAGCATTCAGCTCTCCATACCCCAGACGCTGGAGCGAAAAAGGAAGTATAGCGCAACCCACCCACACGCCCAAGCCCTCAACGTCCACATCTCCAAGTTGCTTAGCATGGAGATGCTGCCCTATAGGCTGGTAGAGACCGAGGCCTTTCGAAACCTCATGGCGGCGGCCGCCCCTCGGTATTTGGTCCCCAGCCGCCACTACTTTTCCCGATGTGCCGTCCCAGCCCTGCACAAGCACGTGTCAGAGAACATCATCCGTGCCCTGACCAACGCCGTTTCTGACAAGGTCCACTTGACCACGGACACGTGGACGAGTGCTGCCGGGCAGGGCCACTATATATCGCTGACGGCACATTGGGTTAACTGGGACCGAGTCTGACCCTGGGGCTGCTCATATACTGCCGACGCCGAGGATTGCGGGGCCTACCTCGGTCCAGGTCTCAAAGGCCTACTATGCCTCCTCCTCCTCCCACCCCTCCTCCACCTCCTCCTCCTCCGAATTACCGAATTACCATCCGTGGGCATGGGGCCATCAGTCGGTAGCTCTAGGCACAGCAGCAGTGCCATCGCTAAGCGACAGCAGGCGTTGCTCAAACTGCTGAGCCTAGGCGATAAAAGGCACACCACCCAAGAGCTATTACAGGGCATCACGGCGCAGACTGATCTGTGGCTGGCACCGCTGAACCTGAAGCCAGGCATGGTTGTGTGTGACAATGGCCGTAACCTGGTGGCGGCTCTGCAACTCGGCAGACTGACACATGTGCCATGCCTGGCCCATGTGTTAAATCTGATAGTTCAGCATTTCCTCAAGACATACCCCCATCTGTCTGATTTGCTCACGAAGGTGCGCCGCATCTGTGCGCATTTCAGGAAGTCCAGCACAGATGCTGCCACTCTCAGGGCAGCGCAGCGCCGCCTCCAACTGCCCGCTCACCGACTGTTGTGCGACGTGCCCACGAGGTGGAATTCAACATTAACCATGTTATCCAGAGTTTACCAGCAGCGCAGAGCGATTGTAGACTGCCAGATGTCAACTTCCACCAGAACTGGTAGTCAGGTCAGTCAGCTTCCTCAAGTCTACAATGAGGAGTGGACGTGGATGTCTGATATCTGTCAGGTGCTGAGTAACTTTGAGGAGTCAACACAGATGGTCAGTGGTGATGCCGCCATCATCAGCCTCACCATCCCGCTGCTTGGCCTGTTGAAAAACTCTCTGGTCAGCATGAAGTCGGAAGCTTTGCGCTCGTCACAAGAGACGGGGGAAGAAGATTCCCTTGTTGATAGCCAAAGCACCCTTAGGTCTGTTTCTCAGCGCATATCGGAGGAGGTGGAGGAGGATGAGGAGGAAGAGGAAGAGGAGGAGAATGTTGGCGAGACAGAAGAGGGGACCATTGTTCAGTCCTTCACTGTTCAGCGTGTATGGGCAGAAGAAGAGGAGTTGGAGGAGTTGGAGGAGGAGGAAATGGGCAGTCAGGCCAGTGAGGGGAGTGAATTCTTGCGCGTTGGGACTCTGGCACATATGGCAGATTTCATGCTAGGCTGCCTATCCCGTGACCCTCGCGTTCAAAGAATTTATTCCAGCACCGATTACTGGGTATTCACTCTCCTGGACCCACGGTACAAGCAAAATCTTTCCACTCTCATCCCTGGAGAGGAAAGGAGTGTGAGAATGCATGAATACCAGCAGGCCCTGGTGCACAAGCTGAAACTGTATTTCCCTTCTGACAGCGCTAGCGGCAGAGGGCGTACTTCTGCGGGACAAGTAGCGAGGGAGAGTAGGCGAGCAGGCAGCTTTTCCAGCACTGGCAGGGGTACGCTTTACAAGGCCTTTGCCAGTTTTATGTCACCCCAGCAAGACACTGTCACCTGTCCCCAGTCTCGGCAGAGTAGGGCTGATCTTTACAGAAAGATGGTGAGGGAGTACGTAGCTGACCATACCATTGTTCTAAATGATCACACAGCTCCCTACAACTACTGGGTTTCAAAGCTGGACATGTGGCATGAACTGTACGCCTTGGAGGTTCTTGCCTGCCCTGCCGCTAGCGTGTTGTCCGAGCGGGTTTTCAGTGCAGCTGGTGGCATCATCACCGATAAGCGTACACGCCTGTCGACTGACAGCGCTGACAGGCTGACGCTTATCAAGATGAATAAAGCCTGGATTTCTCCGGATTTTCATTCTCCACCAGGTGAAAGAAGCTCAACCTGAATAATGTATGCACTCCTCCTCCTCATTGTCCTCCTTCTCCTCCTCTTTGTACACTAAAGCATAGGAAACTGGCTATTTTTTGCCAGGGCCAACTGGCTCTAGCTATAGTACTCTATGTATTTAATTTTTCTGGAGGGCCACCTACCCGGTCCTCTGTTTTAAGCAATTTTTGGGAGTGCCACATACAGGCACTCAATCTATTTAATTTTTCTGGAGGACCACCTACCTGCTCCTCTGGTTTGAAAACTTTTTTGGACTGCCACATACAGGCACTCAATTTATTTAATTTTTCTGGAGGACCACCTACCTGCTCCTCTGGTTTGAAAACTTTTTTGGACTGCCACATACAGGCACTATCCAAATTAAATTGTCTCCATAGCAGCCTCCACATGTCGTCTTTTTAGCTGGCTCCACACGTTGTCTCCATTGCTACCTCCACACGTCATCACTATAGCTGCCTCCAAAAGTCGTCCATATAGCTGCCTCCATACATTGTCTCCTTATCAAACGAACTGTGTCAGGCAGAATTTTGGGTTGTTTTCATGGATTCCACATCAAACTTGTTAACTTTGTCGCCACCCTGCTGTGTAATCCACAAAATATACTGGCAAACTTTTATCATTTACCGATATTATTTCAGCGCTTCTTCCGCATCTGTTTACATTCCCCTCACCCGCCATATCCCAAACTTATAAAAACGCTACTACACTTGATCTTATACAAAAGGTTCTTAGAAGTGCTGTTTGGGGAGTAGCCTAGAGACAGGGGCTTGGATTGGCGAAAGCTCGCCTGGCAGCGGAGCGCCAGCTCCATCTCAAGATCCAACAAACATAGTTTTAACTGCAGCACCTTTAATCTACTACTAGTTCACTGCCTCCATACATCGTCCCCTTATCAAACGAGCTGTGTCGGGCAGAATTTTGGGTTGTTTTCATGGCTTCCACATCAAACTTGTTAACTTGGTTGCCACCCTGCTGTGTAATCCACAAAATATACTGGCAAATTTTTATCATTTACCAATATTATTTCAGCGCTTCTTGCGCATCTGTTTACATTCCCCTCACCCGCCATATCCCAAACTTATAAGAACGCTACTACACTTGATCTTATACAAAAGGTTCTTAGAAGTGCTGTTTGGGGAGTAGCCTAGAGACAGGGGCTTGGATTGGCGAAAGCTCGTCTGGCAGCGGAGCGCCAGCTCCATCTCAAGATCCAACAAACATAGTTTTAACTGCAGCACCTTTAATCTACTACTAGTTCACTGCCTCCATACATCGTCCCCTTATCAAACAAGCTGTGTCGGGCAGAATTTTGGGTTGTTTTCATGGCTTCCACATCAAACTTGTTAACTTTGTTGCCACCCTGCTGTGTAATCCACAAAATATACTGGCAAACTTTTATCATTTACCAATATTATTTCAGCGCTTCTTGCGCATCTTTTTACATTCCCCTCACCCGCCATATCCTAAACTTATAAGAACGCTACTACACTTGATCTTATACAAAAGGTTCTTAGAAGTGCTGTTTGGGGAGTAGCCTAGAGACAGGGGCTTGGATTGGCGAAAGCTCGCCTGGCAGCGGAGCGCCAGCTCCATCTCAAGATCCAACAAACATAGTTTTAACTGCAGCACCTTTAATCTACTACTAGTTCACTGCCTCCATACATCGTCCCCTTATCAAACGAGCTGTGTCGGGCAGAATTTTGGGTTGTTTTCATGGCTTCCACATCAAACTTGTTAACTTTGTTGCCACCCTGCTGTGTAATCCACAAAATATACTGGCAAACTTTTATCATTTACCAATATTATTTCAGCGCTTCTTGCGCATCTGTTTACATTCCCCTCACCCGCCATATCCTAAACTTATAAGAACGCTACTACACTTGATCTTATACAAAAGGTTCTTAGAAGTGCTGTTTGGGGAGTAGCCTAGAGACAGGGGCATGGATTGGGGAAAGCTCGCCTGGCAGCGGAGGGCCAGCTCCATCTCAAGATCCAACTAACATAGTTTTAACTGCAGCACCTTTAATCTACTACTAGTTCACTGCCTCCATACATCGTCCCCTTATCAAACGAGCTGTGTCAGGCAGAATTTTCAGGTGTTTCACCAGATACATAGTGGAACTCGGCCCATCTGTCGCCGCCATGCTGGAGACCTGAAGTTGCAATCATAGCAGCGCAATATGGATGCCCCATACTGTCGCTCTTAATAATGGAACCATTTCCGTAAAAACAATTAAAAATAGAACCACTATGCTATTCCATTATTCCTAGGTGAAATATTCAAATGACCCGGCCTGATTTGAAAATTATAATTTTTTCAAAGTAAACGCTTCTGACCCCCCGGCCCATTTAGGGTGGGGAGGAGCCGAGAGACAGGGGCTTGGACAGGCGAAAGCTCGCCTGGCAGTGGACCGCCAGCTCCATCCCAAGATTAAGCAGCCTCAGAGGCATCCATGCAAGCTGCCCCTGCTGTTTCCTGTCCATTTTGCCTCCACGATCCTCCACAGCGTCCACCAATGTCTCATTTCAACTCTCTATACCCCAGACACTGGAGCACAAGAGGATATGCAGCACATCATCCCCTTATCAAACGAGCTGTGTCAGGCAGAATTTTCAGGTGTTTCACCAGATACATAGTGGAACTCGGCCCATCTGTCGCCGCCATGCTGGAGACCTGAAGTTGCAATCATAGCAGCGCAATATGAATGCCCCATACTGTCGCTCTTAATCATGGAAGTCATCTCCATGGCTGCCTCCACATGTCATCCCCTTATCAAAAGAGCTGTGTCAGGCTAATTTTTCGGGTGTTTCACCAGATACGTTATGGAACTTGGTCACTATGTCGCCACCATGCTGTGTTATCGACTAAATATACCGTCAACCTTTTGTTCACATAGGAAATCATTTCACCTCCTTTGGTGAAACCTGAGTCCATTTAGGGTATGTCGCCATGACACTCTCTAGCCTGCCACTGCTGCCGCTGCCTCTGCATGCCGTCCCCTATAGTGTCAGGGTCAATTATTGGATGTTTTAGATGCTATCTAGCCTCATTCGGTCACTCTGTCATGGCCATGCTGTTGCCCATAATTTTGGCATAAAGGTACGATTAAGCAGCCTCAGAGGCATCCATGCATGCTGCCCCTGCTGTTTCCAGTCCATTTCCGTGGTGTTTCCATCCTTTTCTGAGGTTCCCAGGTGTTTAGCCAAGCTTCCCTGTGCAGAGCCTTGGTCCCCTTGAAAAATGCTCGAGTCTCCCATTGACTTCAATGGGGCTCGTTATTCGAGACGAGCACTCGAGCATCGGGAAAAGTTTGTCTCGAATAACGAGTACCCGAGCATTTTAGTGCTCGCTCATCTCTAGTTGTCATGTGTACAGTGATTATCAATAAATCTTCATTGCAGACGTCTTTGGTAACTCTTACATTGATCATTGCATATGAAGACTAAAGTTCAGTAAACTGCCTGTATCCAGAGAGCCTTACCAGTGGTCACAGTGGACAGAAAGGTCCATTAACTAGGGGTTGTCTGTAAGGTAGGTATACTTAAATCGTGGATTGCCTTTACTACAATAATTTTCCTCTTAAAATAAGAACCTTGTGTTAAGGTGTCAAAATAAGAACCTTGTGTTTGGTGTTATTAAAAGTTCATTTCTACGTAATGTGCTTTTTATTTTGGCTTTATGATGTTTAACTTGTGTCAAATTTCCCAATAAATGAAAGAAAACCGTATGCCATCATCACTTTATTGGTCACTACAATCAATGCTGCTTCAATAAATGTTACTTCCCTGATGGCTTGCAGACATCTCCACTTTACCTTATTTCTCAAGATATCCGTCATGTAAATAATGAGATTCTTGCTGCATATGTTCACCAATGAAAACCAATAGGAGACTTAACATTTCTATCTACACCTCACATCTTTTGATTTGTATCCCTCATATTAGATTTCCATGTCAACCACAAAGAGAAATGTAATATTCCCAAAATGGGCATTTTTTTTCTCATTGAGAATTAATGATCAAGAATCATTATCGTTATAACATTATAAGGAGATCCCTATCTAGTATCACAATATGCAAGGAGTGAGGATTGACCCTTACAATTCCAGCTTATTGTACAGACGTGAAAGATTTAGAACTAGAAATCAAGCCAGATTACCTGGAAATATCAACCTTGAAGTATTTTTTAGGTGCCAGACTTCAAGATCAGGAAAATAAATGAGCAGCTAGAGGGATTATTGTAATGTGGTTCCAGTTATATTAAGGAGGATGCAAAAATTACTAAATTTTCTGAACTGTCACTACATCAAGATACAAGTAGTAAATCTTAAGCTAGAACATATGGGTAAGAACCCTACAAAACAATGTTAAATCTTGTTTTTTTCTGTTTTGTTACATCCTTTGGTGCTTTCCAAGCAAGAAAGCCTTGGCAATCAGTCATAGGTAAAATGGGAGACTAAGAGAATGGATTCATGACATACCCAACTGAGATTGATTTTAAAATCAAACACTGAAACTTAATAATGTACTAAAATGTATGATAAAGTTCTATGTGATACTCTCCTTCTGTAGTGTGTCTATACAGTGCAGTCTCATACTCACTAAGGACCCTTCTGGGAGCTTAACCTCTTCTCCCTCATTTTCAGTATTGTGCTGGTTGAATGAATGTGGGCTCTGACCACCTCAAGTTACTGTGTCAGCTCTTTATTGCAGAGACACAAATGCAATCTTTGTTGGACCTTGGTAACTATTTTTTTGGTTATTTCAACTTTGGCATGCAGCTCAGATACAATCTTTGTCTCCCGCAATGGACTTCTGTAAGTTTGAGAAGCTCCTCTGGGCCTCGGATCTTCCCAAGCCTCTTACACAGGGCCCTAGGCTGCTACCTTTTGGTCGCTAGTCCTTGAATTTCTTGTTATTCATTTCACCTTTCCCCAGAATCGCACCCAACAAGTGTGTTTGTTAGGCATTATTAATTATGTGATCTATGGTCACTAATATAAGTGTTTCTTTAGATTCCAATTGTGTAGTGGATACTGGAAAATCATCCTTCTTGTTAATGGTGAATAAATATGTGCTTCTGTTCCAGTTGCTATTTGTCATTGTGAATGATACATTGTTAATTTTCATTCATCAGAGTAACTGGATCCAGTAGGCGGTCCCCTACTTAAGAAAACCCGACTTACAGACGACCCCTAGTTACAAACGGTCCTCTAGATGTTGGTAATTTACTGTACTTTAGCCTTGGGCTACAATGATCAGCTGTAACAGTTATCAAAGGTGTCTGCAATGAAGCTTTATTGTTAATCTTGGTTCTTCTTACTACAAATGTAATATATGGATTTTAATGCACCACAAAACTTAGACCCATTGGTTCTCGGCAATAAGTTCTAAGATGACTCACCACTCACTGTTGGCAGGAAGCCAGGTAATGTGAATTGAACTTAAATAAAGTACTGAGATTATTCAGAATGCTGATAAAGACATAGCATAGGCTATGGCTTGCAGCTGCATCAGATACCTCCATTCTCGTGATATAAGGGAAAAATGGAGATAAACAGCTCTTGTGAAGGATAAATGCCGCTAGGTGGAATTGAAGGCTCAACTTGTTGAATAAGAAAAATGACTGTGTTGCAGGGATCATAGTATACAAAAAAAGGATAACTATTGCCAGGCCAGTAAAATTATAAAAAATATGAGCAAAAGTAAGGGGGAAAAAAGGAAATGACCCAACGGCAAGTGTGTTAGAGTGAAGTATGTTAGAGAGAAACCACTAAAAAACTCCACATCTGTAACAGGAGGGGTGTACAAGAAAAGTAAAAAAAGAATATAGGTACATACTGCATTAATAATGATAAAAACAATGTTATTGATCTTAAAGTATCCAATGAGTCAAAGAACTTTGAGCTTCTTCTTTTTCTTCTGTTGGACAAGGTCATTGAACGGGTTAATCCTTCTGTCAGAGGAGGAGACTACTGGAAGCCTACAGGAAGTCTACTGGTCTCTAACTCTCAATACATGTTTCCCAAAGACCTAAAGCTTAAAACTGATTTTTATTTTCATTAAGTATTGCATTAGTTTGAGATAAATTTAAGTATATAAATATATATATAATATGCAAATACATTTTCCAGGATGGAAAAAGGAAAACCACGCCTCTTTTACCACCTTGTAAGGCATCCCCTTTACCATCAAGCATGACTTTCAAGAAGCCTAATGATGTGATGTGAGATTAAAAATAAACCAGAAGGAACATATTCCTCCATTGTGTCTTTTCAGTACAGTGTAGGGAACTGCTTTAGCTGAGTGAGAGGCTTTTGACTAGGGTGAGGGAGTAAGGGTTCGCCTTATGGAGACTTTGCCAATTAAGGTCACCTTATAGGTGTGTGGAGACTTGTGGAAATACGCAAATAAGTTTTCCAGGATGGAAAACGGAAAACCATGCCTCTTTTGCTCTTTTGCTGCCTTGTTAGGATGTCTCCGCATGCGTATAAGGAGACCCTAATAGACAAAGTCTCCATAAGGAGAACTTTAGTCCTTGACCCTAGTCAAAAGTCTCTCACTCAGCTTAACCAGTTCCCTACACTGTACTGAAGAAACGCAACTAAGTTGAAAAAGGGCTGTCTCCAGTTGTGAATCTGTTCCTTCCGTCTTAAAGGGAACCTACCACCACGAATCTACCTATAAAGGTAGATCGGGTGGTAGGTGGATGTATGGGACGTGAGGATAGCCCTTTTTAGAGCTAATCCTCACGTCCCCGCTAGCCTAGCATAAACTTTATTGCCCTAATATGTTAATTTAATTAAGCGGCTACCGGGGCGTGGAGTAGCCGGACACGAGGCTACACGGCGCGGCTACTCCACGCCCCAGTAGCTGCTTTCCCCCGCCTACCCTGTGATCTTCGGCGCGCAGCTCCTGCCAGCGCGCCCTCGTCCGAGAAGCCGGAGTTCTGCGCATGCGCAGTAACTCCGGCCAAGATGCGCGATCTCGGGAACGAGGCCGGAGTTACTGCGCATGCGCAGAACTCCGGCTTCTCGGACGAGGGCGCGCAGCTGCCAGGAGCTGCGCGCCGAAGATCACAGGGTAGGCGGGGGAAAGCAGCTACTGGGGCGTGGAGTAGCCGCGCCGTGTAGCCTCGTGTCCGGCTACTCCACGCCCCGGTAGCCGCTTAATTAAATTAACATATTAGGGCAATAAAGTTTATGCTAGGCTAGCGGGGACGTGAGGATTAGCTCTAAAAAGGGCTATCCTCACGTCCCATACATCCACCTACCACCCGATCTACCTTTATAGGTAGATTCGTGGTGGTAGGTGCCCTTTAAATCCTAAATTGTGTCATTAAGCTTTCTGAAAGTCATGCTTGATGGAAAGGCTGCATTACAAGGTAGTAAAACAGGCGTGGTTTTCGTTGTTCTATCCTGGAAAACGTATTTGCATACTTCTCAGAATCGCCTAGTAGAGCATCAGTGTCTATATTTCCTTTCTCCTGTACTTCCTCTGATATTTATGTATTTCCATCATAGTAACTTATTGAAATCTATCATGGAATAAACTTTTTGAATTCTTGGGTGAGGGGGAACTTTGGTTTTCGATCCCTTGAGGGACAGATTTTCAATATAACACACAGCCTTCCTTTCATATATGCAGCTGCACAGTGCCATTAGGGTAAAATTAGGGGCAGACGGCAGCCGCAGCAATAAGGTAATAATCAGTTAAACACTCATTTAAGATAAGGACTAGAGATGAGCGAACATGCTCGTCCGAGCTTGATGCTCGGTCGAGCATTAGCGTACTCGAAACTGCTCGTTGCTCGGACGAATGGCAGCTCCCGCCGTTTTGCTTTTTGGCGGCCAGAAACAGAGCCAATCACAAGCCAGGAGACTCTGCACTCCACCCAGCATGACGTGGTACCCTTACACGTCGATAGCAGTGGTTGGCTGGCCAGATCAGGTGACCCTGGGATAGACTAGCCGCTGCCCGCGCTGCTCGGATCATTCTGTGTCTGGATGCCGCTAGGGAGAGAGCTGCTGCTGGTCAGGGAAAGCGTTAGGGTGTTCTATTAGCTTACTGTTAGGCAGGAGTGATTCTCCAAGAACCCAACAGCCCTTCTTAGGGCTACAATAACGTTCTACTTTTTTTTTTTTTATTTGCATCTAGTACCATTTTGTGAGGAATTAGCAGGGGGACTTGCTACCGTTGTGTTTAGCTCTTAGTGGCACACATATCCACCTCAAACACCAAAGTGGGAAAATTTAGTAGGGGTTGGATTTCAATTAGGCACAGTCTGCCATTTTTCCTTTTTTATTTTACGTTTATTTTGTTTAATAACTCAGTGTCATCTCATCTGGCATAGTAGTGTGCTTTCATACTTGGCTAGAAAATAGCCATAGGAGAATCCAAACGGCTTACGCCTACAGTAGCGTTATATATTTGATTTCTGGTTGATCTGCTGGTGGCTGTACTTGCTGCAGTGCATCTACTAGCCAATTGTGAGCAATTTGTAGTGAGACTTGCGACCGCTGTGTTTTGCGCTTAGTGACGCACATATCCATTGCAAAGACCGAAGTGGGAAAATTTAGTAGGGGTTGGATTTCAATTAGGCACAGTCTGCCATTTGTCCTTTTTTATTTTACGTTTATTTTGTTTAATAACTCAGCGTCATCTCATCTGGCATAGTAGTGTGCTTTCATACTTGGCTAGAAAATAGCCATAGGAGAGTCCAAACGGCTTACGCCTACAGTAGCGTTATATATTTGATTTCTGGTTGATCTGCTGGTGGCTGTACTTGCTGCAGTGCATCTACTAGCCAATTGTGAGCAATTTGTAGTGAGACTTGCGACCGCTGTGTTTTGCGCTTAGTGACGCACATATCCATTGCAAAGACTGAAGTGGGAAAATTTAGTAGGGGTTGGATTTCAATTAGGCACAGTCTGCCATTTGTCCTTTTTTATTTTACGTTTATTTTGTTTAATAACTCAGCGTCATCTCATCTGGCATAGTAGTGTGCTTTCATACTTGGCTAGAAAATAGCCATAGGAGAATCCAAACGGCTTACGCCTACAGTAGCGTTATATATTTGATTTCTGGTTGATCTGCTGGTGGCTGTACTTGCTGCAGTGCATCTACTAGCCAATTGTGAGCAATTTGTAGTGAGACTTGTGACCGCTGTGTTTTGCGCTTAGTGACGCACATATCCATTGCAAAGACCGAAGTGGGAAAATTTAGTAGGGGTTGGATTTCAATTAGGCACAGTCTGCCATTTGTCCTTTTTTATTTTACGTTTATTTTGTTTAATAACTCAGCGTCATCTCATCTGGCATAGTAGTGTGCTTTCATACTTGGCTAGAAAATAGCCATAGGAGAATCCAAACGGCTTACGCCTACAGTAGCGTTATATATTTGATTTCTGGTTGATCTGCTGGTGGCTGTACTTGCTGCAGTGCATGTACTAGCCAATTCTGAGCAATTTGTAGTGAGACTTGCGACCGCTGTGTTTTGCGCTTAGTGACGCACATATCCATAGCAAAGACCGAAGTGGGAAAATTTAGTAGGGGTTGGATTTCAATTAGGCACAGTCTGCCATTTGTCCTTTTTTATTTTACGTTTATTTTGTTTAATAACTCAGCGTCATCTCATCTGGCATAGTAGTGTGCTTTCATACTTGGCTAGAAAATAGCCATAGGAGAATCCAAACGGCTTACGCCTACAGTAGCGTTATATATTTGATTTCTGGTTGATCTGCTGGTGGCTGTACTTGCTGCAGTGCATGTACTAGCCAATTCTGAGCAATTTGTAGTGAGACTTGCGACCGCTGTGTTTTGCGCTTAGTGACGCACATATCCATTGCAAAGACCGAAGTGGGAAAATTTAGTAGGGGTTGGATTTCAATTAGGCACAGTCTGCCATTTGTCCTTTTTTATTTTACGTTTATTTTGTTTAATAACTCAGCGTCATCTCATCTGGCATAGTAGTGTGCTTTCATACTTGGCTAGAAAATAGCCATAGGAGAATCCAAACGGCTTACGCCTACAGTAGCGTTATATATTTGATTTCTGGTTGATCTGCTGGTGGCTGTACTTGCTGCAGTGCATGTACTAGCCAATTCTGAGCAATTTGTAGTGAGACTTGCGACCGCTGTGTTTTGCGCTTAGTGACGCACATATCCATAGCAAAGACCGAAGTGGGAAAATTTAGTAGGGGTTGGATTTCAATTAGGCACAGTCTGCCATTTGTCCTTTTTTATTTTACGTTTATTTTGTTTAATAACTCAGTGTCATCTCATCTGGCATAGTAGTGTGCTTTCATACTTGGCTAGAAAATAGCCATAGCAATAGGATAGCATCGTTTGGTTTTAAAAACTCAAAAACACAAAAAAAAACAAAAAAAACAAAAAAAAACAAAAAACACAAAAAAAAACAAAAAACACAAAAAAAAGTAAAAAAAAAAATTAAAGTTATAACTCTCATTTTAAAAATGTTTAACCTGAGGGCTAGGGGTAGAGGACGAGGGCGGGGACGTGGGCGTCCAACTACTGCAGGGGTCAGAGGCCGTGGTCCTGGGCGGGGTGAGACACCACCTGCTTATGAGGGAGCAGGGGAACGCCGCAGAGCTACACTCCCTAGGTTCATGTCTGAAGTTACTGGGACTCGTGGTAGAGCACTGTTGAGGCCAGAACAGTGCGAACAGGTGATGTCGTGGATTGCTGACAATGCTTCGAGCAATTTGTCCACCAGTCAGTCTTCCACGCAGTCCACCCATGTCACCGAAATCGCCACTCCTCCAGCTCCTGCACCTCAGCCTCCTCCCCCCCAGTCTGCCCCCTCCCAGGAAAATTTGGCATTTGAACCGGCATACTCTGAGGAACTGTTTTCTGGACCCTTCCCACAGTCACAAACCACTTGTCCGGTTGCTGCTGAGCAATTTTCCGATGCCCAGGTTTTCCACCAGTCACAGTCTGTGGGTGATGATGACCTTCTTGACGTAGTGGAAGTGTGTAAAGAGGTGTCCGACGATGAGGAGACACAGTTGTCAGACAGTGGGGAAGTTGTTGTCAGGGCAGGAAGTCCGAGGGGGGAGCAGACTGAGGGATCGGAGGATGATGAGGTGACAGACCCAAGCTGGGTTGAGAGGCCGGGTGAACACAGTGCTTCTGAGACGGAGGAGAGTCCTCGACCAGAACAGGTTGGAAGAGGCAGTGGTGGGGCCAGACGGAGAGGCAGGGCCAGAGCTGGTGCATCAGCGCCAAATGTGTCAACTAGTGAAGCTCCCGTGGTGAGGGCTCTTGCGGCGAGGGCTAGATCTTCAGAAGTCTGGAGGTTCTTTAAGGAAACACCGGATGACCGACGGACTGTGGTGTGCAACATTTGCCAAACCAGGCTCAGCAGGGGTTCCACCACTACTAGCTTAACTACCACCAGTATGCGCAGGCATATGAATGCTAAACACCCCACTCAGTGGCAACAAGCCCGTTCACCTCCGGCCGTGCACACCACTGCTCCTTCCCCTGTGTCAGCTGATAGTCAGCCCCCTGCCCAGGACCCTGCCACAAAAACCCCATCGTCGCCTCCCCGATCCTCCACAGCATCCACCAGCGTTCAGCTCTCCATACCCCAGACGCTGGAGCGGAAACGCAAATATAGTGCAACCCACCCGCACGCCCAAGCCCTTAATGTGCACATCTCCAGATTGCTTAGCCTGGAGATGCTGCCCTATAGGCTAGTAGAGACCGAGGCCTTTCGCAACCTCATGGCGGCGGCCGCCCCTCGGTATTCGGTCCCCAGCCGCCACTACTTTTCCCGATGTGCCGTCCCAGCCCTGCACCAGCATGTGACAGACAACATCACCCGTGCCCTGACCAACGCCGTTTCTGACAAGGTCCACCTGACCACGGACACGTGGACGAGTGCTGCCGGGCAGGGCCACTATATATCGCTGACGGCACATTGGGTTAACTTGGTGGAGGCTGGGACCGAGTCTGACCCTGGGGCTGGTCATATACTGCCGACGCCGAGGATTGCGGGGCCTACCTCGGTCCAGGTGTTTCAGGCCTACTATGCCTCCTCCTCCTCCCACCCCTCCTCCACCTCCTCCTCCGAACTACCATCCGTGGGCACGGCGCCATCAGTCGGTAGCTCTAGGCACAGCAGCAGTGCCGTCGCTAAGCGACAGCAGGCGGTGCTCAAACTGCTGAGCCTAGGCGACAAAAGGCACACCGCCCAAGAGCTATTACAGGGCATCACGGCGCAGACTGATCTGTGGCTGGCACCGCTGAACCTGAAGCCAGGCATGGTTGTGTGTGACAACGGCCGTAACCTGGTGGCGGCTCTGCAACTCGGCAGACTGACACATGTGCCATGCCTGGCCCATGTGTTAAATCTGATAGTTCAGCGTTTCCTCAAGACATACCCCAATCTGTCTGATTTGCTCACGAAGGTGCGCCGCATCTGTGCGCATTTCAGGAAGTCCAGCCCAGATGCTGCCACTCTCAGGGCAGCGCAGAGCCGCCTCCAACTGCCCGCTCACCGACTGTTGTGCGACGTGCCCACGAGGTGGAATTCAACACTGACCATGTTATCCAGAGTTTACCAGCAGCGCAGAGCGATTGTAGACTGCCAGATGTCAACTTCCACCAGAAGTGGTAGTCAGGTCAGTCAGCTTCCTCAAGTCTACAATGAGGAGTGGACGTGGATGTCTGATATCTGTCAGGTGCTGAGTAACTTTGAGGAGTCAACACAGATGGTCAGTGGCGATGCCGCCATCATCAGCCTCACCATCCCGCTGCTTGGCCTGTTGAAAAACTCTCTGATCAGCATGAAGTCGGAAGCTTTGCGCTCGTCACAAGAGACGGGGGAAGAAGATTCCCTTGTTGATAGCCAAAGCACCCTCAGGTCTGTTTCTCAGCGCATATCGGAGGAGGTGGAGGTGGAGGAGGATGAGGAGGAAGAGGAGGAGAATGTTGGCGAGACACAAGAGGGGACCATTGTTGAGTCCTTCACTGTTCAGCGTGTATGGGCAGAAGAAGAGGAGTTGGAGGAGGAGGAAATGGACAGTCAGGCCAGTGAGGGGAGTGAATTCTTACGCGTTGGTACTCTGGCGCATATGGCAGATTTCATGCTAGGCTGCCTATCCCGTGACCCTCGCGTTCAAAGAATTTATTCCAGCACCGATTACTGGGTGTTCACTCTCCTGGACCCACGGTACAAGCAAAATCTTTCCACTCTCATCCCTGCAGAGGAAAGGAGTGTGAGAATGCATGAATACCAGCAGGCCCTGGTGCACATGCTGAAACAGTATTTCCCTTCTGACAGCGCTAGCGGCAGAGTGCGTAGTTCTGCGGGACAAGTAGCGAGGGAGAGTAGGCGAGCAGGCAGCTTGTCCAGCACTGGCAAGGGTACGCTTTACAAGGCTTTTGCCAGCTTTATGTCACCCCAGCAAGACACTGTCACCTGTCCCCAGTCTCGGCAGAGTAGGGCTGATCTTTACAGAAAGATGGTGAGGCAGTACGTAGCTGACCATACCATCGTCCTAAATGATCACACAGCTCCCTACAACTACTGGGTTTCAAAGCTGGACATGTGGCACGAACTGGCGCTGTACGCCTTGGAGGTTCTTGCCTGCCCTGCCGCTAGCGTCTTGTCCGAGCGGGTTTTCAGTGCAGCTGGTGGCATCATCACAGATAAGCGTACACGCCTGTCGACTGACAGCGCTGACAGGCTGACGCTTATTAAAATGAATAAAGGCTGGATTTCTCAGAATTTCCAATCTCCACCAGGTGAAGGAAGCTCAACCTGAATAATTGATCCACTCCTCCTCCTCCTCATTTTCCTCCTTCTCCTCCTCTTTGTACAGTAAAGCAGAGGAAACTGGCTATTTTTTGACAGGGCCCACTGGCTCTTGCTATAGTACTTTATGCATTTAATTTTTCTGGAGGACCACCTACCCGGTCCTCTGTTTGAAACAATTTTTGTGAGTGCCACATACAGGCACTCAATCTATTCCATTTTTCTGGAGGGCCACCTACCCGGTCCTCTGTTTTAAAAAATTTTTGGGACTGCCACATACAGGCACTCAATCTATTCCATTTTACTGGAGGGCCACCTACCTGCTCCTCTGGTTTGAAAAAATTTTGGGACTGCCACATACAGGCACTCAATCTATTCCATTTTTCTGGAGGGACACCTACCTGCTCCTCTGGTTTGAAAACTTTTTGGGACTGCCACATACAGGCACTCAATCTATTCCATTTTTCTGGAGGGCCACCTACCTGCTCCTCTGGTTTGAAAACTTTTTGGGACTGCCACATACATGCACTCAATCTATTCCATTTTTCTGGAGGGACACCTACCTGCTCCTCTGGTTAGAAAACTTTTTGGGACTGCCACATACAGGCACTATCCAAATTAAATTGTCTCCATAGCAGCCTCCACACGTTGTCTCCATTGCTACCTCCAAAAGTCGTCCATATAGCTGCCTCCATACATCCTCCCCTTATCAAACGAGGTGTGTCAGGCAGAAATTTGGGTTGTTTTCATGGATTCCACATCAAAGTTGTTAACTTTGTCGCCACCCTGCTGTGTTATCCACAAAATATACTGGCAAACTTTTATGATTAACCGATATTATTTCAGCGCTTCTTGCGCAGCTGTTTACATTCCCCTCACCCGCCATATCCCAAACTTATAAGAACGCTACTACACTTGATCTTATACAAAAGGTTCTTAGAAGTGCTGTTTGGGGAGTAGCCTAGAGACAGGGGCTTGGATTGGCGAAAGCTCGCCTGGCTGCAGAGCGCCAGCTCCATCCCAAGATCCAACTAACATAGTTTTAACTGCAGCACCTTTAATCTACTACTAGTTCACTGCCTCCATAATAATAATAATAATAATAATCTTTATTTATATAGCGTCATCATATTCTGTAGCGCTTTACAAATCATAGGAAACAAATACAAATGTAATGTAACAGAGCACAACATTTGTATGGAACAACAGGAGTGAGGTCCCTGCTCGCCAGAGCTTACGGTTTATGAAGATGATGGGGTAACACGAGGTAAAAGAATATTTAATGGTCAAGCCATTCTTCTTAGGGAATAGAACAAAATATAATAAATGGAATTGCTGTCGCTTGAACCACTCAGCCGTCATCTTATATACCAGGTCCAGGGTGAATGGGACTGCAGAGAAGTCTGGTGCCTGTTGGTTGCTGGATAACAGATGGGAGGACGACACAGGACGGGTTAGTAGAAGAGTTAAAACTTCATGCAGTTAATGAGTGTTATAGGCTTGCCTAAAGAAATGGGTTTTAAGACCACGTTTGAAACTTTGGAGGTTAGGTATTAGTCTGATAGTCCGGGGCAGAGCATTCCATAGAATTGGTGCAGCTCTAGAGAAGTCTTGGAGACGCGAGTGGGAGGTCCGCACTAGGGTAGAGGTTAATCTAAGATCACTGGCGGATCTAAGAGCACGGGTTGGGCGATAGACTGAGATAAGAGAGGAGAGGTAGGGGGGTGCAGCATTATACAGAGCTTTATGGATGAGGGTTATTATTATTTTAAACTGTATTCGAAAGGAGACTGGCAGCCAGTGCAGCGACTGGCATGAACTGTAAGCATACATGGTCCCCTTATCAAACGAGCTGTGTCAGGCAGAATTTTGGGTTGTTTTCATGGCTTCCACAACAAACTTGTTAACTTTGTCGCCACCCTGCTGTGTAATCCACAAAAAATACTGGCAAACTTTTATCATTTACCGATATTATTTCAGCGCTTCTTGCGCAGCTGTTTACATTCCCCTCACCCGCCATATCCTAAACTTATAAGAACGCTACTACACTTGATCTTATACAAAAGGTTCTTAGAAGTGCTGTTTGGGGAGTAGCCTATAGACAGGGGCTTGGATTGGCGAAAGCTCGCCTGGCAGCGGAGCGCCAGCTCCATGCCAAGATCCAACTAACATAGTTTTAACTGCAGCACCTTTAATCTACTACTAGTTCACTGCCTCCATACATGGTCCCCTTATCAAACGAGCTGTGTCAGGCAGAATTTTGGGTTGTTTTCATGGCTTCCATGTTAACTTTGTCGCCACCCTGCTGTGTAATCCACAAAATATACTGGCAAACTTTTATCATGTACCGATATTATTTGAGCGCTTCTTGCTCACCTCCTTTGGTTCCTCTCTGCCACCCATTGGTTTGAAGCCTGAGTCCATTTAGGGTATGTCGCCATGACACTCTCTAGCCTGCTGCCGCTGCCTCTGCATGCCGTCCCCTATAGTGTCAGGGTCAATTATTGGATGTTTTAGATGCTATCTAGCTTCATTCTGTCACTCTGTCATGGCCATGCTGTTGCCCATAATTTTGGCATAATGGTGCGATTATGCAGCCTCAGAGGCATCCATGCATGCTGCCCCTGCTGTTTCCTGTCCATTTCCGTGGTGTTTCCATCCTTTTCTGAGGTTCCCAGGTGTTTGGCCAAGCTTCCCTGTGCAGAGCCTTGGTCCCCTTGAAAAATGCTCGAGTCTCCCATTGACTTCAATGGGGTTCGTTATTCGAGACGAGCACTCGAGCATCGGGAAAAGTTCGTCTCGAATAACGAGTACCCGAGCATTTTAGTGTTCGCTCATCTCTAATAAGGACCTAATAGTGGACAAACATGGCAGAGATGTCATTATGAATTAAGATCAGGAATATAAGACTATTACTATTACTTGATAAAGTGCAATACCGGACTATTGTTGTTGGTTGTCTTGCTCCATCTATACTTGGGATCAGTTTTTAAATTTTTGTAAAGATCATTTGAAAGTGTGTTTTTGTTTTTTAAATTGATGAAATAAAAAATATTAAGTTTTTATTATGTAGTTGATGAGTTCCCCTTCTTCGTTGCGTGTTTAAAATGTAATTCTTGTCTGCCAAACTTGAGATTCTCTTAGGGAACCCTGAACTTCTTAAACCACTGACGCAGTTCTATGCTCTCCTACCGCAGTCTGGTCCAATACCAATTGATAGAGCTCTTGGACAGTGGGTTGCAGATATTGCAAACATTGAAGATGAGGAATTGAAGGTGGAGGTGGTTAGTACCAGAAATTTTATGATCCAATCCAATTTTCCAAACAGAGTTTATTTTAAACCTGTCTGTCTCTGCCAAATTTTGATGCTTAGGGCTTGTCCATGACATTATACCAAGTTACTTTGATAAGGCCTTCTATAGATTTGGCCTTTTTGTGCTCGATACATTATCATGATGTAATTAATATGGTGTGGGGGTTCCCCCTTATCTATGTGGCTACAATTCATGAATAAATATTTTCTCCTATCTCAGATCATATACAGGCAGTCCCCGGGATGCGTACAAGATAGGAGGTTTGTTCTTAAGTTGAATTTGTATGTAAGTCGAAACTGTATATTTTATAATTGGAGATCCAGACAAAAAAAATTGGCCCCAGTGACAATTGGAGTCTAAACATTTTTTTTGGGACTATAGTAAAGCATTCAGAAAGCTTCACCGGGGGTCAGAGGGGTCAGTCTGTAACTATGGGTTGTCTGTAAGTCGGGTGTCTTTAAGTAGGGGACCGCCTGTACTTGCATCGCAAATGCCCCTTATAAGTTTAAAAAGATTTGGTCTTGCTGGGTGGAAACTACAGCAACTGCTCTTTCTAGTGGAAGGGGTTTAGGGGGTGTAGTGTGCTGTCTTTGGAACTGTGGGTTCTGGAATGTGTGTGTGTATGAATAGCAATGTGTACTTTCTATGAAATTCTAACTTTATGTACTTCCATGACTTTCTTCTGGCCATTGCCATTGTTACATACTTTGTCTGTGTAGTTTTGTATCACTTTGGTTGCATATTGTACTGTATATACTAAATTATAAGCCCAATTTGTGCTGAAAAAGCACCACTTGCCTTATGAAAAAAATTATAAACCCTGTACTCGACCCTGTACTTTTTGATGCCCCCGTTTGTCCTCTTCTTCCTTCCTGGTGAGTATTGTTTTTATATGCTGGGCAAACTGTGGGAAGGGGGCTGGCTGATTATATACTGGGGTCTGGCTAGCTATATACTGGGGGTTGTCAGGCTACATACTGGGAGTTGGCTGGCTATATTCTGAGGAGTGGTTGGCTATATACTGGGGGGCAGGCAGAAGGTAAAATTAGGGGCCTTGGCTTACATTTGGTTCAGCTTATACTCAATTATATATGGTATTGTCTCTATATAAATAATGTAATAAATAAAGCCATTTAAAAAACGTTCTGAATTCTGTTGGTCTCAATGGAGCTACATTATTTTTTTCACTTTTGTATATAACTCCATAATTGTACCTATGATACGGATACAATAGTGCCTGAGGACATACCCATTAACTATTTATAGTGCCTAATTAATTCCATAGTGTGCTATTAATATTGGAACAAATGGAAGTACAACAGACATGAAGTGGAAGAAGGAGGAACCCTTCCTGTGGGGGCTCACAATATACAATAAAAGGGTAGATGAAGACCAGATTATAAAATTAATTCGGACCCCAGACCACTGTATTGTTGCATTTCTGTATTGCTGCAAATCAAAGTGGGGTACATTAATTTATTTATCCGCTGGAGTTCACTGAGTTGCATTGTCCAACGACAATGCACTGTGCCGCGATTCACCAAGATCGTGCACCCGATATCCTGCATGTGTCACTTCCCTGCTCACGTCCGACAGAGTTCACCATCTTTTAAGTGGTGCATGTAAATGCATTAGCTTGCGACACAGTTAAATCCCGGGCTCAGTCCGATTCAGTCGGATTGTCTGAAGGCACGCCCCCCAATTTGTGATGCTGGGAAGCCAGCACAGCTGTGCCAAAAAATGATCGCGTGCGACACAATCCCAGTGCTGACACTGTTAAATACCTGTCCAAGGCGTGCAATCTCCGAAAAACAGAGTCGTTCAAAAGTGTGATCTGCGACCCCTAGTAAATGAGCCCCATTTTTTTATTTTTCCATTGATCTAGTTGTTAAATACATGGGGTTTTGAGCCTCCTTTTGAAGGGCAAGAAAATATGTGTGCATGCTTCAGAGTGTGCACAGGCAGAAAGCACAAACCTGTCTCTACCTTTGCTGCTGCATTGGAAGCCGATGGAGAAGATGAAGCCATAATTTTGTTTTATGACGAGGACCCTGTGTTGGCTCCATTTTATTAGTGAGGGGATGCTGCAGCTGGACATTTCATTATTGTGGGGAGGCTGCAGTTGGAGATTTCATTATTGAGGGGAGGCTGCAGCTGGATATTTTTTTAATAAGGGGGGCTGCTGAACATTTCATTAGTATAGGGGACTGCTGCCTACTTATGCCTCAATTAATGTATTTTTATTTTGAAATTTACATTAGCTCCCGCATTTCCAACCCTAGGCTTTTACGCAATTCAATAAGTTTTCCGAGTTTTAGGTGCCTTATATTCAGTATATTTATATACGCAAGTATATAAGGTACTTAATTAATCAAATACTCTTTTACTCTGTACAAACTGGTTATATGTTGTTTGATATTAACTTCAAGACAGGCATCTTCAAGGCAGGCATTTAGTTCTGTTGAACTTGCAGAAGTTATTCACTTTTTGTAAAGATTTAAAAGAAAAGAATGAAGAATAAAAGAGAAGGCAAGAAGGCATAAAAAAGGTCAGGGTTAAGGGGATTCTTAATATTGTAGGAAAGTTTAGATGAACAGATGAATGATTCTGAAGTGTATAAAATTATGTAGAGCAGAGACTTTCCAGGCATTGTTAGCCTTTACAAGCTCTACTGGGGATCAGAACATGACATACTATTTTTCAGTAGCACAAGTCATCAAAAAAAGGAAGTGCCTGGGTTGAATTCCTGAAACGCTATCAAACACTTTTAAGTGCTCCAGGCCCCAAGTAATGACAGAAGGGATTTCATGGATGCTATAAATTAGGCTTGGAAAAAACATTAAATATTTTGTCAAATCAAATGGCGTTTTTTATTTAATACCTTTCATTTGCCTTCTATTGCACTTCTTTTGTACATGAACTGAATGTACACACATAATAATTATAAAAAATTACACAATAATATTGCAGGTATCAAGTTAGCAAATGCTAAATAATAATTACTCAGATAATATGTTTAACGAATTGTTACTTATTCACCTTTCATATGCCATATCAGTATTTCAGTGGTCCCACTGCCAAGTAGTAGAAAAAACGCTTAACACATGACTATGGAATCATGTATTTAGTACTGCAAAGAGACTAAATATAATTTTCCTACTCCGGACACACAGACACATCCTTGGACCAGTTTCAAAGTCAGGTGTCAGTATGATGGTAATAGCTGGAGTACCCAGTAACAGAGGATGGAGAGACAGAATTCAATGTAAACCATTGAAACATGGTTCTTGTGGAGCTGTAGTCACTGCTGGGGTCCTGGGTTCGAATCCCACCCGGGTCAACAACTGCAAAGAGTTTGTATGTTCTCTCCGTGTTTGCGTGGGTTTCCTCCGGGTACTCCGGTTTCCTCCCACACTCCAAAAGCATACTGTTAGGTTGTTTAGATTGTCAGCCCCATGGGGACAGGGACCAATTTGACATGCTTTGTGCAGCGCTGCGTAATCTGTGTGCGCTATATAAAATAAAGAATTATTATTATTACATAGATACATAGTAAGTTAATAAAATGTGTCTATCAAGACTAATTTATACCCCTACTGTATTAATCAAGAAGAAGGCAAGCACCAACAGTCCCGTGTTAGAGGAAAGAGTCTTTTCCAACCTCAAACTCCAACAGGTTTAACATCCCAACTACTTACAAAAAGTCACAACTTTCACATCTAGAATCAGTTGACAACGCAGTGAACACTGCAAAAAGTCGCAAAAGTTCACATGCGCTCAAAAAAAAGTTGCAAAAAAATTTTTAAAAACAAAGGTGCCCCCATAATCAATTCATCACAACATCAATATCTCATGGCTGTGAATTTCACAGTCTTTTTGCTCTTACAGTAAAGAATCCCAGCCTCAAGGCATGGAGGCATGACCCTCTTTACATTTTTTCCCCTTTTCTGCATCCATTTTAGTTTAGTAATGTAATTTTTATACACAGATACCCACGATACTCCAATTGTGGTTTGATTAGTGATTACACGTAAACTTCACATTAGCAACTACTAACAAGAGCATAAAATAGTAAAGGAAACATAGAGGGGATTTATCAAGGTTTGCACTGGCATATATTCCTTGATAGAGTCACAATTCCTGGTCTTTCACCACCTCTACAGCTGGCCATGTTGTGCCATGCTTACAGCACGTAGAATTGTCTGTCTGTACGTTATAGGGGCAGATATACTAGGGGGTTAACATCAAGCGCTGCTGCACTATGAGATTGATATACTTTGGGTTGTTCAGCTTAGAAAAAAGACAGCTGAGGGGAGACATCATTACAATGTATAAATATCTGAATGGGCAGTAAAGGATCTTACCAAGAAACCTTTTTTTTTTACCTGGGCCTGTGTCAGTATAAGATACTGGGGGTCATTTACTAAGGGCCCGATTTGCGTTTTCCCGACGTGTTACCCGAATATTTCCGATTTGCACTGATTTTCCCTGTATCGCACACGCGAACGGATTGTGGCGCATCGGCACCGGCATGCACGCGACGGAAATCGGGGGCGTGGCCGAATGAAAACCCGACGGATTCGGAAAAACCGCCGCATTTTTTTTAAAAAATGTGTCGCGACATCTGGTGGATGGTGGAGGAACTACCTTAATAAATCCCGTCCGGACCCGAATCCAGCGCAGAGAATGCGCAGCTGGATCGCGAATGGACCGGGGTAAGTAAGTCTGCCCCACTGTGTCTTTTTTCAACCATATCTCCTATGATACTATTAAATCCCCCCCTTCCAGTTGCTCTTTGTAAACTTTCGGAAATATGATGATATCATACGGGATTACTTTGCCTAGGTGCCACTTTTGGCAGCAGGTACTGTTCATTTAGATCTACTAACATCCTGGTAATAGATCACATCCCAACATTTATGCAGGTTTATAGAGGTATAAGCCGCTTTTCATTCACTCAATGTGGTACTCTTGAAGTAAAAATTAGGAGATAATTGTAGACCAGTCACTATCCCCGGTATCCTGGTGCTGTGAACCAGCAGCTTGTAATGGAAAGCAAATGATAAATGGGATATTACATATGTTTATCGATCGTAATAAGTGTTTGGAGACCACTTGTAGTAAAGAGCTGCTTGTTATACATGCTGTATGAATTTGAAATAAAAGACTGCTGCTGTTTTTTCCCTGTTGGCAGATCCTCAGTTGAGTATGTGTGCAATAACCTGCAAAGTGTGAATAATTTTCAGCAAGGAGTTACAATGAGTGAGAAAGCTTTTAGCACATTATCCACTAGCAACTGAACTATAATCTAATTTTCAACTCTCAGGTCTTAATAGAGCCTTTCTCCCTTACTTCAGTGAATGTGATTCTAAATCAACCTCTAATAGGCTTAAGTGTCTATGCATTTGGGTTCGCTCAGTGTAGGTGACATTGAGGCACTTTGCTAAGGAATTTGATGCAGATGGTAAATTTAATACAGGCTGGGAAGGTTCCAGCAGTTACTTGGTGGGTCACTGCATGAGCCTTCTGATCTGAAAATACTGTTGAATGGGAATTAATCTCTGGTGCTGTCAAATAGGCACATCTATAAGTAATCACAGAAATAATATAAATTACTTATTATTAATCAAATTCTATAATTAAGGACCATTTTATTCTGCTACAGTAAACAGTGAATTAAAAAAAAAGGAAGAGCATGTTTATTAACTATTAACAGCCAGTTTAAATATAAAGTAAACTAGAAAAAAAAACTCAGCAAATTCTGTGGTACTAGTTAAAGAAGGAAACAAGAATGGAAAAAAAAGCCTCCAAACATTATTAATGGCTGTGAAGTAAGAAGGCCCCTATGGAGACTTGAGCCATTTAAGGCCACCTCTACGGGTCTGGGAAGGCTTCCAAAATTGATGCTCCAGAAGGGGAAAAAGAAACATTGGGGCTTATTTACTAAGGGTCGCTGTTCGCATTTTCATTGGACTGTTTGCCATTTTCAGGATTTGCGCAGCTTTGACAGGTATTTAACAGGCGTTTGCGCTGGGATTGTGTCGCACGCGATTGGATTTGGGTGCAGCTGCGCTGGCTTTCATGGTACAGAAATCAGGGGGGCTTGCCATCGGATGATCTGACTGATTCAGCGGGATTTAACTTTCAAATTCTGTCGCAAGATAATGCACTTACATGCACCGTGAAGAAGAAGGTGAACTCCGGGGAACTGAGCGGGAAAGCGACACATGCAGGATATAGGTCGCATTATCGTCGGACAATGCACTTTCAGTGAACTCTTCGGACCGGGTACGTAAATGTGCACCATTGCCTTTTGGCTACCCTGTAAGGTAGCTTAATGGCTTAAAAAATACAAGAATCAAAAAGTTTCTAGTCTAATGTTAGGTGCTGCATTAGACAGACTCTTTAGACAGTTCACTCTACATGTCCCTGTATCCACACATTAACATGTGTCTCTAAAGACTACAAAAATACCCTCATGTAGACTGCCACTGGAAAGTTTTCTAAAGACATCATGTTTTATATTTGTTAACTATAAACATATAAATAAATATACAGAGAAATGCAAAGTTATGCCTGCATAGTTTCATATGGATACTATTGACTGCTATAAAAATGCACACTAAATAATAATAAATCTCTACTTATATAGCACCATCATATTCTGCAGCACTTAAAAGATTATTGGGTACATATACAATCAAAATATGACATCACACAGGAATGTCATTGTCAGATGAAACTATAGGAATAAAGGTCCTTCTCACAAGAGCTTACAATCTATTGGGGAAAGGAGGTCACATGCCAAGTCAAGCCTGTAGGTGCTACATAGACATAAATAAATCTGAATATTGGTGTGTTAAGTACCAGTAATTATGGGTAAAACCGAAAAATGAATTTTATTCTTGTAAAACCTAGTAAAATAGGGGTAAAATTAATAATAAAAGCTATTACTAAGAGCAATAAAAATCAAAGGGCAACAATTATACTATACTATAAAAAAACATAAATAGATTGTCGGAATACTAAAAGGAGTATCTATGACATCACAAGACCCTTCACATTGTGGAACGCACAAGGTCACCCTGCACATTACATCACAGCAGGTGCAGTGTATTCCATGTTCAGGAACATGATGTGTCAACCAAGGGAGACGTATTGAATAGACAAATCCACATAAATAAGTTGTTTAACCCCATAGCTGTACTGCGCTGAGTCCCGCGAATAGAGCTCAGTGCAGTACAGCTACTGCGCAGAGACAATGCCGATTCAGCGCTGCATAGCAGCCGAACCGGCATCGTTAGCCGCGGGATTTCTACGGTAATCTACCGTTGACATCCCCGGCTAACACCCACGGTCGGAGTGGGCTGCGATCGCGGGTGTTTAACCCGTTAAATGCCGCGGTCAACGCGACCGCGGCATTTAACATGCCTTCCGGGGGTCTTTACCCCACGATCGGCCCCCCTGCGCCGTTTTCGGGGGGGGCTGATCGCTGTTTTGGCACCTATGGGGTCCGATTGGGACCCCAGAGAAGCCTGAAGGCGGTGCCTTTAAGATGGCGTCTGTGACGTCATCTTAAAGGCAAAGTGTCAGCCTATGCATCTGCATAGGCAGGCACTGCTAATACCCTGCAATACATGAGTATTTTAGAGTATTATAATGAACAAGCAATCAGATGATTGCTTGTTCATATCCCATGGTGGATCAAGTAAAAAATGTAAAAAAAAATGTTTTTCAATAAAAAATAACTTTATAAATCACTAAAAATGCCCATAAGCCCCAAAACATATAAAGAGACATATAACGCTCAAAAAAGTCTAAATCATAACACAAACCCAACATATATAGTATCACCACGTCCGTAAGAATCCATAGAATAAAACTAAATAACTATTGAACCCATATGATGAACGCCGTAAAAAAAAAAAATGTTAAAAACCCGCCCAAAATTATGATTTTTACCTATTATATCCCACTAAAAATGCAATAAAAACTGATCAACAAAACATATGTACTCGAGAATGATACTGTTGCAAAGAACAATATGTCC
Source organism: Engystomops pustulosus (assembly GCF_040894005.1). NCBI lineage: Eukaryota > Metazoa > Chordata > Amphibia > Anura > Leptodactylidae > Engystomops > Engystomops pustulosus. Next base: position 145,471,186 of record NC_092415.1, read on the forward strand.
CGCAAAAAACAAGCCATCAACCAGCTCTGTAGCCAAAAACGTAACAATGTTATGCCACTTGGAAGACGGCGATGCAAAAATGATAGATTTTTCCCCACATCAGTGTTTTATTTGGCAAATTTAGTAAAACATAATAAAAAATATTCATGTCTGGTATCCCCGTAATCGTATCAACCCATAGAATAAAGATAACAAGATTATTAGGATATACGGTGAACACGAAAAAAAAAAAAGTAAAAAAACCAGTACAGAATTGATGCTTTTCTACTCATGACCTCAAAAAAAGTTCCTAAATTTTCAACAATAGGTGATACCAACCCCAAAATGGTAACTCTGGAAAAAGCATCTCATCGCGCAAAAAAAATGCCATCACATGGCCAAAATAACGGAAAATCAAAAATTTTATAGCCTTCAAAAGGGGGCAACGAGAAAACTAAAATCCTGGCAGCTCCAGGGTGCTCCTTTCCTTCTGCGCCTCGCTGTGCCCCCATAACACAAGTAATGTCCACATGTGGGGGGTCGCTGCACTCAGGAGAAATTGTAGAACAAATTTATGGTGGGTTTTCTCTTTTTATCTTTTGGAAATGTGTAAATTTTAGGGCTAAATGAACTTATAACCGACAAAATTTGACCATTCTAAATTTCACCGCCATTTTGATTCAATTACTATGAAGATCTCAAGGGGTTAACAATCTTTGTAAATGCTGTTTCTGATAGTTTGTGGGGTGCAGATTTGAAAATGGGTTGGTTATATAGGGGGTTTTTGATGCTAAATATGTAAAATTTTATTTCAAACAGTATTTATCCCCAAAATAGTCAATTCTGAAAATACGGAAAATCGCTATTCGATTTGTAGGCCGCGTGACGTCAAAATAAATTATCCAAACATTTCAAAAATTATGAAAAAATGTAAAGTAGACAAATGGGAAATGTTATTTGGCAAGTTATTTAGGTGGTAAATCTATCTGTCTGAAAACGCGTTGATTTTGAATTTCGAAAATGGCAAATTTTTCTAAAAGTTCATCATTTTTTTCCTTTTTTTGTAAATAAACGCAAAACTTATCAGCCAAAATTTACCACTAAAATTAAGTACAACATGTGGGGAAAAAACAATCTCAGAATCGCTTTGATAAGTAAAAGTGTTCAAAAGTTATAACCACATAAAGAGACGCAGGTCAGAATCCAAAAAAATGGGACTGAGCCTTAAGCTGTAAAATGGCTGCGTCCTTAAGGGGTTAAGCATCTTTGTTTGTTTCTTTGTTTCTTGTCCTAAGGGTGTGTTTCCATGTGTTATTTGTGAGGAGGGGGGGGTTGTCCCTAAATGTTTGCTGGCCCCGTCAGCTAGTAGTCCTTGTTTTATCCTAAGGAGTTTGTGCAGCTCCATGTACAGTTTGTGTGTGTTGTCCCCAATAGGGTCTGTGTATAATTGTAATTATAACTGGTGATATATTGCACTGTTAGGCTAAGTTTAAATCTCCGGAGAACGGAGGTTTAATGTATCAATAGAAAATTATATTGACATCAATGTAAATTTTATATCATCCATTATGTTCAATTAGGCAGGTACCTGTTATGCATGTATTTTTATTTTTAACAGAGAAAAAGTACTGTAGCCAGTGCTTAACTGAACATAACAGATGACATAAAATTTATATTTCAGTCAATGGGATTTTTAATTGATACATTAAACCTCCATTCTTTACTATTTTGAACAGAGGTTTGAGCGGCAGTATGAACTAAGCCTTAGGCCGTGAAGTCTTGTGAGCAGGGGTCAATAGTATTATTTGTATTTAGCTCTTATGAGTGAGAGTTTTATTATACTATTATATTGTAAGCTCTAGATTGGATCTTTTTATTTAAAGCTATTTAAAGCATATATATATATATATGTATATATATATGCATATACACAGGAGTATTAAATTCAACAAATTAGGGGGGCAGGTGCAGCATGACATAACACGCCGGGCTCGAAGCCCCACCCTCCCTCCTCTGGCTGCACATGTGATGTCCAATGTAACAGGCCTCTCGTCGGCCTGATGCCGCTCTGCGGCATGTGCTGACAATGGACCGCTGTTCTCCCGATGCTCTCTCGCACTTGGCTGGAGCAGAGCAGGACCGCGTCTAGCCGTCTCTGGTCAGTTGTGTGGACCCGGATGTGTCCTTCTACGTGTAGGGGCACGAATCGCTTTGGTGGCTCTCTATATGAATGAAGGTGGCTACGTTGCATGCCAGCAACAGGAACATCACATGGAGATTCCATCGGGAGAAGGCGGTTTGTTGAACAACCCGAAGTCTGGCACCTGGAAAGGAGGACTCCTCTAGGAATGCTGATCCCTGATCACCTGGGCAGTTAAGTATCCTTTCTTGCACTAGATATATTCCTGCCGGGTATGACCAGATTAAAAAAAAGGCATCTAGAATCAGTCTGAGACATACTAAAATACTGGTCGCTTTCCTCCTGGTGGACATCTTACGGTTGGACTGTGAACCAAGGCCGTACCATATATTGTTACTCGTACTGAATCACGGACTGGTGAATCCTTTTGCCTCAGTAGAATTATTCTAATAAAGTGTTTACTCCCGGACTGAGATATACATGCCTACGGATTTTACGTTATTTGTACTTGTACTGTGGTGGGACTGTGTTCTAACGCCATACCATCAAAATGTCATTAGTATCCGAGTAGGTCAAGGTCAATTCTACAGGTGTAATGGTCTTTTCCTACTTGAAATACATCAAAGAGGTAGCCATACTAAGATCTTGACATATCTATATATGCACCTCAGCACCCCTGTTTGTGGACTTTGTGGTGTGGGACTGTGCTTTAAGGCTGTACCACACAATTTGTACACGTTTGGAAAATCACAGTTGGTCCAGTAAAATCTCCTTTCCTTGAACTATTCTAACACTTGGTTTGTGCTATACATATATACAGGCCTCAGTATAAATGCCTTGTGGTGGACTGTGTACTAATGCTATACCTCAACTACTTCACAACCACGACTTTGGACAATAAAGAAAGCATGAAAAGAAGGAAAAGTGAGATGAACGGTTTCCCATTGGGAAGTCTGTGGCTCACCGGTTAATGTGTATAGAGATCTGTATGATTTAATAAACTATTGCACATTTTGTTGTCACTTTTGTGAATTGTTGCTGCTGAATTGTGTTGTAATTGATCTTATACCCTCCTTGGTCTGTACCTCGTGTGTTGGGTGTCTACAATTTGGGGGTAGTGGACAGACACTTGGGTAAGAAACATGCCGCCAAAAGGTAGTGCAAGAAAGTCTATAGAACTCTGCTTCCTCAAGAATAAAGATAAAAACTCCTCCAAATTAGATAAATATCTGAAAACTCCCCCAAACAAGAACAATAAGACCCCTAAAGATACTGAAGCAGGAACTAGGTATGCTGCTTTAGAGAGTGACAATGAGGATGAGCAGATTACCAACCCAGCAATATGGGAGGAAGTTTTGTCAGCTTTTTAAAAAAACTAAGGTGTACAGGAACAGATAACCACGACTAGGAGTGACATACGTCTTAATAAAGAGGACTTTAGGCAGATCCAGGAACACCTAAGAGAACAAGAGGATAGAATTACTAAGGTTCAGAAATTAGCTAACAAAAAAGCTATTACTAAAATGGAGGTTGATAATAAAATGTTACAGGAGAAGATCTACGATCTGGAAGACAGATCTAGAAGGGCCAATATTAGACTGGTTGGCTTCCCAGAAGGTATAGAACAAAAAGTTACAGTTCAGTTCATCCACTCATGGTTAATAGAAACGCTTGGAAAAAAGATCTTTTTCCACAGGGACTAATGATAGAGAGAGCACATTGTCTTATCAGTCGTAAACCAGTTCCTGGTGCGTATCCGCTCACTATTTTGGTAAAAATACTGTCTTCAAGAGAAGGGCATTTGATTATCCAAGAACTCCACAAAAGGAAGGAGATCTCATGTAATAGTGCCAAAATATCAGACTATCCAGATTTTTCCTTACTATGCAGAAAAGGGAAAGTTTCTTAAGTTTAAAAAAAGAGGTTGGCACAACACAACATATTCGTTACTATAGTCAATTAAACTCTGGGTGATCCGTCAAGATAAGTCTGTTTTTTACCTCCCCTGAGGAGGGATTTTGCTGGGTGGAATCAAAGGAACTATAAATCAATAATATTTTTGATGACCGTACTGTGGAGCCGTGGAGGGGGTGAAAGGTGGGGGTTGGAGATTTCCAGGAGGTAAGAGTGGTGCAGGCATTCTTGCACACAGGATTTGTGGGGGTGAGGTCTGCCAAGGGGGAATGGGGTGTTTTTTTTTTCCTTTCTCTTCTCTATTCCACTACAATTAAAAGGGTAACATGGTACTTGTGGTTACATGGAACGTAAGGGGATTAGGAGATTAGAAGAGAGGGAAAAGAAATGTGTTGTTTTTGATCTCGTACAGTGCCACCTCCCTGCTATAGTGTGTTTACTGGAAACCCACCTTATTGCGGATACAATCAAACTTATTAAGAGGAAATGGGCCTCTATTGAATTGCATGCAACTTTCTCGACTTACTCTCAAGGGGGCATGCTTATCCATAGTTCGGTAGATTTCCTTCTTATATCATCTAAACTTGATACATTTTTTTTAATGGGAAACTATATGGTGTGGTGTGCATTCTGGCCTTTCTTTATATTCCTCCTCCTTTTTCCCTGCAGGTCTTGAAAACGTTATTAATATTTGTTGAACAAAATAATAGTTTCTTTCGGTGATTATAATTGTGTTATTAATCATTGAATAGGATTACTAGGGCTAGTGGTGGAGCTATGACGCAGAGACAGACCACTCCCCTTTCTAAATTTTGTGCTGAAACCATTTTTTTTAATGTGTGGAGAATAAGGAAAGGCATTCTCATGTTTCTCTAGTTCAAGTGGGTCTATGTCTCGGATAGACATTATTTTGGCCACCGAAAATACACCAAAAGCCATGAAGTACGGGTTGGCCAGTATGTCCGATCATTCGTTGACTGTTTTGACATTAGACAGGGAAATTAAAGGTCTGAAAAGGCCACCTAAACTAAATCTGCATTGGTTAACTATACTCGAAAAAGATGATCAAGCTAAAATGGAAATATTAAGATTTTGGCAGGAGAACATTAACTCTACACAAATAGTATGGGATGCATTAAAAACACACTTCAGAGCATGTGGTAGAGGGAAATAATCCACTGTAAAAAGGAATTTATGAAAAAAGAGGCAGAACTTTATGCACTGGAAGAGTATGTTAGACGGTCTACAAACAGTAACCTAGAGAAATTGAAATGGGCCAGAAAGGAATATGCTGAGTTTATGGAGAACAATGCACAACAAAAAGTCTTTTTTAGAGGACAAAAATTCTTTTGTGAGTCAGGAAAACCCGGGAAACTCCTTGCCGGTATTTTACAGCAGCAGAGGGGCCACAGAATTGACTGATGAGGGAGCCTTGGTGGGATCCACTGAGGATATATTACAGGCGTTTGTGAGCTTCTTCTCCACTCTATACACAACTCAGCATAGAATTTCTAAGGATGAATTTAGAAATGATGTATCCCATATTCCCATATATATTCCATTGACCGGGCTTTCCGACCCACAGAGGGAGCAACCTTTGACATTGGAGGAAGTTGTGAGGACAGTTAAATCCTTCACTGGGAATACCAGTCCAGGTATGGACAGGCTGCCATTTGAGATATATTGCAAGTTTGGGGATGTCTCGCTACCGATGTGTAACTCGATGAGGGAGGCCCTAAGAGTTTTGATTCCCAAAAAAGGGAAGAATCCCTGTGAGAGAGAATCATATAGGTCTATATCACTGTTGAACACCGACATCGAGATCTTGGCTAAGGTGCTATCGCTAAGACTGCAGGGGATAGTCAGTGGACTTATCCATCCGGATCAGGGTGAGTTCGTCACGGGTACACTATTGTCCACTAATTTAGATTGACTTGTTATGAACATTCAATATGACCAGGGGATTTGGAGCCGCTCCATCCTGTCGTTGGATGCAGCAAAGGCCTTTGACAGGGCCCTATGGGCCGTTATGGGTCGGATGGGTTTTGGGGATAACTATATCTCCTGGGTCAAACTGCTCTATTAACGGTGCTACTGCAAGAGTGAATGAATGTAAACGGAATGGTTTCAGAACGTTTTCAATTAACTAGGGACACCTGTCAAGGGTGTCGTCTATCTCCTCTCTTATTTGACCTATTTGTTGAACCTTTGATGTGTTTAATAAGGGCTGGGGTTGTGAAGGAGATGCGTATAAGATTCTATTATATACGAATGACATACTACTATGTTTAAGGGAATCTAATAAATTTATCCCTAGGGCCATGAAGGTCATTAAGAATTTCAGGACATAATCCAGCCTAGAAATTAATTGGGGTAAGACCTTCCTCCTTCCGTTAGATGGGATCACTGTTGATGAAAGAATTGGGCTCTCCAAGCTGGAACCACAGCAGAGTAGGAAATATCTTGGGTTACAGATGTCGGACAATATTGAAAAATTCACTGAGCTTAATTTAATCCCTTTCATTGCTAAAATGAGATCTAAAATTTCCATCTAGATAAATCTACTTCTTTCAAAAGAAGACAGAATTGGATTGTTGAAGATGGTAAAGAAGGGGGTCTGGCATTACCCAATTTCAAACTGTACTTTCTCTCGACCAAAGTGCTTTTTATTAATAAGTGGAAGAAATCGGCTGTACAGGGTAAAAATATCACAGAAGTATACAAAATGTCTCTATTTGAGATACTAGAAACGGGGCATCTTGGGACTAGATGGTTCAAAAGGATGCCAATGTATTACCTAGTAAATGAGAGGTGGAAATTTATTAGGAAAATCAGTACAATATCTGGTTCGTTAAAGTGTACACCTATATGGCATAATTTTAATTTAAAGGAATTTTTTTAAATGACCGACACATTTATTTGGGAGACACTTGGTATCATGAAAATTGGTCACTTATTTAATAATAATATCATATGGGGAACAGGTTTGTTTTTCACTACTTACAAATTCGGGATGCCTATATAAAATATTATGATAAAACATGGTTTATTGTTAACCACAATACTATTTTTGATAAACTTTTTTTTTTATTATAAAGCTAAACTCACTGGGGCAGATTTACTTACCCGGTCCATTCGGTCCTAGTGAAGGTAAGTGCAAGCTCCGCGCCACATTTTTTTTTTTAAATGCGCCGGTTTTTCCGAATCCGACGGGTTTTCGTTCAGCCACGCCCCCGATTTCCGTCACGTACATGCCAGCGCCGATGCGGCATAATCCGATTGCGTGCGCCAAAATCCCGGGGCAATTAAGGGGAAATCGGCGCAAATCGGAAATATTCGGGTAACACGTCGGAAAAACGTGAATCGGGCCCTTAGTAAATGACCCCCACTATTTCTAACATTTACAAACTATTGAATGTTGAAAATACACGGTATTTAATATTTAACACTGAGAAACACAGTAATTGGTTGCCATGGGCAACTAAGCACATTCTTAGTCTAAGGCAGCTTGATAAATCTGCCCCATTAAGAGCCTCAGAATCTCAACTTGTCCGATTTAAATCGAAAAGTGGGCAAATCAGCATTTGGTCTGCATTACATTTTTGAGGTTAACTGAGTATACTTGATGGCGAAGCTTTCGAGAATACTATTTCCCTACTACTATGAATATTGAGCTTAAGTCTGCCCAGTATGATCCTTCTTATCCACAACCTACAGACAATATAAGATGCAAGTGAGAAAAAGTAGAGTACTGGTAAAGCTAATTTCACACTCCATTCTTTATTGTCGTTTAAAAAAGTTAAAAACAAGGGTTTAAAGGGGTTTGACAATTTACCTCATGTTCTGTGTAATATGTGTTTAAGTGTGGGGGGCATGATATTAGGTAATTTACCAATATACTTCTATTAATATTTCTGCTCTCCTCTATTAATATGTGAAGTGAAGCCTCCTGTCTTTTACCTCATCAGCCGGACATTCCTGTAAATAAAATGGCCGCAGATGGACTATCATGTGATCTCTAACTGGCGATCACATGACCCTCCATCTGTGGCCATTATATGGACAGGAATGTCTGGAGGATGAGGTAAAAGACATGAGGCTTCACTTTACATATCAAGAAAGTGATGCAGAACTATTAATAAATGTATATTTGTAAATTACCAAATATCCTGCCGCCCCCCCCCCCCCTCCCACACACACACACTTACACAGCCATGAGGTAAAGTGGCCAACCCCTTTAATCAATCAATTAAAAATCTGATTAACATGAATGTCAATTTTATTTCATTTGTTATGTTCCATTAAGGCAAATATCTGTTATCCTTGCGGTTTTTGGATGACAAAAATAATGGAGACTGCTGTACTTTTCCTATGTTTGAAAAAAAATTTGCATAGCTAACGCATACCTGCCAAATTGACCATAATTTTTTTGTTGTCTGTTACCATTGAGAAACTTAGCACTGTACAGAAGCTGCAAGCATAAAGAATAGTAGTTTAATAGAGTTGTTTAATAAGGCTTATTTTTAAAGTTTGTTTTAATTTTTATATTTAAGTCAAAATTGCTAAAAGAGAGTTAATTAGCCATTTATAACCAGTAATAATGAGGTGGAATGTGAAAAATGTTATGATGGGTAATGTTTTCAGATAAGAGTACAACTGATTTCCTATTAACAAGTTTGTAACTTAGCCTCAGAAACCAGAAGTGCCAATAAATATGTCCAGATACTGTAACATGATAGTTCAGTCATATATTCAATTTATTCTAATATAGTGAAAATTATAAATTTATGAGATGATACCTTGTTGCTGTGAATGTACATTTAGCGTTAACACATGAGGGATACACAGTAAATAAATGAAGTTCCATCCACAAGATCAGACAACTATTCTTTGACCCTTACAATACATATCCCTTAAGAATAAGAGGACCACTTGTATGCCCATGACAAATAGCAGAAACAGTAGCTATTTTCATATTATGAGGATGGGAATCTTAAAGCACTGCACTTAACAGCAGGCATTGAAATGATCAAGGCCAGTTAAAATGTGCACTAAAGCCCCAGTTGCAATAATGAAATGCAAACAAAGCCATAGATACTGTACAGGTAATTTATCATTGGGTTTTTCGTTTGGCATTGTTTTACCGCAGTTGTGTTACAAATTCTGTTTAGCGACTTTCCATTGTGCCAAATAAACATAGGACAGTACAAACATAGGTCATTCTGCACAATTCATGCAAGGCCTGGGTGCTACCATGCTCAAGGACCCACCAGTGAATTCACATGTTTACTTGTGGACCAAACTGGACCTTTATTCCTCTTTTTTATTTCTTTTTTAACTCTCTTTGGCTCCTCCAATCTGTAGATCAACGTCCTAATTAACTGTGCCCTGCCAACCAGGGTATAAATCTAACATCATGACTCTACTGCATAAGGATTTGGCATCCAAATGGCTAAGGTGGCAAATTATTGACCAGCAGTCTAGGAAACTGAAATTATCAGTTTGTTTTCAGAAAAAATTAATAAATCCTAGTAAACAAAATTCAGTCTTTTAAAGTGTCAATACTATTCAATGTAGCATAAACCACACAGATCATCTATTCTTAGGCATTATAGATACTTCGCATATCGGAAAAGCATATATGTTTGGTAATGTTATAAAAGCAAGAATGAGGGGATTATGCTGTGCTTTAAAGTTTTTTGTTAAAAGTAATACTTTTAGGTTATAAAAGGAAAACTTAAGAACATTTACAAAATGTTCCTATTTTTGGTAAGTTCCCTGTCATAAAAACCTAAAAAATAGAAATATACTTGCTTTGTTTGCATGCAAAATGAAATCCTAACTTGATCGGCAGAATAGGGATAAGCCATCGGTTTAGATGGAAGAGGAAACAGAGACACATGGAAAATCGGGCAGTGTCAAAATGGAAGCAGTAATGGATTCACGCCTTTTTTAATATTCCCCTTCAATAAAAACCCTTTCTATTCAAGTATAAATCTTTTAACTAGGCTGGATGACTGTATTCCAGCAGTGTATCAATATAATGCGTTACATCATTTTTAGGTTTCTTTTTAAGTGCTAGTCAGACAATGCATTTTGGACTAGAACATGAACAACAACTTGTTTCGTGTTTATGAAATGTACGGGATACCAAAAATAAATAATAAAAATTAAGAAGTTAATCTTTAAAACCCAGTCACATCTGCCCAACTTGTCGCAATTGAGTGGTCAATTAAAAATCTTTTTAATATTGATAGAATAGATACAAGAAGACAGAAGGAAAAAGGGGCCAAAACGTTTTCCTCTAAATGGAAAATCTTTATTATAAATCATGTAACTGGACAAGAGATTGTAGATCCTATGACTCCATTCCAATACACCCAGTGCTACTACCTAGAAGCATTAAGTGGTAGACTTGAGTTTTAACAATTTGAGGTTGCGGTTGATTTGGGGAAAAGTCAGTAAAGACGGTGGAGGTGGGATGGGGTCGACGCACTGGGAAAAGGGGAGGGGGAATTTTTGTTCTCTGACATGTCTCTCTTGTTCCGGGTGAATAGGGACTGGTAATATCCCTCTAAGAGATGTGATATATTGTCCAAACTGCAATACACCTGGTGCTCTCCATTACGGAGCAGGACTTCGGAAATTGGTACTTGAGCACTTGGTTGGGGAGATGGCGACAGGAGTTAATCACACATGCTCATTCCCAGTCAAGGGAAAACTTTAATTTTTATAGTGTAACATTGGGATATTCTCATTCGCATTGTAATTTAGCCTTCTCTCTTTATATTTTTGTCTTGTTATTGAGACAAAAAACAAATAAAATGTTTTGAAAGATAAAAAAGATCCAATTTTTCCTCCCCTGCAGGAATGATACTCTAAAATCAGTTCACAGGCAAAGATCCAAGACCCTGTGGTCTTCCCTTGGAGGGGTGCAAGATGTTTCACAGCCCCTCCAGGTGAGTGCATTGGCCCTAAGACTACAGAGTACACACTTACAGTATAAACAATCCTGCCTATGAAGTGTGCTTCCTTCTTATTTTATTCAGCACTGACATATTTTATCAGTAGCAGCAGCTGCATTATGTAATTTCTAATTATGTCTAAAATGTCTTTGCCAGCTGTTAACAGAGTCTATATGAATACTTCCTAGGCCCTGCGCTTAGAATTATGCTAAGTGCTGTAGTCTGGCAATGTACCACTGATACCAGTGGAAGGGAGCTGAGCTTACCAGTAACCATTAGACACCAAATACTGTATCTACTATCCCAGTATACAGAATAATCCTACCCCTCATGGGGCACTTGATAACAAATACAATATTTGTTTCCACATTCCCATAGGCCAAAAATATATGAAGCTCAAGTAAAGGAGACCCAGATCTGTCATGCATATCTTTAAATCAAGCCAGCAGTGGATTTAGCATGAGAGTGAAGTATAAAGGCAGACGCACATCACAGTGTAAATTGGCAGATTGCGGTTAATTTTTTCTAATCGACAGCATACTGCTACACTTAAAGGAAACTTGTCATTAGGTCATTTTTATATGATGATAGGCATGTAGATTTCAAATATGCCTTTGTGGTAGTTCTGAATATTTCCAGTGCTATTTCATCTTTTCTTTAACATAACCTGGCTCCCTGCCAGCAGAGGGTGGTGAGTCCCGGGTGGCAGTTCAAATGAATGGTACAAGTTGTCTTCTCAATTTCTCCTACCCTCATCCTCACTCATTGCCTCATCCTCATGCTTACATTAGCCCACTTACTTCCACAGTTCCAATGCTCATTTGAACTGCCCCCCTCCCCAACCCCTTGGGGTTTACCACATGCTGCTGGTAATGTTAGAGAAACAATTAAAAAGAACTGGAATTATTCAGACAAAGGGTACATTCACACGGCTGTATGCGCGCCGGGCGGGCATACCGCCGTGCGCTGGAGATAATGAGGTGACCTCTCTACCCTCCATAGAAAACAGAGGTGCATAGCCGCACACACAGGAAAAGATAGAGCTCCATACTGCCGGGCCGCCATTGCGGTCTATGGGGACCAATATGTGGCCGCAAATTTGCGGACACACATACATCCCCACAGACGGGCGTATGAATGGATGCCCCCTCCCTTGGGCGCTCCAGGGATCCAGTCTCCAGCATTGTAAAACTCTTTTCTTTGCAATCAAAATGTTCCTGTACTTCAGCTTTATAGATTTGTCTTCTGCAGCACCACATCAGTATGAAGTGATAGCGACTCAAAAACACTGTAAATCAGTGGTTGATTTCCTTTGAAGCAATGTTTTTTTTCATAGATCAGTACTCCTGTCCTCTATTATAACAGACCCTGTCATTGCTCCATTAAAAAGTAGAGCATGTCCAAGTCAGAACCATTTTTCACAGATCACTCATTGACAATAGTTTATTAGGATCAATGAAAATGGATGCCAGACTCAACCGCAACAAATGAAAGAAAACATGCGTTTTTCACAGCTGAAATTTGACAAGTCATTCCTTTTTTCACTTTATAAGAGCTTTGGCTCTAAAAACCTCACCAAAAACTCAGGTATGATTCCTGAATGTAGATACTGTAAACCAAAATAGCAGTTAACCACCCATGTTCTTGAGCACATTCCTTGTTGTTTCAGTAGTGGGGTTTAGAGGAGTGCTTATTTTCAAGTATTGTAAAGGTTTTATTGGTTGGCACCTGCTTCTGTTTTACAGATTGATACTGTGGTAGTGTGTACCTTTGTGTGAACATTCTATAAAGTTATGATGCTGTCAATAAAAACTGGTATCACAGAGAGAAACAACAAAGTTAACCATTGTTACAGGAGCTCAAAAGGGTTCATACAGTGGCGTAACTAGGAGTGGCTGGGCCCCATAGCAGATTTCTGCATGGGGCCCCCTTCCCCTTTAAAAGATATATGCAGATTTATACACACATATTTACACACATATAAAGTTCTACACTCATACATTCACTTTTCTATACTTGCACCCACATACATACATTTATACACTTATACGCACACATTTATGTACTCATATATACATTTATACACTAATACATTGAGTATATACAAACTCATACAGGACACATACAGTTTAGACACATCAAATTTGTACACATACTGTATAGTACATACACATTATATACTTATAGTATGTATATGTATACTTATGCATACAGTATAACCACACCATGTACATACATACTGTGTTTACATACAGTACACACAGCATTTACACACATTCATTTAGTATATCTAGCATATACACACATATACAGCAAACGCATACATTCACATACATACAGTACATGCATCAGCATATACAAAAACACACACAGCATTATATGTGTGTGTGTGTGTGTGTGTGTATATATATATATATATATATATATATACATACACACACACACACACAAGCATATATACACACACACACATAAGCATATATATATATATATATATATATATATATATATATATATATATATATACACACATAAGCATATATATACACACATAAGCATATATAGTCACACATAAGCATATATATACACACATAAGCATATATATTCACACATAAGCATATATATTCACACATAAGCATATATATTCACAAATACACACATAATCATATATATACACACTTGCACACAAGCATATATATGTATGTATATGTACCTAGATACATGTTAATAATGTAACTTACTTTTTTGATGTCCAGAGTGGCGGCTGTGTGGGTCAGCAGGCCGGTGTTGTTGGGGCGTGCCATCAAGTGGGAGCTTCGGTGTTCGTGCGGGCGGGCGGTAAGTTCGGCAGGCGGTGGACGGGCGTAACGGGCGGTAAGTGCGATGGGCGCGTGGGCGGGCGTCTAGTGAGATGGGCGGCAGGCAAGTGAGGGGGGCAGGCGGCAAGTGAGGTGGGCGGGAGGTCGGACGGACGGACAGCAAGTAAGGTGGGCGGGCGGACGGCATGTGAAGTGGGCGGGCAGACAACATGTAAGGTGGGCGGGCAGGTAGCTGGAAGCGCGGTGGATGGGCGTAACGGGCGGTAAGTGCGATGGGCGCGTGAGTGGCAGGCAAGTGAGGTGGGCAGGCGCCAAGTGAGGTGGGTGGGCGGTCGGACGGCATGTGAGGCGGGCGGGCGGACAACAAGTAAGGTGGGCGGGCTGTTGGCTGGCAAGTGTGGTGGACGGGCAGTTCAGTGGGCGGTTCGTTGTGCGGGCGGCCGTGAGGAAAGTTCAGTGTTGCTGGCGTGTGGGAGGCTCAGCTGTTTGGGAGGCAGTAGGCGGGTTAGGCACATGCAGCTGTGCGTCCCCGGGCCCCTAACCTCACGGGCCCCGTAGCAACCGCTACGGCTGCTACGGCGGTAGTTACGCCACTGGGTTCATACTATATTAGAATTGCTGAATATGCTGCTCTATGGACTTTCCTATCTTTTAACATCATTCATATATTATTGAGCTAATAAGGACAATACCAAGTAAACATTTCCTCAGCTCCACATGTAATACTAAAATATACATTATATACAAGATGAAGATAAACATTGCAACAAGTGATAACAGTAGACAGCAGGAAAATATACAAACAGCCTCTCAGCTAAAAGCAGGCTTAAGCATTGTGACTTGGCATGGTTTTGGTTAACAAAAAAAGTAGCCAGTTTGTAATAAAATAAATATAGGTATTGGTTTACATAGAGGATACAGAAGATGGTACACAGTACAAAGGGAGAGGGGGACAGAGAGCTAAATGTGATTACTGCAGGGAGCAGGTGCAGGGAACTCACACAGTGGTTAGCTGAAAACGGAGCTATTTGGCAGAGGTGCCCGGTTCTGATCACATATTCACCTTACTATTCATTACTAAGATAATATTTAAAAGCACACACGTCTATGTCTTTCACAGTAATGTCTTCATATGTATAATAGTAATAACAATGTGTATTATCAGAATAACAGTGATATTTCTTAATAACTAAGGTATTTTTATCTATTATACACACACATATATATATATATATATATATATATATATATATATATATATATATATATCATAGAACATATATCTAAATAACACTAATGTTAATGGCATAATAATACTTATAATAACAGATAATAGAAACAGAACTGAAGATAATCATTAATATCTAAATAATGACAATTGTAATCATTTTATTTTTTTATAGTACAGATATCATTAAGAGAAATCATTCTCTATTCCTATAAAAAGTAGTTAGTAGACAGAGTATTAACACGAATTAACAAACACACACACATATATATTCTCAATACTGTTAATTTGTACTATTATTGTTGCCATTATTATTTAGATAGATATACATATTGTTATGCATACTTTATGTGTTATTTGTTATTTGTTATTTATTATTATTTCTTATTTGTTATTATTTATGATAATGATAATTTCAGTAAAAACAAGTGCTCCAGAACAAATTGAGAATTACAGGAACCAAATAATAGTTGTACACTATTTTAATATAAATAAAAATACTACTGACTGATAAACGAAACAGTCTGATTGTAGTTGAATGAAATTATGACAAACAAATGGCAACAGTTACATAACATGTAGATTACATGAATAATATTACAGATCATGGAATAGTGGATACAATTCGTTTTCAGATGGATAAATGTGTTACTATTAATAATAGAAATGCTGCTACTAGTACTACTACTTACTATTATTATTATTATTATTATTATTATTTCTTGTAATATATAAAGTTTTTCTCCCCGTGTTTTACATAAATTTTATAGGAAATATATGAAGAATTAGGAGTAATGCAACAAATCATGAATATATATAAAACACTCATGGTAACATACAATTACTGATTGACTAGAAAGAGTGTGAGAAAATTACAGAGTGAGGGAAAATAAATGCATTGTATAAACAAGAGGCAGACCATGTACTGTATGTGACTGAGATAGAGAAAGCCATATGCGTCTAGACTGGAGTCATTTCGTTATCAGGTCGTAGGGGCAAAGAAAAACTGCTCCAAGGGGGACACAAGAGACCCTTCCATGAGGTCATGGGACAACACACAGGGCTGCTTAGCATGTATTACTATACACTCATCATAATTTAAGGTTGTTACAAAGCAATACTAACGACCACAGCAACAGATTGTTTAGTGTAGTTAGATAGCTGATTTATCATGAAATCTGAACATTATCTGACTATAAATCAAACAGAGAAAGTTCTTGTAATAACTATTTTTTCTCGTGCATTGCTGTCTTATTTTTAAATCGACATTTATGATATATGTTGTACATAGCAAGATTATTATATAAGAGTATAGTATACACTATATATATATATATATATATATATATATATATATATATATATACACACACAATTGTAAGTTAATTCTCCCATCTTTATGACTCATACACACATATATCAATTTATACTGAATATGTTATATTATTATATATATAATTTATTTTATAATATTATTTATAATATTATAAACATTTCGTTTGTGTATTCATATATATATATGATTATTACTATGGTTATTAATTATTCGCTCCTATTGGAATATAGTTTTGACAGGGTCTTCCTTACTACCCCCTCAGTTAAGAGGTGAAGTGATTGGAGGTGGAGAAGGTACAGATATGGAGTGTTGATATAAGGAAAAGGGCAAGACATTAATAGACACGTCCAGAGATATGTCATTGTAAGAAAACACATTTATCAATGTACCTGCAGTGAGGGGCTTTCTGCTGACTGCTCTTCTGGGTGTTTTCCCATAGTCTACAGGATGAGTCCTGTTCTGTTCACAAAATGCTGAGTAGTCAAGTGGATTATCCCCACTGAGAGAAAGGGGTCTGGATGTGATAGCAGAAGGGTACAGACTATACAAATGTAGCCACACAGTCTCCTTGTGTTGCCTGGGCACAGGAGACAACATATTCTCTACTGATCTAGTAAACAGTGTTCTTGTCAATCACATAGGAAAGCAAACATTACTACTGCAAAATAATATTTATTACAAATTGATGATTAGAACGTCAGTCATTCAAGAGAACAAAACAGCAACTAAATTAACAAAGGGTTAATAGATGAGAAGATAGGAAAACAGTCCTTAAACAATTGTTTACATGGCCCTGTTATGGCACTAACACAAACGATCTGTATGTTTCTATTTTGCGGACTCAATGTCTGGGTATATTAAAGTTGATGCAAAAAGCAGACCGAAAGATTGGTATTTGTTATGTTGGTTTTTTTATGGAATTAGTTTACTTAACATAATATAGTGCCTGTAAATTCTACCTGTAGTATCTATATATTCCCTGGCCGCACACGGAAACCTTCTCTGTCTTTTCACTTCTATTATTTTTTGTATTCTTGGTGCTAATACCATTTATCACTTTAATATTATGTGTCTGACAAGTAGTCCAGACTCCTAATAACAAGCCACTAATCGTTGGAGAGGTAATTGGGAGCTCACTAATACCCCTAATATTATGGGCAGACGCCTGTCATTAATTGTAATTGCACAAGGTTGTGATCAGACCCCTGTCCTGTGTCCATCCAGCTTGTCTTGTATATATATGGAGTAGACGATCATGACATAGAGATCATATGATGTGCAGTGCTATAGGCACAACACTTCACTGCCCCTAATCCTATAATATTGGAGATAAAACAATTTCCTGTATTTAGGCTACTTCTGTAAATAATCCTGAAATGACAAAATGTGGCAATTTCCCCAATATCCTAGACATTGTGAGTCCACCCCACCCCCCTAATTGTATAAGGGGATAACAGTGTAGGGTGCAGAGTCCTATTCATGATAATGAAGAAGCTGCAGGCTTCACCCCTTGTGCCCACCACCACCCAAGCATTTATCTGCAGGATCCTGCACATATGACGTTTGTGGGTTCCAATTGGCCGGGGAGAAGATAGGATCTGTGTGGCCATCAAATTAAGGAAGGGGAGGCAAAGAGTCCACACAGCACTACATTCAGTGCAGCCGCAGCCAATGCTATAGACCCACCCCGACTCCTCCTGACCTCATGCCAGCAGCACTCTGCTATACTTAGTGCCAACATCCCAAGGAAAGCAGCAGCCCCTGGAGGAGACCACTGACAATGTTCTGCTCCTAGATCCATCCCTAGCCGCCCGGTGTCCTCTAGTAAGGTGGGCTGTCTGCTTCAGGCTACTTGTTGCTTCTGCACACGGTGGAGACATAGTCCAGCATGGAGTATACAGCTTCTCCCAAGCCCCAGCTCTCCTCCAGGGCTAATGCCTTCTCCATTGCGGCCATCATGTCCAGCGGGACAGTCAAGGACAAGGACCCCGAGAATACAATCAAACCGCTGGGTAAGTCCTGAAACTTATGTTCATATCTTCTCTATGTTCAGATAGAGGGAAGCAGTATCGTCACATACACATAGGCATAGAAAGTCTTGTATTATGCAGTACATGTGCGAGTAGATTATATATATATATATATATATGATATAAGATTTATCACATACATACATATGTGTGTTTCGATCTATATCCTGACTTCCTAAATTATAGTCAGTATACATGACCATGAAGAAAATAGATTCATAACACAGGTGAATGGACCCATATATCAGAAAATATTAGTATATATATATATATATATATATATATATATATATATATATATATATTTACAAATATATATATATTTACCATTGGTTTTTCATTATAGTGAAAAGAGAATATAAAATCAGCTCCTCCAGTACTTTCCTTCCACCAACACGACAACAGCAGACAGTTCTTATGCTTCTTCATGCATTAGAGACACTGTCCATGTATTATGAGAAACGTCTGTCTATAGAAAGAGCTCACAAATATCTAAGTATCACATATAAAGCTGCAGGAATAATAGAACTTCATTCACACGAGCTCAATCGCGAAATGTATGAGCGAGCGGGAATCTTAACGACAAATGTTGCTTTACTTTTTACTTTAATATTTTTCCGTATACTTTTTAGTACATTTTTTAATAGTAGAGTCAGGGCAGTTTAATCTTTTTGTCATTCTTTGTTTGAAATAAAATTCAAAGCAGTGAGATGTTTTAATATGCAGACATATGTGCGTATATATATATATATATATATATATATATATATATATATATATATTTAAACATTGAACCACATGCATTTATATTAAAAATTAATCCTGGATTGAATTCTCTGGACGCTTTAATGTGGTAAACTTTTTCAAATACTAACAATTTTGATGCAATTTCGGACAGTTGCATTTACCACAAACATACACACACAATTGTATGCTCATAATTTTGTGATTTACATATGCTATACAAAATATATACAATTATATACTAAATATGTATAGTTAATAATTATTTTCTTTATTTAGTTATGTGTATATATTGATACATGTATATATATGTATATATGTGTTAAATACACACACCCATCGTATTGTCACTTAACTACTAGGGTTACTTGTATTATAGGCTCCAATTCAATGTGATAAAATATCAGAAATTATAAAATCCAGTACTAATATATTAACTTTTTAGTAGTTGTCATCTTGTCAAGTGCTTCAACTTTTCACCATAAAGCTTGTTAAGGTAAATTGTACTGCCTATCAAGTAATACCTACTTTGTTATTCTTTAGCAGTATGCAGTTGGATTACTTTTCAATATATATTTTATACATGACGTCCCTCAATGACATAACAGGAGTGGACACTAATGCACATTTTTATCGTTCTCATCTCCAGTCCAGTGCATTCAATTGCTTTTAAATGAAAGAGAGACTTCCCAGGACTCTTTCTTGGTGTCTTAGTTAATTCAGTCATTTATATATATTTTTTCCTTTGTGTTAGAACAATTTGTGGAGAAGTCATCATGTGGGCAACCTCTGAGTGACATACCTAGTGTGGACCCTCATGGAGACTTCAGCAGCAGCCCGGTTACTCTGTGTACAGAGCCACTGATTCCCACTACTCCTATCATCCCCAGTGAAGAAATGGCCAAGATTTCTTGCAGCTTGGAAACCAAGGAGCTCTGGGACAAATTCCATGACCTGGGGACAGAAATGATCATTACCAAGTCTGGCAGGTGAGGTTAACTAGTGGTCTTAAAGATAAAAAAAAATGAGGAAAGTCTTTAAAAAATAGCATATTGAATTTCTATAACCGTACCCATTTACAATTCTGTAAAAAAAATTACTAACATTAATAATAATAATTTTAAAAATAATAATTAAAATAATTTCTAAAGACTTATTAATTTAAAGACAAGTTTATTTCTTTTTACTTCACACCACACATTGTCTCATGTTGCAATAAGTATTGAAAAGCAATGGAATGCATTTAATGGACACTCCAAAACATATGTGTATTATCTTTGAGGTCCACAGTATAAACAAGAAAAATCTAGCAATAAAAATGACATCATATACATTGCACATCATTTGTACAGCTGAGTTGAGGTTTAGGATCTATGTAATACCCCTGAAAGAAAATTGCAAAGAAATCTTATAGAAAACATTGGCTGCCCATCTCTAATTATTACCTCCTAGTGAGATGAAAGCCCCATTCAGTTACATGTCTATACATTTCAGTGCACAAACTGTACCTTAAGCAACTGAAAAATATCACCACATAAATGGGATACCAATGAATACCATGAAAAGTCCACTGTGTGGTGTAAATTTGAAGAAGAGGGCAAATGTGGCCAATGTTAAATGGAATGAAAATGTCAGGGAGACTATATAATGAAGCAGAGAAAATATTGATACAACACACACTGGAAATAATGGCTGTGAATATTCTACCACTTAACTGCAATCCTTATTCTGATATTTTTTCAATCATATGCAGGTGGTGGTTTATGGGTCCTTATTTTAATGGTTACTCAGACATTTGTTTTTGTTTGCCATTTTATTGGGAGTAGGTCTGTACAGAATAACATTTTAATTTCTAATTTGTTTTTCTTTGCCAATTAATTCAAAAATTCCAAGCTAAAATGCAGTATTTTAGTTTTTCTTTATATTGGGAATTTCAAAAAAAAGATATCTATAGGGCAAAAGTCACATGCAGAGTTGAACAAAGTCTTTTGTACCTGATAGTCATGTGATCAGGTATTGCTGCTTCTGTAAGATATAAAGATATATAGATATAAACCAAGGTAGAGAAGGCAAAAGCAGTATTAAAGCACTTGGTCTTTTTCCCAGTGTTTCTGACAACTGGGAACCCAACTTGCTCTTGCTTGATTCCAGGGAAGGAGGATTTAAAGCTTGGGGCAAGCCCTGTCCATTTAGGAAATGTTCTGAAATGACAAAATTGTTTAAATATGTACATAATGAAAATGGGGCTTTAAAAGCCATAAGCTGTATTCAGTTACATGGAATAGTCAACACAAACAATTCAGTAGATATTTCCATTTTGGATTAATTAACTAGATGAGCATAAATATATAGTATTTGCTCTGAATGGGTGCAGTGTATGTTCACATGTTTCTACATTTCTAGAGACTTGTCAGAAGAAAGGATTGTATCTTCTAGAATGTATGCTCTGCTCCAACATGCATTGCTTCTTTATCCTTATTCCCCAAATCTGGATTTCACTTGGGTGAACCAATTCTTCCAGCTTCCATTTCCCACTGATTTTGCCACCTTGCATACTTTTATATAGCTTCAGAAATAGATTTTAACCAGATTGTCACATTTCCAAGTCAGCTTCATGAGGTTTAGTTGTCAAAATACATTGTGACATCTGATAAAATAACTGAAATCAATAGGTGTAGGAAAGGCTTATATAAAAGGATTCTCTTAAACTGATTCTTCTAAGTTGCTGAATATGTGTATGCCAAATATGCAAAAACTGTGTAATCAAAGTTCCCTATTAGCCATATACCACAGGCATAACATGAAGCTCCTTGGCCCTAATCTATAACATTCGACCCATCTAACAAGTGTCATTGATATTGTGTTCTTACTTGACTGAGGGACCTTTAGGACCTCCCACACAGCCGGTATGGCTGTTATATCTATGTACAGTACTGATGATAATACTAATAATAATAATGTAATAATATTAGGCTCAGATTACACTTGCAACAGGGATTTCCATTCCATACAATCTCCATTTTAGCAGAGGATATCAGAAAGTTGAAATCAGTGCATGAAATTCTGTTACAATTCCATTAAAACAACAAAAAAAGCACACTGGTTGCTGCACTATTTTTTTCTGATATTTTTACAATTGATGGTTGAACGGAACCTGCTGAACGCAAGTGTGAACTGAGCTTTTATTAGTTATTATACATTAGTAAGCACATAGTAATTTGACTTAGAAATTACATTCAGGATAAGAGTTGTGTACTAGAGAGTAATGGCTTGTAAACTGACATATATGGATAAATAATATTTTGCATTCATGAAACTATATAGCTATAAACTATTATGGGGGTGATATATAATTCATTACAAAATTATACATAAAAATGATCAATCTCAAGAATACCATTTTTCTGGTTCCTATGGACCATATGGGGGTCATTTATCTTTAGTCTGGACATGTTTGTGTCTTTTTTTATTTTCTTTCCGGTTATTGGACTTGTTAGGGTGATATATCAGGCATGTGAGTCTTTTGGTTTAGCGGCTTTTATTTAGAAAGTCGCACAATAGTCGCAAATCCTTCTACAATCCCTTCTAAACTTTTCCTTACGCCTGCTCAGCAGTGGTTTCTTTGCAGCAAAATTGTGACTTTTTACTGAGATTTTTTTATACATATACATCTGGATTCTAAAGGTATATGAGGCGCAACAATGATTAACTGTTACACTGAACTTTGCTAGTCGAGTGGTAAAGTCACAATTTTTAGCGCAAATATATCAAAAAAGTCACAGAGCATAGACTGACATTGTTCATCTGTGCCTGGACAGATAGACATGTTATCATTTTGTCCAATACACAAATTTTATTTAATTGATGGTGAAATAGGAAATATTTGATATATTTTTCTTTTGATGTTGTGTTGAACTTAGGCGTCAGCAAAGTCTGTTAACATGTCACTTGACTGAGCAATAGGAAGAATTATGGTCCCTTTAATTCTTGCAAGAAATTGGAATTCTCAAAGTGCCAATAATGAATAATGAGTAGCAATCTAATAGTTTACATGTAACATGACAATCTCTAATACTTGCCCCTTCCTCATGTGATCCACTTTTGCATATATGCCACTTTTAGAAAACACAGTGTATAAGTCATAATTTCATATATTTAGTTTTGTTTATGCCATGTGAAGTTCCATACAAGGCCAGTGATTGGCTGCAGCAGTCAGCATGCACAACACGTGATAACAAAAACTGAAGCAGCCATCATTTTTGCGCTTAAGGGCCCCCATACATATTAGATGGCTATTGGAGGAACAAACATTTGGTCAACAGCTATCACTCCAAACTCCTACATTAGCTCAGCTGAAAGTGCATATGAAGTGAATGGAGAGAGCTACTTCCAGACAACTCTGACAGCATCTTGAAGATCAGGCACTTTGATTCCAGCTTCCCCAATCATTCTCTCCCCCAACATCTGCCAGTCAGCTGAACACAATGAGATTTAACAAAAAGTTTAACAAAAGTCTACATTGGGAGTCTACATAAAAACAATTCCTTATTATATTCCTTAAATGAAATATGATAATAATTGTTATATCATTTATAATAAATATTTCCACAAAAATATAAAAAATATACAATAGCTAATTACTATAAAGCAATCAACACTGCCCTTTTTCATGTTTTTTTTTTTTTTTTAACTTTTTTCCTTTCAGGAGGATGTTTCCTACAATCAGGGTCTCATTTTCAGGAGTTGATCCAGATGCCAAGTACATAGTTCTAATGGATATAGTGCCAGTAGACAATAAGAGATACAGATATGCCTACCATAGATCATCTTGGCTGGTGGCAGGAAAAGCAGATCCTCCATTACCTGCGCGGTAAGTTACATCAACAGTTGTTATAAAATATTTACTTACATATTAGTTAAAATACCTGTATGAATGTGACTAGGTGGTATGGAAATTTCAATCGAAAAGTTTTATAATCTTTTCTTCTTCTGGTACAATCTAGGTAGACCCCCTTGGGTCATATGAAATTTACTGCTAGAAAATTACAGAATTAATGCTGTTATAACATTTTAAAAAGTGATCTGTACTATACATATGATGGATCTGGTAATACACCCTTGAGCAAACGAATGAAATCACACAAACAATTTATTAACAATGTTAATAAATGTTTTTTGTAGTAGACACCTTTGTAGGAAATTAAACCAAACATTTTGTCAATTTGATATTGAGCCACAGGGTTCTGACTACCATATTAGGTTTTGGAAGGATCCTTACTTGGGCCTACGGGCATCAGACTTGTAGGGTTTTTTCATTCCACTGGATCAACACTCTGAGGCTGATTGCAAATGTGGCGTTTAAATTGCATTTTGATACATAATACAACAATTGAGGAGAATAAATTTGCCTAATTATATTGCTGTTAATATTATGTAAACAAAGCAGGCATGTTAACACAACGTTAGCACGTGTTTATATCATGTTAACACTATGTTTTGTTGTGTAAACACAAATGTTAACAACAATGTATTTAGACACATCTCCTCTATTCAAAACACAATGAGGCTTATTTACTAAGGGTTGCGCTGATCACTTTCGTCTGACTTTCTGACATTTTCGGGGATTGCACCGCTTAGACAGGTATTTAACAGTTGTCCGACTTGGGATTGTGTCGCACACAATTGGATTTTGGCGCAGCTGCGCTGGCTTTCATGTGGCAGAAATCAGGGGCCGTGCCATCGGACGATCCGACTGATTCGGACTGAGTGTGGGATTTAACTTTCAAATTATGTCACAAGACAATGCACTTACATGCACGGGGAAGAAGGTAAACTCCGTTGGACCTGAGTGGGGAAGCGACACATGCAGGATATCGGGGGCACGATCTTATTGAATTGTGGAACAGCGCATTATCATTGGACAATGCACTTTCTGTGAACTCCTCGGACAGGTAAGTAAATATGCCCCAATGTAAAAACCATGTGTGAACGCAACCTGAGGGAGATTTAGTGTCAGTGAATAGACCAGATATCTACTCCAGATAAATCTGGAGTATTTTAAGACTGTGACTGTGGACTGTTTTTTTTTTTAAATTATAAAATATTAGTTTGTCTAGTTTATGACTGAATATTTTGGCACACCAACTTAATTTACTGGATCGCAGCCTATTTACTGTGAAGCCATGTCTATTTCCCAGGTGCCCCTTTCACTCACAAGTCAAAATTGTCTAAAACCCATAATAAATATGGTGCAATGCATTTCATGTACAAATTACTCCAGAATTCTGGCGTTGTCAGATTGATGAACCACCCCCTTTTTATTTCTCTGATTTATTGGTTGGACTTGATGCAACTGCATCTTTTCCCAACTGTTTTTTTTACAAAAAACTATGCAATTAGTGTTTTGTTTTAAAAGATTAACTGTCAGCCCTCCATATAAATATGGGGATGAATTCCCCATGGTATAGCAATTCTAGAACAGCTTGTCTTAGAACTTCTGTCACTACTAGAACTTCATAAAAAGACATCTGGGTGTCCCCAGTTGAGTTGTGTCTTTATACATTTTCACATTGTCTAATAAGTCCTGACAATATCTGACGATTTTTATATATGTGTATTAGTTAAAAAAAATAATATTCCTGAATTTTATTTTTCTTTTCCTATGTTCCCATGACAATGAGGTGGCACTATAACATGTTGTATAATGTCATTATTAATATTGATAATTGCACATTCACAATAACATATAACATGTGAGTTTATGCTTACTTTATCCTTTCAGGAAAATGTTATCATAAATCAAACATTTTAATTATGTGATTGCATTTCTTTCAAGGCTCACCTAAATTTTACGACTGTCTTCTTAATAGACAAAACCAGTAAAGTGGACATTAGTACAACACTAATTAAGAAAAAATCCAATTATATATCATATAGTTATTACAGGCAGTCCCTGGGTTACATACAAGATAGGGTCTGTAGGTTTGTTCTTAAGTTGAATTTGTATGTAAGTCGGAACTGTATATTTTATCATTGTAACCCCAGTCAGAACTTTTTTGGTCTCTGTGACTATTGAATTTTAAAAATGTTGGGTTGTCATCAGAATCAGGATTAACAATAAAGCTTACAGACACATTTGATAACTGTTATAGTTGTTTATTGTAGCCTGGGACTAAAGTACAATAAATTACAAATATCCAGTGGTCCATTTGTAACTAGGGGTCGTATGTAAGTTGAGTGTTCTTAAGTAGGGGACCGCCTGTACTAATTATTTACACTGTTCATTCCATTAAAAGTAAAAACAAATATAGATCATCATTCAAAAGCAAGCCCTTTTATATTTTCCTGTGGATATATTGCCATGTAAAGTACCGGTACTTTATTTTATACTATTTTTTTCTTTCCATATGTAATGACACAAAAGTTGATCAATATATTAAATAAACCCTGAAATTGTGCAGTGAAAAGTATAACTTATGTTGCAAAAAACAAGACCCCTATATATATATATATATATATATATATATATAGAGAGAGAGAGAGAGAGAGAGAGAGAGAGATTTCTATAAATTTCTATATTATAAATCAATCACTTTTATAAGTTATATATGAAGTTTAAAATTATATTTCTAGTAATAAACTTTGCCCCAAAAGAAGGCACAGTTAAGTTTCATTGTAGAGATATTTTCTCTCACACAGTGCGTGGGATCTATTTAACCCCTAGGCGCACCTGGACGTTATAGTACGTCCCCGGGGCTAGATGCTTAGCGCACGGGGACGTTCTATAACGTCCTGCTTCTGGCACCGGCTCACGAACGGAGCCGGTACCAGAAGCAGCGGCTGTCAGCTGTCTAGTACAGCTGACAGCCTGCGCTAACACCCGCGATCGGAGCCGGCTCCGATCGCGGGTGTTAACCCCTTACACGCCGCGGTCAAACATGACCGCGGCGTGTAAGGGTGTTAGCGCTGTGGATCGGATCCCCCGTGCCGCTTACCGGGGGATCCGATCCTCTTCCGGGCAGCTCCGAGGACTGGCATGTGCCCCGGAGCTGCCCGGTCTCCATGGCAGCCAGACCCCTTCCGGGTCTGGCTGTAAACTGTCTGAGCATGCGCAAGCTTGCTCAGACAGTTTACACTGCTCTACAATAAAATAGTATTGTAGAGCAGTGTATTGAACTTAAACCAGTGATCAGAGCATCACTGGTTTAAGTTCAAGTATGTATAAGTAAAAATATGCAAAAACAGTTAACACTACACATTATAATAAATAAAAAATTAATACATAAAAATATAAGCCCCTAAAATGTCACTTTCCCATAAAAAAACTTAATAAAGTATAAAAAACATAAAAACACAAAAAACCCCCGCATATTTGGTATTGCCGCGTCCGTAACAATCTGCATAATAAAACAGAATTGTTACTGGACCCGCACGGTAAACGCCGGAGGAAAAAAACGCAAAAAACATTCCGAAAAAAGATAATTTTTAATTAATACCCTATAAAAAATGCTCTAAAAAGTGATTTAAAAAATGTTATGCACTCCAAAATAAGCCCACTAAAAAGAACAACTGTTCTCTCAAAAAATAAGCCCCTAACAAGATTTATCTGCCAAAAAATAAAAAAGTTATGCATATAAAAAGATGGTGATGCTAAAATGAATAAGATTTTCTCCAAATTAGTTTTTATTCAGTACAATTGAATAAAATACACAAAACCCCCACATATTTGGTATCCCTGCGTCCGTAACAATCTGTATAATAAAACAGAATCGTTATTAGATCCGCAAAGTGAACCCCGTAAAAAACAACCTAAAAAAACTCTCTCTGCTAAAGATGATTTTTTATTAATGCCCTTTAAAAATGCTCTAAAAAAGTGATTTTAAAAAGTTACGCAATCTAAAATAAGACCACTAAAAAGAGCTATCATTCTTGCAAAAAATAAGCCCTTAAACAGATTTTTGAGGTGAAAAATAAAAAAGTTATGCATATGAAAGACGGTGATGCTAAAATTAACAACAATTTTGCCAAATTACTTTTTATTCAGTAAAAATGGGGAAAAAAAAAAATATATATATAAATGAAGTATTTTCATAAACGTGGCGACCCAAAGAATAAAAATAATATACTATTTTCATGGTATGGTTAACGGCCAAAAAAAAAACACATAAAAATTTTCCTAAAAATTGATGATTTTCATTTCCTCCACCAACAAAGAGTTAATTAAATCTCACCAATTAGCTATAGATGCCCCAAAATTATGTATTAGAAAAGTGCATCTCATGTGGCAAAAGAAATAAGCCCCTATAGGTCCTCAATAAAAAAAAGAAAAAAATTATAGCCTGTACAATGTGACATAGCAAATCTGATTTGAATGGCGCCTCCTTCCCTTCTATGCCCGGCCGTGCGCCCATACAGCAGGTTACCACCACATGTAGGGTATCGGTGTACTCGGGAGAAATTGGGTATCAAACTTTGTGGAGCCTTTTTTCATTTTATCCATTACAAATGTAAAATTTTCCACCCAAAATGAGTGTATTGTGAAAAAATATTACAATTTGCAGACTCCACCTCCATTTTGTTTTAACCCCTATAAAACACGTAAAGGGTTAACAAACTTCTTAAAAGTGGTTTTTCATACGTTGAGGGGTGTAGTTTCCACAATGGGGTAATTTACGAGTCTCGCTATTATTTAGGCCTCTCAGTGTCAATTAGAAACTGAGCAGGTCCATCTAAATACAGGTTTTGGCGATTTTACAAAAAATGTGAAAAATGGCACCCAAATTCTGAGCCTCATAACATTCTAGTAAAATATGTGGAATCTTAAAAAACCATGCCAACATAAAGCAGACATTTGGGAAATGTAAGTTATGAATTTATTTGGGTGCTATGACTTTCTGAATCAAAAGTAGAGAATTTAGAACGTTGAAAATAAAGAATTTTTCAAAATTTTTGCCAAATTTTGTTTTTTTTCATAACTAAACGCAAAAGATTTCATCCAAATTTTTAAACTAATTTGAAGTACAATGTGTCACGAGAAAACAATCTCAAAATCCCCTGGATATCTCACAGCGTTCCCACGCTATAACCACTTATAGTGACACAGGCCAGATTTGAAAAATGGGAGCGCGTCCTTAAGGCCAAAAGAGGCTGTGTCCCGTAGGGGTTAAGGAGTCAGGATTGTTTAAAATTGGGGAAACACAGCTTTGAGAAAGGTGAATGTCACCGAAATGTTGCCACTCTTGAAATACATTTTTATCTTGGATTCTAACTGAATTTGGAGTGGTGCCTGCTTTTACACTATCATGTTTGAAAAGGTTTGAATGCTGTGCTGTCTTGGACTTTCAGAGTGTGCATATCGATCTATCTCTCCTATCTTTCTAGAGTATTTACTAACACCCCCAAACGTTCCTGCCACACACAACTAATCAACACTAACATCTAAATTTCCATCTGTCTATATCATTTATCTATAATCTATCTATCATCTTTTGATCTAAATATGTATTGATTAACTCTGTCTATCTATCTATGTATCTATATCTATCAATCTACTGTATATGTCTAAAATTAAAAAAACTGATTTAATAACTATCCATCTCTCAGTGTAAGTCTTATGAGGCTGATTTCACACTATCGTTCAAACCTCCATTCCTTTACCTACATTAAAACAAGGTAAAGAACATATCAGTTAAAAATTTCATTGATATCAATGTAAATTTTATGTAATCCATTATGGTCAATTTGGCAGGTGTCGTGTATCCTGTGTGTTGTATTTTTTTAAACAGAAGAAAAATACCGTAGCCTCTGTCATTTTTTCTGTTCAAAAAACGTTTCAATAGCGGATACTTGCCTAAATAACAGATAACATAAGAACATAACAGATGACATAACATTTACATTGATCAATGGTATTTTTAATTGATACATTTTTTAATTGATACATTGGAGCTCTCGGCAATCTCCGTCAGCTCTAAAGAGATGAACGGGGCTGCACAGGCCATGCGTGGTTGTCTGCTACATTCTGCTCCAGGAGGGTCTTATCACTAAGACCTCCATCGATCAGAAAGTTAGGGCCTATCTTTATTGGTGAGAAAAACCCTTTTAGGACACCCAACTGACAGACGGACCTCTCTGCCCGCTATGACCTCTGATAAAGCTCTTTGGATGCATTACTTTAGTCCCAGGCGGCAATGATCAGCTCTATGGTTTCTGTAATTAAGCTTTATTGATAATCGTTGTTCCCACAACAGCACATAATGTTGAAAATCCAATTGTCACAGGGAGCTACAATTACAAAATATTCCAGCTCTGACACATACAAATTCAACTTAAATCAAATGTTAAGAATTTATGTTGTAGATAATCCGAGGGCTACTTGTATGTAAATATTTTAATGTTGCATAGCAACTTTATAATATAAATCTGTGTATATTTGATAGATGTTTATTTCTTTGCCTCCCAGGTTATATGTCCATCCAGATTCTCCGTTTACCGGTGAGCAATTGCTAAAGCAAATGGTTTCTTTTGAGAAAGTCAAGCTCACAAACAATGAACTGGACCAACATGGCCATGTAAGTGTGTACATTTTTGAGTGTTAAGACCAAGGTCAAATACAGTGCAGGCACCAAAATAACATCAACACCATCACAGAAGATTGCATTACTCATCCAGCCACAAGTGCTTGGACAGATAAAAAAATGGAGAGGATACTGACATCCGTGTGTTATATGATTAGAGGAAGACGCATAGACAGCTTTACAATCAGGCAAGATAAATCCGTGTCTATGATAATTGTCACGTATTCAGCACATGTGTTCCTAAAAAAAATATAAAACAAACATTTTACAAACATATGCAATTTTTACATTTATTTAATTTTTTGTTATAATTTTATCTCTCCATACAAAAGTAATTTATAAAATGTAAGTATGCCTCTAGAATGCTGCAAGTATGCTTCCAAAAATCTACCAGTGGTAAAAACAACCATACACAAAGTCACAAGTTAAGCAGCTGTTTCATGAATTTAAAAAACAAACAAACAATTTGCTACATGAGGGTACCATGTGTCAATTCTAACTCAACCTGGTGGATCCAGTGCAAGTATGCCCTAGTATAATATTTCTATGCTATAATACTGCACATGAACAGAGTTTGTAAGGAATCTCTTTTAAATTAGAAAATATTAGCTGCATTTATTCACCAGTAAGCTTCCCCAAGTATGACTGCAGGTAAACTATTTGTCAACGTCATAGGAAACGGGTAGCAGTTTTTTACTGGTTCTCTAATCAGGTGTCCAAGGTCATGTGATCTTTTTTTAAGGAAAGTACAGACCTACCCCACGTCAAAAAATCTATATTCCCTTGTAACAGCACAAGCAATCTGTCACAGAGGTGGAATTACAGGAGAAAACACATGCATACAATATACATAAAAAGCTTATACTATATTTAAATATTTTTGTACAAAGAAGTTTTTTTTCAATATAGACACCTATGCAATTAAGGAAATCTATTAGATCTCCACTGTATTAGCTATTCACATCAGCTTGAATAGAAATATGTTTATTAGGAGGTGTGCTAATTTTAAATTTATTCAAATGCCGCCCCAGTGCTACAGGTGCGCTACCATAGCCCTCCCCGTGCTCCAGCTCTTATACCCACCACTCTCCACTTTTTGCCAGATATCTCCATAGTGTCAGCTGAGTGCTGAGTTTATGAGTAAACTAAAGGTGCAGAGCTCCTAATAAACATACATTTCTATTCACACTGCTGGCCTCTTAATAAAGTGGAAACCTGATGATAGATTTCATATAATGTTTTATAATATTTTCAGGGAGTTGCGTGTCTTTTAGATTGTTCAGCTACTATATATTTTTTCTTTATCTTATTATTATTAAGAATTATATTTGCATTAGCCTAATATGTATGTTCACATAGTAATGGCTGAAACTGTTTTGTCATTAAATGTCACTTTTATTAACCTAGATCATTCTGAATTCCATGCACAAGTACCAACCAAGAGTGCACATCATCAAGAAAAAGGACCACACGGCATCTCTATTAAATCTGAAATCAGAAGAATTCAGAACTTTTATCTTTCAAGAAACTGTCTTTACTGCTGTTACAGCCTATCAAAACCAACTGGTAAGCCCATTATCCAATGCTAAACATATACATGTTCACATATGGGGGACTTGTTTTATTAGAGCAATTACTAATCATATATCCCATAATATGGAAGCCGCACTTTGTAGTGTTAATTCCTTGAATTTTCTGTTTGTGACCTGCATGAACCTTGGAGCTGGGTTAGAGGCGTGCACCCTTCTATTGGACTAAATTGTCACTGTTCATTGTGCTGCTCCTCTATTTTTGTTGGCCTCCAGTATGACATTAAATGTGGCCAACCTGCTGATTTTGGATTAACCAATCTTATGTTCCCAAGGTCCTCTTGTACCTCCGTACAGATAATGATATGTTAAAAAGAAGGATCAAGCATGTTTAATTTCAGTGCTCCATCATTTTTGTTTTCATGGAATTTGAGCTTTAACCACTAAACCACTAAAATGTTGCTGTTTTCCTTATGATTCAGCAACAGGATCATAATTTCCTCCAGGATATTTTGGAAAAAGGAGTGAATACAGAACAAATGATAAGACCCAATCCAATACATAACAGTACCCATAATGAAGTTATGTCAATGTGTATTATCAATGTTCAAGCATGTAATATATAAGTGTTGTAAGATTGGTGTGCACATTCCCCTAGATGAAATACACCATTATTCATAAATCATTAGAATAAGTACATTTTCTGCCCTTTTCACTGCTGTTGCTTAGGATTTGATTCAATTTAGTTTTCTTTATTGGATAAAGGATAAACACATTACACTTTCAACAAACTATCTCATAATTTAGGATTTAAAGGTCAGGTTTCAATCCAAACAGTCAAACCACTTTGACAGAGTTGAAGTGCAGGTCAACAGACAGGTTTCAGAATGGCTTTTGATAGATATTTTTATTTATTGCCTGACAAGTCGGACACACTAAACAAATTCTAACATTTCCAAAAGAAAACCATAATATTTCAGCTTTCCCATGACGTTTATGACATTCACCTGGTAAAAAACATTCTGGACAGACTTAAAAAAACAATATGGAAAAATGCATATTTAGTGCAGGAACTAAGTAACTGGTTACCACTGTTGCAATGACATAAGAACTTACACAAAAGATAATATTGCTATGTTTTATACCAAGGTTTACATCCCAAAGATAATTATTGTATATCTCATATTTTCTTAACCCACTTGTTTAAGGGCAAAAGACATGGCTCCTAGTAGTCTTGCATCAATGACACATACATCAATTATGTAAACATTGCAGCCAATCATCTTTGTAGGATTAGAAACTTTAGCATTCAGACCCTACTCACAGTTCATTATTAGATGATTCTGCTATAGACACATTTCAATCAATTTCTCAAGGTGGCAGATTTACAATATTGACACTGTGCTAGGCTAGGCTCAGTTCACACCTGCTTCAGGGGGATTCCGCTCCACTCTCAGTTTTAGGAGAAACTAAGCATTGAAGGTGAATGGAAAGACTTGTTTGCCTTTCATTTCCCATTGACTTCAATGTATGGAAGATTGCCTTCCATTAAACCTCCATTATGAAAGCGGTAAAAATTTTAATTTATTTCAGCTATTTGATGACTAAAGGGGGGATGTAACCTGCAGAAGGCTTATTTAATAATATTTTCCCCAACAATTTTTAGATTGATAAAAGAAGTGACAAAAATTAAGAGGGTATTGAGAATTTGTGTTTCAGTAAGTGTAAATGCATTGTGGGGTAGCAAGTTTGCTTAACTTGCATGTGTGACCATGTCTTTTAGATAACCAAGCTGAAAATTGACAGTAACCCTTTCGCGAAAGGATTTCGGGATTCATCCAGACTCACTGATATTGAGAGGTAAACGCAACTTGTGTAATGTGTAAAAATTGTGTATTTTTAATAGACCATGTAAAACATTATTTTATAAGTGAACACAGCATTTTAAACATTGATTTAGAAAGTTATAAACTAGTTAACCCCTACGGGACACAGCATCTTTTGGCCTAAAGGACGCGGCCCCATTTTTCAAATCTGGCCTGTGTCACTATAAGTGGTTATAGCTTTGGAACGCTGTGAGATATCCAGGGGATTTTGAGATTGTTTTCTCGTGACACATTGTACTTCAAATTAGTTTAAAAATTTGGATGAAATCTTTTGCGTTTAGTTATGAAAAAAAACAAAATTTGGCAAAAATGTTGAAAAATTCTTTATTTTCAACGTTCTAAATTCTCTACTTTTGATTCAGAAAGTCATAGCACCCAAATAAATTCATAACTTACATTTCCCAAATGTCTGCTTTATGTTGGCATGGTTTTTTCAGATTCCACATATTTTACTAGAATGTTATGAAGCTCAGAATTTGGGAGCCATTTTTCACATTTTTTGTAAAATCGCCAAAACCTGTATTTAGATGGACTTGCACAGTTTCTAATTGACACTGAGAGGCCTAAATAATAGCGAGACTCGTAAATTACCCCATTGTGGAAACTACACCCCTCAACGTATGAAAAACCACTTTTAAGAAGTTTGTTAACCCTTTACGTGTTTTATAGGGGTTAAAACAAAATGGAGGTGGAGTCTGCAAATTGTAATATTTTTTCACAATACACTCATTTTGGGTGGAAAATTAAACATTTGTAATGGATAAAATGAAAAAAGGCTCCACAAAGTTTGATACGCAATTTCTCCCGAGTACACCGATACCCTACATGTGGTGGTAACCTGCTGTATGGGCGCACGGCTGGGCATAGAAGGGAAGGAGGCGCCATCCGGAGCAGATTTGCTGTCACATTGTACAGGCTATAATTTTTTTCTTTTTTTTAATGAGGACCTATAGGGACTTATTTCTTTTGCCACATGAGATGCACTTTTCTAATACATAATTTTGGGGCATCTATAGCTAATTGGTGAGATTTAATTAACTCTTTGTTGGTGGAGGAAATGAAAATCATCAATTTTTAGGAAAATTTTTATGTGTTTTTTTTTTTTGGCCGTTAACCATACCATGAAAATAGTATATTATTTTTATTCTTTGGGTCGCCACGTTTATGAAAATACTTCATTTATATATATTTTTTTATTTTTTCCCATTTTTACTGAATAAAAAGTAATTTGGCAAAATTGTTGTTAATTTTAGCATCACCGACTTACATATGCATAACTTTTTTATTTTTCACCTCAAAAATCTGTTTAAGGGCTTATTTTTTGCAAGAATGATAGCTCTTTTTAGTGGTCTTATTTTAGATTGCGTAACTTTTTAAAATCACTTTTTTAGAGCATTTTTAAAGGGCATTAATAAAAAATCATCTTTATCAGAGAGAGTTTTTTTAGGTTGTTTTTTACAGGGTTCACTTTGCGGATCTAATAACGATTCTGTTTTATTATACAGATTGTTACGGACGCAGGGATACCAAATATGTGGGGGTTTTGTGTATTTTATTCAATTGTACTGAATAAAAACTAATTTGGAGAAAATCTTATTCATTTTAGCATCACCATCTTTTTATATGCATAACTTTTTTATTTTTTGGCAGATAAATCT
This sequence comes from Engystomops pustulosus, assembly GCF_040894005.1. Classification (NCBI taxonomy): domain Eukaryota; kingdom Metazoa; phylum Chordata; class Amphibia; order Anura; family Leptodactylidae; genus Engystomops; species Engystomops pustulosus. The sequence continues at coordinate 145,506,990 of NC_092415.1, forward strand.
TGTTAGGGGCTTATTTTTTGCGAGAACAGTTGTTCTTTTTAGTGGGCTTATTTTGGAGTGCATAACATTTTTTAAATCACTTTTTAGAGCATTTTTTATAGGGTATTAATTAAAAATTATCTTTTTTCGGAACGTTTTTTGCGTTTTTTTCCTCCGGCGTTTACCGTGCGGGTCCAGTAACAATTCTGTTTTATTATGCAGATTGTTACGGACGCGGCAATACCAAATATGCGGGGTTTTTTTGTGTTTTTATGTTTTTTATACTTTATTAAGTTTTTTTATGGGAAAGTGACATTTTAGGGGCTTATATTTTTATGTATTAATTTTTTATTTATTATAATGTGTAGTGTTAACTGTTTTTGCATATTTTTACTTATACATGTTTGACCGCGGCGTGTAAGGGGTTAACACTCGCGATCGGAGCCGGCTCCGATCGCGGGTGTTAGCGCAGGCTGTCAGCTGTACTAGACAGCTGACAGCCGCTGCTTCTGGTACCGGCTCCGTTCGTGAGCCGGTGCCAGAAGCAGGACGTTATAGAACGTCCCCGTGCGCTAAGCATCTAGCCCCGGGGACGTACTATAACGTCCTGGTGCGCCTAGGGGTTAAATGCGTTTAACAGATTTCAGTGAGACCTGGCGGAGAGTTCAGTTCTAACCTCTGACTATTTTCTTGTGGAGGCTATAGTAAATATAGTGGGCCGGGGCATTGAAGCCCACACCTGCCTGACAAATCCACTTTCTGTATGGGGTGGAAAACTTTTAAAAATTTGGGATATGCAGCTTTTTACATATTTTGTCTGCCAGAAAATTGTCAGACAATGAATAGTATATATCCCCCAATGTGTTTTGCTCTGAAGCATCCAGCAACTCCATGCAATACAAAGAAACCACAAGATAAAGGTAGTCATTGTGTCATGCTCCAATGCAAGGAAATTAAAAAGTAAAACCTGAGATTCCCCGCAACATTAGTTAACCACCGGACCTAATATCAATGGGACACCCAGTCAATAACTTTTCCTCAGGAAAACCTCCGAGTAGGAATGTCCAAAGAAGACAGTACATGTAATTTACAAAAACAGAAAATGTCTTAATACTTGAAAATATGTAGAAACAAGTCCATGGCTATCTCAGTATCCTACAGATTTTTTCATGGCATGTAAATGATCAAGGATCCTTGATGAAATGTTTTTTTATGACTTGGACACCAAGATTATATACTTGCAGCTTTATGTGGGCTTTCTACATTGATCTACAGGGCATAATTTAATTGTCTTTTTTCTTAATAAACAGCAAAGGTCAATACTTAATTTATTACAATTAAAATTTTGGATCCATTCTATATTAAAAGGTCAGCAACTAAACCGACATAACTGAGACCAGACAAAGGTCATAGTGACTACTGTTGTCAAACTAAGGACAACAAATAGCTAAGCATGCATTTTATCATGTTCTACTAAAGACAAAGTTATAGATTGAGTTTGCTAAAAAAAATCTGATTCAGAATCTGAACAGCTTAAAAGTTTCTCTCAGATAAAAGTTAAAGTGTTGAAGTGATGAAGTAATACCTATTAGGACATCCCTCTGGCACCTATTAGTTACTACTGACAGTTTCTAATGCATTGGTATACTAAATATAGTAATGTATTGTAGAAGCAATCAAAGCAATCCCCTAGTGGGACTGAAGAAAAAGAATTATTTTAAATTAAGTATTTATTAAAATAATTAAGAAAATTAGGAAACATTAAAAACAAAAATATAACCAACTTTTAATTTTATTATGTAAAAGGGAAGAATAAAAATCGCACACATATATTTTCAATTGCCACAACTGCAATGACCTCCCCCAAATAAAAATAATATACATAACCTGTCGAGTGATCACTGTAAACAAAAATAAAATAAACAATAAAAAGCATTTTTCCTTCTACCCTAGGAAAAAAAAGAGAATAAATAACTGCAATTTATAAAAAAGAAGTGTAAATAGAATTGCCCACTCATCCTACTAAAAATAAGCTGAAATTTGGGTGCATTGACCCAAAAATAAAACAATAAGAATTAAAAATAATTAGAAAGTAGCAACACCAAATCAAGTAATTTCTTTAAAAAAAATATTATTTTTAATGTCATAAAAACCTATACATATTTGTAAAATGTAATTTAATGTACATCATAAAAAAAAAAAATTAGGCCAGAATTGCATATTTCTTTTACTTTCATCTTGCAGAAACCCCTTAGACAGTGACGGCAATGAAAACTTAAAAGTTATGAGTTTAGAAATATGAGAACGAAAAAATGCAACTAATTGATTGGGTCAAGGGGTTAAATGTACACAAGCTCTAATAGATGCTTTACAATATTGTCAAACAGTATGTGCTAGCCCAAAAGACGATGTAAACCGCCCTTTACTTTCCATTGAGAAAACATAAATGGTGGACCAAGGGTACCTACTGTACACATGGGGTAGTTTAGAATATGGAAGCTGTATTGTCACTTTAGGGTGATACAGTCTATAAATTGATTGAATCACGTTTAAAACAATTGGATACTGGTTTACAATTAGGCAAACGGAAATGGGTCATGTTAAGGGCTAAGCAAATAACATCTGACAAGTATTGTGGTGGCTGTTCATCATCCATTATATAATCTATCGCTGCACAGCGCATCTAATATGTCAATTACCCAAGCAGGAATAAATGGTTTGTGTATGTTTCACTATAGTACTACTCAGCAGTGGCCTATACGTTTCATTTTCAAATGTTTAACACAGCCTTTCCCCTAAACAGCCTTTAGGGAAAAATCCAAATCAGATCAATTGATCTTTCTAGAAGTAGATTGAATTAGTCTGGAGTCAGTTAGTGCACTAAACCTTGGAGTAATTGGATTGCTTCTTGTAACTGATTAGAATCAGCTCCTATCTGAAACCAGCATAGAAGGATCTCTGCTAGGCAAAATCTGAGGCAAAAATTAGTCTTTTTATGACACGATGACAGAAATTGCAGTGTTCTGAACTAATTTAATATTATATTATCAATATATAGGTTTTATCTAAACCCTCAGGAAGAAAAATCAGGAGTAATTTACCCAAATTCAATTCACTAAATTGTAAACAATTACTGAACAATTTTATCACTGTTATAATTAAACCTCCAATATTGTCCAGCATCAATCGAGACATGAAAATCTATTTAAGGTCTAAAACAGAAGTGACATTTTAATTGATGCTACAGGTTTACAATACATGTTCCATGCTAGTAAATGTAAATATAAATACTGGCAAATGTATTAATGCATAAATGTATTAAGTCTTTTAAGAGGAATATGTTTTCAAAACACATATGCTGGCTATATTTTATCTGCATTGTTCAATTCTATTTAGTAAGATGCTGCTCTATTATGTAAATTATGAGTTGACCCAGCAGCAAGTGTTCAGTTCCCCTTTTTGCTCCACTTTTAGAAATATAAAGTATTTTACAAATCTTGCTGAAATTGATGGGCTTTCCATGTCATCCAGTCCATATACATGCCATTTTCTTCATAGAAATTCAAAGGACATACGGTCTAAAGCTTTGGTTAGTAGTCAGCTGAAAACTTTTATGGTTAAAACATATTGTCTTGACATTGTCATTCACTTGCACACTCTCCTTGGCCAAATGAACACCTCTGAACACAGCTTATTTCACCTGAAAACAGGATATCTAACATCCACCATCACAGTAGAGTTGGGCGGACCTCAAACAAATTAGCTGATAGCTGAATCCAACTGAAATTGAAGGAGTGTGTAATTGGCTCCCAGCAGGATGCTGTAGTATCTTTATTGATAACATCAGTCCATCTAAATGTATGTTCTCCTGCGGGTAGGGATGTAAACAATAAGGAGGCTGCAAAGGGTTGAAATCAAACAAGACCTACCCTAAAGAAAAGCCATTAATATTGTGTTTCGGGAAGTATTGAGCATTATAAAAGGGTATTTACATTTGTTACATAGACCAGACACCTATTCAACTACACAGTACAAACAAGACATTGAGATACCCTTTTATGTCATGTTTAAAATGTTGCCAATTTGTTGCCAATTGGATAACTGAATCTAAATGAATTTTAACCCAACTCTCTGTAATAGAAAATCTGTATAGTATTGATTGACTGCTACAGTCCTTATTATGTACTTATTCAGAAAAACTTCACTGGAAGATGATACATAAGTGATACGTATTAGTAGGCGTACTATCTCCTGTTCCATGTAACAAACACAGAACAAAGTTTTAGGAATAATTAGCCACACATTTAAAATCCACACATTTAACATAACATTTTTAAGCAAATGTGTATGTATTCATTCATGTTGAAGAAAACCGTATTATTTACATTTATAAATAACCAATGTGTATTTTATTATGCAGGGAAAGTGTGGAAAATCTCATACAAAAACATTCATATGCTAGATCTCCTATCAGGACATATGGAGATGAGGATGTTTTGGGTGAAGATGGTCAAGTAGTACAGAGTCGAGGTAAGATGTGATTCATTGAATGTGAAAGTTTGTGTTTCTGCTTCATTTTTCAGCTTTTTTTGGGTAATAGTAACACATTATAATATGTTTCTTTGTGCACCACAGGATCAGCTTTTACAGCATCTGACAACTTATCCCTCACCTCATGGGTGTCCTCTACATCAGGATTCTCTGGTTTTCAGCATCCACAAACATTGACGGCACTAGGCACTAGCACTGCTTCTCTTGCTACTCCCCTACCCCACCCAATTCAAGGATCCCTGCCTCCCTACAGCCGGCTAAGCATGCCTCTCACACCTACAGCTCTTGCAAGTACCATGCAAGGAACTGGGCCTACATTTCCTTCTTTCCATATGCCTAGGTATCACCATTACTTTCAGCAGGGGCCTTACGCCGCCATCCAAGGACTGCGACACTCCTCTGCTGTAATGACCCCATTTGTATGACTTATTTGATTCACGGGAGAAGCCTAAGATAAACATGTGATAAATATATGTGTCTCTTAAAAGTTAAATAGGTCACATACATCACATCTATCTACAGCTATTGCAAGGGGCTGGTTATAGTCCAGTGAAGAGAAAAGCACTGAACCTCTTCATACACCTGGACTGCAGCCAAGAATGTTCCTTCAAACTATGGAGAATAACATAAAGCAGGGCTCAGCCTCTATAACCTTCTCCGGTGAAGATTTTGTCAATGACTACAGTGAAGATCTAAAATTGACTATTTAGAAAATGTACGTTTTGGAAGCTGTTTTTGTCACCTCAGTAATTTCTTACCAGATATATACCTAGCTTCAAGTCTATTGCTGCTGATTATTACAACTAAATTGGTGGAAGAAGGCTTCAACTGCAGGATTGTACATATTGAGCTTTTCCCATGCATATTGCAATAATTTGAAATACTTTGTTCATACATTGTAAACCAAATGCAAAGTTGTTATGAGATATCTGAAGACCCTTGCGCTCATATTGGGAGAATCGTGAACCAGCACAAAACGACTCCACTTTATACATAGGACCTCTAGGCTTTTCATTACAACATCTGTGACACAAGGAACTTAAGAAGACAAATCTCTAAGGTCACAACTTGCATTAGAGTGCTAATGTTCAGCAATAACAAGGATCAGTGTACTTTATATTTCTTTCAAATTCCTATTTTAAGACCAATAATATTCATCAGTCAAATATGCGGGCACAGGTATCACTTTGTTGTGGATAAAACAAACCTTTAGACTGGACTACAAGTTTCCAGGAGCATAAAATTACAGATATAAAATAAATGTTTTAAGATATTAATATTGATCTGTCAGAATTGTGTGGGCTGTTTTGATGGCCAGACACCCCTACTTTGTCAAGCCAATTGTTTAACGCTGTGTATAACTTTATATATTTTATAACTGTTAGATAATGTTTTATTATTTATTGAATGACATCCAAATCCTGCAGCAGTCACTTCTTTTAAATTCTTACAATTACATTTTTAATTTTACGTTATTTTGTCAAGGATAATTATTTGTAAAATGTGGTTATACAGCTCTATGAATGTAAGGAATGGTTTGACTTCCAGATACCAAATAAAAAGGGGCCCTACTAATTTAAAGATGTCAGATGATGCACATATGGCAGATTATTCTCCAGTTCATTACATTGGGAAATATTAATGGTAGCTTTATAATGCATTTCTTGCTTAAGAAAACATCAGTTTTAGATTATTCAGACTTAATAGGAAAATATTTCTTTAGTTATAAGAATGCAGCTCTCGCGAAAGACATGCTGCATCCATGCACTATAGTTTAGTTCAAGTTTAATGGAAACATGAAATGTATCATTATACTTGGCACCAGTAACATGTGAAGTACTTGGTGCAAAATGACAACTCATGTTCCTTTTAAATGAGGTCATATTATAAAATTATCAATTTACTTCTTTCCAACATGTGTTGAAATATCAAAGAAAGCAGCAAAACCCTTCAATTTCTTGTTGGCATTGCTCTACTTCACTTTTCTCATATATCAACCTAACACTAATTTTGTTTTGGAGCCTTTCCTAAAACAAAAAAAGAGGAAGTGTAAGGCTAAGTTCATACATGCATTTGACAGGTTCCATTACACCTTCCTATATTAATAACGGGAAAAAATAGTGCAGTTGCCCATGTCTTTTTCCCCTGCTATTAATAACGGGTGCATAACACCCGTGTTCACCTCTTGTTTTTAGTTTCCACTACACTCTCTGTTTAAAGAGAGAGTGAAATAATCTTACTGTGAAAACATCTCTAAAAAAACCTATACTGCAGCTTCCTGGACAAGCATGGGAATAGTTGCATTTTCCAGGCATTAAATCTTGGAAACATAATGGGGCACATTTACTTACCCGGCCCATTCGCGATCCAGCGGCGCGTTCTCTGCACAGGATTCGGGTCCGGCTGGGATTTAAGATGGTAGTTCCTCCGCCGTCCACCAGGTGGCGCTGCAGCGCCGAAAATAATCTTAACGCCCCGGAATGCACCATCCCATAGAAGGTGAAGGTGAGCGCTCCCCAAGCGACACATTTTCGTTTTTTAAATGCGGCCCCGATGCGCCACAATCCGATCGCGTGCGCCAAAAACCCGGGGCAATTCATGTACAAGCGGCGCAAATCGGAAATATTCGGGTAACACGTCGGGAAAACGCGAATCGGGCCCTTAGTAAATGACCCCCATTGTATTTTGTCAGAGGCTAAACTGGTTTTACAAAAAAAATTCCATAAATGGCAGATCTATTTAAATGTAACAGTCTATCCATGTGTATCCTAAAAATTTGTATATTTTATTTTTGATTTGACTCTTATTTTTAGCTTCATGATAAGCCTTTCTTTACTTCCTGTAGGTTTATAGAGTAGCTGCCAAGATGGTTTGGGACCCAGACCCAGCTACAGTTCCTTATGGACCGGTTGTTTAGGGTGGCAAATCGACCTGTATTAGGGATGTACATGTGCACATTTAAAAAAAATAAAACTAAAAATAAATAAAAAATAGATGAGGCACATTGGACTCAAATCTTAAGATCCCATGCTTGCGCCTCTTGTTGTGGCAATTAATGCCAGGATAATACTCTGGCTTCAATTCACATGCCCCATACCTAAGGTGCTTGCGCAGTGAAGCTGGGTGTGCTACACTGGCTTCACTTGCCACAAAGTGCAGGAGCTGAGATGAGTATAAATGTTTTTTTTTTAATGTATCCGTGTTAAGAACTCATACAGGGTCATTTGGAACACTAAACCACTAGTCCATCAGGACCTGTAAGTGCTTTAGTGTCCCAAATTGCCCTGGTAGGTGTCCTTTAAATCATAGCTAACTTTTTGTAAAGAAAGAGACATCAGAGTGAAAATTTAATTATATCTTTTCTTTTAGTTTATTTAAAGTTTCGCAAAAGAAAATAACCTCACACCTCAGATGTAAGCACAGGTTTAGCTGTTTCAGCTTCTTATTTTCTGAAGCTAAGTGTTTAACTTTGTAAGAACCAGGAAATATCATTAAAACTCTTAAAACTGGATTTATCACCTTGCCTAAGTTTTCACTGGTCTCTTCTGGATTGTGTCATTTTGTTTTTGTTTCATTACACAAAACTCTGGGACTCTAACCTGTACAAATGTATTTTATGACAGAAAACATCAATTGTGTCACCTGACATGGCACCTGATGGAAGTTTTCTTTTAAGTGCAATATATTTATTTCTGCTGGAAATGTTATGTCAACATTGTGTAATATTTGAATGTTTAAAGTTAAATGCTACAAAAAAGTTGCTTAAATTCTATATATAAATCTAAAATATATAACATTGTATACTATTGCAGATGTGTGATTACTCAATAAAGTATTTGTGGGTGTGTTTTAATAAAAGCCTGTGTCATCTACTAATGTCTCCCAACTTATGCAGGAACTTTATTGGATTTACTACAGCACATTTACAGTCATGGCCAAAAGTTTTGAGAATGATACAAATGTTAATTTTTACAAAGTCTACTGCATCAGGTTTTATAATGGCAATTTGCATATACTCCAGAGTGTTATAAAGAGTGATCAGGTTAACAGTAAATAATTACAAGGTCAATATTTGCCTAGAAAATGAACTTTTTTCCTCAAAACACATTTCAACTTCATTGCAGGCCTGTCTTAAAAGGAGCAGCTAACATCGTTTCAGTGATTGCTCCATTAACACAGGTGTGGGTGTTGATGAGGACAGGGCTGGAGATCAGTCTGTCATGATTAAAGGAAACCTACCACTTGAAGTGGCAGGTTTCAGATGGAAATACCGGGCACCAGCTCAGGGTGAGCTGGTGCCGGAGCTGATTTTTGTTAGTGTTTTAAACCGCGGTATCGCGGTTTAAAACACTTTTTAAACTTTATAGCCGGCGCAGGGAGGTACACGCTCGGCGCTTACCATACGCGCAGCTCTCCTTCACTTCCTATGTAGCCGCGCGCATGGTAAGCGCCGAGCGCGTACCTCCCTGCGCCGGCTATAAAGTTTAAAAAGTGTTTTAAACCGTGATACCGCGGTTTAAAACACTAACAAGAATAAGCTCCGGCACCAGCTCACCCTCAGCTGGTGCCCGGTATTTCCATCAGAAACCTGCCACTTCAAGTGGTAGGTTTCCTTTAAGTAAGGCCCCTTTCACACTTGCGTTTTTCACGCGCGTACTTTTGACGCGCAGAACTTGCATTGCACTCTGACCCATTGTAATCAATGGGTCTTTTCAGACTGTCATTTTTTTTCACACACGCGTGGCTTTTTTTACGCGCGTTTAAATCTCGACATGCTCAACTTTTGCAAGTCACGCGCGTAAAAAACGCACCATACAAGTCTATGGAGATGCATAAAAAACGCATTGCACTCTGAGACACTTGCAAGTGCAACGTTTTTCACGCATCAATTGCCATAGAAAAGATAGAGCTCAGTCCTGAGTCCATTTCACGCGCATTTTCTGTGCATGAAAAACACATTGAAATTGCATTGAAAATGCGCCTGAAAAACTGAGACACTGAACAAACTCTGACTGAAAACTGATTGTACTCTGATGCAAAATGTGCGTTTTTCACTGACCAAACACTGATCGCACCTTGATCAAACTCTGACGTGATCTGCAATGCAAGTGTGGAAGGGGCCTAAGAATCACACCACTGGACACTTTAAAAGGAGGCTGGTACTTGGCATCATTGTTTCTCTGCTGCTAACCATGGTTATCTGTAAAGAAACACGTGCAGTCATCATTGCACTGCACAAAACTGGCCTAACAGGGAAGAGTATCGCAGCTAGAAAGATTGCACCTCAGTCAACAATCTATCACATCATCAGGGAATTCAAGGACAGAGGTTCCATTGTTGCCAAAAAGGCTCCATGGCACCCAAGAAGGGCCAGCAAGCGCCAGGACCGTCTCTTAAAAGTGTTTGGGATCGGGCTACCAGCAGTGCAGAGTTTGCTCAGGAACGGCAGCAGGCAGGTGCGAGTGCATCTGCACGCAGTGTGAGGCGGAGACTCTTGGAGCAAGGCCTGGTGTCAAGGAGTGCAGCAAAGAAGCCACTTCTCTCCAAAAAAAACATCAGGGACAGACTGATATTCTGCAAATGGTACAGGGAGTGGACTGCTGACGACTGGGGTAAAGTCATTTTCTATGATGAATCCCCTTTCCGATTGTTTGGAACATCTGGAAAACAGCTTGTTCAGAGAACACAAGATGAGCAATGTGGGGTTGCTGGTACCAGAATGTCCTCCAAGAGCAACTTCTCCCAACCGTCCAAGAGAAATTTGGTGATCAACAATGCCTTTTCCAGCATGATGGAGCACCTTGCCATAAAGCAAAGGTCATAACTAAATGGCTCAGGGAAGAAAACATAGAGATTTTGGGTCCATGGCCTGGAAACTCCCTAGATCTTAATCCCATTGAGAACTTCTGGTCAATCATCAAGAGACGGGTGGACAAACGAAAACCAACAAATTGTGACAAAATACAAGCATTGATTGTGCAAGAATGGACTGCTGTCAGTCAGGATTTGGTCCAGAAGTTGATTGAGAGCATGCCAGGGAGAATTGCAGAGGACCTGAAGAAGAAGGGTCAACACTGCAAATATTCACTTGCTGCATTAACTCATTCTAACTGTCAATAAAAGCTTTTGTTACTCATAATATGATTGCACTTGTATTTCTGTATGTGATAAAAACATCTGACAAATACACATAAAAACCAGAGGGCAACAGATCATGTGAAAATATAATATTTGTGTCATTCTCAAAACTTTTGGCCATGACTGTATTAATAAAAGGATATTGACCCCATAGCACATTAGGACCATAGCACATTAGGTGGTACACATATGTTGGGAAATGCGGACTATGAAGAAAAAAAAACAGGATAAAAAGTGATCAAAGAGTAAAATTTACTCCAACATGAGACCAGTAACAAGTACATCTTATCCTGCAAAACACAAGCCCTGAAACAGTCATTGATATTTTTAGCCCAGAAAGTTTTTTTTTTTTTAAATCGGATTCATACCTTATAAAGCAGTTCCACGGACAGAATTATCTTTGCACCCTGATGCAGGATCTGGATAATCGTTTTTATAGTCTCCTTTTCCTAAAAATGATGTTTTAAAAATATGTTGCATAATATATGAATCCGATGGTATATTGGTCACAAGTTTCCTCTGCAGATGCTGGAGATATTAACTATTATAAAGTATTCATTCAAATGCATATGGGGCATATAAACTCACTGACAAACAAATAACACGTCAGATAGAAATGTCAATAAATGGTTACAAATGTGATCTTAGTCCTTTTTACACTACCCTTTAAAATGTCTCTCAGAAGCTAATTTTGGGATAGTATATCATTTGGTGAGATATCGCTAGATATTTTTCCCAATTGACAGACTCAGAAAGAAGGCAGTCAAACAGCAACATCTTCAGGTAAATGTGCTAATGGGAACCATATCTCATCTTGTATCCAGATAAGAGACAGGTTACTTGAGCCTTCCCCACTAAACTTATCTGCCCCAATATTTCAGTCTACTTTTATCATTATTACCATTCTTACTTCCAAGATCAGGAATCTGTACTTTGGCCAAGAAACCTTTGGATATCTGCACAAGTGGTGGAATGGCTGCAAGATTTTCCCCTGCCATTCAGCAAGTATCAGAACATTTCTACACAACCATCTGCTGTGGATCTTTTTCCGTGCTGTCTTCACTTCCATACACTACAATGTTATTGGTACATGGTGTCAATTTACAGTAGACTGGGCATTCCGGTGGAAAATGCATGACTTAAGTGCTAAACCCTCTGTCTCCATGACTTTATACCTCTATTTTACATCAAAGCTGATTTTTAATGTGATGCCACTAGTGTTAAGCAGACACCAACCACACCTAACATGGCGGGTTTGGCACCTATGTGCAAGCTGATTGAATGACTGCTGAGCAGCCAATTAAATAGCTTACAACCCACTAGCCGTGCTTGGCAAGTTTGAGTATGCCTGTGATTGGCAAGGTGGTATATGTGACTCTTCTGTATAAGAGGCAGGGTCACATGTCCAGGCACCATTACAGGTAGGACACGGAGCTAGATGAGACTGCTGATCTTGATAGGGTGAATCAGACAGGCAGGTGCTTAACAAAATTGTTTTCAGGACAGTTAGGTAGGGAAAGGACACTTCTGTGATTAGAGACAAGTGGAAATCTAAAATAATTACCCTTTTGAGGCAGTTCCAGCATCATACAGCAATACTTTAAAAGAGCAGTGTTAATACTATTTGAAGTTCCAGAATCATAGAACAATATCTGAAAGGAGCAGCATTAGTCATATTTGCAATTCCAGCATCATAAAGCAATACCTTGAAGGAGCAGTGTTAGTACTATTTGCAGTTCCAGCATCATACAACAATAACTTAAAGGAGCAGTATTAGAACTACTTGCAGTTCCAGCATCATACAGCAATATCTTAAGAAGAAGTGTTAGTATATTTGCATTTACAGCATCATACACTAATATCTTACAGTATCAGTGTTAGTTCTATTTACATCACGCAGTGATACCTTACTGTACCACTCTTAGTACTATTTGCAGCAAACTTTAAACTGCATCTGTCTATTTATTAATTGGAGTCACTGGGGCACATTTACTAATAACAGTGTAAACTATGTGCAGTTTGCCTGTGTATAGTGCGCCAGATTCTGCATGAATCTAGCGCCCTCTGCACTGCCCTGACACAGTGCATCACTTTTTTTGGTGCACCTTTAACATAGGGCGTACAACATAATTCTGTCACCACAAATCTGGTGTACAGTACGACTGAGCACCAAAACGCCCCCTTCAGTGCATGTGTCGCATGAAGACTAGTGCAGCTGCAACACAAAAGGGTAACGTGCGACACATTTGTGGTGCAGACACTTCTTAAATACCTGTGAAAGCAGTTTGCACTAGAAAGAACGTGCAAAGAACGACAGAAAAGTTGCGCACATCCCTTAGTAAATCTTTCCTACTGTGTTTACTGAATCCATTTATTCCTAAAGTGCAGAATGGGCTGTCTGAGTAAGTGGAGGGGGTGTCTGAATAAGGAGAGATAGCAGACCTGGGGTGTTTAGGTGTCTGTGCAGGGGGGAAGAGCAGTTTTATAGTAGTCATATTCTTGTACATGGAGGCAATATTTTAGTAGTCATATTCTTGTACATAGGGAGCAGTATTATAGTAGTCCAATTCTTGTACATGGATGCAGTATTATAGTAGTTATATTCTTGTACATAGGGGCAGTATTATAGTAGTTATATTCTTGTACATAGGGGACAGTATTATAGTAGTTATATTCCTGTACATAGGGGGCAGTATTATAGTAGTCATATTCTTGTACATAGGGGGTAGTATTATAGTAGTTATATTCTTGTACAAAGGGGGCAGTATTATAGAAGTTTTATTCTTGAACATAGGAGGCAATATTATAGTAGTTATATTCTTGTACATAGGGGGCAGTATTATAGTAGTTATATTCTTGTACATAGGGGGCAGTATTATGGTAGTTATATTCCTGTACATAGGGGGCAGTATTATAATAGTTATATTCTTGTGCATAGGGACAGAATTATAGTAGTTATATTTTTGTACATAGGATCAGTATTATAGTAGTTATATTCTGGTACATAAGGGGACATATTATAGTAGTTATATTCTTGTACATAGGGTGCAGAATTATAGTAGTTATATTCTTGTACATAGGGGGCAGAATTATAGTAGCTATATTTTTGTACAAAGGAGCAGTATTATAGTAGTTATATTCCTGTACATAGGAGCAGTATTATAGTAGTTATATTCTTGTACATAGGAGGGAGTATTATAGTAGTTATATTCTTGTACATAGGGGGCAGTATTATAGTAGTTATATTCTTGTACATAGGGGGCAGAATTATAGTAGTTATATTTTTGTACATAGGAGCAGTATTATAGTAGTTATATTCCTGTACATAGGAGGCCGTATTATAGTAGTTATATTCTTGTACATAGGGGCAGCATTATAGTAGTTATATTCTTGTACATAGGGGGCAGTATTATAGTAGTTATATTCTTGTACATAGGGGGCAGTATTATAGTAGTTATATTCTTGTACATAGGGGGCAGAATTATAGTAGTTATATTTTTGTACATAGGAGCAGTATTATAGTAGTTATATTCCTGTACATAGGGGGCAGTATTATAGTAGTTATATTCTTGTACATAGGGTGCAGAATTATAGTAGTTAAATTCTTGTACATAGGGGGCAGTACTATAGTATTTATATTCTTGTACATAGGGAGCAGTATTTTGTGGTTAGGAGCACGATTAATATAAATCATAGATGTATACAATTGAATATTTTATATAGAACATATTTTTCACCTCAGTTAATGTATAAGATAGGGATTAGGGATAATTCTAAGTGCTTCAGGTGTAATAATGTTAATGCAGATACCCTCCATGTCCTATGGGAATGCCCAGAGATCGGGGAATTTTGGGGAAAGATTTTTGAGCTACTTGAGGCCCGGACTAGCTGCTCCCTTCCGCGCTCAGTTACCTTGGGTCTAATGGGTTTAATCCCAGATAGGAACAAAATCTAAACGAGATTTAGTGTTGAAGGCTCTACTGCTGGCAAGGGTGGTTCTGGTTAAACACTGGAAAGAAGTAAAAACTCCAGCAGTAAAGGAATGGGAAAATATAGTTGATCGCATTAGTGCATATGAAAGCGCATTTGAAAAACAATATAGAGGAGGAAGAAGACTGAACTATATATGGGACCAATGGAAGGCATAGAGGGTTTTCTGCTTTTTTTTTTTTGTTTGGGGTCCCGAACACTTCCAGCGTAGGGTGGGTTTGGGGGAAAGGGGAGTAATTATGGGTTTCAATAAGTCCATTTGATAAGCTAACCTCAATAGAATTGTTTTATTAAGTATATGTGATAAGTTAACAGTAATAGATTCTTATGGGATATGTACTCTATATAGCTGTGACACTTTGTTTAGAACACTTCTGTATCTGTATGATGCTAAGTGTTAAATTTATTTGGACTTGTAATCGTATGTATAAATGTTAATAAAGTCTTTTTAAAAGAAAAAAAAAGGGAGCAGTATTTTAGTAGTTATATTCTTGTACATAGGGGCAATATTATAGTAGTTATGTTCTTGTACAATATATAGGGCAATATATAGTTGTTATATTCTTTTTACCCCAGGCAGCAAAAAAGATAGAATCTGTCCTGTGCAGCAGATAAGTATGAATACAGTATCTAGTTAGCTGCAGGTAGGGCGCAGTACTGGGGTCTACCAGGGCCCCTGTGTGCAGCCAGTTTTTCACAATTACCCTCTGCATGGGTTCAGACAATTTCCACCATCATTAATATCATCTTGTTTGTGTGCTGCATCGTAGTCTGCTCTGAGGTCTATGTTACTTATTATACAAATTCAGTATTATGAAGTAGTAGTTTCTGGGGGGTATTTACTCTGTACTGTGGGTTTGGTGCATCTAGGGTTTTGGTTAATAGCGCGGCCCCCTGAAGGTTAGCTGTATGACAATGCAGTTCTTGGGCCAAAAAAAAGTTTGTGCACCCCTGATATTTCGCAACAATTGTTCTAATGCAGTACCGTATTTTTCAGACTATAAGGCGCACAAAAAATCCTTTGATTTTCTCAGAAATCTATACTTACAGACAACAGCTGCCTTGAACTGTGCACAGTTCTGCCACCTGCTGGTCATTCATCCATATAATCAGGTTCCCCTTATAAAGCGGTACGAAGCTTTCCCCCCTGGAGCTCTCTGGAGCTACTCCACACCCCCACGTGCCCCAGAAATTAATTTGCATAAAGGAAAAATAAAGTTTATTTTAGCACAGGCCGCATACCAGAGTTAGGTAAAAACTGTTTGGGACTGGGCAGGGAGGGGGAATCTACATTTGGACCTACTTCCGAAAGTAGATTCCCGATGGTAGATTTCATTTAAAATGATAAATGTGGCCAAATGTCTTTAAGATGCAAAAAAAATTGGAAACATAAAAATAGCATTAAAAATGTAAATAAATATTGAAAACCTAGTTGTGATCAACATGCATTCAATTGTAGGACAAACTTGTTGTCTAGGGTCACCACATGTGAATTCAAAACTGATAGTACAGAGTTTAAAACTGGTAGTGTGACGTTTCCACAGTTATAATAGTTTCCTAGGTGTTAACAAAGCCAGTATGGTGAGTACATATTCTTAGCATTCCAAAAGCCAAAACTTGTTTTATTCTTCCCTTTCCAAAGCTGTATGAGGCTTGTTATCAGCGGACAGTTTATGCTCTCTACTGGCAGCAATTAATATTCATAGGAATGCTGGGAAAAATTCCAAATGCAGCAGAAATAACAAAAACTGCAGTTGCTCTATTTCCTCATACATTACGTTCTGATAGATATCACTGCGGGGTCCAGATGACACATCTCCTTTATTCTATGGGTTGGTTCTGTCACATAAATTTATATGTTTGTTACATTTTAATACCAATAAAACAAAATTAAAATCATTAGAAAAAAAGATTGCTGAAACATTTGTATACAGACATATGTGAAATGTAATTTTTTTTGACGAGCTGATGTTCTTATTTTTGGGACCATAGGAACTTTTGATTACTTGTCATCTTATTTTTTGTGTGGTGGAAATGTTCTGCTCTATCTTTCAGTAACCCCCATGTTCCCCCTTTACTTCATTGTCAGCAACCCGGTAATATTCTGCCACCAGTAAACTGCCTTTATGTGGTCATGACATCAGGAAGTAATAGTCCTAGGGGTAGCACATGAGTGATGTCATTTCAGGTCCTCCAGGAAATGCCCGGTAGGGCAGCACTGCCCCAAATTTCTCACATTGCCTCATAGTTGGTGCACCCGTGAGCATTACATATCAGGGGTATCCCAGTTAGGGACCCGCACATAGAAGTGGTAAATGGCTGGATCTCACCTCATCCTGAATGTAGTGTATGCTGCTACCTCTCGCCATTTGTGGCATCTGCCACCCATCCGTTCCCACGGTGTGGCATGTTTATCTGACAAGAGCGAATTTACCAAAATGGATGCCCAGAACTAGTGGAACCAGAAATCCAGATTGCAGGTGAGGTGATGAAATTAACTAGTACTAAAATGATGTGCTGAATGCTGGATACACAGAATTTCTGCACATTTTCCTGCTTGAATGTAATATTCCTTACAGGTCAAGTTTGGCTTTAGTTGCAGAGCCTGGAGTACCAGTTAAAGTTGAATAATATCACATGAATTCTTTTCAAGAAAACCATAAAACACTTAACTTGACAAATTTGCTTCTTGATATTGGTAATTGTTCTTGCTCCTAGTTACACAAAGTTACAATTATTTATTAACAACCCTTTGATGTTGAACACCATGATGTGTTATACCTGAAAATCCCAGTGGTTAGCAAGTGCTGAGCTAACTAAGCTGATGATCCAACAGCAGCGGGATACTTTGAAGTCTAGACATTTCACGCAGGCCGGATTGCAAAGTGTAAAAAATAGAAATAGGGAAAATATATATAAATATATTTTTAAATGTTTTAAAAAAATGTATATTAAACTTTTTAGCACCCTAGTGAGACTTGAACATATGACTACATATGTTGACTGAATTTGGAGATGGCACTTCAATATGATGTACATATCACCTGTTTATGTATTTATTTTTTTACAGGGTTTCTAAATTAAAAGCCATCAATATGTGATCCTGACATTCTTACACCTAGTACACTACAGAAATACTACATTATCAACACAAAGAGGAAGCCGTGGCACAACTATAGTGTGCAGGGCTGGATTATTGGGAGGGCTCTTGGGGACCACGCCCCGGGGCCCACACCCCTTTCCTCTTAAAGGGACTCCAACCACCAATGATGGATTGTGGGCAATTCGAGCAGTGGCATGGCCGCCCAAATTGCCCACTATATATGCGGAGATTGAAACTGGTCCAGATCCCGGCCATTTCGGAAAATTGGCCAGTAGTCAGAGGATGACCCAGATGCTCCCCACACACTGGTTTCTATAACACTGTATATATTCATTACTGGTGGGATGTTAATATGTATTACTGGGGAGATGTATATATGTATTACTGGGGGGGGGGTTGTAGGCTGCATATTTTGTTACTAGCAACAATTACCGGTGGAAATGAAATTGTGGGTTTATGTGATGGACATGCAGGTGCACAAGCCGTATCATTCGGCTTGGATTACTCTCTGTGATAATAACGGCTCACGCACCTGCCTGTCCATCAATTGACCTTGGACACATTTCTATCCACTATAAGTAAACATTGAAGCTTTCTATAGAGTTACAGCAATCAGAGATCCAGAAACAGTGAGGAATTGATACAGAAAGTATATTCGAAAATTGTATAACTTTTACTTACACAAACTATATCATTTATTTGTTGAAAGTGGAAAATCCCTTACAGCATGTCTTCTATCACATGAGATCTTTCTATTAACCACTGTGTGGCCCAAATCAAAGCTGATCCTTGCATACACTGGGAAAAGCAATCAGGTCATAGGTAACATAGAATGGTCATTAGTGCTTTTAGAGCTCTGGAGCTGTGCACAGGAATTAATAAACAGCTCTACATCAAGCCATTAATGCCTCATATTTTAAAATGTCATTCTTTGAGAGCCATACAATATGCACAAGCCCCCAGTAGATAGGTAGCCACAGCACATGCCCCCAGTAGATATGTAGTCAATGCACTTGCCCCCAGTAAATAGGTAGCCACAGCACATGCCCCCCAGTAGATAGGTTGTCACAGCACATGTCTCCCAGTATACAGGTAGCAACAGGACATATCCCCAGTAGATAAGTAGTGACCGTACATGCACCTAGTAAATAGGTAGCCACAGCACATGTCCCCCAGTAGATAGGTAGCCACTGCACATCCCCACACTAGATAGGTAGCCACAGAACATGCCACCAGTAGATCGGTAGTCACAACACATGTATCCAGTAGATAGGTATCCACAGCCCTTGACCCCCAGTAGATTGATAGCCACAGCACATGCCTCTCACTAAATAGGTATCCACAACACATGCCTCCCAGTAGATAACAGCCATAGCACATGCCCTCAGTAGATAGGTAGCCACAGCACATTCTCTCAGTAGATAGGAAGTCACATAACATGTCCCCAGTAAAAAAGGTACCCACAGCATATGTCCCCCAGTAGATAAGTAGTCACAGCATATGTTTTCCAGTGTATAGGTAGCCACAGAACATGTCCCGGTAGATAGGTAGCTACAGCATATACCCCCAGTAGATAGGTAGCCACAGCATATGCCCCTAGTAGATAGGTAGCCACAGCATATGCCCCTAGTAGATAGGTAGCCACAGTATATGCCCCTAGTAGATAGGTAGCCACAGAACATGCACCTCAGTAGATAGGTAGCCACGGCACATCCCCACACTAGATAGGTAGCCACAGAACATGCCACCAGTAGATCGGTAGTCACAACACATGTATCCAGTAGATAGGTATCCACAGCCCTTGACCCCCAGTAGATTGATAGCCACAGCACATGCCTCTCACTAAATAGGTATCCACAACACATGCCTCCCAGTAGATAACAGCCATAGCACATGCCCTCAGTAGATAGGTAGCCACAACACATTCTCTCAGTAGATAGGAAGTCACATAACATGTCCCCAGTAAAAAAGGTACCCACAGCATATGTCCCCCAGTAGATAAGTAGTCACAGCATATGTTTTCCAGTGTATAGGTAGCCACAGAACATGCCCCGGTAGATAGGTAGCTACAGCATATACCCCCAGTAGATAGGTAGCCACAGCATATGCCCCTAGTAGATAGGTAGCCACAGCATATGCCCCTAGTAGATAGGTAGCCACAGTATATGCCCCTAGTAGATAGGTAGCCACAGAACATGCCCCTCAGTAGATAGGTAGCCACGGCACATGCCTTCAAGTAGATAGATAGCCACATGCCCCCAGCCACAGCACACTCCAGCACTAGATAGGTAGCCACAGCACATGTCTCCTTTAGATAGGTAGCCACAGCACATGTCTCCTTGTAGATACGTAGCCACAGCACATGCCTCTTTGTAGATAGGTAGCCACAGAACATGTCTCCTTGTAGATAGTTAGCCACAGCACATGCCTCCCAGTCCATAAGTAGCCGCAGCACATGCACCCAGTAGATAGGTAGACACAGCACATGCCCCCAGTACATAGGTAGCCACATCGCATGTCTCCAGTAGATAGGTAGACACAGCACATTCCCCCACTTGTACGGGCCCTGTAGACAAATGTCTTCCCTACCCCATTGTCTTCCCTACCCCTCCTATACATCAATTGAATGTATTGGAGAAGGAGGAGGACTCATTTACTGATGCGATATGGTAAACCTGATCTGGGCATTGACATTTAATTCATCTGTTTATTCTATTCATCTATATATATAACCACATATATAAATATATATATATATATATATATATATATATATATATTATATATATATATATATACACACTAACCTTCAGAGGTCACACTAATATTTTTCTGGCACAGTATAAAATACTACTCTTGGCCTTTCTGATGGTATATGGCTGAATTGAAACCATTATTTTTTTCATAGATCAGAGCCCATGGTTATTATTTTAACCCCTTCACGCTCCGCGGCGGATATATCCGCCACGGAGCGCAGTGACTTAGCGCTCAGTGGCGGATATATCCGCCACGGCGCCTATGCCGGCTCGGCTCTGGATCAGAGCCGAACCGGCATCGGGAAACACGGGGTGCCGGCTGTAACTAATAGCCGGCACCCCAGTGTAACACCCGCGATCGGAGTTGTCTCCGATCGCGGGTGCTTAACCCTTTAGATGCCGCGGTCAGCGCGACCGCGGCATCTAACAAGCATCTGGGGTGTCTTTCCCCCACGATCGGCCCCCCCGAACCGTTTTCGGGGGGCGCCGATCGTTGCTATAGTAACTCTGGGGTCCGATCTGGACCCCAGAGTTACTAGCAAGAATTGCCAGTAAGATGGCGTCTGTGACGTCATCTTACTGGCAAAGTGCCAGCCTATGCAAGTGCATAGGCTGACACTGATAATACTCTGCAATACATCAGTATTGCAGAATATTATCATGAACAAGCAATCAGAGGATTTCTTGTTCATGTACCATGGTATAAAAGTAAAAAAGTAAAAAAAAAAGTTATTCAATAAAAAAATTAAGTCATAAATCACTAAAAATGCCCAAAACCCCCAAAACATATAAAGAGACATATAACTCAAAAAAAAAGTCTAAATCATAACACAAACCCCACATATATAGTATCACCGCGTCCGTAACAACCCGTAGAATAAAAGTAAATCATTATTGAACCCCCACGATAAACGCCGTAAAAAAAAACTGTTATAAACCCTCCAAAAATTATGATTTTTACCTTTTCAATCCCACAAAAAATGCTATAAAATGCGACCAAAAAACCATATGTACTTAGACATGATACTGGTGCAAAGTACAACATGTCCCGCAAAAAACAAGCCATCAACCAGCTCCGTAGCCAAAAACGTAACAAAGTTATGCCACTTGGAAGATGGCAATACAAAAATTATAGATTTTTCCCCACATTAGGGTTTTGTTTGACAAATTTAGTAAAACGTAAGAAAATATATTCATGTCTGGTATCCCCGTAATCGTATCAACCCATAGAATAAAGATAACAGGATTATTAGTCTATACGGTGAACACCAAAAAAAAAAAAGTCAAAAATCCAGTACAGAATTGATGCTTTTCTACTCCTGCTCTCAAAAAAAGTTCCTAAATTTTCAACAATAGGTGATACCAACCCCAAAATGGTAACAATGGAAAAAGCATCTCATCCCGCAAAAAAAATGCCGTCACATGGCCCCAATAACGAAAAAGCGAAAATTTTATAGCCTTCAAAAGGGGCCAATGAGGAAACTAAAATCCTGGCAGCTGTAGGGTGCTCCTTCCCTTCTGCGTCTCGCTGTGCGCCCATAAAACAAGTCACAGCCACATGTGGGGGGTCTTTGTACTCAGGAGAAATTGCAGAACAAATTGTATGGTGGGTTTTCTCTTTTTATATTTTGGAAATGTGTAAATTTTAGTGCTAAATGAACGTATAAGGGAACAGTATGACCATTCTAAATTTCACCTCCATTTTGATTCAATTACTATGAAGATCTCAAGGGGTTAACAATCTTCGTAAAAGCTGTTTCTGATAGCTTGAGGGGTGCAGATTTGAAAATGGGTAGATTATATAGGGGGTTTTGATGCTAAATATGTAAAATTTCATTCAAAACTGTATTTATCCCCAAAATAGTCAATTCTGAAAATCCGGAAAAGCGATATTCTTTTTGTAAGCCGCGTGACATCAAAATAAATTATCCAGACATTTCAGAAATTATGAAAATGTAAAGTAGACAAATGGGAAATGTTATTCAGCAACTTATTTAGGTGGTAAATCTATCTGCCTGAAAACGCAATGATTTCGAATTTCGAAAATGGCAAATTTTTCAAAAAATTTATCATATTTTCTTTTTTTTGTAAATAAACGCAAAACTTATCTGCCAAAATTTACCACTAAAATGAAGTACAACATGTGGGGAAAAAACAATCTCAGAATCGTTTTGATAAGTAACAGTGTTCAAAAGTTATAACCATATAAAGCGAAGCAAGTCAGAATCCAAAAAATCGGGCTGAGCCTTAAGCTGTAAAATGGCTGCGTCGTTAAGGGGTTAATGAGCCGTGCATTTATTCCATTTAATAGTAGAGCTCATCCTAGTCTGAACCATTTTACCTGAACAATAAGATGTGCACATCGCAGAGCGCTGAATTCCATTACTCTGACATCCACTATCTTCCTTCCTCCTTGCATAGCAGCATATGTGTTTGACAATTTTCCACATAAACAATATAATTTTCATAGAAATCATTTAAAAAATGCCTGGATTATCTAATACCCAAATTAGCTACTAACTAACATTTACCATATCTCAGTTTTTTGTTTGCATAATTTTATAAGTGTCCTTTTGTTTTATTAGAATGCAGGAAAGATCACAAATCGAACAGCTATTTTTCAAATTTTCATGAAAATTTTACAATCAATTATTTTAGGGACCATTTTATTGCTATAGGGGTTATGGAAGTCCTGTTAATAGGAACCATATTCTATTAACCTTAACCCTCAAACTATTCAAAACAGCACATAGGAAGCTTGTCAACCCTTTAAGTATTTTACAGAACTTCAAACCAAATGAAGATTTAATTTAGAATTCACTAATTTCATCATTAATTCGATCATTTAGTACGTGGATTTAACCTGCTGTCTGGGCTCATGGTGGGCGCAGAATGGAAGGAGCATCATCAAACATTTGCCAATGTTCACATGTGGCATTACAGTTACAATCTAAAGGCTCCACCTGCAATCACATGTTGAGGTAAGATTGCATTTAGTTGGAAATGTAATGGTACCTCAATGCCCTCGAATTTTTTTCAAAACGAACCCCAAAAAGTTGCTTGTGTGGATGCGGCCTCAGGTACCACAAACCAATTATCCCAGAGAATGACTCCATTTTGTAAACTTTTTATCATGTGGTATAAGGGACATTTTAACCCCTTGCCTCTGATTTGACTTTTTCCATTTCATCTCCTCATTTTCAAAAATTCATAACTTTTTTTATTTTTCCGTGTATATAGCTGTATGAAGGCTTGTTTGTTAGTGCTTCCTAATGACAGTATTTTATATCTCCTTCCTTATACTGGGGAGTGGAAATAAAATGCAAAATGGAGTAAAATTGACAAGAAACCACATTTACACCATTTTCTTGTGAGCTCTGTTTTTTCATCATTCACTGTGCTCTCTAGATGACATCTCTAATTTATTCTTTCAGTCGGTACAATCACAGGGATACCAAGTTTATATAGATTTTATTAGGTGTTAATAGATTTAAAAAATGAACCTTTTATATGAAAATCTTTTTTTCATTTTACTGTATTTTGACCCCAATAACATTTTCATATTTAGGTGTATAGTGCTGTGTAGGGTGTCTTCAGTAGGTGTTTTCCAGGATGAGCTGATGTTTTCCTTGCTACCATGGGGATCCCTTTTTATTCAACTTTTATGTGTTGCTGTCATGGGTGCTCCCGCGATCTCTGTCTCCGATCGCGGGTGCACCCGTGCCCCTCAGCGTCCCTCCAGAGCTCCGATCTGCTCACCTCCCTTGGCTCCAACAATGTCCTCTCCAGCTCCCGCGGCTCGGCGCGCGCGTCCCCGACTCCTAGGGCGCGTGCGCCAGCTCGCTCAGATTTAAAGGGCCAGTGCGCCGGTAATTGGCGCTGGCCTGTTATAAGTTTCTGCCTCTACCTGTGACCCTTGCCGGATCTTGAAGTCTTCCCCATGAAGAGAAAGCTCTCCTGTTATTCCTGCATTCCTATTATTCCTGCGTTCCTGTTATTCCTGCCTTCCTGTGATTCCTCTGTGCCAGTCCGTTCCTGTGTACCTGCGTTCCTGTGTGCCAGTCCGTTTCTGTGGTCCTGTGTGCCAGTCCGTTCCTGTGGTCCTGCGTTCCTGTGTGCCAGTCCGTTCCTGTGGTCCTGCGTGCCAGTCCGTCTCTGTGGTCCTGTGTTCCTGTGTGCCAGCTCCTGCGCTTCCTGATGTGAGTCCTTGTGTCTCCTGTATTACTACCTTTGCAGCTACCGCGGGCTAGTAGCACCTGTGGAACGACCTGGTGGTTACCCACCGCAGCAAATCCATCCCGCTTTGCGGCGGGCTCTGGTGAACACCGGGTTCGACTTAGACTCCGGTCCCAGGTCGGCTAGTACCACCTCCCGTGGTGGTCCAGAGGGTCCACAGACTCCCAGTCGTTACAGTTGCAAAATGGCAAAAAAGTGGTGATTCGGACATTTGGGTGCGTTTTTCCGTTACAAGGTTAACCACGGAGGAAAACGGATTATATTTTTATAAATTGGAAATTTTTGGACGCAGTGATAACTAATATGTTGTGTTCTTTTTACTTATTTGAATGATGTATTGTTTTATGTGTTGTCCTATTGTTATCCTATTGTGAAGAAACAGGTCTAGATGTTACCTTTCATTTTTAGCAGTGGAGCTTTCAGATCCCTGCTCCTTCACTCTACAACCATCTCATAGACCACTGACATGTGGACAGTGAGATGGTGGGGATGCGGCACAGGCAATGTATGGTGACGTAGTGATGTGGTGCCAACTATGGGGCTTTTGGGACATTTTATTGAATTCTAGTGATCCCCTAGTGTGGGATCACAATAGGATCCCAAAACTATAAATCTGATCGGCAAAGGGGTAGGGATGGATGTTAAATTTATGAAGTGTAAGAGCCCATCTGAGTTAGCCTAAGGACTAGATGCAGGACAGGAATAATGTCACACTACACTGTCCTGCATCTGGTCCATGTGCTGGATCAGAGGCTCTCACACTAGATCCGTGGCTCTCACACTACAAAATCTCAGCATCTGCGAGTTATCAGTACAGTCATGCCCATGGGCTCCCCTCTCCCTGTGGGCCCCTAGCAGGGGCGTAACTACAGCAGTAGCAGCCACTATGGAGCCCACAGTGTCAGGGGGACCAGCCATGAGCCCTGCCACTAAAGAATCAAGAATGTGCACCATTATATACATATTATGCTGCACATTGTGGTATATATATTATGTGTGTGTATCTGTGATGTGTATATGCTGTATGTGTATATGGTGTATGGCGTGTATAAATACAGTACATTATGTGTGTATGTAAGCTGTATGTCTGCATATGGCAATGCATGTGTGTATATGTGATGTGTATATGCCCTATATGTGTGGAACAGTGTATAAATGTGTATGTATGAGTGATCAACTGTATGTTTATGTATATAGGAATGTAATATATGTATAATTTTAGGCCGGCAGGGGGTCCCCTTCAGAAGTCTGCTATGGGGCCCTGCCTCTCCTAGTTACGCCCCTGGCCATTATTTATAACAGGGCCCCTCACTATCTACAATAGAATTTCATACATGCAAAGCTACCTTTCATCATTCTTTGCTATAATAATTTAAAAAATGCTGCAGTCTGTATTATTTTTACATTATAATAGTGAAAGAATGACAAAAGGGAACATTCAATGCATGCACATCTATTGTAAACAATGGCTAATGGAAGTGCTTCCATTTACCATAAGTATTTAGTTTCTGCTATTCTTCCTCATAGTGCAAGAGAATAGCCAAAATCTAGACACAGGTGTACTGTGTCTAGATGCTGCTGGTCTGTCATGCCCCACCCATCATGGGCCCTCTTATGCTGTCCTAGGACGGTTTTTGTACTTACCACCCATCACAGTGCACAATACAAATTACCATCACAGTGCACAATACAAATTACCATTGTATAGTTTATGACTAGAGATGAGCGAGCACTAAAATGCTCGGGTACTCGTTATTCGAGATGAACTTTTCCCGATGCTCGAGTGCTCGTCTCGAATAACGAGCCCCATTGAAGTCAATGGGAGACTCGAGCATTTTTCAAGGGGACCAAGGCTCTGCACAGGGAAGCTTGGCCAAACACCTGGGAACCTCAGAAAAGGATGGAAACACCACGGAAATGGACAGGAAACAGCAGGGGCAGCATGCATGGATGCCTCTGAGGCTGCTTAATCGCACCATTATGCCAAAATAATGGGCAACAGCATGGCCATGACAGAGTGACAGAATGAAGCTAAATAGCATCTAAAACATCCAATAATTGACCCTGACACTATAGGGGACGGCATGCAGAGGCAGCGGCAGCAGCGGCAGGCTAGAGAGTGGCATGGCGACATACCCTAAATGGACTCAGGCTTCAAACCAATGGGTGGCAGAGAGGAACCAAAGGAGGTGAGCAAGAAGCGCTCAAATAATATCGGTACATGATAAAAGTTTGCCAGTATATTTTGTGGATTACACAGCAGGGTGGCGACAAAGTTAACATGGAAGCCATGAAAACAACCCAAAATTCTGCCTGACACAGCTCGTTTGATAAGGGGACCATGTATGGAGGCAGTGAACTACTAGTAGATTAAAGGTGCTGCAGTTAAAACTATGTTAGTTGGATCTTGGCATGGAGCTGGCGCTCCGCTGCCAGGCGAGCTTTCGCCAATCCAAGCCCCTGTCTCTAGGCTACTTCCCAAACAGCACTTCTAAGAACCTTTTGTATAAGATCAAGTGTAGTAGCGTTCTTATAAGTTTGGGATATGGCGGGTGAGGGGAATGTAAACAGATGCGCAAGAAGCGCTGAAATAATATTGGTAAATGATAAAAGTTTGCCAGTATATTTTGTGGATTACACAGCAGGGTGGCGACAAAGTTAACAAGTTTGAAGTGGAAGCCATGAAAACAACCCAAAATTCTGCCTGACACAGCTCGTTTGATAAGGGGACCATGTATGGAGGCAGTGAACTAGTAGTAGATTAAAGGTGCTGCAGTTAAAACTATGTTAGTTGGATCTTGGCATGGAGCTGGCGCTCCGCTTCCAGGCGAGCTTTCGCCAATCCAAGCCCCTGTCTCTAGGCTACTCCCCAAACAGCACTTCTAAGAACCTTTTGTATAAGATCAAGTGTAGTAGCGTTCTTATAAGTTTGGGATATGGCGGGTGAGGGGAATGTAAACAGATGCGCAAGAAGCGCTGAAATAATATCGGTAAATGATAAAAGTTTGCCAGTATATTTTGTGGATTACACAGCAGGGTGGCGACAAAGTTAACAAGTTTTATGTGGAATGGCCTGTAATAGCTCTTGGGCGGTGTGCCTTTTATCGCCTAGGCTCAGCAGTTTGAGCACCGCCTGCTGTCGCTTAGCGACGGCACTGCTGCTGTGCCTAGAGCTACCGACTGATGGCGCCATGGCCACGGATGGTTATTCGGAGGAGGAGGAGGTGGAGGAGGGGTGGGAGGAGGAGGAGGTATAGTAGGCCTTTGAGACCTGGACCGAGGTAGGCCCCGCAATCCTCTGCGTCGGCAGTATATGACCAGCCCCAGGGTCAGACTCGGTCCCAGCCTGCACCAAGTTAAGTGTAGTAGCGTTCTTATAAGTTTGGGATATGGCGGGTGAGGGGAATGTAAACAGATGCGCAAGAAGCGCTGAAATAATATCCGTAAATGGTAAAAGTTTGCCAGTATATTTTGTGGATAACACAGCAGGGTGGCGACAAACTTTGGTTAACAACTTTGATGTGGAATCCATGAAAACAACCCAAATTTCTGCCTGACACACCTCGTTTGATAAGGGGACGATGTATGGAGGCAGCTATATGGACGACTTTTGGAGGTAGCAATGGAGACAATGTGTGGAGGCTGCTATGGAGACAATTTAATTTGGATAGTGCCTGTATGTGGCAGTCCAAAAAAGTTTTCAAACCAGAGGAGCAGGTAGGTGGCCCTCCAGAAAAATGAAATAGATTGAGTGCCTGTATGTGGCAGTCCAAAAAAGTTTTCAAACCAGAGGAGCAGGTAGGTGGCCCTCCAGAAAAATTGAATAGATTGAGTGCCTGTATGTGGCAGTCCAAAAAAGTTTTCAAACCAGAGGAGCAGGTAGGTGGCCCTCCAGAAAAATGAAATAGATTGAGTGCCTGTATGTGGCAGTCCAAAAAAGTTTTCAAACCAGAGGAGCAGGTAGGTGGCCCTCCAGAAAAATGAAATAGATTGAGTGCCTGTATGTGGCAGTCCAAAAAAGTTTTCAAACCAGAGGAGCAGGTAGGTGGCCCTCCAGAAAAATTGAATAGATTGAGTGCCTGTATGTGGCAGTCCAAAAAAGTTTTCAAACCAGAGGAGCAGGTAGGTGGCCCTCCAGAAAAATGAAATAGATTGAGTGCCTGTATGTGGCAGTCCAAAAAAGTTTTCAAACCAGAGGAGCAGGTAGGTGGCCCTCCAGAAAAATTGAATAGATTGAGTGCCTGTATGTGGCACTCCCAAAAATTGTTTAAAACAGAGGACCGGGTAGGTGGCCCTCCAGAAAAATTAAATGCATAAAGTACTAAAGCTAGAGCCAGTGGGCCCTGTCAAAAAATAGCCAGTTTCCTCTGCTTTAGTGTACAAAGAGGAGGAGAAGGAGGAAAATGAGGAGGAGGAGGAGTGGATAAATTATTCAGGTTGAGCTTCCTTCACCTGGTGGAGATTGGAAATTATGAGAAATCCAGGCTTTATTCATCTTAATAAGCGTCAGCCTGTCAGCGCTGTCAGTCGACAGGCGTGTACGCTTATCGGTGATGATGCCACCAGCTGCACTGAAAACGCGCTCGGACAACACGCTAGCGGCAGGGCAGGCAAGAACCTCCAAGGCGTACAGCGCCAGTTCGTGCCACATGTCCAGCTTTGAAACCCAGTAGTTGTAGGGAGCTGTGTGATCATTTAGGACGATGGTACGTACTCCCTCACCATCTTTCTGTAAAGATCAGCCCTACTCTGCCGAGACTGGGGACAGGTGACAGTGTCTTGCTGGGGTGACATAAAGCTGGCAAAAGCCTTGTAAAGCGTACCCTTGCCAGTGCTGGACAAGCTGCCTGCTCGCCTACTCTCCCTCGCTACTTGTCCCGCAGAACTACGCACTCTGCCGCTAGCGCTGTCAGAAGGGAAATAGTGTTTCAGCTTGTGCACCAGGGCCTGCTGGTATTCATGCATTCTCACACTCCTTTCCTCTCCAGGGATGAGAGTGGAAAGATTTTGCTTGTACCGTGGGTCCAGGAGAGTGAATACCCAGTAATCGGTGCTGGAATAAATTCTTTGAACGCGAGGGTCACGGGATAGGCAGCCTAGCATGAAATCTGCCATATGCGCCAGAGTACCAACGCGTAAGAATTCACTCCCCTCACTGGCCTGACTGTCC
Organism: Engystomops pustulosus; assembly: GCF_040894005.1. Classification (NCBI taxonomy): domain Eukaryota; kingdom Metazoa; phylum Chordata; class Amphibia; order Anura; family Leptodactylidae; genus Engystomops; species Engystomops pustulosus. Next base: position 145,536,913 of record NC_092415.1, read on the forward strand.
ATTTCCTCCTCCTCCAACTCCTCCAACTCCTCTTCTTCTGCCCATACATGCTGAACAGTGAAGGACTCAACAATGGTCCCCTCTTGTGTCTCGCCAACATTCTCCTCCTCTTCCTCCTCATCCTCCTCCACCTCCTCCGATATGCGCTGAGAAACAGACCTAAGGGTGCTTTGGCTATCAACAAGGGAATCTTCTTCCCCCGTCTCTTGTGACGAGCGCAAAGCTTCCGACTTCATGCTGATCAGAGAGTTTTTCAACAGGCCAAGCAGCGGGATGGTGAGGCTGATGATGGCGGCATCGCCACTGACCATCTGTGTTGACTACTCAAAGTTACTCAGCACCTGACAGATATCAGACATCCACGTCCACTCCTCATTGTAGACTTGAGGAAGCTGACTGACCTGACTACCAGTTCTGGTGGAAGTTGACATCTGGCAGTCTACAATCGCTCTGCGCTGCTGGTAAACTCTGGATAACATGGTTAATGTTGAATTCCACCTCGTGGGCACGTCGCACAACAGTCGGTGAGCGGGCAGTTGGAGGCGGCGCTGCGCTGCCCTGAGAGTGGCAGCATCTGTGCTGGACTTCCTGAAATGCGCACAGATGCGGCGCACCTTCGTGAGCAAATCAGACAGATTGGGGTATGTCTTGAGGAAACGCTGAACTATCAGATTTAACACATGGGCCAGGCATGGCACATGTGTCAGTCTGCCGAGTTGCAGAGCCGCCACCAGGTTACGGCCGTTGTCACACACAACCATGCCTGGCTTCAGGTTCAGCGGTGCCAGCCACAGATCAGTCTGCGCCGTGATGCCCTGTAATAGCTCTTGGGCGGTGTGCCTTTTATCGCCTAGGCTCAGCAGATTGAGCACCACCTGCTGTCGCTTAGCGACGGCACTGCTGCTGTGCCTAGAGCTACCGACTGATGGCGCCATGCCCACGGATGGTAGTTCGGAGGAGGAGGTGGAGGAGGGGTGGGAGGAGGAGGAGGCATAGTAGGCCTGAAAGACCTGGACCGAGGTAGGCCCCGCAATCCTCGGCGTCGGCAGTATATGACCAGCCGCAGGGTCAGACTCGGTCCCAGCCTCCACCAAGTTAACCCAATGTGCCGTCAGCGATATATAGTGGCCCTGCCCGGCAGCACTCGTCCACGTGTCCGTGGTCAGGTGGACCTTGTCAGAAACGGCGTTGGTCAGGGCACGGATGATGTTGTCTGACACGTGCTGGTGCAGGGCTGGGACGGCACATCGGGAAAAGTAGTGGCGGCTGGGGACCGAATACCGAGGGGCGGCCGCCGCCATGAGGTTGCGAAAGGCCTCGGTCTCTACTAGCCTATAGGGCAGCATCTCCAGGCTAAGCAATCTGGAGATGCGGACATTAAGGGCTTGGGCGTGCGGGTGGGTTGCACTATATTTCCGTTTCCGCTCCAGCGTCTGGGGTATGGAGAGCTGAACGCTGGTGGATGCTGTGGAGGATCGTGGAGGCGACAATGGGGTTTTTGTGCCAGGGTCCTGGGCAGGGGGCTGACTATCAGCTGACACAGGGGAAGGAGCATTGGTGTGCACGGCCGGAGGTGAACGGGCTTGGTGCCACTGAGTGGGGTGTTTAGCATTCATATGCCTGCGCATACTGGTGGTAGTTAAGCTAGTAGTGGTGGAACCCCTGCTGATCCTGGTTTGGCAAAGGTTGCACACCACAGTCCGTCGGTCATCCGGTGTTTCCTTAAAGAACCTCCAGACTTCTGAAAATCTAGCCCTCGCCGCGGGAGCCCTCGCCACGGGAGCTTCACTACGTGACACATTTGGCGCTGATGCACCTGCTCTGGCCCTGCCTCTCCGTCTGGCCCCACCACTGTCTCTTCCAACCTGTTCTGGTCGAGGACTCTCCTCCGTCTCAGAAGCACTGTGTTCACCCGGCCTCTCAACCCAGCTTGGGTCTGTCACCTCATCATCCTCCGATCCCTCAGTCTGCTCCCCCCTCGGACTTCCTGCCCTGACAACAACTTCACCACTGTCTGACAACCGTGTCTCCTCATCGTCGGACACCTCTTTACACACTTCTTCCACTACGTCAAGAAGGTCATCATCACCCACAGACTGCGACTGGTGGAAAACCTGGGCATCGGAAAATTGCTCAGCAGCAACCGGACAAGTGGTTTGTGACTGTGGGAAGGGTCCAGAAAAAAGTTCCTCAGAGTATGCCGGTTCAAATGCCAAATTTTCATGGGAGGGGGCAGACTGGGGGGGAGGAGGCTGAGGTGCAGGAGCTGGAGGAGTGCCGATTTCGGTGACATGGGTGGACTGCGTGGAAGACTGACTGGTGGACAAATTGCTCGAAGCATTGTCGGCAATCCACGACATCACCTGTTCGCACTGTTCTGGCCTCAACAGTGCTCTACCACGAGTCCCAGTAACTTCAGACATGAACCTAGGGAGTGTAGCTCTGCGGCGTTCCCCTGCTCCCTCATCAGCAGGTGGTGTCTCACCCCACCCAGGACCACGGCCTCTGACCCCTGCAGTAGTTGGACGCCCACGTCCCCGCCCTCGTCCTCGTCCTCTACCCCTAGCCCTCGGGGTTAAACATTTTGAAAATGAAAGTTATATAACTTTAATTTTTTTTTTAACTTTTTTTTGTGTTTTTTTGTGTTTTTTAGTTTTTTTTTGTGTTTTTTAGTTTTTAAAACCAAACAATGCTATCCTATTGCTATGGCTATTTTCTAGCCAAGTATGAAAGCACACTGCTATGCCAGATGAGATGACGCTGAGTTATGAAAAAATAAACGTAAAATAAAAAGGAAATGGCAGACTGTGCCTAATTGAAATCCAACCCCTAATAAATTTTCACACTTCGGTCTTTGCGATGGATATCGCAAGTCTCACTCCAAATTCCTCACAATTGGCTAGTATATGCACTGCAGCAAGGACAGCCACCAGCAGATCAACCAGAAATAAAATATATATAACGCTATTGTAGGCGTAAGTAAGCCGTTTGGATTCTCCTTTGGCTATTTTCTAGCCAAGTATGAAAGCACACTGATGAGATGACGCTGAGTTATGAAAAAATAAACGTAAAATAAAAAGAAACTGCCAGACTGTGCCTAATTGAAATCCAACCCCTAATAAATTTTCCCACTTCGGTCTTTGCGATGGATATGTGCGTCACTAAGCGCTAAACACAGTGGTCGCAAGTCTCACTCCAAATTCCTCACAATTGGCTAGTATATGCACTGCAGCAAGGACAGCCACCAGCAGATCAACCAGAAATAAAATATATATAACGCTATTGTAGGCGTAAGTAAGCCGTTTGGATTCTCCTTTGGCTATTTTCTAGCCAAGTATGAAAGCACACTGATGAGATGACGCTGAGTTATGAAAAAATAAACGTAAAATAAAAAGAAACTGCCAGACTGTGCCTAATTGAAATCCAACCCATAATAAATTTTCCCACTTCGGTCTTTGCGATGGATATGTGCGTCACTAAGCGCTAAACACAGCAGTCGCAAGTCTCACTCCAAATTCCTCACAATTGGCTAGTATATGCACTGCAGCAAGGACAGCCACCAGCAGATCAACCAGAAATAAAATATATATAACGCTATTGTAGGCGTAAGTAAGCCGTTTGGATTCTCCTTTGGCTATTTTCTAGCCAAGTATGAAAGCACACTGATGAGATGACGCTGAGTTATGAAAAAATAAACGTAAAATAAAAAGAAACTGCCAGACTGTGCCTAATTGAAATCCAACCCCTAATAAATTTTTCCACTTCGGTCTTTGCGATGGATATGTGCGTCACTAAGCGCTAAACACAGCGGTCGCAAGTCTCACTCCAAATTCCTCACAATTGGCTAGTATATGCACTGCAGCAAGGACAGCCACCAGCAGATCAACCAGAAATAAAATATATATAACGCTATTGTAGGCGTAAGTAAGCCGTTTGGATTCTCCTTTGGCTATTTTCTAGCCAAGTATGAAAGCACACTGATGAGATGACGCTGAGTTATGAAAAAATAAACGTAAAATAAAAAGAAACTGCCAGACTGTGCCTAATTGAAATCCAACCCCTAATAAATTTTCCCACTTCGGTCTTTGCGATGGATATGTGCGTCACTAAGCGCTAAACACAGCGGTCGCAAGTCTCACTCCAAATTCCTCACAATTGGCTAGTATATGCACTGCAGCACGGACAGCCACCAGCAGATCAACCAGAAATAAAATATATATAACGCTATTGTAGGCGTAAGTAAGCCGTTTGGATTCTCCTTTGGCTATTTTCTAGCCAAGTATGAAAGCACACTGATGAGATGACGCTGAGTTATGAAAAAATAAACGTAAAATAAAAAGAAACTGCCAGACTGTGCCTAATTGAAATCAAACCCCTAATAAATTTTCCCACTTTGGTGTTTGAGGTGGATATGTGCGTCACTAAGAGCTAAACACAACGGTAGCAAGTCCCCCTGCAAATTCCTCACAATATGGTACTAGCTGCACTATTAGTGCCAGCAAGCCCAGCCACAAGCAAACAAAAAAAAAAAAAGTATAACGTTATTGTAGCTCTAAGAAGGGCTGTTGGGTTCTTGTTGAATCACTCCTGCCTAACACTATTCTAATAGAACACCCTAACGCTTTCCCTGACCAGCAGCAACTCTCTCCCTAGCGGCATCCAGACACAGAATGATCCGAGCAGCGCGGGCAGCGGCTAGTCTATCCCAGGGTCACCTGATCTGGCCAGCCAACCACTGCTATCGACGTGTAAGGGTACCACGTCATGCTGGGTGGAGTGCAGAGTCTCCTGGCTTGTGATTGGCTCTGTTTCTGGCCGCCAAAAAGCAAAACGGCGGGAGCTGCCATTTTCTCGAGCGGGCGAAGTATTCGTCCGAGCAACGAGCAGTTTCGAGTACGCTAATGCTCGAACGAGCATCAAGCTCGGACGAGTATGTTCGCTCATCTCTATTTATGACGTATCAATGTTACACTGGGTGGTTCATCAATGATCTGACACAAGTGCCCGAATCACTCACCATGAAATTAATTGCGTCTGTTTCTTTAAGAACACACAGACGCAATTGATATACAGAGCGGCGCAGCCCTGTTTGGCTGTGCCGCTCTATTGCTCTGGAGGACCCATGCGGCGTGTGATGACATCATGCCGCCTGCGTCCCTATGCGGGAGAAGAGATGGGGACAGTAGCTGCTGCGTCGGAGCGTAGAAGCGTAACTGGGAGTAAGTAACTTATTTATCATTTTTATTCATTGGGACAATTTTTAAATATACTGGGGGGAAGCTGTGTATAAAGTGGGGAGGCTATGCATACAGGGCGGCAGTGCATACCCCCCCACCCCCCAGTATCCAGGAGGGAGGCTGTGTGTATACTAGGGGGAGGCTATGTATATTAGGGGAAGGCTGTGTATACTGGGGTGTTCTGTATACAGAAGAAGGCTGTGTATACAGGGGAAGGCTGTGTATTACTGGGGAAGGCTGTGTATACTGGGGTTGTGTGTTATGGGAGAAAGCTGAGTATACTGGGGGCTGTGTGTTACTGAGTGAGGCTGTGTATACAGGGGCTGTGTATACAAGGGGAGGCTGTGTATATGGGGGCTGTGCATACGGGGGGAGGCTTTGTATACTGGGGTGTGTTATGGAGGAAGACTGAGTATACTTGAGGCTGTGTGTTACTGAGTGAGGCTGTGTATACAAGGGGCTGTGTATACAGGGGGCTGTGTATACAGGGGGGCTATGTATACAACGGGAGGCTGAGTATACTTGGGGCTGTGTATACAGGGGGCTATGTATACAGGGGGAGGCTGTGCATACTGGGGGAGGCTGTGCATACAGGGGGTGGCTGTGCATACTGGTAAGAGGCTGTGTATACTGGGGAAGCCTGTGTATACTGGGAGGGGGGCTGTGCATACTAGGGAGAGGCTATACATGCTGGGGGGCTATGTATACGGGGTAGCTGTGTTCATTGCTGGGGGAGGCCGTGTTCATTTATGGGGAAGACTGTGTTCACTAGCTACTACTGGGGGTGACGTGGCTCTGTATACTGTCTATGGGGATCTGTATATAGGGGCTGGATTTTAATTAATCTGGGTCGCCTAATATGGAGTAATTTATTAGTGTGTATGTGGGGGCTGTTATAAATAAATTAAGGGAACTGTATATGACTAAAATGGGTGCTGTAGTTCAGGGCATGTGATATATATATAATTCTGGGTGTTGTAATTAATATAATTAATTTGGAGGACTATATAAAGGATGTTTTATGCAGGGAATAGTGGATAATACATATTTGGGAAGCTAAAGACATTTCAATGTGAATTCAGCAGAGATAAACCATGGTGGGAGAAATCGTAAAGAAGTCCTCTTGGAGCAGATCATCACCTGTAAGGGACTAGATACTAGATGTCACTAATGTCTGTGTCATTGACTGACTACTAGTGTAGTGTGAGGTAGCATCATTTGGCGGGGGAATTCGCATTTTCCCGACGTGTTACCCGAATATTTCCGATTTGCTCCGATTTCCCCTGAATTGCCCCGGGTTTTTGGCACATGCGATCGGATTGTGGCGCATCGGCGCTGGCATGCATGCGAGGGAAATCGGGGGGCGCAGCCGGACGAAAACCAGACGGATTCGGAAAAACCGACTCATTTTTACACTTACCTTCACCAGGTATAGGCCGTTGAATTTCAGGGCATTCCAGCGGGCCTTGGGGAAATTCAACGCAGCAGCGACATCTGGTGGACAGCGGAGGAACTACCTTAGTGAATCCAAGCCAGACACGAATCCACCGCAGAAAACACGTGAATAGACCGGGTAAGTAAATCTGCCCCACTGTGTTTACCACAAATACATTTTGCTGCCCTCACGATTATTATATAGCATTAATATTATATATTAACATTATATATTAGACCTCATAAAAACATATTTTATACAGTACATTCCTAATTACATTAGAAATCACAGGATGCCTAATTAATAATAATAATTATAATAATAACAACAATATAAAGTGCCAGTGCCCCCTTAAATAGTCATAGTAACTTTTTACTGAGTGAAAGAAAAAGGGGGATACTAAAATCTAACTTTTACAGTCATTTAAAATCAGGATAATATATATTACGTGATAACTTCACCCTAAAGCAGGTCCTGGACCTACATCAAGGTGAAATTGTCACATTATATATATTATTCCCTTATTTTAAATGACTGGATAAAATATATATAAATACTATTATATATAGTGCAGTATTAATTGATATGTTATCAGGGGATTTAATTTATTTAAAAATGCAGATAAAGTACTTTTATTTTTTTATTAATTGGCCTCAAATAAAATAACAAAACCACTTACCTTCCGGCGCCCCCCGGCACCTTCTCCTTCCTTCACATACCCCTCCGACGTGGTGACGCAAGCCACAGGAAGACGCCATCACATGGTCGCACCCTCTGCCCCCACGATTGTTACGCCCCTGGTCCCCTTCTGTTCTGCGGTTTTGGAGTTCGGGGTGAGGAAGCTGCAGCTGTTGGCATGTTCCAAAAATGATCTGTTCTTTGGTTTGAAGGAGAGATAATTATTGTGTCCAGTAGGTGGCATCATTGCACAGCGATGCTTTCTCTTGCTACCCTGTTTCCCCGAAAATAAGACAGTGTCTTATATTAATTTTTGCTCCTAAAGAGGCACTAGGTCTTATTTTCAGGGGATGTCTTATTTTTTCATGAACAAGAATTGACATTTCTTGTTGAACAAAAATTAACATTTATTAATAAACTGTAGACATATAATCACATACATTAGCATAACCAGCCACAAAAGAATTTCTTTCCATGTACATATATGGTTCATTTACTGGTCCCAGTAGTTATGAACAAAAAACAAGCTTTTTTTTACTTAAAGTCTTATTAACTTGTGGTACATCCTTATAACTGTCCAAACTTGGAATTCCATCAAGACTTTGTTACCACTATCAGTATTATTCATATACAGTCATATCATCGTCTTCTGGAACATCATCATAACCTTCCAAATCCTGAATTTCGTGGTGACTTCCTTGTAATTCCATTTCTTTTGACTCCATTTCTTTTAGAATCAATGGCCCAAGTCTCTCATGTTTAGCAATGGCACTTTCTTTAAAGGAGGACTTCTTGTCAAGATAGCCTGCTCGTAGGGCATTTGCAACGCATCCGTCAGTAATTCTATCCCATGAATTTTTCACCCATGTCACAACCTCTTGTAGTTTAGGCTTCACGAAGTTTCCACGCTGGTTTCGTTCCATTCTATTTTCAATGTAGTCATTCATTTCCATGCGCAAATTGTCCTTGAATGGCTTATTTATTGCAATGTCAAGTGTCTGGAGATAGGCCGTAATTCCTGCTGGAATCATTATGGAATCTATTCTTCTTTCATGAAGAAATTTCTTCATGTCTTTTGCACGGTGTGTGCTGGCGGCATCCCAGATTAGCAGACCTCTTTGGCTCCCTCGCATAACAAGGGGAAACATTAATTCGACCCACTTCCTTATAACTGCTTGCGTGCCCCAGACCTTTTCAGTTTCAAGGATAAAAACGCCTGAAACACGTTCGATTTTATCCTTCTTGCCCTTCGTAATAATTAAAGGTGTGACTTTAGTGCCATCCACACGAATTGCTAAAATACAGGTAACTCGTGCACTTTCGTAACCAGTGGAAGGAATATAGATTGAGGATGCACCCCGCTGATCAATTGTTGTTTGAGACACTTGACCCATAAAAACTGCAGTTTCATCCATAGCAATAATGTTGGCAAGATTATATTTAGAAAAGTCAATCTCATCAATAAAGGACTTGAATGCAAATGCACGTTTTATTATTTCTGCATCTTCCAGCTTAAAAAGTGTTGTGGATCGTCTTAAAAACAACTCACTCCGCTGAAGGAAACTATCCAGCCAGTGTTTCGATGCTTTGAATTCTTCGGGGGCTATGTCGAACTGTGGTGCCGTTGCAAGAGCAAATTCTTGAATATGGGCCCTACTCACAACCAAAGCCTTTGCTCTTCTGTCAGCAACCCATTCACAAATGAGATCTTCTAGCTCAGAAAATAATGGTTGCCGACCTGATCCACACTTGCGTTTCTTAGCATTTCCGTTATCCACTTGTTGACTGAATTTATTGTAATCCGCTCGCCATTTTCGGACTAATCGGATATCTATCATTTTCTCTTTGCAGAAAGTAGTAAGGTTTTTGCCCTGCGAGTCTTTGACTATTCCTTTCTTGTACTCGACAGAATAACTTTTTCTTCTGGCACTCATCTTCTCAAAATTCTCGTACTTTACCGAAAAACAGTAGGGGACAAACCTTTCACCAAAAAAGCGGGTACCCCACAAAAGATTCACACTCAAAAGATCCCAGAAGGTCACAAACAATAAGGATTGTCACCAGCCTGATTTTAACACTTAGGGACCAGAAAACAAAAGTGTCTTAAAACTGACAGGAAAACCGTCAGATGTCTCACAGACAGGGCCGGCGCTATGGGTAGGCAAAGGTGGCAATTGCCCAGCCCCCCCCCCCCCCCCTGAAAGGGGAGAATCTCTTCTTTCAAATGAATCTTGAATTTTGTTTCTAGGTGCTATGGATCCAGAGATATTCAGGTTTAAAGTGAGAATATCAGGTGCCATTTTTATATATAAAAATCACTCCCAACGGCAGTTCAACAGTTAATATCTCCATTTTCCTAAAACTTAGAAACACAATTTTAGATTCATATAAAATAGGAGATTCTCTTCTTTCATAGGAAAAAAGAAGTGAGGTTCTATGTGTCAAAGAGCCAGAGATACAGCCCCCTTAAGTGTGACCCCCCTCCAGATTCTTAGCAATCAGGCTGCAGGGAGCATTTGCTGCACACAGGAGCTGCTGCACCTCACAGATAATGGAAATATTCACTTTATATGTTACTACATTCTGAGAAGGGATAATATCAACTAATATTCATGTTTTTAACCCTTCTCTATGCAGAACTATCTAAGAACACACTTTCTCTCCTATTCACTTTTATTTTGTGCTAGTTTTTTGTTGTTGGGAAAATTGACTGATACAATGAACATTCAAACCCAGAACATGTCCATAAAGTTATATGTAACACCAAAAACACACACATGTTCTGGAATAAAGTTTTTATTTCCCATCATCCTCCATTATTTACACCTATGTTATGATGTTTTCACTCTCATTCTTATGATCCGCGGAGGGTTCTGTTATTGTGCAGCTAATACAATGGTGCACATCTAAAAGTGACTTTATTATCTCATTAGCTCGGTTTATGGATATATAGTTATTTATTTGGGTTACCATTGTGTAAGGAACATACAATGATAGATTTGTGTGAATTTTCTAGCTGAAAAGCAGATATCTATTTATTACAGTGTTAGTGATATTATGATGATTTATTTATGTGAACATATCAATATGGGACATTTGTGAACTCTACACATGTCCATCTATTACATTTAGGAGATGTGAAGGTAAATAGTTTCTGTTTGGAGCACATTTTTTGCTATCAAAGGGAAATTTTAAGTATTTTTTTGTAAAATGTTTTATTTCGAATCAAAGTTGCATGAAGGTGTCTATAAACTCTTTGATGCTATTTTGAAAATGGGGCAAGTGTCTGCTTTCAGAAAATATCGGTCCCTCTTCCCAATGGGCCTCACAAGTCTAATCAGCCTACTAGTAATTTTTTGAAATGTGGGAGGAAACCGGAGGACCCGGAGGAAACCCACGCAGACACAGAGAGAACATACAAACTCTTTGCAGATGTTGACCAGCGCTGCAAGGCTGTAGTGCTAACCACTGAGCCACCGTGCTGCCCATCAATCAGCTATCTATCTCCAATAAAATTCTCCAAAATTACAGTTTGTTTTACCATACTAAAGGGAGCCTCTTGCTGACTGTGACTGGTCATAAAATAGTTTAATTTTGGGGCCCCACTTTTAGTTTTGCCCAGGGCCCCACTTTGTCTAGAACCGGCCCTGCTCACAGATTGACACTGTCAATTACCTCAATTAACTCAATTAACTCAATTGGATACCTCCTGTTGCTACTTCCGGTCACTAGAGGGCGCTAACCAATAACATTACTTGAACAATTTGACATCTTCCTGTAACTCCTACCTACCCCTTCACATTCTGTTTAATTACATCAATTACATTAAATTGTCCAATGTCCCAACTCACCTTTGCATGCAGGGACCTCATATGGTGGGCTTCTTCAGTCCTGCGGTGGTCATTTTCACACACCGCTGCTGGACAGGTGACACAGCAGCAGCGGATTTCTTGCAGATGCAGCAGGCACAGAGCACCTCCACCAGGTATGGCAGTGCCCACCATGTCCCTTCCCACTGCTCCAGCGATAAGTCATCTGTGTCACCGCTGCCCCGGCGCTGAACCTGGTGGCTGGAGCGGCTGTGACACAGATACTGAACAGATCACTGCCGCGCCATTCACTGAGGGCTGCCGGCAGTGCTTTTCCCCGTGCAGTGTCACACTGTAACGGGAGCTGCTCCCACGCGGCGGCTGCCCGCAATAGCCGCTGCTGCCCGCGATAGCCGCGGCAGCCTGCGACAGTAGAACTGCCGGCAGTTCAACTTTCCCGGGCAGTCACTCGGGTTACGCAGAGGGGAGGAAGGGGGAGCTGCCACTATACTGCATAGCCCTGCCGTGTCACTCATCGGCAGCTATCGCTAAGCAGTGTCAGCTCCCCCTTACAGCAGCAGGCATACAGACACCGGGGAACTTTATGGGAGATGCGGCAGCTACCTGAACATCTCCAGTGGCGGGTCACTGCAGCGGTGGCTGCGGCTAAGGTGCCAGACATGCGGGGAGCACGCGGGGAGCAAGCGGGGGGGGGGGGGGTCTTACTTTCAGGGGAGGCCTTATATTTGAAAACCTACTGAAAACGGCAGTAGGTCTTATTTTCGGGACATGTCCTATTTTCAGGGAAACACGGTAGGTCCTGGATGGAAAGGAAAGATGAGGAAAATCAGCAATTTGCTTCCTTGGCTTGGAATTACAGAGATGGTGATGTTATTATTTTGCAAAGCAGTAACAAGGAGGAGGGGGGGACAGTATGAGGTGGAGCTGCTGGAGGGCACACTATGAAGGGGAGCTGCGAGAGGGTCATAATATGAGAAGGAGATCCGCTGGAGGCTGCTGGGTGGCACAGTATAAAAGGAAGCTGCTGTGGGCCACAGAATGAAAAGATGCAGCTGAGGGAGGGGGCATAGTATGAAAGGGAGCTGCTTGGGGGGGGGGGTCACAATATGAAGTGGAGGTGCTGTGGACACCATATCCTCAGGGCTCAAATATAAGGGGGTTACAATGTGACATGGAACTGGGGTACACAATCAATAGGGAGATGGGGTGCATTAAAGGGGTAATTATACTTTGTGGGGGTAGAGTGCGGGGGTAGCATGTCCCTGTTTCACTGCTCCAACATTTGGGAGGTATGTGCAACATCCCCCACCGGGGCCTAGCCTGGAGGCAGCCAGGACCCAGAATACCGGAGTGGCTGGCAGTTGCGGCCTGGGCACACTGATGTCATGGTGCTTGGTATTGGGACCGGAGGGCTGTCCCACAGCCTGGCAGGTCTCCAGCAGGTGGTGTGTGCAAGAAAAATGGAAGGAGAGGCTGATGTACTTGATCTTCCTGGGGCAACCCCTTAATGTCTGTAATATACGTCCCTGTGTAATGGATGCAGAGCCTTTGGTGGTACAGCAGTACAGACAGTGCAGGGAACAGACGGAGGCAACGTTGTGCAAAATAACTTACGGTTCTTTATTGGAACAACTGCAGGCAACGGGCCAAACGTTCTTGTAACAGATGCTGGATTGTTGGATATTCTGGATTACTGGAGTGGTCATGGAGAGTGATCCTTAGGAGTAGTTCACCAGCCTGGTAGTAGATGCAGGCTGGGATGTAGCTGTGTCCAATCCTGGAAGCTGCAGCTTTTGTCGTGGGTTTTGCTGAGTTCTGTGTGCAGCACTAAAGGTGTGCTACACACTATCACACTGGTCACTCTGTCTCTGAAAGGTGTGCACTGCAAGATAGGGTCCAAGAGCTTGTGCTCTAAGAGGTTTCTGGAACTCAAGAGCCCTAGCCCCTCCCTGTCCAGGAGTTTTGTTAAACCCTGGACAGGTGGTGGCTCACTCTCCAATCACATTCCAGTGTACATAAAGGAATGCGATTGGTTGTCAATTAACATAACTTAACCCTTGCCTGTGCAGGCAGTATCTACAGCCGCTGATGCCTAATAATGACTGCATTATCCCTGCAGCGAGTTGCGCAGGCTCACCTGCCGAGGAGCTACAAATAAAGGGCCTAACCCGCAAACACTCTTCTACCCATGCGTTGGCCTCTGTTGTCATCATTAGTCTGTGGAGGTTGGACATATAGGGCTAGCTGCTATACTACCTGCACACCATACAGGCAGCAGCTTTAGCAAAATGTCTTCTTTATTTCCCATCTTATTTAGCCCCAAACGTATTCACCCCTGACCTCCCAGATCACATCCGTTACCCCCTTGTCTCCATGCATTGCCATCCAATGACTCTTTTCCCCAGTTCCACAGCCCACGTACTGCCTCCTTCTTTCCATATCTTTTGCCACCTAAACTTTATTTACTCACATCCCCCCCCCTCCCCCAAACCATCCCCTGCCAACTTAAAGGGAACTTCTCTATGTTACACATCTGGCTGTAGCAGCCAGTCAATTGAGTCACTGAAACCATTGTAGTAAACCTAAGCTTCACTATGCAAAGGACAGGAGGCTACAAAAGAAGGCTGGAGGACAGGGGGCTTCTGGAGTTGGCTGGAGAACAGGAGGAGGTTGGAGGACAGGAGGCCACAGGATGAGAAGGCTGGAGGACAGGGGGCTACAGGAGGGTCTGGAGGACAGGAGACCAAAGGAGGAGGGTGGAAGACAGGGACCACACCATGTGAGGAGGGCTGGGGGTAGAAGTGCAGATAGGATTATGTGTAAGTTTGGGGAGATAAATAAAAGTGAAAAACCAAATGCAAAGGGAGGATAAAATTAAAGAGGGGTTTTATATGTTACAGAGTTGCATTAGGTGGTGTTATACAGGTCCATGTTGGGTTGGCCAAAGTAAGAGGGCATTATACTATGTCGGGACCATCAAGGTCTATATTATACTATGTGGGTGGGGCAATGGGCGTGGTTTAGAAAAGGGGAGGGGCTTTTGTCCCTCTTTCTTTCGCCCAAATGTTGGGAGGTATGGAATACTGACATCTCCTGTTATCCGTCTCTGTCCTGTGCAGCCTAGAATACTGACGGCTCCAGTCTATCCATCTCTGTCCTGTAGAGCCTAGAATACTGCCGGCGCCGGTCTATCCGTCTCTGTCCTGTAGAGCCTAGAATAGTGACAGCTCCGGTCTATCCATCTCTGTCCTGTAAAGCCTAGAATACTGACGGCTTCAGTCTATCCCTCTCTGTACAGCCAAGAATAGTGACAACTCCTCTCAATCTGTCTCTCTTCTGTACAGACTAGAATACTGACAGTCCCTTCCTATCCATCTCTGTCCTGTAGAGCCTAGAATAGTGACAGCTTCACTCTATCAGTCTCTGTCGTGTACAGACTAGAATATTGACAGTTCCTGTCTATCCCTCTTTGTACAGCCTAGAATACTGACGGCTCCGGGCTTTCCTTCTCTGTCCTGTAGAGCCTAGAATAGTGATGGCTTCGCTCTATCCTTCTCTGTACAGCCCAAAATAGTGACAGCTCCTCTCTATCTGTCTCTGTTCTGTACAGACTAGAATACTGACAGTTTCTGTTTATCCCTCTCTGTACAGACTAGAATAGTGACAGTTCTGCTCTATCTGTCATGTCCTATAGAACCTAGAATAGTGACAGCACTAGTCTAGTCTTTTCTATAGTGAATAGACTCCATTCCTGACTCATTTCTATGCAGTTGACATCAGGCTATAACAGTGACTCCAGAGAGCTCTCCTCCTATTCCTATTGTAGTCAGCTCATTAATGAACAGACAAGGTTACACATCTACTTCTCATTGCTCCTTTTTAGTCTTAAATTTACAAAACGAGAGTAAGGCCTCAAGCAAATGAACGTATGCTCTCCCGGGAGATCATACAGCCGCGCACAGGAAAGGGGACGAGTGCTGCTAACCTCTCCCCTCTCTATAGAGAAGTGAACGACTGGTGCTGTAGCAAAGCAAAATACAGGACATTTCCATTGTTTTTCAGCTCACTGTGTGGTGAGACAGCGTATGTTCACTGAAATCGTGACCGGGCGCCATTCGTGTGCATGGAGCCTAAGGCCTCGTGTACAGGAATGTGTGCGGGCTGGGGAGTGTGGTCCATCCATTCAGTATTAGGAGTGAGGAACAGAAGTCCCATAACACATTACACACTAAAACTGAATGTGAATTGCTACACTATAAAGAAGACAACGGGGCTTATTTACTAAGGGTCCGCAGACAATTTCATCAGATTTTCGGGATGTGACAGCTATTTAACTGGGGATTGTGTTGCCCGTGATTGGATTGTGGTGCGGCTGCGCTGGCTTTCATGTGACAGAAATGCTGGGGACGGTCCAAGTGCGGGATTTAACTTTCAAATTGTGTCACAAGATCAAGCACTTATATACAGCAGGAAGAAGAAGGTGAACTCCGTCGGACCTGAGCGGGGAAGCGACACATGCAGGATATCAGGTGCACAATCTTAGTAAATCACGGCACAGTGCATTCATCAGTTCGGAGAACGCATCAGGACGGTTAAGTAAATGTGCTCCAACATATCTACATGAGATGAACCAGAAGAAGGATTGCTACAGTCTACACAAGGACTGATTGTCTGCTGAGACTATATGGCCATATTTATCGGAGTGTCTCTTGCTTTCATTATGCAACCTGCTGCAAGAAAGGACATCTTTTCATTAGATAATAGATAGAAAAGTTCCTGCTGGGTTATGGGAAATAGATCTTACTATATGAGATCCATAACTCAGAAGGACGTCTCCTACATGACACCTAGTTACTGGATAATAGATAGAAAAGGGTCCTTGGTTCCTAAACTGAACCAAATATTTTAAAAAAAATCTGAGAAGGCTAAATACTATTCAGCACCTCACCACTAGGGGGCGAATAGATCCTTCCCAGTCATGGGAAATAGACAGCTCATACAGAGCCAGCTAATTGTCCTGTGGCCTCTCCTCCTTGGGTAAGGGATCGAATGACGATGACGTCATCAAAGGTCCTGGAGCCACCTCTTCCTCGTCGTGTAAAGGATCACATGACGATGACGTCATCTCAGGTCCTGCACCTGCCTGGTACATTGCGGCTCGTTGGTTGTGTGTGAGCTGGTGTAGGCATGTCCTGGGTACAGGCGGGCGCGGAGCTCAGGGCTCAGGAGGGGGATGAGGTGTTTGATGAGGAAGCTGATGAAATGAAGCTTCTGCAGAATGACTGGAAGAAAAGTATGGAAAAGAGGGTGAAGGTGAGTAGCCGCCGGGCGCTGCAGGTTCTTCTCCGTCTTGCACTATGGGACAGTAAAGATTGGTGACATCCAGGCTGCGATGGAGCAGTTAGAACCTCCTGGTTTTTATTTTATAGTTAATGCAAGTGTGAACAGATCCCTACGTGGTTTCATCAGTTATGAAGAATGAGAGCAGTCACACGGGAGTGATGGAAACCTCGTCTGGATAAGATTTTTATCATTTGTCTCTTAGTTTTATCTCTTTTTTTTTTTTTTATTAGATTAGAACATTTTCCAAATTTATATTTAAATTTACAAGAAAGGCCTTAAGGTGACCTCACTGAAACCCATTTGTCCACCTTTTATAAAACTTGACTTTTATTTCATCATTGATGTCAACAGTAGGTGTCAGTATAACTCCTCGTAGAGAAGTGTAATTGTATCCATGTTGTTTCATACTTTGTAACACTTGTTTCACATCATTAATGCAAACACCCAACTTTAATTGTCTTTTGATCGTATATAAGTGAACTATTATGCAAATTGTTATTTCATACTCTATATCTGTCTTTACATCCCTATCCAGCCTATATGTAGTCTCTATAGTTAGACCACAAGATTGCTAACTTAAAAACAAAATACTACAGCCCCCTGAGGTATGTCCTTGGTGGGAAAGAGTTAAAGTATATAGTTTTTCTACATCTGTTTTTGATAGCAGGTTCTATAGCACCACGTGGCAACTGCGCACAATGGGGGACATTCACTATGGCGTTTCCACCAGTTTTGTGGCGCTCTCACTGCATTTTCAGCTCTCCAAACTATTAGCTGGTGGCGCCAGAAAAAAATGCCTTTTCCCGCCTGCTCCGACTCTTCTCCGAAAAGGGGCATGGCTTTGGCGGAGTGGAAACTCAGACACAATTAATATGTGTCGCAGCCATTTTTGGGCGCTGTAAACTGGCGGAAAGTAGACCAAAAGAAATTTGGTCTAGCAGGGACACAAAACTGTTGCCTGTTCTCCGACTGTTGGACACATTTCTGGTGCTCGGGACATATTTTGGTCTCGGTGCCAGAAATGTATCTGCACAGCTCCACAATATTAAATGTGTATCTTCTTTCCAAGAGCAGGTCGGTAACAAAGCCAGTGCAGACACCGACACTTTATGTAAATGTCCCCCCATATATTTAATGATGGAATCTGCTTCTGATCAGTGTCCAAGAAGAGTCTGCTTATTATAGCCAAAAGCACTACTTGGAGGTTTGACAAAGCGCTAGTAGCGCGAAACGGCCTGTTACCTTTTGGACCTCGGCGTCCTCACACGTCTACTTGTCCTTACGCTAAATAAAGATTGTGGATCATATCAGCGAGTGCTGTCCTATCCTTGGATCTGAGCTATTACGTCTATTTACCTTTGGGACTTGAGCACCGCAAGTAATCTAATTGCATCTGAAGACCCCAGCAGGTACTGCACAGTCTTTCTTTTTCGGGGGTTAACTAGCGAGAAGCAGCGGGGGTTGTGCCTGTTCTACTGCGATTCTTTTCTCCCTTGCTGGACTACTTGTGATATTACATTGTAATATTGCAGTCAGTGTGAGCAGGGGGGGGCCCTTGCCTCAAACTGGCATGATAAATAATGTTCTGTATCTGTTTCATTGCAGGAGGGTTATCTTGATGGGATGGAGGCTGGAAAAGAAAATTCACTCCAGTCTGGATTCAATTCTGGATATAAATTGGGAGTGAACCTTCTAATGCCCTGTGGAGAGATCAGAGGAACGTTAAGGTGTGTTAATTGCATTCATTGATAAAAACATTGACACATTCCACCATTTGATTTGGATAAATCATTCTGTGTACCTTGTGCCTGATATGCTTGGAAAGTCCCTTTCATAGCTACATGATATATATGTCATAAAGGTTGGGGCCAGTGATCATAAGAACAGAATTACATTAGTTATTACATCCTGCTGCTTTTGTTTGCAAGCTGCACCCCAAAGGATGTGTAACATTTTGGGAACTGCAGTTGTCTTTGTGTTTTGTTTTTATGTTTTAAACAACTTTGATTGCAACAATTTCTGTATCCATTAATGTCACTACTTTTTCCGACATAGTTGCAAATGTTTCAGTACCCCCACCATGCAAGACGGTTGTGTGCATGCTACCTGAGATGGGAGCAGACAGTCTGGCATCACTCATCTAAAAGAAAGCCAAAATATTGAGAAATAAAACAATTTCAGAATAAGTAGAACAATGCCTGTTTGTGAGTGGATCTCTTTAAGGCCTCAGGCACTTGACCACTTATATTGGCTGTGACCCAGCCATATTTTTTATTTCTCCAGCTAACTTGTGGCCTCATTGGGCTAGGTCAGTGGTGGCGGACCTATGGCACTCGTGCCAGAAGTGGCACTCAGAGCCCTTTCTGTGGCCACCCGGGCCATTACCATAGAGGACTCCAGGTATCTTCCTGCAGTCCCAGGCAGCCCAGGACTTGCTGTGCACAGAGCTATTTTAAAGTGACAGTGCTACCTGGGACTGCTGGAGGAGTGGGAAGGTGTGGACAGATCTGGATTACCATTGTAGCTCCTGCTCCGGCCCTGATAATTCTTCCTGTTTATGGGACCCTGGTGGGAAGCTACAATGATCATCCAATTCTTTTTTATATTCTGCTTTATTGGTGTCCTCAAGGTGCTGATAAGAAGGAAAACTGTAACAGAGCAGGGACTTTGTTGTAGTTTGGTCTCTAAAAGGTTCGCCATCACTGGGCTAGGTCATGGCATGTCATGCTTTCTGGCTATGCATTTCCACCAAGCAGATATGGTTTAATCTTAAGCAGAGTAACTCTAAAAATAAAAAAAATCATTCTACAAGTGAAGATCTGTTATGTTAAAGGAGTTGTGTAGATTTTAATATATATCCAAGATGTGTATATGTATGTGTGTATATGTGTATATATATATATATATATATATATATATATATATATTTTTATTTTTTGGCCGGAGGGGCTATATAAACAGTAATTCTCCAGCACTCCCACAATCCCACACCTCTGCCCTTTGGTGCCGAGGCTCCTTCATCTGACTGCTACTACTTCCGGTTGTCGGATACGGGATTGGAGCTAACGCTGGATCCAGGCACGTAGCAATGGATGAGTGGGCTCGCCTGCCTCTGTATACAAACAGAGTTGTGGGACTGGACATGTATAGATATATATGGTGTATATATTTTTTTTTTTTTGAACCTGGACAATCAAACAATTAAACAGCATCTTATTTGTGACAGATTATTTTTCTTTGTGCTGTAGAAATATATATTTTGGATTCTTGTAAAAGATTTTCTCCATCTTCTTATGTCATGAAACGGTTTTTCATTTTTCCCTAGTGCCCTGATCACCTGGTGTCAAATCCATGACTCTCACCCTTCAATATGTAAGCAGCTTGGTGAACTCTTGACTTCAGTGGTGCAATGTGAAGATAACGTAGTGAAGAGATTGTCCTCCATTTATCAGATCTCTCATCCATCTGACTTGTCGAGTGCATTAGAGGATATGGATTTCACAAGTGGTACAAAGGAGTCCAATGAGGGCTCATGCAATCTTGGGCCAGATTGCTGCGTCAACAAGGACTCTTTCCCTACCTCATTACATAGATGTAGGACTACACAACAAATAAGTGATGTATTGAAACATGAACTTGTTCAAATTCTCAGAGACGCTATTGCTATAGCTCAACAAAATAATTTGCCTTCAGATTTTCTCACTTCTTTGCACTCATTGGAAACAAAGCATGCAGGGTTCTGATGCTGCTACTCATTTGTAGAGATTCATTGATGGATTTGACATGGATAGGACCAAGAAGCCGGATGCAGTATCTTGACAGATTTTTTTTTTTTAAACCAATTGCAAATAACTATTACTACACAATACAATCCATGCAGTAGAAGAAATATGGCCCAAAAGTCTATAGCATATAAAGTATTGTATAGGGTCCTGGCTTTGGAATTTAAAAGTATCTTTTGCTTTTTAAAGGGCAACTGTAACCTGAAATAAAACCACCTATTCCAACACCTTTCTATATTAGTCCAGCCAGCACCTTTTGTATCCACCTATATCTTACACTATAATGTACGCTAATAATTTAGAAATATTGATACAAACCTTTCCACAGAGTATGCAATGGAACTCTGGAGAGCAGTCTGGCTTATGAATAATGCATAAGCAATCCAGACCCTCCCCTCCAATCAGAACTGCCCTTTCACTTCTCTCCAATTCCCGTTATATGTTGCAATCCTCAGATGCCAATCTGTTCATTAGTGAGCGATCACAACATCCATGGACAATATGTCAAACAGCACTAGGAGAAAGAGAAAGAGAGGATGATGTGGGTGTATCCTGAGAGTTTGGGGGGCAGATTAGCCAATTAGCAAATTTAACCTTTAATAAATGCAGATTTTGCTAGAGTGACTGGACAAATGAGGTAAAAACAAAACAGGTTGATGCAGCTTCACAACGCAGCCCGTTTGAATGTTAAAGTGTAACCGTCATTCTGAGCAAAAAAAAACATAATTCTGCTCCCGGTGTCCCTGGGAATCATTCCTCAAAGTATTTTGCGTCTCGGTCCAAATTAAGTACCTCTTTTGGCCCATAGCAACCATGGTTTTCAGCTCTCAAAAAACTACAATCAGCAAGATGGAGGGGCAGAGCCTGCCTCCTGTCACTTCATCACAAGCACCTGCTGCTGACGAATGACACCATATCTATCTATCTCATAACTATCTATTTATGTATCTAATATCTATCGGTGTATCTATTATCTACTCATTTCTATCATCTATCTTTCTATCTCCTATCTATCATTATCTATTTATCTGTTTATATCCTATCTCAAATCTATCTAAGTAAAACTCCAGCACAGCACATGAGGGAACAGCTTGCACACTTGGAGAGAGTCTCCTGCCACTTCCTTGTGTGAGGTGATGGGGGGGGGCTGCAGTTTTCTGTCTGTGTGGATTATTTTCTACACAAGTGTAGGGAAATCTGAGGGAGAGATAAGAATGTAGGTGTTTTGTTACTACATTAGTTTGGACTTCTCCCTGCACATGAGTGAGTGTTGGAGCAGTGAGACATGAGGTGATCTTTTTTTTTTTTTTTTTTTTAAGAATTTTTATTTTACGCAATTTTCTTTACATAAAAAATATAATCACATACACAATTGTATTTTTTTTTTTTACATGGTTAGCAAATTACATCATTCATAATTACAATCGTGATTATTTAATATTTTCCATTACCAATACCCACCCCTACCCTCCCCTTCCCCAAGTGGTTGACGATAAACAGATTTAGAGATTACACATATAGTTGGAACTACATATATAATTGAAGCTCTTCGGTATGATGGTAAAGATGCTCCTAGATCTTTGGCTTTTAGCATTTCATATAACACATGTTTTTTTTTTTTTGTTTTGTTTTTTTTTAAATTGTTTTCTTTCGTTTATTTTATACCTGGTCTTTCAAACCATACTTTCCTTATTTTTTCGGATTCCAAGCTTTTACCTCTTCCTTCCTGCTGTTCAGCGTATAATAATAAGTCCATTCTACTTTCCCACTCCTGCATTTTGGGGGTTCCTTTACTTTTCCATTTAAATAAAATTACTTTTCTAGCTAGTAATAAGCCCTTCATTACATACATCACTGTGTCCGGGGTGCCGATCACTCCCATTTTTGATCCCAGAATACATACACTTTCGGTTGTCGGGATGTTACAATTAAATATTGTCTCTAGCCTTCCTATAACTTCACTCCAATATATATGTAGTTTCGGGCACCGCCAGAGCATATGTATCAGATCTGCATCAAACAGATTACATTTTGGGCATTTTTCTTCTTTATTATTTTTTTTAAATTGATTCAGTCGCTTTGGCGTATAATGAACACCATGTAATATGAATATCTGCGAAATTATATGAGACATATTTTTAGTACTGCATTTAACCATTGCAAGAGCATCAACCCATATTTCAATTGATAATTCTGGAATTTCTTTTTTCCATTGCGTATATCTCTCTTTGACCGGGGGCGAAGTTTGATTTCCCATGAGTGATTTATATACACGTGCCATTAGACCTTTTCTATTTACTTCACGATTTAAGCAGAACTTTAGTGGATGATCTTCTAAGGTGGGTTTTTCCCTATTAGAAAATTCTTTATATGCACTACTAAGTTGTATATAAGCATACCAGTCTCTTTTATTTAGATTAAACTCTGCAGTCAGATCTTCAAAGGATTTTAATGCTCCTTGTTTCAATACTTGACTGTGGAACAGGACCCCTTTCCCAATCCAGAATTTAGCATATTCTTGTGGTTTTAAATTTCTTTTTGTGAAACCCCACAAAGGTGATATATCCAAATAACCCTTATATTGCATCTTATCCTTAGTTCTTTCCCATACCCATTGCATTAATCTTAATATAGAATATTGTGATTTAAATTCTTTATTCCTGAAAACCCCCGTTTCTAATAGTGACCATGTGTTGTAAATCTCCAAGATTTTGTGTTTTCCCCCTATTATATGTTTTATCAGAAAAGTGTCGTTATCTAGTAAATTTTGCCACTGTGCTGCTATAAAATATGATGATAAGTCCGGAAGAGCTAGTCCTCCTTTGTCTATTTGTGGGTATAATTTCTCTAAAGCTATACGTGCTCTATTCCCATCCCATACAAGTTCCCTTAATAGTGCATTCATTATTTTACTATATTTGTTTGGTATGACTACTGGACTGTTTTGATACTTAAAAAGGATTTGGGGCAAAATAATCATCTTAAATAAAACTAATCTGGCTGCCATGGGTAAATTCATTTTTCTCCATACTAATACTTTCTGTCTTATTTTGTGAATCAAAGGGTGAATATTAAGAGAGATATAATCATCTAGGTTTTTACTTAATAATACCCCCCAAATATCTCATGTTCTCAACTACGGGAAGTTGGTCGACCGTTTTACCGAGGGAGCTGTCTAGGCTCAAGCATGCAGATTTGTTCCAGTTGATACGAATGCCCGATAAATTGCCATGTTTTTTTATTAACGTGATAATCTCTTTTATACCTTCTCCCCCATTATCTAGGTATATCAGCATGTCATCTGCGTACAATTGGACCTTTAATTCTCTACCACCCCACTTAAATCCTTTTATTTGGTTGGAGGATCTTATTGCACATGCTAGGGGTTCTAGTGCTAATGCGAACAATAGTGGGGAGAGGGGGCATCCCTGTCTCATGCCCCTTTGTAACCGCCATGATGCTGAAGCTCTCTCATTTACGCTCACTCTTGCTGATACCCCACTATAGAGAATCTTCACCCAGTTAATGAACTGGGGTCCAAAACCCATTCTTTCTAGAGTGAGCCAAATGAAGTCCCACTCGACACGGTCAAATGCTTTGACCGCGTCGAGCGCGACCACCACTCGCTTCCCCACAGAGTCGCTCGGTGTTTGAATGCTCCACCATAGACGCAGAATGTTGTCCCGGACCGACCTCCCCGGCATGAACCCCGACTGATCATCATGTACTATTGTTCTGACTACTTTCAGTAGCCTTGTTGCTAAAATTTTTGCTAATAGCTTATAGTCGGTGTTCAGCAGGGAGATCGGTCTGTAGGCGTCCAGGTCCAGTGGGTCCTTTCCATCCTTACGGATTAAAATGATAATTGCCTCTCTCATGGATTCTGGTAATTGGCCCTTAAAAAATGAGTGGTTATAAACCCTCAGCAATAGGGGTAATAGAACTTCAGCATATTGATTTATTACCTCCGGCGAAATCCCGTCTGTGCCCACCGCTTTACCCTTTGGCATGTTTCTGAGAGCGTCTGATAATTCTTCTAACGTGATTGGCTGGTCTAATGAATTTACTTCCTCGCGGGACAACTGGGGGATCGTTATCCCCATCAAACTTTCTTTGATTTCCTCTAGATCGTTTCCTCTTTCCGAGGTGTAAAGAGATTCAAAAAACTGTTTAAATTCTTCCCTGATTTCTTCCTGAGATGTGACTAATGTGCCCTGTTTTCCTCTAATTGCCCTAATGGTATTATTCCCATCTTGTCTTTTCACCAGGTTCGCCAATCTCTTCGTTGAGATATATTGCCCTAAGATTGATTTCTGATTTTGGATTGCATTGTCCCTTACAGTTTTTTCTGTGCAGTATCTTTCCAGACAATGCTGTGCCTCCAACCAAAGCTTTTTATTCTCATCTGTGGGGTTATCGATATATTCCCTTTCCAGAGCTATAGTTCTCTCTTGGACTTCTTCCAGATTTTTTTTTTCCCTTTTTTAAAGCGGCTGATCTGGTCCTTTACCAGTCCTCTCAAATATGCTTTTAAGGCATCCCAAACAATACCAATATCTTGAGAATCTATATTCTGTTCCACAAAGAATTGTATATTTATAAGCACATCTTGGTTGTTTTTTACTAGGTCCATCCAAAAAGGTTTGATCTTGTAAAACACCAGGCCAGCCACTTTACTTTCCCTCACTGTGAACCAAATTGGTAGATGGTCAGAGAGACCTCTTGCTCCCATATCAATTTTTTCCGTTAGTTCACTTCCTGTCTCATTCCCCAGTATGAGATCGATTCTAGATAGAGAATTTGAAGACTTTGAGTAGCATGTATAAGCCTTTCTCTTCGCATTTCTTTCCCTCCATATGTCTAAGAGACCCAATTCTGTCATCATTCTACCGAATACCGTGATTGTCTCGGTGGGAGATCGGTTATTTCTATCCAGCCCTTCATTATATACGTGATTAAAATCTCCCATCCAGAAGACGGGGGCATTATCAAACGTTTCAACTTTTTTGGCTATCTTAACTAGAACTTCCAGTCGATCCGTTGGCGGGAGATATAGGCCTACTAGTACTAATCTTATTCCATTTAATATGGCGTGTAGAATAATGTACCTACCAAAGGGATCTATTTTGACATCCAATTCCCGGAAACACATCTTTTTATGGATCAGAATGCTCACACCGCGAGCGTACGAGGAAAAGGTTGAATTATAATATCGGCTAATCCAGGCCTTACTTAGAGTTTTGCATGTGTCCGTTACTAGATGTGTTTCCTGAAAGCAGATCACCTCTGGGCCATATGACCCGCACAAATCAAAGATTGCCTTTCTTTTTTAATTTGTCATTTAGCCCCCTCACATTCCAAGAAATGATTTTAATCATAATTACCAGTAAATTGAATTATTCCAATCCCATGTTTCCCAAAGTGTAGTTTTATCGTCAACCACTTGATCCCACCCCTTCCCCACCTTTCCCTAAACCCCTGTCCAGGGTTGATCATCCCTAGACTCTTCCTGGAGCATTTTCAGCGCCAGAGTGAAACTACCAGTACAATAATTTTAAATTTTCAAAACTTTCTCTATCCACTCATTTACCTCCTCCGCATTTTCAAAAAAATTAGTCTTATCCTCATACACAATTTTTAATTTTGCTGGATACATTAATGAGTAGACTATCCCTTTCTCCCGTAACCTTTTTTTAATACCCGTAAAACTCATTCTTTTTTTTTGGATATCTTGCGGATAATCTGGGAAAATCATAATTGGGTTGTTGTTGTATTGTAATGGGGGTAAAGATCTTATGCTTCTCAATATATTATCTCTGTCTCTTGGGGAGAGGAGTCTCAACAGAATATTCCTTGATCTGCCTCCTATAGGGGAGGGTCTGGTTGGTATACGGTGTGCCCTATCGACCATAAACATTTTTGTGCGAACCCCCTCTGGAAAGGTAGATTCTAGCCAGCCTGACACAAATTTGACCATATCGCTCCCCTCCGATCCTCCGGAAACCCCACTATACGCAAATTATTTCTCCTTGAACGGTTTTCAAGGTCCAACACCTTCTCTTTTAAGTTCTGTTCAGCTTTTCCCATATTTTTTATTTTTTTGTTTAACATCTCAATCTTATCTTCCACAACTCCTACTCTTAATTCTGCTTCGTCAATGCGTGTTTTAAGTTGGTGTATATCTTCTCTAGCAGAAGTTATTTCTGTTTTTACGATCCCAACTTCTTTTAGAACATTCCCCACCGCTAAGAGATTTGCTGTAATTTGCGATGAAATATCTTTAAGGGAAAGCTCTGGCTCACAGTTGTCCCTTTCTTCACTACTGTCATCAATGTTGGGGACCACTACATCACCTTCCGTACACCCATATGTCTCCAAGGACCCCTTGGTTTTTTCTCCGCTCTTTTTAGCCTTGTTTTGTGAGGAGTTAGGTGACTGTACAAAAGCTATCTATTTTCCCCTCTTTTCTTTTCTTTTCCCCCGGGGATAACCCCACATCTGAGGTTCTAGACTTAGGGACATTCTTCGCTGCTTTTCTATTAGCCATAATTAGTTATTTATGGGATAAAGAGGGCGCTTGAATATGGTTCTTCACACAATCTATGATAGGCAATATGCTAGTATGGGCGGCGTAACATCCACTCTAGTCACATAAAGAGTTGTAGTTTGCATAAATTTTCAGCATACATATAGAAAAACTGATGTGGTAGTCTAATGGTTACCTCAGATTGTACACCGTGACAAGAAGAGCATTTTAAATACCATTATCCACACAATTTATAATAGACAGTGTAAATAGCGTAAATTCGCTTGACATGCGGTCTAGCATGAAGAGTTATAGTTTACACAAGTTTTTTTTTTTTTCCCTCCAAACAGGTAAGAGGAACTGATATGGTGATAAAACGGTGACCTCAGTTAATACGCCGTGTTAGTCACACACTGACTTCAGATTTCAGAGAGAACAGTTAGTCACCTGTCAATACCTAGGGTATACACTACCACATGGGACTAAAAGATTAGTAGCCGGATATATATCAGTCACACACTATTAGTATGTCCAGGTTAATTGACATCTATTCTCTTCAAAATTTACTAGACAGCTTTCCTCCTTTCTCCTCTTCTTTTCGCAGGGACAAATAAGGCTCAAGATGTTAGTAGGACAATTATTAGTAACAGAAGTCCTGCATAGATCGATACAAATTTAAACACAGTTCATTTAACATGTAATCCGGCATAAAGAATTATAGTTTACGCAGGTTTTTGGTCAAACAGGTACGAGGAACTGATATGATGAGCTAACAGTAACCACAGTTTGTAAGCCGTGTTAGTCTCACACTGACTTCAGATTCTAGAGAGCGCAGTTAGTCACCTGTCAGTACCTAGGGTATACACTACCACATGGGAATAAAAGATTAGTAACCGGATGTATATCAGTCAGTATGTCAGTATGTATATACTATTAGTATGTCCAGGTTAGTTGACTATTCTCTTCAAAAATTTACTAGGCAACTTCCCTCCTTTCTCCTCTTCTTTTCACAGGGGGGAATAGGGCTCGAGATGTTAGTAGATCAATTGTCAGTGACAGTAGTCCTGCATAGATCGCTACAAGTTTAAGCACAGTTCTACTTCAGCGAGGAGAATTTACTCTTGCATAGATTATTGTATGAGTAAAATTATTAAATCAAGAGTGCATCTCACCACACCGCTCCGTATGTATTGAGTCCGATACCTCCTCATGCACAGCGTCGAGTGCCACAGCTCTCCCTCGCCGGGAACATATCTTCAGCTGAGAAGCTGACCTCCAATAGGATACACCCACGGGGGGGCAGCTCCAACTCCACGAAGTGTTGAGAACCGGCGTTGGGGTGCTGTTTTCTTTTCTCTTGCTGAGGGGTTGCAGGGCTCACAAGGGATCTCTCAGATCAGGTCCTCCGCGTCATCAGCGCGTTCAGCAGGGCAGGCAGTGATCTCACCGATCCGCAAGCGTGGTGGAGCGGCTATGGGTTACCACGATGTCCTAGGTAGCATTGCGAGAGGTGAGCGGAGGTGAGCGGCTACAGCGGCACTTTCACTCTGGCCTCGCGCTCGGCATGTCACGTGCTTCCGCTACACGCTGCGCGTTCCATGCTCCTCCTCTACCTTGTTGCCAGTACCAGACATGAGGTGATCTGCAGAGAGCAGGGAGAGAGATGTGAGCGTGTCTCTCCCTCCATAGTCTCTGCTTCTTTCTGAAGACGGAATGTACAATTGTAACAGCCATATGAGAGATCACTGACATCTAGGGGAAGTCTGCAGAATACAAGAGGAAGGAACAAGATTCGGGTAACTAATCCAATTGCAAAAGGGCTTAAAATTACCTGCCCTACAACATAGCAAAAGTTTTTTGAAATAACGGTTACACTTTAAGGCTCAGTCCTTTTTTTTAAAAAAAATTTGACCAGTGTCTCTTCCTGTGGTAATAACTTTTCAACACTTTAACATATCCCTGTGGTTTTGAGATTCTTTTCTCGTGAGGCATTGTAGTTTATGTTGACAATATAATTTCTGTGCTCACTTACTTTTTGGATAAAAATTCAATAATTTAGGAACATTTTGAATGAAATTCCAATTTTCAAAGATTCAAATGTTCTACTTTTTAGACAAGTCATACCACAATTTTTCTTATGTAGAAAGCTTGTGCCATTTTAATCCTTTATATTTCCATAATTTGTTAGGTTTATAGTTTTAGTAGAAGGTTCTTAAATTTTCTAGAGATTTGAAAAATGCTACATTTTTGGTGACCAATTTAATTAGGAAGTGCCCTATAAAGGATTATGGACTTTAAAACCCCCTTTCCCCAAGTAACACCATTTTCTGAACCTAACATCTCAAACTATTCGAATCGGTACAATAGAAGCCCCGGTGAATTGACAATATTTTGTAAACTACACCCCTCAAAGAATTTATCTGCGGTTGTGGTGAGAATTGTAACCCCCAACATGCTGGTTAAATGGTAATACAAAGTAAATGGTACAAATTACAAATCGCATTGCAATTTATCAAATATGCCATTGTAGTGACATGTATTTTGCCCAAATCATGCTACTGGAGACAAACACATCAAAAATCATTCTGCCGGTTATCCTGGTTAGGGCAACACCCCATATGTGGCAATAAACTACAGGATGCTCACATGGCAGGGCTCTGGAGGAAAGGGGCGTAATTTAGGTTTTGGAGCTCAGTTTTCACTAGATTGGTGTTGGGGTGTCCCTGAGGTACCAGTACAATAGAAACCCCCAAGAAGTGACCCCATTTTGGAAAAGGGCACCCCTCAAAGAATGTACCTAGGGTAATATGAGCATTTTAACCCCTAAGATGCTGAGCCAAATGTAATACAAAGTGAATGGGGCAGTGTAAAAATTGCATTGTTTTCATAAATGTGTAATTGAAGTGACAAATTAAATCAGCCCGACTCATGCCACTGAGGACAAACACCCCAAAAATCTTTGTGGCTTATTCCAGGTATGTCAATATCCTATATGTGGCAATCTGCAGGATGGAGACACAGCATGGCCCACTGGCATTTGGAGCACAGACATTTTACATATATTTTTTTTCTATGACAACATTGTCATATTGTGCCCAGTTCCAGCCACAGGAGACAAATGCCCCAAAGATCATGATGCGTGTTCTCCCGGGTACAGCAATACCCCATATGGGGCAATAATCTACAGACTGGGTACACAGCAGAGCTCAGCTGGGAAGATGGGAACTGATGTATAAGCTGTGCGTAGTACATCAGGGTAAAATCTACCTCTAGGTCCAGGGATGTGTGATAGATATGGAAGCACACTTTCATACATAGTCATGGTTTTTCCGGTCATTTTACAATGGTAAATGGTGTCCTTCCAAATGCCTTTTTTGGAGCACACCCTGCACCTCTTCTGTGTCCATCCCTTCTTAGCAGTTTGGGGAACTTTCCTAGAAAGTTCTGCCCTGGTACAATGCGTGATGTGGCCTCGCTTCTTGAAGTGCTGGCGCTCCCCCCTTCCTGGTCTCCAAAAAGAAAATATTTAAATGACCACCTTTTGAAATTCCAGGAAAGTTCCTCTCAGGTCTACACATCTATATAACACGTAAGAATTATATAGTGCCATCTGCATGATGTTCACGACCAGCTTCTTGTACCACACCCTCCATTTTGACATGTTGTTGTATGGCTGAAGCATCTGGTCCGACAAATCCACCCCTCCCATGTACCTATTCTAATCCAGTATGCAGTCAGGTTTGGGGGTTTCTGTACTGGAACCTCGTACTGAGACAGGGGTGCAGGTGCGCACATGTATTGTTGTTAATAGAAGGACCTCTTGTCCTTGTACTTAACACACAATACAGAGTTGCTGCATAGTACTCGGCTTTCCTGCATTCTAGTTTTTTGCCCAAGCAGATCTCTCTGATTTCTGCTTACAGTGCCGCATGCCACAGTATTTCAAGAAGCGAAGCACTTAAATAGTGTAGTACAGGCAGTCCCCGGGTTACATACAAGATAGGGTCTGTAGGTTTGTTCTTAAGTTGAATTTGTATGTAAGTCGGATCTGTATATTTTATCATTGTAATCCCAGCCAGAACTTTTTTGGTCTCTGTGACAATTGGATTTTAAAAATGTTGTCATAAGAATCAATATTAACACTAAAACTTCATTACAGACACCTGTGAAAACTGTTACAGCTGATGATTGTAGCCTAGGACTAAAGTACAGGAAATTACCAATATCCAGAGGTCCGTTTGTAACTATGGGTCGTATGTAAGTCGAGTGTTCTTAAGTAGGGGACCGCCTGTACTGGTGTAGAAATTGTCTAGGTTAAGGTGGTAGCCCTGGTCCAGCAGTGGGTGCACCAAATCCCACACTATCTTGGCAGTAATACCCAGGAAGGGTTGGCATTCTGGGGGCACTATAGTGGAGTCCTTACCTTCATATACTTTGAACTTGTAGGTATAGCCTGATGTACTTTTGCACATCTTATACATCTTCACGCCATACCTTGACCTCTTATTGGGGGTTGGGGTTGCGCATAAAACTAAGTGGGGATTTGGGCAATATGCTGTGCAGCGTAGAGATTGGTCTGGACTACAATTAAATTCAATAGCTCCTCATCAATAAAATACTTAAAGTCCACAGCTCTGAGCCCTGCCATGTCAAATTTAATTCTAGGTTGGCCCAAAAAGTCTGGGAGCTGAGGGGTATAATTATCTGAGGCTACCCATGTGGGGTCAGTGGAAGGCCCAGGCACTTCTCTAGCATAAACCCTACAACGCCTTCTCAGAGGTTCTTGCAGGTCACTGGAAGATGAGGAAAAAGGAGAGGTATAAGGGGACATCTTCCCCACTAGCTGACTGTGTCAGAGGCCAGCACGTTGTATGCCTTAACATGGTGTACGTCTTTTGAGACATTGTACACAGAAAAATTAGATAAAGTGCACAAAACTACACAGATATACCGCACAGCCGGCACTATGAAAAATCACCTAAGTACACCTACAGGCCCTCTGAAAAAAAACACCTATGTGCACCATGCAAAAAAAAAACCCTACAAAATGCACCTAGCTTGCTCTAAGATGCCCCAATTATGCTAAAGATACTGAGCGGCACTATTCACATGTCACATTGAAAAATGTGCCCAGTGCAGAACAACACAAACACAGCGCACTGACAAGTGTGATCACACAGGGAATATACAGGACACATGAGGGAACAGATGGGTATCAGATTTCACATGACATGGTTACACGTAATGCACAGGGTGCGCTAGTGCCGTAATAGTACGGCGATGAGTGCCAAAAGGTTAAGAGTAATGGGTAGTCTACTCTAAACGGGTGGAAGATTTCAGGTAACACGTGTCCTTTGCAGTCAGTAGTAGTTAAGTGGACGTACATGAGGCTGTACAATACTTCAAGTATTTTGTGAGTTAGTGGAAAAAAGAAGGCAATTAATCGAAATTCCTGGGTCGTTCACCAATAACTGCAATTATTTCAGAAAACTGGTGTACCAGCCCTGACCAATGTCCCAGTCTCTCTCTGTTATTGCTGCTGGGGCATTTGGAGAATTACATCTGTAGGGAAACACCCACACTAGTAAAACTTTCAGCAACAGTACTGAATGTGTTCATAGACTTTTATTAACTGTGTGTACAGTGTAAACGTTAAATGTATCCAAAAGATGGGATGCGAATGTAGCCTCAGTTGACAAACAAATACTTTGCTCCGATTACTTAAAACGGTTATATGCCATCTTTTACGTATTATACAGATTTTTTCTGTACTAGATAAAGAAAAAATTAAATTGACATATTACCAATATAGTGATCATAAAGTTGAAAAAAACAAAAGTGAAGTTACTAGAAAAGTTATGGCTTTTTGCAAAACGACTATAGTGTTAAGAGATTAAAAATGATTAGAACAGTTCCATCATCCATACAGTTTTCATGCACATCCTAACTGTGAAAAAAGCTTTCTGTGAAAGCAAAAAAACTTCTTAAAAAAGAAAACTACTTTGACAGTGTCTTATCACACATTTCAGCTCTAGTTCAGCTTTTTACATTGCCCATGCAGTATACCATTTGCTTAGGTGGTAGATTGCTCACAGTTGCAGAGAAGTCAGCATTTCCTCTTTGTTACCATGAGTAAATGGGAAGCTGCACATTCCTTTGTGAAATAACAGTATCAACCAAAACTCATTGAAAAGCAATATGACCCTATTCACATTTTGATGCTGAAACCAATGGAATTTACATAGTCCCCTATTAATACATTCAGCCATTACTACACAATCCTCTGGAACTGTCCAATTACAAAGAATTTGCACTAGATCAGAAATCTCTTAAACTTATTTGGTAAAAAAAAAAAAAAAGATATATTTTTATATTTGTATTGGAAAATGACTAAAATTCAGTATCACAAGCAGATGTTAAAAAAAAAAAAAACACCTTTGGTAAAAGAGGGACACATGGAATATTTAAATTAACCAAATATCTAGTGGGCTTTGTTATGCAATACAAAATTGGTATCCTTGATATAATTTAATATAGGTGTAAAATAGTTGGTTTGTTCGCAAAGTATTACTACACATGTTCATACCAAGTCTAATCAATAAATACACTGGGGGTTATTCATCAGACAGGCTCCTTAGGACAGTTCTAGGTCTGCCTTTTGAGCTCCGCAGCTGTGTCAGATTCATTAAAGTGGCTTTGGTGCTTTAATAAACGTTCTTATGCTGTCTGGGATTATTTTTCAAAAAGTTGCAAAATGCATAAAAAGTCCCAGCAAATATACCAGCAGGGGATTGGAGTGACTGACTTTTTAAGGCGGCTTTTTTTTTTTTTTTTTTTTTAAGTCACAAGACATGAAGCTAGACAGTAAATTCTCAGGCAATTACGTAAAAACGGCCACCACAGTTATCTTTTGCATCCATTCATTTTAATTGGAAATACGGTTATGTATCTGATCACCGTGAACCATGAACATGTTCTATATTTAAAAGTTTGTGGTAAAGTCTCTCCAGAGAAGTCTTTGTGGTGGGTTGCTCAGGAGACTAGGTTACGTGGGTGCCAGCTCTCCATACTTTTTGTAGATATGGTTTGTTTACGGTGGAATATGGGTTACATACGGGTGACATTTCCAGCCACAAAAACATGACTGCATAATGTATACCCGCAATGTGTGAGAGTGCCTGTGTGCATCCTGGAATCTGTAATTAATCTAAATAGCCAGACACCACTTTTGTGGAGATCTCCCTAAATATTTCAGTGCCTTTACTACACTTATCAGGCAAAACTATGTAAAGTAAATTACACAAGGCATAATCTATGCTGAATATTATTTATTTGGTTTGTTTGTTACTAATAGCATTCATCCATGTCATGCTCTGGCATAGATCGTGTCGTTCCGAGTCCCGAAACGCTCAAGCTGAGCTCTTCTGTAATACTTGAGCTCAGCTCTCCAGTAATGCTTGAACTAGGATCTTCAGCTATATTGGGACTTGGGACTCCAGCCATTATCGGACTGAGTTCCTGTACAAGACTGGAACTTGGATCCTCTGCAAGACTTGAATAAGATTCCTCTGCAACACTAGAGTTACGGTCATCAACCCCACTAGAATTCATTTCTACATGGTGAAAATAGTGGTCTTCTGTGTAGCTGGAGTTTGGTTCTCGAGATGGACAGGGAATAGGGTTGTGGAAATCAACTGAATGCATGTCACCATCATCATGATCTGGAAATATATCCTCAACATGGTCATAGACAGAATTCTCCTCAAAGACTGATGTTCTCTCTTGTGGTATACCATTTTGTTCAATCACACCTTCTTTTTTATATTTTCCCGCACAGATTGGCGGCAAAGCATTCTTTCCATTTGCATAATTTTTCTCCATATCCTTAGAAACTTCCAACGCCTGTGCCTTCTTGAAGATGGTTCTCATTGTTAAGGGAATTGACATGCACCTGAGAAAGACAATAACACAAACACTATTGTAACGAAGTTAAAATTGTATAAATTGTTCACAACAGTCATTTACATGTTATCATAACACTTAAAATAGGTAGGCCATAAAGTAGTTACCTTTCCAGAATTTTCAGAATAAATTCCTTGTTGCAGGGCAGTGGTGGATCAGATGCACTACTGTAAATGTTGCAGACTAATTTCCGGCAGCTCAATATATCGACAACAACTGTACAGAAAAATATGTAATTTTAGTTAAGATTAAAGGCATTCTCAGTAAAGAACAACAAGAACAATAGTAAGAGTTTCCCTTGTACATACATGATTGACCATGAATTCAGAGTATTCTGCGATATTGTCTTAGTATATTGGACACAGACCATTCAATAGTTGTTGGGCTAAATGAGTATTTACACAATTAAAAAAAAATATTAAATTTTCTTTTTCTCACTCAACGAACTTTAGTTAAAAGGGTTTTTCCTCATCTGAACACGATTTAATTAATCTGAGATTTTATATATATTCCACACACACACAGTTCAAGAAGCACAAAAACAATTGAAGCAGGAGGTTGCAGGCTACCTAGGACTGGGCCTCAAGTCCTCCATAAGTAGAAACCTGAAAAAGGAGTAGCACTCCAGTCTAAGATGGAGTGGTCCTCTTAATTCCATAAGTGGCAGATTGAGCCGAAACGTTGTTGCCATCACTCCTGGACTAAAAAGGACTACTTTTTTAACCACAACTTGACTGGAGTGCTACTCATTACACAGATTTTTCAATTGGATGAGATATAATATAAATATATATATATATATGAAATAAAAGAAGTCCAAGGCAGCACAACCAAGTGGCCAGGGTGCAAAAATCTGGATATCCGTGGCAAGGGAGGCCATCTGGATATGGTGTATTTAAGGGAGGCAGCAGCACTCCAGTTAGTAGATTAAATCAGGGTGATCTTTATTTCAGATGCGACGTTTCGGTGTATCCACCTTTTTCAAGAGTATATAATATAATATATATATATTTTATTATATGCACCTGTAGTCATATCGTTCCTTGGAAACAATATGGCTATCCTTCGATACACAGCTGAAATTGGTGTTCCTTTCCATAGGACTGCTGTGGAACATGCAGTAACCTCCAATTTTGTTCATGAAAAAACTTTGTTTTTTTGCAGAATCACTCCAGCAGTGATGGTTGTATCCAGAGACGAAACTGCTTGTTGCTCGGACAAATACTTCGCCCGCTCGAGAAAATGGCATCTCCCGCCGTTTTGCTTTTTGGCGGCCAGAAACAGAGCCAATCACAAACCAGGAGACTCTGCACTCCACCCAGCATGACGTGGTGCCCTTACACGTCGATAGCAGTGGTTGGCTGGCCAGATCAGGTGACCCTGGAATAGACTAGCCCCTGCCTGCGCTGCTCGGATCATTCTGTGTCTGGATGCCGCTAGGGAGAGAGCTGCTGCTGGTCAGGGAAAGCGTTAGGCTGTTCTATTAGAATAGTGTTAGGCAGGAGTGATTCTACAAGAACCCAACAGCCCTTCTTAGGGCTACAATAACGTTATACATTTTTTTTTTTTTATTTGCAGCTAGTACCATATTGTGAGGAATTTGCAGGGGGACTTGCTACCGTTGTGTTTAGCTCTTAGGGACACACATATCCACCTCAAACACCAAAGTGGGAAAATTTATTAGGGGTTTGATTTCAATTAGGCACAGACTTTTTATTTTACGTTTATTTTTTCATAACTCAGCGTCATCTCATCTGGCATAGCAGTGTGCTTTCATACTTGGCTAGAAAATAGCCATAGCAATAGGATAGCATCTTTTGGTTTTAAAAACTAAAAAACACAAAAAAAAAAAACACAAAAAAAACACAAAAAAAAGTAAAAAAAAAATTAAAGTTATAACTTTCATTTTCAAAATGTTTAACCCGAGGGCTAGGGGTAGAGGACGAGGACGAGGGCGGGGACGTGGGCGTCCAACTACTGCAGGGGTCAGAGGCCGTGGTCCTGGGCGGGGTGAGATACCACCTGCTGATGAGGGAGCAGGGGAACGCCGCAGAGCTACACTCCCTAGGTTCATGTCTGAAGTTACTGGGACTCGTGGTAGAGCACTGTTGAGGCCAGAACAGTGCGAACAGGTGATGTCGTGGATTGCCGACAATGCTTCGAGCAATTTGTCCACCAGTCAGTCTTCCACGCAGTCCACCCATGTCACCGAAATCGGCACTCCTCCAGCTCCTGCACCTCAGCCTCCTCCCCCCCAGTCTGCCCCCTCCCAGGAAAATTTGGCATTTGAACCGGCATACTCTGAGGAACTGTTTTCTGGACTCTTCCCACAGTCACAAACCACTTGTCCGGTTGCTGCTGAGCAATTTTCCGATGCCCAGGTTTTCCACCAGTCGCAGTCTGTGGGTGATGATGACCTTCTTGACGTAGTGGAAGAAGTGTGTAAAGAGGTGTCCGACGATGAGGAGACACGGTTGTCAGACAGTGGTGAAGTTGTTGTCAGGGCAGGAAGTCCGAGGGGGGAGCAGACTGAGGGATCGGAGGATGATGAGGTGACAGACCCAAGCTGGGTTGAGAGGCCGGGTGAACACAGTGCTTCTGAGACGGAGGAGAGTCCTCGACCAGAACAGGTTGGAAGAGGCAGTGGTGGGGCCAGACGGAGAGGCAGGGCCAGAGCAGGTGCATCAGCGCCAAATGTGTCACGTAGTGAAGCTCCCGTGGCGAGGGCTCCCGCGGCGAGGGCTAGATTTTCAGAAGTCTGGAGGTTCTTTAAGGAAACACCGGATGACCGACGGACTGTGGTGTGCAACCTTTGCCAAACCAGGATCAGCAGGGGTTCCACCACTACTAGCTTAACTACCACCAGTATGCGCAGGCATATGAATGCTAAACACCCCACTCAGTGGCACCAAGCCCGTTCACCTCCGGCCGTGCACACCACTGCTCCTTCCCCTGTGTCAGCTGATAGTCAGCCCCCTGCCCAGGACCCTGGCACAAAAACCCCATCGTCGCCTCCACGATCCTCCACAGCATCCACCAGCGTTCAGCTCTCCATACCCCAGACGCTGGAGCGGAAACGGAAATATAGTGCAACCCACCCGCACGCCCAAGCCCTTAATGTCCACATCTCCAGATTGCTTAGCCTGGAGATGCTGCCCTATAGGCTAGTAGAGACCGAGGCCTTTCGCAACCTCATGGCGGCGGCCGCCCCTCGGTATTCGGTCCCCAGCCGCCACTACTTTTCCCGATGTGCCGTCCCAGCCCTGCACCAGCACGTGTCAGACAACATCATCCGTGCCCTGACCAACGCCGTTTCTGACAAGGTCCACCTGACCACGGACACGTGGACGAGTGCTGCCGGGCAGGGCCACTATATATCGCTGACGGCACATTGGGTTAACTTGGTGGAGGCTGGGACCGAGTCTGACCCTGCGGCTGGTCATATACTGCCGACGCCGAGGATTGCGGGGCCTACCTCGGTCCAGGTCTTTCAGGCATACTATGCCTCCTCCTCCTCCCACCCCTCCTCCACCTCCTCCTCCGAACTACCATCCGTGGGCATGGCGCCATCAGTCGCTAGCTCTAGGCACAGCAGCAGTGCCGTCGCTAAGCGACAGCAGGCGGTGCTCAAACTGCTGAGCCTAGGCGATAAAAGGCACACCGCCCAAGAGCTATTACAGGGCATCACGGCGCAGACTGATCTGTGGCTGGCACCGCTGAACCTGAAGCCAGGCATGGTTGTGTGTGACAACGGCCGTAACCTGGTGGCGGCTCTGCAACTCGGCAGACTGACACATGTGCCATGCCTGGCCCATGTGTTAAATCTGATAGTTCAGCGTTTCCTCAAGACATACCCCAATCTGTCTGATTTGCTCACGAAGGTGCGCCGCATCTGTGCGCATTTCAGGAAGTCCAGCACAGATGCTGCCACTCTCAGGGCAGCGCAGCGCCGCCTCCAACTGCCCGCTCACCGACTGTTGTGCGACGTGCCCACGAGGTGGAATTCAACATTAACCATGTTATCCAGAGTTTACCAGCAGCGCAGAGCGATTGTAGACTGCCAGATGTCAACTTCCACCAGAACTGGTAGTCAGGTCAGTCAGCTTCCTCAAGTCTACAATGAGGAGTGGACGTGGATGTCTGATATCTGTCAGGTGCTGAGTAACTTCGAGGAGTCAACACAGATGGTCAGTGGCGATGCCGCCATCATCAGCCTCACCATCCCGCTGCTTGGCCTGTTGAAAAACTCTCTGATCAGCATGAAGTCGGAAGCTTTGCGCTCGTCACAAGCGACGGGGGAAGAAGATTCCCTTGTTGATAGCCAAAGCACCCTTAGGTCTGTTTCTCAGCGCATATCGGAGGAGGTGGAGGTGGAGGAGGATGAGGAGGAAGAGGAGGAGAATGTTGGCGAGACACAAGAGGGGACCATTGTTCAGTCCTTCACTGTTCAGTGTGTATGGGCAGAAGAAGAGGAGTTGGAGGAGGAGGAAATGGACAGTCAGGCCAGTGAGGGGAGTGAATTCTTACGTGTTGGTACTCTGGCGCATATGGCAGATTTCATGCTAGGCTGCCTATCCCGTGACCCTCGCGTTCAAAGAATTTATTCCAGCACCGATTACTGGGTATTCACTCTCCTGGACCCACGGTACAAGCAAAATCTTTCCACTCTCATCCCTGGAGAGGAAAGGAGTGTGAGAATGCATGAATACCAGCAGGCCCTGGTGCACAAGCTGAAACACTATTTCCCTTCTGACAGCGCTAGCGGCAGAGTGCGTAGTTCTGCGGGACAAGTAGCGAGGGAGAGTAGGCGAGCAGGCAGCTTGTCCAGCACTGGCAAGGGTACGCTTTACAAGGCTTTTGCCAGCTTTATGTCACCCCAGCAAGACACTGTCACCTGTCCCCAGTCTCGGCAGAGTAGGGCTGATCTTTACAGAAAGATGGTGAGGGAGTACGTAGCTGACCATACCATCGTCCTAAATGATCACACAGCTCCCTACAACTACTGGGTTTCAAAGCTGGACATGTGGCACGAACTGGCGCTGTACGCCTTGGAGGTTCTTGCCTGCCCTGCCGCTAGCGTGTTGTCCGAGCGGGTTTTCAGTGCAGCTGGTGGCATCATCACCGATAAGCGTACACGCCTGTCGACTGACAGCGCTGACAGGCTGACGCTTATTAAGATGAATAAAGCCTGGATTTCTCATAATTTCCAATCTCCACCAGGTGAAGGAAGCTCAACCTGAATAATTTATGCACTCCTCCTCCTCCTCAATTTCTTCCTCCTCCTCCTCTTTGTACACTAAAGCAGAGGAAACTGGCTATTTTTTGACAGGGCCCACTGGCTCTAGCTATAGTACTTTATGCATTTAATTTTTCTGGAGGGCCACCTACCCGGTCCTCTGTTTTAAACAATTTTTGGGAGTGCCACATACAGGCACTCAATCTATTCAATTTTTCTGGAGGGCCACCTACCTGCTCCTCTGGTTTGAAAACTTTTTTGAACTGCCACATACAGGCACTATCCAAATTAAACTGTCTCCATAGCAGCCTCCACACGTTGTCTCCATTGCTACCTCCAAAAGTCGTCCATATAGCTGCCTCCATACATCGTCCCCTTATCAAACGAGGTGTGTCAGGCAGAAATTTGGGTTGTTTTCATGGATTCCACATCAAAGTTGTTAACTTTGTCGCCACCCTGCTGTGTTATCCACAAAATATACTGCCAAACTTTTACCATTTACGGATATTATTTCAGCGCTTCTTGCGCATCTGTTTACATTCCCCTCACCCGCCATATCCCAAACTTATAAGAACGCTACTACACTTAACTTGGTGCAGGCTGGGACCGAGTCTGACCCTGGGGCTGGTCATATACTGCCGACGCAGAGGATTGCGGGGCCTACCTCGGTCCACGTCTCAAAGGCCTACTATACCTCCTCCTCCTCCTACCCCTCCTCCACCTCCTCCTCCTCCGAATTACCATCCGTGGGCATGGCGCCATCAGTCGGTAGCTCTAGGCACAGCAGCAGTGCCGTCACTAAGCGACAGCAGGCGGTGCTCAAACTGCTGAGCCTAGGCGATAAAAGGCACACCGCCCAAGAGCTATTACAGGGCATTCCACATCAAACTTGTTAACTTTGTCGCCACCCTGCTGTGTAATCCACAAAATATACTGGCAAACTTTTATCATTTACCGATATTATTTGAGCGCTTCTTGCGCATCTGTTTACATTCCCCTCACCCGCCATATCCCAAACTTATAAGAACGCTACTACACTTGATCTTATACAAAAGGTTCTTAGAAGTGCTGTTTGGGGAGTAGCCTAGAGACAGGGGCTTGGATTGGCGAAAGCTCGCCTGGCAGCGGAGCGCCAGCTCCATGCCAAGATCCAACTAACATAGTTTTAACTGCAGCACCCTTAATCTACTACTAGCTCACTGCCTCCATACATGGTCCCCTTATCAAACGAGCTGTGTCAGGCAGAATTTTGGGTTGTTTTCATGGCTTCCACTTCAAACTTGTTAACTTTGTCGCCACCCTGCTGTGTAATCCACAAAATATACTGGTAAACTTTTATCATTTACCGATATTATTTGAGCGCTTCTTGCTCACCTCCTTTGGTTCCTCTCTGCCACCCATTGGTTTTAAGCCTGAGTCCATTTGGGTTATGTTGCCAAGACACTCTCTAGCCTGCCGCTGCTGCCGCTGCCTCTGCATGCCGTCCCCTATAGTGTCAGGGTCAATTATTGGATGTTTTAGATGCTATCTAGCTTCATTCTGTCACTCTGTCATGGCCATGCTGTTGCCCATAATTTTGGCATAATGGTGCGTTTAAGCAGCCTCAGAGGCATCCATGCATGCTGCCCCTGCTGTTTCCTGTCCATTTCCGTGGTGTTTCCATCCTTTTCTGAGGTTTCCAGGTGTTTGGCCAAGCTTCCTTGTGCAGACCCTTGGTCCCCTTGAAAAATGCTCGAGTCTCCCATTGACTTCAATGGGGCTCGTTATTCGAGACGAGCACTCGAGCATCGGGAAAAGTTCGTCTCGAATAACGAGTACCCGAGCATTTTAGTGCTCGCTCATCTCTAATCATGAACTCATTAAGTATCGCCGTGTCCAAAAATGCCCAAAATATAATAACTGTTTTTCAGTGCATTTAACCCCGTAACGGAAAAAGTCGCAAATGGCATTTTTTTGCCATTTTGAAAAATATTTTAAAAATTCAATAAAAAGTTATCAAAAGGTCATACAGTCCTAAAAATATAAGCATTGAAAACGTCATCAAACTTCGCAAAAAATTACACCACCCACAGCTCTGTACACCGAAGTATGAAAAAGTTATTGGCAAAAGAAGACGGAAAAAATGAATTTTTTTTTGTACAGGAAGTTTTAATTTTTGTAAAATGTATGAAAACATTATAAAACCTATACAAATTTGGTATCCCAGTGATCGTACTGAATGTTTGAAGGTGGTGGGTAAAAAATAAAGACGCAAAAACGAAAAAGGGCCTGGTCCTTAAGGGTTAAGGATCGCCTTCGGCTGAACTCGGCCAGTTATCCTTACTTATAAGGAAGTGGCATGGATATGGATGGAAACTGTTTTGGAGGGTATGTAGGAGTTACTGGGTGCTTTGTAAAGGAGTTCAAAGTGGCCTGTATGGAGTGAAGGCAGGCAGCAGCTGGGATTCTAAGCCCACCCTCCCACAGATAACCTCCTTCACAATAACTAACCTACACAGTATTAGTAGAACAGCACGGACTGTAATCATCCGCTCTGTTCTGCTGCATTAGGGCCACTTTCAGAACCAGGTCCCTGGCTGCTGCAGGTTTGGCATAATTATAAGTCCGAACCTGCAGCACTGGTAGAGACCCCTTTTATCTCTAAAATGGAGGAGGCTCTGCGGCCTTCCTTTTAATACAGCCTTGCAAGAAATATGACAGATCTTATTACCATTTTAATTTTGATGACAACACATATATTGTATAATACAAAGAGGTGGAAAGTAATAAATTATTTGTTGAGTTCAGGGGCGTAACTACAGCGGTAGCAGCTATAGCAGCCGCAATGGGCCCGCAGTGTCAGGGGGCCCCGACATCTGACCTGACACAAAGAATGGAGAATGTTCACCATCATATCGATATTGTACTGCACATTGTCCAGCATAATATGTATATAACATATACTGTGATGTATATATATCTGCAGTATCTGTGATGTGTATATGGTGTCTGTATACACTGTATGTGAGCATGTTGCATATGGCACTGTCAGGGCCGGATTAAGGTTGGTGGGGGCCCCTGGGCGCAAAATCTGGTGGAGGCCCCCACTGAGTGTAGTGTACATACACGTCCCCCTGCTTCCTTTCCACAATCCCAGCTACATACAGCCGCCTCGTTCCCAGTAACACAGCTACATACAGCCGCCTCGTTCCCAGTAACACAGCTACATACAGCCGCCTCGTTCCCAGTAACACAGCTACATACAGCCGCCTCGTTCCCAGTAACACAGCTACATACAGCCGCCTCGTTCCCAGTAACACAGCTACATACAGCCGCCTCGCGCCCAGTAACACAGCTACATACAGCCGCCTCGCGCCCAGTAACACAGCTACTTACAGCCGCCTCGCGCCCAGTAACACAGCTACTTACAGCCGCCTCGCGCCCAGTAACACAGCTACTTACAGCCGCCTCGCGCCCAGTAACACAGCTACTTACAGCCGCCTCATCCCCATTA
This sequence comes from Engystomops pustulosus, assembly GCF_040894005.1. Taxonomy (NCBI): domain Eukaryota; kingdom Metazoa; phylum Chordata; class Amphibia; order Anura; family Leptodactylidae; genus Engystomops; species Engystomops pustulosus. Next base: position 145,580,435 of record NC_092415.1, read on the forward strand.
ACACAGTTACATACAGCCGCCTCGGCCCCAGTAACACAGCTACATACAGCCGCCTCGGCCCCAGTAACACAGCTACATACAGCCGCCTCGCCCCCAGTAACACAGCTACATGTTAACGTGTGCCCGCCAAGCTTGAGCGTGGCAAGCACATGTCTGGCGTGCTGGAGAGGAAGAGAGGTGATCGCAGCTCACCCCTCCCCTCTCCATAGATAATAGAACCGTCTCTCTCTCTTTTGCGGCCATGGCTCGAAACAGTGAGTACTCATTGTGCTCACCGTATCAAGCCCAGGCTATAGACTCCTATGAGGGAAGTATATCCGGCAGCAAATTTGCAGCCAGATAAACGTCCCTCATACGTTCTTATGAATGTACCCTTACACAGACATGTTTATACAATTACACACACCTTTATATACTTATATACACAGATAAAGTTCTAAACTCGTATACTTGCACCCATATATACACACACAAGTATATATACACTTATACATTTATACACTAATACACAGAGTATATACAAACTCAAAGTATATACACACATACAGCAAATACACACACACATTCAGTATATAGAGCATATACATACATACCATATACCCAGCATAATATATAAAATTTAAATGTACACGCATATATATATATATATATATATATATATATATGCGCATCTATACACAGTAGATGCATATATACCCATATACACAGTATATACACATAAATAAACAGTATAATCACATATACACAGTAGATGCATATATACACAGTATATACACACAGATGCACATAAATAAACAGTATATACACATATACACAGTAGATGCATTTATACGCTGTACATACATATATACACAGTATATACACAGTATATACACATATACACAGTATATGCACATAAATAAACAGTATTTACACATATACACAGTAGATACATTTATACACTGTACATACATAAATAAACAGTATATACCCATATACACATAAATAAACAGTATATACACATATACACAGTATATACATATATACACATACAGATAAATACATATGTATATACTTACCTTTTAGGGTGACCAGCCGTGGCTTCAGGCAGGCGTTCGGGCGGTGGGGTGTCTTTTGGTTGTTGTTCGGTCGGGGAGGGAGTCGGTGGTGCTTCTTCAAGCGGAGGGGGGGGGGGGGGCGCTTATTCGGCCGGGGAGGGGGGTGATGGTGGGTGCTTGTTTGAGCAGGGTGCGGGGGGAGCGGCGGATGCTTTTTTGAGCAGCGGGCGGGGGGTGGGCGGGAGTCAAGCACGGTGGCTTGTTCGGGCGGGGGGGGGGGGTTATTGTCTCGGCCATGCATGGCGGGGGATAGGTGGGCCAGCAGGCTGTCACCTTTGTCGGGGGGCCGGGCGGGGGCGGTGTCACCTGTGTGCCAGGGCACCCTTGTTCGGAGCGGGAGCGAGAGCGGGGGCGGGAGATCGAGCAGGCTTTCTTTTTCAGGCGGGCCACCGGGGGGTTGGTTGCTCAGCCTGGGGTGCATGGCTGGGGATAGGCGGGCCGGGAGGCGGTAACCTGTTGCGGGAGGGGGTCCGCGAGTTGGAGGCGGTGTCACCTGTGCGAAGTGGGCAGCCTGGGAGGTGGAAGCGGTCACCCGTGTCTAGCGGCGGTGGGCATCTCAGGCGGGGGAACGATGGTTGCGATCTGGTGGGGGCCCCTAGGGCGGGCAAGATGGTGGGGGCCCCGGGGCTCGAGCTCCGGGAGCCCCGCCTATAATCCGGCCCTGGGCACTGTATGTGTGTGTATATGCTGTGTGTGGACATGAGTGTATTTATATGTGATTGTAAGTCACATGTGTGAGTATACTAATACGTATATTTTTTAAGTGGAAAAAGGGGCCCCATGCAGTAGCCTGCTAGGGGACCCCGTCTCTCCTATTTACACCACTGGTTGAGTTACCACAAGAATCTCTTGTTTTAACCATAATCTTTTGCTTTTGCAACACTCTGCCTATTCAGTTGGTATGTCAGTATACCTTTATCCCTGCTGTATGCATGTTTGAACATGGCCAAAAACATGGCCCAAGGACTTCTGTTGATAAATGGGGTGTACCCCCAGTGATCTCACTGATCAAATATGTGCAAATATTATGTAAAATGGACTTGAAAACAATACATACCACTGGACAGATTACCACCATTAGGATGCTGGAACGAAATGCAGAACCTAAAGTCTCTTTGCAAGGAGACCTCAAAGTGTATCATGTCTGTGTGATCTGGAAACAGTAAGCCATAATACAGGATATCAGTTTCAGAACAACAAAAAAAACCCCACACACTTGTGTGGGGGGGCACACTGAACATGCATCTATTCCGCTTTCTTCAAATGTAAAGTAAAGCCCTGACAAAATGGCAGAATATAGAGAATCATTCAGGTCTAGTTTATATGCATGGTGAACTGCAATTTGCTGCTTTTCTTCGGTTCTCCCTTCGGCACTATTCACATGGTCAAATTTGACACAGATTTTCTTTAACAAAATTTGTGTTTAAAAAAAAAAAATATTATAAGATATCTGCCAACTTGCAGAAAAAAAATGCATTAAATTATTTATATAGCGCCTACAGATTACACAGTGCTGCACAAAGCATGCAAAACTTGAATGAATCTATATATTACTGACCACTGTGCCAACAGGTCATCTTTTTGCAAATTTGATCTAGAGCTTTGACCACACTTAGTTACCTTAGTAGTCAGAACCAAAGACCTATTAAAGGGGTTTTCCCACGAAAGAAAATTCTCACAAGTCAATCCCTTAGTGGATGTTTACACACTAAAGATCATTTTAGCCCCTTACTTTAAAATGTTATACAGTTGTATTGCCGTTTTAGATCTACTGGGTCGTGTCTAGGGGCAACTGAAATTGTGTACAGCAGAACTGATAGAGACAGATTGGACTTCTTAACAAAAATTTAAAAAATACAGCATTTCACTAATATAACAGTGAATTAGATAATGTTATTTTGTTATCCCGAGTACATATAAGAAACTTGTCTTTGTAGGAATACCCCTTTAAAGGCTTTGCCAATTGAGTACAGAAATCCAAACAATAGTTAATGAGGTGTGAGTGTTCAGATGCTATCTGGTGAGGTTTTCTGCATTTGTTTTTTTAAGTTAGACAAACAAAAAACACCTTACCCTTATGGTTTATTGTGTTGGATATACAGCTGCTGAGTAGAGTATTGTAAGCTTCTTGGTGTTGTAAAACTTCCAGAATTGTTTGGACGTGGCTTGGATGAATAAAAGGTATTTTGCTCACCAATGCACCAATCACAGAATTTTCATTATCCCTCCTGCTGGTCATCACATAACAGTGATCTCTACAATCTGAAAGGGACTATGGAAATAAAGGTAATTTGCACAATTTTTTTTAAAATAAATATATATAATGCACGTTTTTCTTTTGTATGGTGAACCTGCAGCCATTCTGCAAGAATTAAAAAACCAGCCACAATCGGCTTGTCTGCATATAATGCAGTGACTTTTCCCTGGGTGAGGGGCTAGAGTTTAAAGGATATCTAGCAGCAGATTACCAGTGTTAGACTGTCCTAATAAGGCTGCTCATTACCTTTAGGGGGATCATGGGACTTCTTTGCACTAAATCTTCAAGTTCCATCATCCCCTAGGACAGTGATGGCGAACCGAGTGCCCAAACTACAACCAAAATCCACTTATTTACCCTGATGTGCCAATGTGCCATTTTAAGCAGTTACTTATTGCTACCTGTTCTTCCACTTCTTTAATTGTATCGGCCGCCTGAGATCAGAAATACAGTTGAACAAGGTGTCCAAATTCAGACTATCATTGTAGCTTCTCTTCAGGGTCTCTCGTTTAGGAAGAATGGTGGGTCCAGAATGAGGACCTCCAAAGATAATGCAGTTCTTTCAACACCTTCTCACTTTTCAAGCAGTTCCAAACAGTCAATGAAGTGTTGCTGTAAAATAGTGCTGAGCGCTGCATCTTGTAAGTTGCCTAGGACTGCAGGAAGATTTAATGGATATGTTCCTGTTTCATGAAGTCTGTCCTGGGTTGATAGCCTGAGTTCCCACAGAAAGGGCTCTGAGTGCCACCTCTGGCACCAGTGCCATAGGTTCGCCATCACTGCCCTAGGAGGTTACAAACAGCTACCTCTAGGGGGTGCGTCCTTGGACCATTTTTAAACGTACTGAAAAAGTCAGCTCAACTTTGGCCAAAGGAGAATGTAGGGAAGAGCAGCATCCCCTCCTTATGACTCAGAGGTTTGATGGCAAAACTGTACAAGGTGCTGAGAAATGAAGAGCAGACTCCCCCACCCCCCTCCCAGCATCATATTTTTATGAAAAATGGAAGAAAGAAGTATATATTTCTATGGAGGAACGGGTAGATTCGTTAAAAAAAAATTGATAAAACAAGACATTTTTCCTATGCCATGTGAATTTTTTTTGATGCATAGAGTTTTTTTTATACCCCTAAACTTTTGGATAAATAAAAAAAAAAAAAAAAATGTCCTCGATGTCATTTGGTGAATGTGAACCAGATCCATATGAGGTGCGCAAAATTATTTCACTTCTGGAAGGAAGTAATTGAGAATTTGCAATGTATTATACCATATCATGCTAAGATGTGTTTTGGGTTCTTAAATTGGTATAAGGAGTTCAATCCAGAAGATACTATACTCTATGAAGGGTCTTTTAATGGCAAGGAAGGTCATCTTGTACAATTGGAAAATCAGGTACGCACCCAAGTTACAGGATTGGGAGAGAAAAATGTACATTTAGGTTCCACTAGTCCACCATGACGGCCACCTGGAGGATGCCCCTTCTCCTTTTCTGTTCCCACAGAGGTCAGAGATTAAAAGGTCCCCTCCCACATCCTCTTGCCAGTGACTACCAAATAACCACATGCAAAATGTGGATGCAAAAATTATTTAATGAAAAAGATTCAAACAATCCAGCGCTTGTATATGAAAAGATTTTTGCTTCTTTATTAAATCATCATATAAAATTGAACAGCACATCGTGGTATCCACAAACAGCTACGCTCATTTCCAGTAAAAAAAAACAAAAAACTCTTCATCATGGCTAACATGTGCAACACCCTCGCCGATGCAAGGCAGAGAGGTGGTTGCGAATACATCCCACCATGTAGCTTGCAGCCCGTGTAGGGTCTGATCAGCCCCACAGCATGTCACTACATCACACAGGGGAACACTGCAGCGGTAGAGTCTGCCTGGTAAGGCAGGAGTTAATTGTTTTCTGTGATGTAATTCCAGCAACCAATCACAGGTGTTATACTTTGTTTCTGTGAGCTGAGACGTGAGCTGAGATGTAATTGGAGGAGAAGTCAGGAAACTTCTAGAGAGCAGTCTAATCTAGTTAGACAGGAAGACAGACTCAGAAGAGTCAGTGCAGCCAGCACACCAGACCAGAGCAGGTGAGCCCAGCTCCCTGCCTGAGTGTAGTGAGTTAGTCAGTGAGGAAAGGGGTATCATCCTACCATCAAGGGTGATACCTGAAGCAACCCAGGACAAGCTGAAGCATCCTTCCAGGACACAGCTATCTTCCAGCCTGCCATTGCATCCAGGCTAATGATCCATCCTGTGGCTCCCTCCAACTGCATCTCCAGCATTCTACCATTCTGTTAAGGCACGTTGCTACCATTCCTGCCGGTTCCCAATAAAGAACTGTAAGTTATTTTTGTTTAACGTCTGCCTCCGTCTGGTCCCTGCTACTACGGCTGTCACCATCACGGGCACCCTGTCCACCACACAGAGACTCATAGTCTAGGCACCAAAGGGTTGCCCCAGGGAGAACCGCTATAGCAGCCTCTCCCTCATCATTTCTTGCCAACACCACTCTGCTGAAGACCTACCAGGCTGTAGAACAGCCCTCCGGTTCCCCATACCAAGCACCGTGACAATAGCGTGCCTAGGCTGCAACCGCCAGCCACTCAGGTACTGCGGGCCCCGGCTGTCTCCAGGCCCCAAGAAAAGGCTAGGCCCTGGTGGGGGGATGTTGCACATGTAGTATTGCTAATGTCGTATTTAAAACAAAAGTTGGAACCAAAAAGAGGCTGATTACGTCACAAACTGAAAAAACAAACATACACTTTTACAATCAGTATAAATTTTTTTCACATGTGATAAAATGTATTTCTAATAGATATAAAATATATCATGTTTTTTATTTAGATTTGTGGCATAATTAGCCTCTTTTTGGTTCCAACTTGGTTTTAAAAGGTGAATGTCACCGTTTCCTACTTGCCTTTAATGTATTTATTACTCTGGAAGAAAGACCCTTAGACATCAGGAGTTCCCTTTCAGGATGCACGCTGCAAGGTTCAGTTGGTCCGGTCTTGGATGTAGAACTGAGTCCTGGAAAAGAAAATCCTCTTCCGGAGGTAAGATTAGAGGGTCCTGGACAGCCATAGATCTGAGAAGCGGGTACTAGCTCCTTTTCTTCCAGTTCCGACAGATTAGGATTAATCTGTATTTGTCCAGGTAAATTTTCTGCAGTACCCTTGAGATCAAAGGGATTGGGGAAAGACATAAACTAGAGGTTGGTTCCACCTGTGGCTGAAAGCCTCCAGTATTTGATGAGATTCCCTTGGGCCTAGAGAATAAGAATTCAGACATTTAGTGTTTTCTCTGGTAGCAAAAATATCTATTGATGGATTTCCCCAAAGGGACATGCGATGATTTTTTTCCTGTTTTAGACAACACTCTTGCTTAGAAAATTCGCTGTCATGTTGTCCATTTCCCGCAGATGTGTAGCAGATGGAGAAAGACATTTGTTTTCTGCCCAAAGGAAACAGGGACTGAAGACTCTGTAGTCTGGTTCCTCCTTGTCTTCTGACACTGTAGTTGCATTGTCTGATAATATCATAATATATAAGGCTGGAAAAAGACGCAAGTCCATCAATTTTAACCTTTAAAGAATTAAATAAATGTTTTATCCCCATAACCCGTGATATTTTTTCTCTCCAGAAAGGCATCCAGGCCTCTCTTGAACATGTACATAGAGTCTGCCATAACAACCTCCTGCGGCAGAGAGTTCCACAGTCTCACTGCTCTTACAGTAAAGAACCTTTGTCTATGTTGATGGTAATATTGCCTCTCCTCCAGGCGCAGAGGATGTCCCCTTGTCCTGGTCACAGGCCAAGGTATAAAAAGATCTTTGGAGAGATCCTGGTACTGTCCGTTCAGGTATTTGTACATTGTAATAAGGTCTCCCCTCTTTTTTCTAAACTGAATAATCCCAAATTTTGTAATCTGTCATTGTATTCTAGTCCCCCCTTCCCCTAATAATCTTGGTTGCTCTCCTCTGCACCTGTTCCAGCTCTACTATATCCTTTTTATACACTGGTGCCCAAAACTGTACACAATATTCCATGTGTTGTCTGACCAGGGATTTGTATAAGGGCAAAACTATGTCTTTAGCATGAGAATCAGTTCCTCTCTTGATACATCCCATAATTTTATTTGCTTTAGCAGCAGCCGCCTGCCTCTGGTCACTAAAATTAAGTTTACCATCCACCAATAGCCCCAAGTCCTTTTCAGCTCCAGTTTTACCAAGTAATTGACTGTTTAGAACATAATTATACCTTTTGTTTCCATGGCCCAAGTGCATAACTTTACATTTATCTACATTAAACCTCATCAACCAATTCTCTTCCCACTCCTCAAGCTTCCACAACTCCCCCTGTAATGCTAAACTATCGACCTCAGTATTTATTACTTTACACAGCTTAGTAGCATCTGCAAATATTGAAACCTGACTGTGTAAAACCACTACAAGGTCATTAATAAAAATATTAAAAGGAAGTGGCCCCAATACTGACCCCTGTGGCACTCCACTGGTAAGGTCAACCCAATCTTAGAATGTGCCATTAATGACAACCCTCTGCTGGGAATAGGGGAAAATCTGTGTATTTGGGTAAGTAATTGGCTTAGTGATAGAAAACAGTCTCATTTAAATACCAACCTTTTATGTGGCACCGTGTCAAATGCCTTTGAAAAGTCCAGATATACAACATCCACAGCGTCCCCCAGATCCAGTCTTGAACTTACCTCCTTGTAGAAACCAATCAGATTAGTCTGACAGGACCGATCTCTCATAAACCCATGCCGACGCTGGGTTATAAGGTTGTGCACAGTGAGATACTCCAGGATAGCATCTCTAACAAACCCCTCAAGTATTTTCCCCACCACAGAAGTTAGGCTCACGGGTCCAGGTTTCCAGGATCGCCTTTTGATCCTTTTTTGTATATTGGTACCACATTTGCTTTGCACCAGTCCTGTGGAACATAACCAGTCCTCAGTGAATCTTCAAATATTAAAAATAACGGTCTGTCTATCACAGTACCTAGTTCATGCAGAACCCGGGGGTGTATGCCATCTGGCCCCGGTGATTTATCTATCTTAGTGGTTGTGAGGCGGTGCCGTACCTCTTCCTGGGTTAAACTGTTGACATTCCAAAAAGAATTTACATTATTCCTCATTGTGTCTTCCACCAGGGGATTTTCCTGGGTAAAGACCAGATTGGCCCTTTCCTCATCTCCTTCCACCATGACCCCCATGTTATTTCTAAGGGGACCCAAACTCTCTGTTTTTAGTTTCTTATCATTTATATACTTGAAAAATAGTTTGGGATTATTTTTGCTCTCCCTGGCAATATTTCTCTCGGTCTCTATTTTTGCGGCCTTTATCTGCTTTTTACAGGATTTATTTTTGTGCTTTCTTTAGACGAGTACCACTTGCAACTAGAGTCTCCCACACAGCTCTGAGTTCTCTGTAATTGGAAGATTGGGCTCTGACTTGTTGAAGCCATAGACCCTGGAGAAGATGGTGCTGGAACGTGGCACCCCATCCTGACAAGCTTGTGTCCGTTTTTATCGTGATTAGGGCATAACAAATCCAAGTCACTCCTTTGGATAGGTTCAATTACTGAAGCCACCAGCGGACCTCTCATTTCACTGACATTCGAATGTTTATTTTTCTTTATAAGCCTGAAGGGGTCGTGTTCCTTGTAGATAGAATCCAGTGTTGTAGAGACCTCATGTCAATGACACCATGCGACCGCAGGAATACATGCTGTTAGTTGACCAAGTAATCTCATTGCGGATCTCACAGAAATTTGGGATTTTCTCCTGAACAATCTGATCCGTTCCAAGAGGTTTGGCTTCTTTGGCTGTAAAAGAAAAGAAGTTTGTTTTTGTGAGTCCAATAGTACTCCTAAAAATTTTACCTGAATAAGGGGAACCAAGTTTGATCTTTTTGAAATTTACTATCCCAATTTTGTTAGAGTGGATATTGTCAAGTCTCAGGATGAGATTAGGTCGGACTCTGATCTCGCTAGGATTAGGAGATTGTCTAAATACAGAACAACCCCTTGGGTCCTTAGAAAAGCCACAACCTCTATCATTATCTTTGGAATATCTCCTGCCCCCAGAGTTTTTTCAAAAGGCAATGCACAAAATTGAAAGTGATTAGTAACCCCTTCTGGAGAAATAGAAGAAAGCCTCTGGGAAGAGGGATGGATGGAAACATGATAATAAGCATCCCTTAAATCTATCGTGCTCATAAAGGAATTTTGGTGAATAAGAGGGGTGCCGGACCATACCGACTCTGCTTCATCGTCTACAGACGCTTCAAAAATGGTTTAAATTCTTTACATTTTTAGACATTGGGTTTCCTGACTGTGAAGAGAGGGGAATAGAATCCACAGTGATGATATTCTGCAGGGACCTGTACTACTATACCCATCTGAAGTAGCAGCTGTACCTCTTGCCAAATAATTTGAGTGGAAGGTGAGAGGGATGGGATAATGAATTTTGAGGGGGGGGGGGGGGAAAGAAAATTCTATTCTGTAGCTGTTTTGGATGATATCCAGCACAAATAGATTTGAGGTTACTCTTGTCCACTCTTTGGCTAACATACAAAGTCTTCCCCGAACCCTGGGCGTCACCGTTTCTTACTTTTGGAAGAATCTGTGTTTTTTGATGCAAAGAGGAATCCTCAATCTTTTCCACCTTTAGGATAGCTCCAACAACCTTGTTTCCCTTTCCCCCAAAAAAATTCTTTTTGGTCTCTGGGCCCACGGAAAAAAAAATTCTTTTTGGAGTAGTCTGGTTTTCACGAAAACATTTTTTTTTTTTTTTTTTTTTTTTTATCTGTAGCCTTTTCCAAAACGGTGTCTAATTCTGGACCAAAAACAAAGTCATACAGACAATGGGATTCCACAAAGTTTAGTTTTTGATCAAATATCTCTTCCCCATTGCTTGAGCCATGTGTGTTTCTAGTTCATTTCAACCAGAAGAGGAGAGTTCTGGCCATGGATGTGGCTGTAATGTTGGTCTTTAGGGTTAGCATAGAGGTATCCCAAGTTTTTTTGAGAAGAGAATCAGATTTACAATCCATAGGATCCTGTAATTCTGCAGAGTCTTCAAATGGCAGGTCCATTTTCTTTGCTACTTTTGCAAAAAAGCAGTTGGAGGGTCCCCCAAATCTACCTCATCAGACATAGTATGACTGGGACGGCCTCTGATGCAGCAACAGCAAAACCAGCTAGACAGTACCTACTGGATCTCAGGATCATCTGATTCTATCTCTAGCAGAACTTAAATACCTTAAAGAGGAGCTTACCCCTTTTGTAGAAGCTGCAAATAGCGTCCGGATTCGAATTTCCCTCTGGGAAAACATCATTTCCGATCTGCTCCCTTAGTTGCTGGGTGTCCGGCAGCATGCTCCTTAGGGAGGACGTTGTCGCCAGCAAGGACGCCGTAAGCTGGCTTGGTCTGGTGTACCGCTCTAACAGGGCAAGTGTGTTGCGTCTCCCCACACACCTGGTTGATGAGAGGGAGAGATTTCTCTCCATCCTGACCTTGTGGGAACAGGAAAGACACTGGCAGGAGGATGTGGGAGAAGACCTCTGACCTCTGTGGGAACAGGAAAGGAGAAAGGGCATCCTCCAGGTAGCCTTTATGGAGGACATAGTGGGAAATGGATAATTTGATAAATGAATGCTATGAGGTGGTGGAAGATGGGGGTTAGGTTTACGTTGCGAGAGGCATGGTTTGGTAGACCTAGAGATCGCAACAGAATAAACTAAAGTCGTTAACATTGTGTCAAGTAACACTAGCTGCTTGCTACTTTTGTCAAAGGAATGTGATAGATTACAGAAGGTAAACAAAAAAAACAAAACAAAAAAAAAAAGAAGTAGTGTGTTCTACAGATTCTTTCCACAATGTGTGCATAGGATTATCACTTATGGTCCATGCAGTATGTTAGAAGTACAGATGTTAAAATGTGCACCCTAAAAGTTTGAATTTTTTTATTAAAACAGCAACACTGCTATCCATTGGCTATTTCTGCTATTGCATCTCAGCATTCAGGTCTAAAGTCATTACACTTATAATCAGAAAAATATACTGACATTACTCACCAATACTACAGCCAGGAATTTTTACTGACCCACATCAGAACAGGGGAAATCCTCTTTAGTATTAACATATCTTTCATTTTATCTAACATATCTGTTATACGCTGGGAGAAATTTAAATTGGACAAGTCAGGATAGATGGATATACATAACATACCACAACAAACTGGACATCTTTCCCACTAGTTAAATCTGGAAGGCTCTTATGCTTCATTTCAATGAGCAGCTCATGCATTGGGCCTTCTTTTTCGAAAATAACAGGAAGGCCTTTGAAACAGAAGATACATACAGTAAATACACACAAATTTAAGTTGACCTGCAGAAAAAAAAAATCCCACGGTCAGTAAAAATGGCCATTAATTTAGACAAAAAAAATATTAGTCACTTTTTGTGATCTTTAGGGGTCATTTAGGCAAACTAGTGTTTAATGGACAAATATATAGCTTAAAAGGAAAAAATCCATCAAAATCCAGCATGATAAACCAGGGACATTTACTCAGAAATCCAGGCATGTGACTGTGGTAAACTTCTTACATTTATTATCTATGGCCTCCTTCCTTCTAAAATTATGCTTTTTTTATGAACCAGAATGGCTCTAGGTGGAGGGTTATCAGAGCCGCTCCTTGCTGTAGCTCCAAAGAGCATGCACGCAACAGAAATCAGGGGGCGTGGGCATCAGAAAACCCGACGGATTCGGAAAAAACGCCGTATTTTTTATTTTTTTTTTTTAAAAGTGTCGCCTGACAATCGCTTACCTGCACCCAGCAACGGATCCTGAACTCCGACGGACTTTAGCGCAGCAGCGACACCTGACGGACATCAGGCGCACTACCTTAGTGAATCGCCGGAAGACCCGAATCCTCCACTGAGAACGCGCCGCTGGATCGTGACAGGACCGGGTAAAGTAAATCTGCCCCACAGTGTTAAAAGTTTTATTTTAGGGTCCCTACACAAATCAAAAGAAATCACATTTTCGACCATAGTAAACAATTTTCAGAGTACAGAAACATTTCTCATACCAGTTAGGTTTTGAATTTTCTGAAGTAATGAAAGCAAAATTGGCTGAGGATGTTCAAATCTTAGAAAAAAACAAGCCGGGAGTGCCATACTGGATTCATCAGTAAAGGAGGAAAACACATGGATACTAAAAAATAAAAAGCAAGAGTTCGTGACAGTCAACTCAGTAAAAAGAAAAACTAGAATAGGCAACATAATTGAAGCCCTCCATTCTGTTCCGTGTGCCTCAAAGGGTTCTGCTTTATTTAAATTACCCTACCGGCTACAGCAAGAGAGACTTGCTTCTTCCATTGTCGCTGTGCAGAGGAATCTGTCGTATCTGACTTGGGGTACATTCACACAGCGGTATGCCCGCCGTGTGGGCATACCGCCGTGTGCTGGACGTGAGGAGGAGGTGACCCCTCCTCCCTCCATAGAGAATAGCGGCGCACGGCCGCACACACGCCGAAAGATAGAGCAAGCTCTATCTTTTTGCGGTGTGCGGCCTGGATCGGCATCCCCGCCGTGCCGCTATTGCCGCATGCACAAATTTGCGGCCGCATGTACGTCCCTGCAGACGGCCATGTGAATGTGCCCTTATAGGCTGCGTTCATACATGACATTTACATTGTATTTAACATTTGCGTTTACAAAACACAACAGATGCATTTATAAAAACTGACACGGAGCAAATAGACCAGTGATGGCGAACCTTTTAGAGACAGAGTTCCCAAACTACAACAAAGGCCCACTTATTTATTGATGAGTGGCAACACAGGAATGTAATTAGTAATTTGTATGAAATTTGGATGATCATTGTAGCTTCCCTCCAGGGTCCCATAAACAGGAAAAATTGTCAGGGCCGGAGCAGGAGCTAAAATGATAACCCAGATCTGTCCACACCTTCCCACTCCTCCAGTAGTCCCAGGTGGCACTGTTGCTTTAAAATAGCTCTGTGCACAGCAAGTCCTGGGCTGTCTGGGACTGCAGGAAGATATTTGGAGTCCTCTCTGGTGATGGCCTGGGTGCCCACAGAGAGGGCTCTGAGTGCCACCTCTGGCACCAGTGCCATAGGTTAGCCACCACTGTCATAGACCCAGTTGCTTTATAATAGGAATTGTAATGCAATGTACTTTTTTTTTAAATTTCACTACAAGGATACTTGGCTTTTAGGGTGCAGTCACATGCGGTGGCCGATTGCAGCCGTGTTTCTGTGGAAACATGCAATCCCTAACCAGGGTGCTGGTTACCAACCAACGCATTTCCATAAAAACACATATGCTAATGTACTGAGACCCACCCCTTGGGCACTAGCGTTGCGTTTGTAAATGCAATGCTAAAACCACGTGTGACCTCACCCTTAAAAAAGACCTGTCACCAGAATTTTATCACCCTGACTAACAATGCCTGCTGATTAAGAGTTACAAGTTGTCCCCATATCACCTAAAATTAGCTGCCAGTGAGACACTGTACCTTAATTACAGAAGTTTTTCTGATATGCAAATTAGCTCTCCTGACGCATTTCTCCTGGCTTTGACTCTTCTCTCTCCTTGGCTGCCAGTAAACCACTCCCCCATATTTTGACCGACAGCTCTGCCATGTGTTACATTCATGTTATATGACCAGAGTGACATGTCAGGTCCTTTAGCCTCCTCACATTAGCGAACTGTACCCACACCGTACTGCATGTATGTGATCACAAAATCACAGTCATCAGACACATACATGGGGTAGATTTTGCAAATGTTAAGGGTACAAGACCTTTGACGACATCACCCTGGTCAAATTACATGAACTGCTGAAAAGTAAGGAGGCATAAGGCATGGGGAGGAGTAGATGGGAGGGGCTGGCAAGACATGCCCCCCCCCCCTGGTTCCAGGTAATAGAAGATAAAATTGATTTATGGGGATGTGAAGGAAACTATTTTTAGCTAAAAGAAGGGTGTTAGTTGATAGGGCTCTAAAAGAACCCGTCACTAACCACTACACTAAAGAAGTTGAAATTGATTGCAACTAGCACACGGCCTACCTCGATTTTCTGCTGCATTTTACAGCTGCAACAACTTAGATTAAATTTAATGTTTACTTGCCTTCCCCCTTCCTGGCAAACCTCTTGAAATAATGGTACTACTGGAAGATGGTACCAGTTTGTCGTGCCAGCAACAGTTACAGATACATTTGATCCAATCACACGAATGCCTGAAAGAAACTCACACGTTAAGCAAATTAATTGCAAATCTTTAAGCATAGGATAGGGGATAACATAGGTGAAGATCTAATTGCTGGGATCTCCAGCAACCCAGAGCAGAGTCCTGTTCACATTAACTGATGAATCACCAAGTCGAGCATGTAAGTTGCAGCTACATGCATATTTATGCATGTGAACTTTCCTATACTAGAGGGTTGTTTTTTTTTTGTTTTTGTTTTTTTAATGTGTCTACTTATTCAGATAATACATAAATAAAATATAATTCTAAGAAGGCATCTTACAGATAAGCTTTTTCAATAAAGATTGGTCACTGGTATAAAATGTAGGAAAATATGAGTTCTGACACTACAGCCGTACTACTGTGCTATAGGGTGCTCTCACAACCAAAGTATGCTCGCCCAGGTGAGGTAGAAGTCAGACAAGACAGAAATAAAAGGAAACTAATAAGGTTTCCTATAGAAATCAGGTAAATGATTTCCTTTACGGAGAGATATTTGCTGAGGAAATAATATTATATATATACTCACCGGCCACTTTATTAGGTACACCTGTCCAACCGCTCATTAATACTTAATTTCTAATCATCCAATCAAATGGCGGCAACTCAGTGCATTTAGGCATGTAGACATGGTCAAGACCATCTCCTGCAGTTCAAACCGAGCATCAGTATGGGGAAGAAAGGTGATTTTGAGTGCCTTTGAACGTGGCATGGTTGTTGGTGCCAGAAGGGCTGGTCTGAGTATTTCAGAAACTGCTGATCTACTGGGATTTTCACGCACAACCATCTCTAGGGTTTGCAGAGAATGTTCCGAAAAAAAGAAAAAACATCCAGTGAGCGGCAGTTCTGTGGGCAGAAATGCTTTGTTGATGCCAGAGGTCAGAGGAGAATGGGCAGACTGGTTCGAGCTGATAGAAAGGCAACAGTGACTCAAATCGCCACCCGTTACAACCAAGGTAGGCAGAAGAGCATCTCTTAACGCACAGTACGTCAAACTTTGAGGCAGATGGGCTACAGCAGCAGAAGACCACACCGTGTGCCACTCCTTTCAGCTAAGAACAGGAAACTGAGGCTACAATTTGCACAAGCTCATCGAAATTGGACAGTAGAAGATTGGAAAAACGTTGCCTGGTCTGATGAGTCTCGAATTCTGCTGCGACATTCGGATGGTAGGGTCAGAATTTGGCGTCAACAACATGAAAGCATGGATCCATCCTGCCTTGTATCAACGGTTCAGGCTAGTGGTGGTGGTGTCATGGTGTGGGGAATATTTTCTTGGCACTCTTTGGGCCCCTTGGTACCAATTGAGCATCGTTGCAATGCCACAGCCTACCTGAGTATTGTTGCTGACCATGTCCATCCCTTTATGACCACAATGTACCCAACATCTGATGGCTACTTTCAGCAGGATAATGCGCCATGTCATAAAGCTGGAATTATCTCAGACTGGTTTCTTGAACATGACAATGAGTTCACTGTACTCAAATGACCTCCACAGTCACCAGATCTCAATCCAATAGAGCATCTTTGGGATGTGGTGGAACGGGAGATTCGCATCATGGATGTGCCGCCGACAAATCTGCGGCAACTGTGTGATGCCATCATGTCAATATGGACCAAAATCTCTGAGGAATGCTTCCAGCACCTTGTTGAATCTATGCCACGAAGAATTGAGGCAGTTCTGAAGGCAAAAGGGGGTCCAACCCGTTACTAGCATGGTGTACCTAATAAAGTGGCTGGTGAGTGTATATACACACTGTGGTATTTGCAGGGTGTGCCAGATTCAGGAATTGTGGCCCCTGTTCCAAATGAATATGGCGCTCCCTGCACTGCTCCAACCTTTTTTTTTTTTTTTGGTGCACAAAAAACATAGGGCATGTGACACACTGCTGTTGGACTCCGCATGATTAATGTGGCACATGCTCCAACTGTGCACCTGAACCCCCCCTTTATGTGAAGAAATGTGTGTCATGTTGGATATAGGGCAGCCACCACACAAATGAGTTGCATGTGACACATATGTGGCACTGACACTTTTTAAATACCTGGGCATACAGTTTGCACATAAAAGAATGTGCAAGGTCCTTAGTAAATGTGCCCCAAAGTGTCCAAATGTACTTTGTAAATAAATAACTATGGGGAAAAAAAGTGTTTCTATTCCCCCATCTATTAAATATTAAGAATAAGCTTTACATATTTGACAACACTTCAATCATCCAACTTACAGGCTAAATGAAAATCTAAGTTCTGCGTACAGCAAAATGATGCCACTCAACTATTTTTATGGAGGAAAAAAGTGATAATTCTTTGAATAGTATTATGGAAACTGGGTAACAAACTGTTTAGCCCTTAAATGGAACTGATCTTAAAGGGGTATTCCAGGAATCAGCATAATAAATATACAAGTGGACACTCAAAATATAAGCTAATGTGTAATTAGTTGTTATTTAAAATTTTGCTCCCCTTAGCAGAAAATGCTGATGACATAGACTGTAATGAAGAATTAAAATGCTTCTGGCCCTTTAATAAGTCCGTTAATTTCCTCCACGTAGTCCGTTGCAGGACAGAAGATGGCTGCTTGTCACATGTCCACATCACATGTCCTGTACCTGCCTGGGCAGGGTCATGTGATCACCACCAAGTTTGGCTGTAGTCGGTTGGTTGCAGTGCATCCAGTAGGGCCAGTGTTTGGGTGATGGCAGTTACACATCATTACTATGGTAACAGAGCAAGAAAACCTGTTAGATCATCACTGGGAGCAGAGCATAAGTGGTAGGAGGAGTTACTGAGAACTAAAGGATCATGGAACTTGTAGTTTCCAGTGGCGGCCATCTTAGTGATAACTCCAACTACTTTAGAGAGGCCATAAATTTTGTAAATCATAAAATCTAATTATTTAAGCTCCGTTTTGTTACTAATGACATTGAGTATTGTTGTATTTATTTATTTATATCATCATGGGTTTTTGTGTCAGACGTTCATATTCCCGGAATACCCCTTTAAAGATTTTGGACCACCAGCCTGTTCTGTTGGACAGTGTTCGGATCTTATTGATGTCCTTCTACAGGGCTGCATCTGCCATGAGGAGAGATGAGAATCTTGCCTCGGGCAGCAGATAACTGAGCCTTCATAGGGGTGCAGCCTAGGGGAATGTAATGTGGGTGATCAGGTGACCACTGCTGCCTGAATCACCCACCATGAAATTAATTGCGCCTGTTTCTTTAAGAACACAGATGCATTTAATATACAGAGCGACGCAGGCCTGTTTGGGACGACAGCAGCTGCATGGTAGAGTGACTGGAGGTAAGTAGCCATTTAATTTTCATTTCTTGGGACAATCTTCAAGTATACGGATGAGGCTGTGCGTACTAGGTACTATTCAGTGTGGCGTGGCTCTGTATACTGTCTAAGGGCATCTGTATATAGAGGCTGGATTTTAATAAAACTTGGTAACCTTATATGGAGTACGGTATATAATTTAATTTGGGAGTATGTATATGTGGGCTGCTATAAATAAATTAGGCAACTGAATATATATAGATATATCTGATGTGAATATAAATTAGCTAAATTAACAGGGCATGTGGTATATACACAATTCTAGGTGTTTTACATACTATAAATTATTTGGGGGAACTATATAAAAAGGATGTTATTTGTAGGGAATAGTCGAGATTGTGTTTAGGAACACAATCCATTATACTGCAAGTTCCTTTTGGGGGGGGGAGGGGGCACCGTGTGGAGTTGTGCTGCTTGGAGCTGAAGACATTTGACTCGGAGTTCAGAGATAAAACATGGGTTGGAGAAATCGTAAAGAAGTCCACTTCCTGATGGAGCAGATCATCAACTGTAAGGTACTACCGTAGATACTAGATGTCACTAATGTCTGGGTCATTGACTGACTACTAGTTTGTGGGGTAGCATCTTTCTGGCACCGAGGGGAAGCATTTTCAGCTCAGGCAACTAAAAGGCTAGAGTCAGCCCTGTCCTTCTATATTCTGGGAGATTCAGCATTATGCAGAAAATGAACTCTCAATGCTTTAAACAAATGACTGATAAGGTAGGTGGTAGAGAAGAGTCACTCTGGTATGTCTGATAAGGCAGCTAATGAAAAGGTTATCCTTTTTAGACACTCCCAGAATGCACGGTTCTGAGGCACACAGGAAGGGATTTAAAGTTGTCCACAACTTCCGGATATATGGCACAACAATAAATGCCAACCCTATAAGACCCCTTTCACTAGACTCAGTGAAACAGGACCATAACAACCCAATTAAGCTGCCACAATTCTCCTTTATTATAAGCCCGGTCCATAAAGGAATAATATGGGGCAAGTAACCTTCCCGTTAGCATGTATATAAATAACCGAGACGTGGACGTGGGGTTCGTGGCTAGAGATAAAAGAGTAACACAGGTTAAATTTTATATTTAATTGCCTTAAGGGCACACTAGACAAGCAGTGCAATAAAAAAATTATATATATTTATTATACTCAGTTAAGCAGAGGACAAAATACAAAGGGCCTTATGTGTGGGCCCAATGTAACCTGATAGTCCACACCTTAAGATCTTTCCTCTGCACTTGATGGTAAATGGTTTCCCAGACAAAAGACAAA
Organism: Engystomops pustulosus; assembly: GCF_040894005.1. Classification (NCBI taxonomy): domain Eukaryota; kingdom Metazoa; phylum Chordata; class Amphibia; order Anura; family Leptodactylidae; genus Engystomops; species Engystomops pustulosus. Next base: position 145,599,701 of record NC_092415.1, read on the forward strand.
AACATCAGGGGTGTTCTGATTATATTAGGTGCAGACACCTCTTCACACTCCCAGGAGGACTCATAGGTCCCTCCTACCTGGTATTAAGTACAGAACCTTGGAGAAGTCATAGCTTCTCAGGGGGAAGTCATTGGGTCAGGCTTGTATCATTGGATCCAGGTGAATCCCTGGATTGCATGGATACCAAACCTGACCCACTTGCTATAGTACCATCCCAAGATATGTACATCTCTGGACCAAAAGATCCTAGAACCTAATTAGACATATCGATACAATGCCATGGACCATTACTCCAAAACTGTCCCTAATCAACGTATTGGGCTGATATTAAAAATTGTATGGAAACCTCCGAGTCGCCGCGACTGGGGAAATGCTTTGAAGCTCGCCCCCCGCAGTGTTAACACCCTAGCTAGGGCAATTAGGCTAATGAAGAGGAGGCTGGAGGAAGGATATGGGTGGCTTGATGAACAGGACAATATCTGGCATGTGGATCTCCCTTGTTCATCATCCTCTCCCCCCCCCCCAATGAAAACTCATTTAAACATCTTTCAAAGTTTTTTTCAGGGATGTTACACACTATGCTACCAGCAGCAGGGTGTCGCCATCTTGGTATACCTCCGATAATCTATGACAGAGCAGGGAACTTATTGTTCCCTCACTCTGCAATAGGCTGAAGTTGGGACCATAAACCCTGTGGGCGAATCGCCCATATTTGATGGGGACCCCTTTAAGGGCAAAGTGGCGGGCCCTAGGTGCCCCCCCTATAACCTGGCCAGTTACAATTTCGCTGTTAACATTTTTCTTACCTGGTTTTAGCTTTTCTTCCAGGATCTGATATGGTGAAATATAGTACTCAATATTCATTGGAGTTCCTAATGGACATAAATTGAGAAAAAAAATTGCTTGTTATACAAATCAATTATTTTTTAAAGTGAATATAAATTCAGTGAAAATGTATGTTAATAGGGAACCTATCCAAGTTTGACGGAGAACCATATTTTATTTTAGAACTTATTTCAGAAATTTCTCACAAGCTACCATTAAATTTTAAAGTAAAGTATTCAACAAATCCAGCTCACTAGCCAATAGGGGAATTAACTTTCTGACAGATATGCGATTCTGATCCCCATTTATATTTTATATAGTGGGATTTAACTCTAGTTAGTTCAATAAAAAACAAACATTTACCTCCACTTCTTGGAGAAAGAAGTCCTACTTTTCCATGTAGAATTGTTATTATCCTATCCTTGTCAGTTTTAGGTCTTAAAAAAAAAAATAATATAAATATATATACACACACACACGAAAAATTATTTTAAACAGTCTTATTATATCACAATTAAGGGTGCTTATAATTCACAACTGTTGAATGCCATAAGTGTCCGATTCGCACCTTTAGGGATAACTTGAATTTAAAAACTTCCATTCATCACTTTTAAGCCACTGCATGTTACAAACATTTCATTATAGCCTTTCGGATAGACGTGACCTGTCTGTTCAAAAGGGAGAATGCACTTTGTAGTTCCGCCCTTTACCTACTCTTTTTACCCTACCCTTTCTCAAGGTCCCCGTTCTATCTGGTGGCTGCATTGACCAAATCAGACCTCCAGAAGAACTTTAGTCTGATATGGCTTACTTACTCATTGAAGTCACAGCCTCAATTAGAGGCCCACATCTACACCACCAAGATTGACATCACTCTTAACCCACTGGAACTGGACCCCACACTTGCTTAGACTAAGGGGATGACACAAGAGGACGGAAGAACCAAATGCTGGGAGATTAAAACTGACGTGGTCTTTCTTATAGGTTTGCTGTCCAACAGACGATCGTCTCCCTGCCAGACTCCTTGCCTTTGGGACCGTCTTATGACCTTTTGCTATCCTTCTAGACCTCCTAGAGATTTTGACAACACAGCCCTCATTATCCTAAGGGGGTTAACGAAAAATGCTCTATGAATGGAATGGTTCCAGCATATGGCAGCAAATGACAGGTTAAGTAAAAAAAAAAGTTTATTGTACATTTAAAAACATGGAAGCACCTCAAAAACATAACAAAGCTTGTGTATTTAGGACCATGCATGGTTCACAATGCATATGTTTTGTAATATTTTTCCATACAGGAGTTTATCTCCCTCACCGTGTATGGCCACATGTGGTGTACCTTCAGGAGACCCTTCCGCTTCTCGCTTATTTTCCTAACACGTTCTCACTTTTTTAAACTTTTTGTTTTAGTAAATCTATTCTCTCTCCTAAGAGTAGGTGGGGAAGATGGAGGTAAAGGCCACCGTCTCCTCAGGGGAAAAAAAAAAAAAAAAAAAAAAAAAAAAAAAAAAAAAAAATCGGCCCAGCATGTCCTGGGGACCATTGAATTTTATTGTGCACCCAATGCTGGCCAAACTAACTGATCTTGTTTCTCTAGTTGAATACAATACGCAACTGTTCTTTGTGGTTACTCGAATTGTGCTTTGAACCCATGTCGCCCTCTGTCTTCCTATAATCTTGCTGACTTTGCAAGGTGGTGGTCGGATAATAAACTGCCCAGTTTCTCCATCACAAAAGGGACTTCACAATTTTTTTTTGGTTCATACCTACACTGTACTGTGCGCTCTGTCGCCATCCTGCCAAAGTACAGACAACCTACTACTACCACTGTGTCATTTTGCTTCACCTCTCAACTTCACAGTGGCATTGGTGTTTTGATAATTGCTGGGTCAGGCCAAAATGTCAACTTATTAACAATGCCTGCTAAAAGAAAAATCTTGAAGTTTAAGAAATATATCACGTGCACATGGAAACTTCATTTGATTGACCAATACCCATTACCACTACATTTTGCTGAAAAGTACAGTACCTGCTGAGATTAAACAATGCACTTATATCCTCTTCTAGGCTACGCAAGGCAATATAAACTTTAGCTTTGATATCACTAGGAAAAAAGATTTCAAATGATTTTAAAGTCATGGTTCATTTAAGAAAAACAATAACCCCAAATCATAAATGTGAACAAAATATTGCTTATGTTATGTTACGTTACAATACAAGTATGCACTGATTTAGTAGTGACTATAGTAAACCTAGTTATGTCTGTCATGTCACTAGTTATACAGGATAATGGGTTTGCTTAGAAAATAATGCATCTGGCCCAGCTAGCAATTCAGATACATGAAGTGGGCAGAGCAGACTGACTGCAGGAGGTGGGGTTGCCTGACTGACTGCTTCCTACAAAAGAATAAAAGATGATTTTTCATGCATGCTGCAACCTAGAAATATGCTAAAACAAACACCTCCACGGGATGTACATATTACAGAAGGAGGTACGATTTCTAAGAAGGGGAGGGGGGTAGTTAGTTCTCGTTAGCCTTTACATTTATCTGGGAATTCTCATACACCCATTTGGCAACTGCTTCCAAATTCTGACCTCAGTGGTTATACCTTTATATGTGGCATTCATAGGAATGCATAGCGCGTTACCTCTGCAGTAAAATAAACAGCTGTCTGGGGACCACTAGAGCATATTGGGAGCAGGTAGAGATGAGAAGAACATACCTATTGCCTGGAATGTTGTACAAATGTATAAGTCCCTCCAAGCTTTTGCCAAAACCTTCAAAATCTTTAGATCTACAGGGAATATAAAAGTTATTAGTTAATATGATATATATTATATATATTATAGATTTGTAAATAATTAGTGATGGTCTTAGATTGGTATAATATATATATATATATATATATATATATATATATATATATATATATATATATAAAAAAACACTAAAACCGTGGTCAAAGTTGGCTGCACAACTTTTAGAAGACCAAAGAATGAACCATCAATTTTATGTACATTTAGAAATCAAATAAGAATATTTGTAAAAACTACAGTACGTGAACAAAAAAATATATATACATATACCTGAGAAGTAGAAGTAGTTCATTGCAAACCTGGGAAACCAGAAAAAAATTACATTAAGTTTTTATAGACTTTTTTTTATTGTAGGTCCACTTTGAAAAGCTGCTTGTCACCCAAATACAAGATTTGAATGACATGCATTAATCCAACTGTGCTATTGATCAATTTGGGTTTTCATTTTTAATCCATCCACCCATTGAAAAAAAATTTAGATGCAAGAGCAATAAATTTATATGCGAGTTAGCTTGTACTTACCAACAGTGCAAAGGTTGTTTCCCCAACTCCACAGAAGTACCTCGAAGACAGGAAAGAAATCTGAAGAGCCCTCTTCTTACCTTCAGTTTTTTGGACAGAGAATAATCTATCTATTTCAGGAGTACACCCGAAGGGGAAAAACAAGGTGGTGGCAGATTGGACTATAGTGACAAGATGGGGTAACCCTTGTACAGACCTTTCAGGTACCTGCTTTTTTCTCTCTATCCCAAGCAGACTCCTCATGTGGGGTAGATGCTCTGGGTCAGCGGTAGTCACACAGCCTTTTCCCCCCCTTCTCATATCCAATCTCAGGTGATCTTGGAGGCTCTTTCCTGGCCAAGAAGATCCTGCTTTCTGCTTATAATGGAGATGGCAAGGGGGGACTACATGGAGTTTCCAGTGTACAAAGACCTTCTTTTCCAGGGTCCGGTCATTCATCCTGCAGTCCATCAACTTCGTCTGGCAGCACGGGGACTGCATTGGGAATGTTAAGGAGCAAAGGACTATCGGAGAAGGCAATTGCTACCCTCTAATCAAGTCGTAAAGTTGTAACCTCCAATATATAAATTAGGATTTGGAACGTATTCCTTAAAATCTTAGGATAGATGGGACCATGCTTCCATGCCTGACATTACTTTGTAATTGGACTTTTTACAGAATGGACTTGACAAGGGTCTTGGGGTCTCTACCTTGAAGTTCCATATTTTTGGATTTTAGGTTAGCAGACTTTCCACTTGGAAAAGGTTCATCAAGGTGGCCCCCACTTAAGTCTTTTGTTCCTCCATGGGACCTTCTCATGTATTTCACCAATTCCTTAGTTTCAAGACGGCCTTTCTGCTAGCTATATCTACCGATTTAAGGGTCGGGGAGATTCAGGCATTTTCCTGTAAATCCTCTTACTGTAGAATATTAGAATATTGTGTCATCTTAAAGCATCATCCTTTTTTGCCAAAGGGCAAGACACAGAGCATCGCTGTATAGAAGAGGACCTGCCGGAGGGGGGGGGGGGGGCTTTATACTTTTTTTTTTTTCTCTTGACCAGAGTATAAGCTGAATTGAGGTTTTTCAGCACATTTTTTGTGTTGAAAAACTCAGCTTATACGAGTATATACGGTAAGCGGAACTGGTAGATCTTATTTGGCCCACAGTAGGTTTGGTTTCCAACTGTATCTGAGGCTCTAGAGATTCCAGTTACAGTGGAAACCATGTGGAAAAATATGGATCTTTTAGGACCCCATGGGGGACATCGAATTTAAAAGCACACACATAAATAAATTAAATATGTATATGCAAATTTTGACAGTTATTTGAGTAACTTAATACAAAAACCATTGTTCATGTAAATGGAGGAAATTATGTTACCGTTGGAGATTCACCATGGTGAGCCAGCTTCACAAATGCTACATGTCCATTTTTCTTCACTTGAACTTCTATGTAAAACATTTCTGATGTTATGTAGCAGATTCTTCCGTTTGGGCCCAAGTGGGATTCCAGTCTGTTAGAGAAGCCACAAATGGTTAAAGACACTATGCATAGGGCTATTGTGTACATAATATTGACTTCATAGCAGTTTTGACTTAACCCCTTAGCGCTCCATGCCGTACTAGTTCATCACTGGCTCAGTGCAGTACTAGTATGATGCGAGGGCTCCCTTTTGTGACACCACATCACATGACGTGTTAACATAGCGGTGGGACGCACATGACGGACTCAGGAGAACCTTCTGCTGACGTCACCCAACCAATCGGATCGGTCCCACACATCAATCGCTGAGATTTGCCAGGCAATCCTGACTGACCAATTGCAGAGTTCATAGGCTGAAAACTTGTTTTTAGCTCCCTCCCTCCAGCGGCTCCATTTTGGCATCGATGGAGAGAGGAGCAGAGCATTACCATTTGCACCAAAACACTATTTTCCTATCTGATCTTTATTGATCCCATCTGTTCCCTCCTGTGTCCTGTGTGATCGCCTTGCATGATCACACTTGTGTTCCATTTTTTACCCGCATCTCCTGTCTGTCCCTTCTGAACCCAAATGCACTTTTCAGTGCGCTGTATTAGCGTTGTTCTGCACTGGACGCACTTTTCAGTATGCCATGTGAATAGCGCTGCACAGTACCTTTAGCGGTAGTTAAGTTGTCTTCGGGCAAGCTAGGTGCATTTGTGCAGTGCACATAGGTTTTTTTTTTTTGGTGCCTGGTATTAATTTTTCCAGAGAGCTCTAGGTGTACCCGTAGTTGCGTGCACTTACCTATTTTTTTGGTGCCATCTGTGCGGCTAGACGGTAGTTGGGTGCACATCTAATTTTTCTGGTGCACATTTTTTTTTTTTCCTCTCAGAAGACATACACCATGTTGGGAGGCATACAACAGGCTTGCCTCGTACACCGAGTCAGCGATTGAAGTGCCTGGGGCTTCCACTGACCCACATGGATAGCCCCAGATAATTATACCCCTGAGGTCGACTTTATGGGCCAATCTGGAATTAAATTTGACATGGTAGGGCCAGAGCTGTTGACTTTAAGGTTTTTGTTTTTTTTAAATGAGGAGCTGACCCCAGTTATGATCGTTTATTTAAAGGGCACCTACCACCACGATTCTACCTATAAACGTAGAACGGGTGGTAGGTGGATGAATGGGACGTAAGGATAGCCCTTTTTGGGCTAATCCTTACGTCCCGGCTATCCTTTTGTAAACTGTAATGAGTTTATATGCTAATTTTTTTAAGCGGCTACTGGGGCGTGGAGTAGCCGGACACGAGGCTACTAGTCGCGGCTACTCTACGCCCCAGTAGCCTCGTTCCTCCGCCAACCAGGTAATCTACGGTGCGCAGCTCCCCGTGGGTGCGCGGCCGTAGCTCCGAGGCCGGCGCTACTGCGCATGCGCAGAACGCCGGGTACTCGGACGAGGGCGTGCAGCTACTCTTTATTGTGTGTTAATGACAAGAGAAAGAGGTCCATGTATTAACAACAATACATTAACAACCACCACCCCTGTCCCAGTGAGAGGTACCAGTACAGAACCCCCCAAGCCAGACTGTGTTTTAGATTATAATAAGTATGTGGGAGGGGTGGACTTGTCGGACCAGGTGCTTCAGCCATACGACACCATGCGGAAGTCGAGGGTGTGGTACAAGCAGCTGGTCATGCACATCATGCAGATAGCACTATATAATGCTTAAGTGTTATATCGATATGCAGACCAGGGGGGAACTTTATTACCACCACTTGAAATTCCAAGAAAGTACTTTCTTTTTGCGGACCAGGAAGTGGGGCGGGGGGGGGAAGGGAAAGTGCCAGCACTTCTGGAAGCGAGGCCACATCACGCATTGTACCCGGGCAGCACTTTCCAGGAAAAGTTCCCCAAACTGCCAAAAAGGGATGGACACAGAAGAGTTACAGGAAGTGCTCCAAAAAAAGGCATTCGGAAGGATACCATTTATCATTGTAAGACATGCCCAGAAAAAACAGGACTATGTATGAAAGATTGCTTCCGAATTTATCATACATCCCTGGATGTGCCCAGGAAAACACACATAATGATATTTAGGGTGTTTGTCTCCCGTGGCAGGAGCTGGGAGCAGGAGATGACAGCCTGTAGGGTTAAAATTCGAACTATACCCCTAGATTAATTAATGGAGGGGTGTAGGTTACAAAATAGGGTCAGTTCTTAGGGGTTTCTACTGTAATGGCCCCTATTCGCATCTACAAATGCTTCCTGATGCAGAAAAATAGAAAAAAAAATTAAAAAAAAAAAAAAAGGTACAATGCCTGTGATCCAAATACAAGTTATTTCCTTTTGAGCCCTGCCGTGTCTCCACCCTGCAGATTATTGCTGCCTGTGGGGTATTGCCCTAAACGGGGTAACCCGCAGAATGATTTTTGATTTTTTGTCACTACACTGGCATATTTGATTAATTGCAATATAATTTTTACTCTGCACTACTCACTTTGTATTACATTTGGCTCAGCATCTTAGGGGCTAAAATGCTTATACAACCCTACATACATTCTTTGAGGGGTGTGCTTTCCAAAATGGGGTCACTACTTGGGGGTTTCTATTGTACTGGTTCCTCAGGGGCACCCCCAACACTAATCTAGTGAAATCGGAGCTCCAAAACCTACATTTTGCTCCTTTCCTCCTGAGCCCTGCCATGTCTCCATCCTGCAGATTATTGCTGCCTATGGGGTATTGCCCTAACTGGGGTAACCCACAGAGGTTGCTACTAAAACTTGAAACCTTCTCACATCCTTAAAAAATAGAAAAAGAGGACCAATGGCAAAAAGGTTGCTACAAAAAAAAAAAAAAAAAAAAAAAAGTGGTTTGCCTTTTGTTCAAAAAGTAGAACATTTTAAAAACATGTAATATTTTTCAAAGTTTTCCTAAATTATTGAATTGTTGCCCCCCCAAAAAACAAAACAACAACTGATCAACGAAATGACACTTAACATAAACTACAATGTATCACAAGAAAACAGTCTCAAAATCACAGGGATATCTTAAAGTGTTGAAAAGTTATCACAGGAACACTGTGGAGACACTGGTCAAATTTATAAAAAAGGACTGAGCCTTAACGTACAAACAGGCTGCGTCCTTAAGGGGCTAAACAAAAATAAATAAATAATTGGAAATGATGTTACACACCCAGGGCCATCAGCATACATATACACTCACCGGCCACTTTATTAGGTACACCATGCTAGTAACGGGTTGGAATCCCTTTTGCCTTCAGAACTGCCTCAATTCTTCGTGGCATAGATTCAACAAGGTGCTGGAAGCATTCCTCAGAGATTTTGGTCCATATAGACATGATGGCATCACACAGTTGCCGCAGATTTGTCGGCTGCACATCCTTGATGCGAATCTCCCGTTCCACCACATCCAAAAGATGCTCTATTGGATTGAGATCTGGTGACTGTGGAGGCTATTTGAGTACAGTGAACTCATTGTCATGTTCAAGAAACCAGCCTGAGATGATTCCAGCTTTATGACATGGCGCATTATCCTGCTGAAAGTAGCCATCAGATGTTGGTTACATTGTGGTCATAAAGGGATGGACATGGTCAGCAACAATACTCAGGTAGGCTGTGGCGTTGCAACGATGCTCAATTGGTACCAAGGGGCCCAAAGAGTGCCAAGAAAATATTCCCCACACCATTACACCACCACCACCAGCCTGAACCGTTGATACAAGGCAGGATGGATCCATGCTTTTATGTTGTTGATGCCAAATTCTGACCCTACCATCCGAATGTCGCAGCAGAATTCGAGACTCATCAGACCAGGCAACGTTTTTCCAATCTTCTACTGTCCAATTTCGATGAGCTTGTGCAAATTGTAGCCTCAGTTTCCTGTTCTTAGCTGAAAGGAGTGGCACCCAGTGTGGTCTTCTGCTGCTGTAGCCCATCTGCCTCAAAGTTCGACGTACTGTGCGTTCAGAGATGCTCTTCTGCCTACCTTGGTTGTAACAGGTGGCGACTTGAGTCAGTTACCTTTCTATCAGCTCTGCCCATTCTCCTCTGACCTCTGGCATCAACAAGGCATTTCCGCCCACAGAACTGCCGCTCACTGGATGTTTTTTCTTTTTCGGACCATTCACTGTAAACCCTAGAGATGGTTGTGCGTGAAAATCCCAGTAGATCAGCAGTTTCTGAAATACTCAGACCAGCCCTTCTGGCACCAACAACCATGCCACGTTCAAAGGCACTTAAATCACCTTTCTTCCCCATTCTGATGCTCGGTTTGAACTGCAGGAGATGGTCTTGACCATGTCTACATGCCTAACTGCACTGAGTTGCCGCCATTTGATTGGCTGATTAGAAATTAAGTGTTAACAAGCAGTTGGACAGGTGTACCTAATAAAGTGGCCGGTGAGTGCCTATTTTATGGTGTGACCTCACAGCAAAGATTGGAAATATTATAGGGATTTATATGAGGGTAAAAACGCAACATATAAGGAGTCTTTTTAGCAGGTCCAATTAGTGTTTAGGGGTGTCTTCTCTGGTTTATTGAACTTTTTTTCATTGAGAAAGTTTCATTGTTTCGACTTTAATAAAAACCCCTTTAATGGCTGGTTTTATGGAAAAGGGGTTTATATACAGTTGTATATAATTTTTTAAGGATTTTAAAAAGCAAAATGTTACCTCTCTGCCCGACCTGTTTCAACTGTGGTGCCGACTCTCGTTTACAGCGGCCTGCAGTGCCTTCCCAACCAAAGCACAAAAGCTGAATGGGAAACAAGGAGAATCTATGCTCTTTATTACTTTTAACCCCCCCCCCCCCATACACAAACATACGTTATTTATATAAATATATATGACTGCCCAACCACTTTAACAAGGTTTGTAAAACCTACATTTTAGGTGATAGAATCTGTAAGCACATTTTTAAAAAGTTTGATTAACACCTTAACGACGCAAGGCAATATAGATAGTCTTTTTCAGTGGGTACTTTGCACAAAAAGACGATCTACATCGCCATATATTGAAAGAGTCACCATGTGTAAGCGCATGGTGACAAGTCCATGACGACAGCTGATCGTCACCGACATCGGGCCAGGGACTAATCACAGCCGTCTCTGCCCGACGATCACTGCTATTGGTCAGCAAATGCAGCCTGACCAATCCCAGTTCAAAAGGGAGGGGAGAGCTGATTCCCGGGTCCAATTCCATCATATTTCGTAACAGAAGTGACAGGACAAGAGCCGTGTATTCAGAGTGCCCCCTCAAATACCCAAACCCAAATACCCCTCCCCCCAAAAAACCCACTCCGACCCTTCCACACCCCTGTTCCATATCTTTATTCAGTGTGACAGCCAGAGCTGTCATTTTTTTTGTATATTTTTTTTTTGTGTGCGATTAGAGTTACTGAATATAAGTGATCAGGGTTTCTAAATATAGGGATTATATATTATATATATATTACACACACAAAAGCAGATCTTGTACTTCATTACATACACCTACACATTCAGCTTTTGTATCCCTTCCTGCACTAACATTTCAGTTACTGTTTTTTGCTTTATCATAAAATTTTTCATAAACCTTAAAAAAAAAAAAAACTAAAAAAAAAAAAAAATATATAGGTTTCTACCACAGCTAAACAGGTGTATTCTGCGGATTAGGCATTTGCCTACATGTGTTTAGATACAGAAAGTGTTTTTCATCACTTGCATTGTCTAACGTCCTCCTCTTGTGACAGTGATGAGCCTTCACAAAAGCGCTGTAGGCTGAGTGAAGAGCAGTCAAGTGACCCCAGATGGGAGCCCAAATATGTTTTCTCCTTAAATTCCAGCATTCAATTCCAACCCAGGGATCGGGTTCTGCATTACAGTTATAGTAGTCAGTGTCCTGCTGCTGTTGACCATGCCCAAGACCGATTATATAAAATAAGGCCAGTAGTGACTCATTTTAAAGAGAAATTTATGGAGGCTTACACCCCACAAATAATATAGCCATCGACGAGTCACTTGTACTCTTTAGAGGTAGGCTTAAATTTCGGAAATATTTGCCACGCAAAAGAGCTAGATTTGGGATCAAAGTTTACAAGCTTTGTGAAAGTGAAAGCGGATGCACCTAAAAATTCTGTATCTTTGAAGGAAAGGACTCCCAGATCTGTCCACCTGAGTGCCCCCCTGTCCTAACCACGTCTGGTAAAATTGTGTGGAATCTTTTATTCCCCCTGTTGGGTAAAGGCTATCACCTTTACATTGATAATTTCTATACAAGTGATCATCTCTTTCAGTGCCTCCTTGAAAAAGCAAGGCCTGCGGAACAATAAGGAGGAATCAAAGAGGCCTCCCCAAAGAAACCTGGTGGACTGTAAATTGAGACGGGGTGAAAGACAGTCCTTGTGTCAGAGTAAAATCATGCTGACAAAATATATTTACGAGCCCCAAAAGCTTTCATTATACCCCTAGATGAATAATTTTACTTTCTGGTTGCGGTTTTCAATAAGGTTCACTTATGGTGGTGTTACATTATTCTGTTAGCTCAAATCTACAATAAGTGTGGTGGAATGGGGCCTATAAGTCACTATTGCTTTATCCTGGAAGCCTTGAAGGGTTTGGTTTCCAAAATGGGGTCACTTGTTGGGGTTTTTAACAGTTTACATTCCCCAGAATCCTTGTAAATGAATGATAGTGGCCTAAAACGGTTTCAGGAAAATCTACCCACTCATAGCCAAATGGAGCTTTCCCCAAAAGCAGTTTAGACCCACATGTGGCATATTGCCGTGCTCGGGAGGAATTGTGCAACAAATTGGGGTGTTTGTTTTTTTCTACAACCCATTGTAAATTTTAATATATTAGTGAAAAAAATTATTTTATTTTTAAAAATTTTACTTCTATTTTGCTTTAATTCCTGTGAAACACCGAAAGGGTAAACAAACTTTCTAAAAGTGGATTTGATAAGCTGGATGGAGAATGGAGTGATTTGTGATGATTTCTTATTGCAAAGACTTTTAAAAAGACCTTTCTTAAATTGAAATAGTCCATAAACATGGTTTTCTAACAGAAAAATTTAAGAATGTTTACAAAGTTACCGTATTACAATAGAATGCAGAGCTATGGTAAATTTTATTTATTAAAAGTAATTTGGATGGTAAGATTGTCTAATAAAAAAAACCCATTCTGATTTTTTTCTACATTTCCCCTTTTTTTATAATAAACAAATCAACTAACATTTACCACTGTCATAAAACACATTGGGGCACATTTACTAAGGGTCCGAATTGCGGTTTCCGGAAGGTTTTCTGAATTTTACCGTTATGCGCCGAATTGGCCCGGGTTTTTGGCAAAGGCAATCGGATTGTGTTGCATCAGCGACGGGTTACACACGACGAAAAAAGGGGGGCGTGGCCATCGGAAAACCTAACGGATTTGGAAAAAAAGTGTCGCTTGATACACACATGCACCAGGAATAGGATGGTAAACTCTGGCGGACCTCGGCGCAGCAGCGACATTGGGTGCATGAACTTAGTGAATCACCGGAAGACCCGAATCCTCGCCGGAGAAGGTGCCGCTGGATCGTGACAGGACCGGGTAAGTAAATGAGCCCCGTTGTGTCATGAAAAAAAAAAAAAAAAAAAAAAAAAAAAACTCAAAATAAAATAGATAAGTAAATGTGTTCTGAAGTTATTATCAAACAAAAATGCAAACACACAACATACACACCTTATTTACAGTAATATGGAACAGCAAAACTAACAAATTCAAAAGTTTACCAAAACTATCATTTAACAATAAAATTTGTTACTTTAATTCAAACAAACCAATTTCCTTACCCTTTGAGTTTTGATATGGATTCTATTCGGGTTAATAAAGTTGAAAGGGATTTTGCTAGAATAAAAAGAATAAAGAATAATTAAAAAGATGAAAGCTGCCGTATTGAAGTTAATTTGTTTTGGATTTACAAGCCAATGCAGAGACTGTTCCCCAATGGAGAAGCATGGTTTGACATGGAGACTTATTTTTAGACAACGTACCATGGTGAAACAAGTAAGAGAAGTGATTCATGCTATTAAGACATAAGCATTAAATACAGGTGTGTACAGATACTGGTATGAAATAATTTGTATACTTTGTTCCTAGAACGCAATGTCTGGAAAAACAAGTCTCTAAACCACTTTGCCTCTGTATTGGGAAACCATAACCTCTTCTTAGCTTTGGACATTCCAGCATATAAACTTCAGTAGAAAAAAGGAAAAGATTGGGACAGCACCGTGCAAACGGTCGGGCGCAGGTCTTCAGAGCGGGTCTGACATGACTCGCTGAATGCAGTCGAAAAAGAAGGTTGAAGCAGCACTCCAATAAGTAGTGAAAAAAGAAAAAAGTTTATTCCACCATTGATGCGACGTTTCGCCTTATCATTAAAGGCATTCTCAAGCATAGTGTTAGTCAGAAATCAGCTGACTTAAATAGGCGGCGTTAGTTAGCGCCGGAACACGTGACATATCATACAAAGTATCAAAAAACATATTAAACAGTATTAAAAAGATATGTTCAAGATACAACATGTGTACAGTGACAACTAAAGTGCATATTATCAGTAAAGTGCATAATTATTATAAAGAGGTCCATTGGTTACCAAGGACGCTATCAGCATGTGTAAAGGATTAAAAACATTCTGTAAGTGCATCATCAATCGTGCAGAGCCCAGTGTCCATCTAAAAACAAAAGAGGGTTCCATATCGAGGCATCCAGAGTTTTGAACTAAGTGCGCTCACGGACCTAGCGTCGGTGTAAGGCTGTTAGTCAGCCCGAGTTCTGTATGCAGAGTCCGGGATTTGCGCATGCGTACAAGGGTTATGAATCCACGTAGTAACCATCTTCATTATGGGAGTTTTGCCCAACTCCTTTGCAGCTGAAAACTCACGGCCGGACTCGGGACAGACCAAGCGGGACTGTGAGAGGTGATGTACGGGGAAGTAGGAGGCAGGACCAAGGACATTGAGGGCCATGGGCAGGAGGACACTCATTGTGCCACAAAGGCTAGAGTGAACCAGCCCGTCTTATGTGTCCCATCCGGGATCGTGGTCCCGTCCAAGGTATCCATGGTTTCGACAGAATCTTAGGTGGTCCTCTGGGAGATGGGACATTTCTTGATATACCAGCTAAGGCGGATTTAAAACGCAAGTATGAATATGTGTCAAGGAGGCTTATTAATTTTCAACTGCATTTATCTTTGTTATGCCAGTATTATAAACACAAGATTATACCTAGGGGTCTCAGATCACAGTTGAGACCGAATTTATTTCCTTCCAATACTGATTTTTGTACAAGATTTGAAGGCTTGTCTAACAAATATGCCCTTGACATTCTACTTAATATAGAATTTATACAACAAGATTTAATCTCTAACCAGTTGAAACAAGGTGAATTGGAGACAGAGCTTCGTGATCTTCTGGAGGACTCGGAGTTCAATAGTTATAAAGAAAAAAACTAAAACAATATTATTGAAATTCCAAAAAGAACAGGAGGAGGCCAAAAGACACAAGTGGACTAGGGACAAGGAGGACTATGCTACAGGCCAGATCTACACTTGGAAACCTGATGAGACATTATCGTTAAGGAAAAATAAACGGGATACCCAAAGAAAACGTAGCGATTTTAAAACAGCAGTAGCTGCCTCCTCCTCAACATCAACAACTAGTGATTTTTTAGGGGAAACCAACTCGGACGCAGAAGCCATACCGGACACAAGAGGAGACGTGGGGGACGCAAATACCGTCGATGGTCAAAAAACGTGAGGTGGCAAGACCCTGAGGCCACCTCCACAAACAACCAGGAGAAAATGACACAACATCCTGTGGTAAATATATCTTCCCGTTTACTATCTGATGTAGAGTTGCAAGTACTTAGTGAAGGACTATCTTTTTGCCCAATTTTACCGATGGATTGGCTTACTTTGGACATTGAACTTAATAGTTTTTTCAGGACAATTAAATTAAAGACTTGGTTTTCAGATAGACCCTCCGCACCTACAATCGATCCTGTGGCCAGTAACATAACCTATGATTTTTCTTTAAAGAGTTGTGGTCTTTACACAAAAAGCAATTTTTGTCCACCCTCGGGCTCTCCTGCAGTGGAGTCTTTCATAACATCTGTTCTCCGAGATATTGGTGTGTATAAGGAGAAATCCCTTTTTCCCCAGAGTCAAAGGTAACCTTTCTTCCCTTGAAAAACAGGCTCTTGAGGGTTTGGTCCATGACGGCGATCTCATAACCAAGCCCGCTGACAAGGGGGGGTGGGATCGTCGTCATGGATCGCCTTCAATATATGAATGAGGTTTACAGACAATTAGGGGACCAGTCAGTATACAGAAAGGTCGATTCAGACCCCACACACAGTTTTACCAAGAAATTGAGGATTGCGGTAGATAATGCTTATGCCATGGACATTGTAGATAAAGAATTACATGATTTTTTACTACCTAGATTTCCGAGGACCCCCCTCCTTTATTGTCTGCCAAAGATACACAAATGTTTATCAGCTCCACCAGGCAGGCCGATTGTATCTGGACGAGACTCTCTGTTCAGTCCAGCGGCTATCTTCTTAGACAAAATTCTTAGGGAGCATGCAATCAATGCCAAGTCCTACATTAAAGACACGACCGACTTCTTAAATAAAATCTCCACTGTTATGGTTCCTCCAGGTGCGATTTTAGCATCCTTTGATGTAACTAGTCTGTACACGTCCATCAATCAAGAACGAGGTCTTATGAGTGTCAGTAGAGCTCTGTCTCGTACAAGTCTTTCGAACAAGAGCAAGGATTTTGTGTTACATTTACTGGAAATGATACTTACCTGTAACTATTTCATGTTTGACCATGCATTTTATGTGCAGTTGCGCGGTACGGCCATGGGGTCCAATGTGGCCCCAGCCTACGCAAACATTGTAATGGCGGACCTGGAGGAGACGTGCGTCTATGGGTCCCACCACTTCAGCCTAGTGCTGCAGTGGTGGAGATACATAGACGACGTCTTCGCCATTTGGACGGGGGACCTCCCTTCACTGCACCTGTTTTTGGACTACCTCAATAGCGTAGACCCCGACATCAAATTCACGATGGTGGTTGGGGACACACATTTACAGTTTTTGGATACTAAGGTTTCTATAGTTGACAATCGACTCTGCACTGACTTATATGTTAAAGAAACTGACTGTAACACACTTTTGAGATTTGACAGTCACCATCCTAAAAACATGATTCGCTCCCTGCCCTACAGCCAGCTTCTGAGGGTCAAACGGATTGTTGAAGATGAAGACTTACAACTGACAGGGTTATACTCTATGGGAAACAAATTCATTAATAGAGGCTATCCTAAGTCACTAATAAACAAACAACTAGATAGAGTGATAACCACAGATCGTGCTCAGTTACTCTCCAAGACTAAGACTATTAAGGAAGAAAGACATATCCCCATGGTATCCACCTACACTGTTCACAGTCGGAATATTGCTTCCATCATCCGCAAGAATTGGTGTATCTTGAGTACATTCTATAAACAAACACCTGAGTTTCAGGCTCCCCTGCTGTTTTCATATAGAAGGTGTAGGAATTTAAAGGATAAGCTTGTAAAGTCTGATGTGTCTTCTACTGGAAGGAATAAATCCTCCCGTACAGGTTGTTTCCCATGTATGTCCTGTGAAAATTGTGCCTTGATGCTTAAGGGTGAGGTGTTCGTTCACCCCACCTCCAAGACACCTTACAAAATCAAATCCACTGTTACTTGCAGAAGCGATTTTGTTATTTATGTCTTACAGTGTCCGTGCAATCTGCTGTACGTGGGAGAGACTACCACCGAATGCAGATTGCGTCTCAACAACCATAAATCCAGTATTCGCACCAAGAAACTTGACCTTCCAGTCCCCTTCCACTTTCATGAAGCTGGCCATAAACTTGATGATCTCCGATTCTCCATTATTGATAGAATACCTCCATTACCCCTGGGTGGTAATAGGGAACTACTACTTAAACGTAGGGAAGTACAGTGGATTCACAGACTCAACTCCCTGAACCCGAAGGGTCTAAATAGGGATTTCCCCCTTAATGTATTCCTCTGATTATCAACACCCGATTTTTTTCTGTCTTCTATTGGACCGTTTTCTGTCTTCTTCTGATCCCGTGTTAGTGGATACTATATATCATACTTCTTACATGTGTTTGTAAACTTCTTGTTTATATATTTGTATACAATGTGAGGCTCCATTTGATTGCTCTGTACTTTGGGTTAAATTATCCACACTTACCGTCTTTCTTCTTCACTCCACAGCAGCAATTGAACCACGATGAGGACTTACATGACTCTCCTGGATGCGGTGACATACAGGTGATTGGGCTACTTTGGAAACCATGGATACCTTGGACGGGACCACGATCCCGGATGGGACACATAAGACGGGCTGGTTCACTCTAGCCTTTGTGGCACAATGAGTGTCCTCCTGCCCATGGCCCTCAATGTCCTTGGTCCTGCCTCCTACTTCCCCGTACATCACCTCTCACAGTCCCGCTTGGTCTGTCCCGAGTCCGGCCGTGAGTTTTCAGCTGCAAAGGAGTTGGGCAAAACTCCCATAATGAAGATGGTTACTACGTGGATTCATAACCCTTGTACGCATGCGCAAATCCCGGACTCTGCATACAGAACTCGGGCTGACTAACAGCCTTACACCGACGCTAGGTCCGTGAGCGCACTTAGTTCAAAACTCTGGATGCCTCGATATGGAACCCTCTTTTGTTTTTAGATGGACACTGGGCTCTGCACGATCGATGATGCACTTACAGAATGTTTTTAATCCTTTACACATGCTGATAGCGTCCTTGGTAACCAATGGACCTCTTTATAATAATTATGCACTTTACTGATAATATGCACTTTAGTTGTCACTGTACACATGTTGTATCTTGAACATATCTTTTTAATACTGTTTAATATGTTTTTTGATACTTTGTATGATATGTCACGTGTTCCGGCGCTAACTAACGCCGCCTATTTAAGTCAGCTGATTTCTGACTAACACTATGCTTGAGAATGCCTTTAATGATAAGGCGAAACGTCGCATCAATGGTGGAATAAACTTTTTTCTTTTTTCACTACTTATTGGAGTGCTGCTTCAACCTTCTTTTTTAAACTTCAGTAGAGATACATTTAATTTCTACCTACCTTTTACAGCTTCTTGTAATGTATTTGTGCATCTCAAAATTGGATGTTCTGTAAAGCCTCTTATAGTGCCTGCAGCAGGTTTATCCTAAATGAACATGAATTTGTAAGTAAACCTTGAACATGCTATATGATCCTATAAAATAAATGACTTTCCATTGTAGTCAAAGTGTTCCATAGACTGCAAAGTGCAAAAAATAAGGACCAAAATGTGTGGAAGGACAAATCTAGAATTTGAGTGGATGCAGACAACTTTGTCGAGTACTTTTCAACAAATCCAGTCACATTATTACCAGCCCATGGAGGTAATTTATTATGGATTTCTGCCAGTTTTTCTTACTGACACTTTTTTTTTCTTTAAGGGTGCAGTCACACGTTGCGTTTTCATTGCGTTTGGAAACATATTACAACAACTGGCGAGATGAGATTGCCATGTTACATTACTGTTAACACACAACAGTAATGTAATTTATCAAATCATGTAATTTTTCCAAATCCGTTGAGTTTTCGTTCGGCCACGCCCCCCGATTTCCGTCGCGTGCATGCCGGCGCCGATGTGCCACAATCCGATCGCGTACACCAAAAACCCGGGCCAATTCAGGGGAAAACGCCTCAAATCGCAAAAATTCTGGTAACCCGTCGTAAAAATGCGATTCGGGCCCTTAGTAAAAGTTTTGGTCCGTTTTTAAGCATGCGTTTTCAATCAGTTTAAAAACGCATGTGTTTTTAAACCGCATTATTTTTTTGAGCGTTTACCATGTGTTTGGCTGCTTACAACCTGTTTATCTATAAAGAAAATTGGGGGGAAAAAAACCCATCATAAACTGATGCGTTTTAAAAACGCATGGTTAAAAACTAACCATAAACACCATGTGTGGCATCACCCTTACAGGGGAAAAAAAACCCACAGTATTTAAAATGATTTCTAAAGTGCAAATAAAATTTACAAAGAATGAAAAAAGTTCTTACCAGACAATAACGGACAAGCTTATACGTTTCAGTCCACGATTTCTGAGAATACTTCAAATGAAGTTTTTCTAGTAAGGTCTTGGAAGACCGCTTTACTGGAGCTGAAGAAGAGTTTGAAACCAATTACATACAACATAAAGGCTTATTCACATGTTTGCCATGTGACTGGTAGCTTCAGCGACACTATGGCCGCACTCACACATTGCACTCTGGTTGTGTTTACATTGCGTTTTGAATTGCATTAGAACAGCTGAGGAGAGAAGATTTGGCCAAATACATAACTTAACATTTGCATTTACAAAACGCAACACAGTTAACACTGTTAACATGACATTAACAAAACGCATGTGCGAAAGCTTGCATTAACATAGTTTAAATTTGCATTTACTAAATGCAATGTAAACAGTAATGTAAACAGGCATTTGGGGGGGGCCGACTGATTGCCGATTGCATGAATTTGCATAGGAGCGCATATGCAAACGGGACCCTGTTAGAATAGAGCATACTGACATCGCAACAATAGTCGGGTCGGATCACGCACCAGTAAGCTTGACCTTGAGCCCGCAACACCAACCGGGCACTGACTACATCTGGCGCTTCCCCTCGTACATGGCACAGGACGACTCTTTCCTACAATTGCTGAGGGGATGGTGGACTAAATTCGAATTCCATAACGCATCTACAAAAGACAATCCACCCATACACTGGGAAGCGGCCAAAACAGTAATCAGAGACCAAATCATGGGGCATGTAGGACGAGCCAAGAAGCAGGCCAGAAAAAAAAAAATGCATGATAGTAGCGCAGCACTTCGAAATGCATACACTTTATATTTAGCGACCCCAACACAACAAAAAGTGGAAGACCGCAAAATCCCAACATGAATCTATACTAGAACAACAAGACCGCTACACACGGGTCCATGCAGAGGCAAACCTGTTTAGATTTGGCAACAAGTCAGGCAAAATACTAGCTAAATACTAGCTAATTTGGCAAAGGGTCGAAAACCGGTTACACATATACCTAAACTTAGGCAGGACTCAGGGCAGACACAGGGAGACCCATGAGAAGTGTTAAATGCCTTTCGCCAATATTACACGGACCTCTATACCGATTCTGAACCCTATGACAGCACAAAAGGGGAGACATACCTAGCCCAACTCCAACTACCCACACTAACAGTAGAACAGAGGGAGACCCTCAATGCGGAGATCACGCAAGAAGAGGTATCGGCGGCTATCAAAGGCCTAGCACTAGGGAAAGTACCGGGACCTGACGGCTTCCCAGCGGAAGCATACAAAGGCCTAAGAGAACAGATATCACCAGTATTGGCAGGGTATTATAACGCATTATTGAAAGGAACTCATCTACCCCCGTATGCTAACCTAGCTTACATCAAGGTCCTACCTAAGCCAGACAGGGACCCCATGTTAACCAGTTCATACATACCCATCTCTCTTATCAATCAAGATCTTAAGCTGATAGAAAAGATACTAGCGGATCGCCTAGCGCTCTTTATGCCTGGCCTGATAGGTGACCCACAGGTGGGTTTCATTAAAAGCAGAGCAGCAGCAGCAAACCTGCGGCAGGTGCTCAAAGGTCCAGCCACCAACATCGGGCAAGAGGATCCTTTTAACCCTTGACGCGGAAAAGGCATTTGATAAGGTCCGATGGGGGTGGCTGAACCAAGTTCTGGACAGATTTGGAATACAGGGTTCATTCCGGACGTTAATTAAAGCCTTATACAGAAATCCGACAGCGGCCATTTATTCGCCTGGATATCTAACGGCCAGATTCCCTCTTAACAGGGCAGGGATGCCCTCTGTCACCATTACTTTTTAATTTAGCGATAGAACCTCTGGCACGAATGCTGAGAAACCCAAATATCAACCCTGGCATAAAGGTGGGATCTGAAAGGGTCACTAATGCACTCTTTGCGGATGATATACTGCTTTTTATAAGCGATCCGATCACATATATACCTAAAATCTTACAACACATCCAACAGTTTGGTAGCATTTCAGGCTTTAATATTAACACAGCAAAAAGTTAAATATTACTCATAGACCTTTTTACTTTTTCTGAACAGGCTAGTAAGAGGAGGCACAATATTAACATAGCTAGAGAACACATTAAATACCTGGGAATTAACATAGGAAAGGCACCATCATCCCTATATAAACTCAATTACCCCCCAATATTCACCAAAATTAAAACGGAATTGAAACAATGGGAATCATTACCACTCAACATATCAGGGAGAGTCCATCTGATTAAAATGATCAGTTTTGCCAGACTCTTATATCCCATGCAGACCTTACCGTTGTTTTATTCAGTTCCCTGATGTCCTGCGTCTTCAATAACATTTACAAAATTCATATGGCAGGGAAAGAGACCCCGCATTTCACTACAGAAACTGGTATTTCGCAAACACCTAGGAGGCCTGAACTTCCCGGACATTAAAAGATACAACATAGCATGTCTAACCAGACACCTCACAGACTGGCTCAATTCTACCAGCCACTACTCCAACACCAAATTAGAACAGGCACTATTACACCCATGTGGTTTGATAACGGCCTTACACATACCATATGGAAAACTGCCACAAGTAGCTAAGCAGTCCCTACTGTTAAGACACTATTGCGACATGGAAAATATTACGGAAAAAAAAAACAGTTATCCTACCAAATTTCACAACACCTCACGTTATGGGACAATCCAGAATTTCCTGCAGGACAAAACAACAGGCTATTCATACCTTGGCGTACACAGGGGATACACCGGCTACAACAGGTTTTGCACCCTACCGAACCAAGACTAAAAACCCTGACTGAAATAACCACAGATTTCCAATTACCAACGAGGCAAGAATTCCAATACGCACAACTAAAAACTTTCTGTTCTACCAAACTACGGAATCTAGCGGGAGAAATTATGACTAAAAAAGTGGACACTATAATAGGGGGACCAAACGCCAAACGAACAATATCCTTTTTATATATATACTACTGACACCAGAGAGAGACGATACGGAAATAGCACTACAATTAACATATTGGGAAAAACCACTAAGAACGACGGACACCTCCCCAAGGATTCTACAAGGGTGGGCAGCAGTTAGAAAACATGTGATCAGTGAAAAGTGGAGAGAAACATTTTTCAAGATGATGCACGGAGCGATATATGCATTCAACATCCCTGCCTCAGAATCAAGACCAGACAGGCTCACTGCATGTCCCAAATGCAATAAACCACTAACTGATCTGTACCACTCAATATGGACCTGCCCCTCAACACAGGTTTTCTGGAAAGAGTTCCAGAAATTTATTATAGATTATACAATAACAATCCCTCTGCAGCCATTAGCATTTCTCTTCCACTCTCTACCACAAGGAGAGGAATAAAACACAGATATTACTATATCCCCTATTATACACATTCTCTTATTGATTGCCAAAAGATGTTTATTGAACCATTGGCTAATGATAACTCTCCCGACACTTTCTGAGGTTATAGACCAAGCAGAGATATACCTAAACATAGACAAGATAGAGACGGAAAGGAAGGGGGACAAAAGGGTGAAAGCCTTCTTCCGCAAATGGCACAAGTTTATCACCAACCACATGAATACAAGCGAGATTGAAGAACTAATGAGAAAGCTCAAATTCTCTACATGGTACATGACCGAGAACATCAAAGGCACATTAGGCAGACTGAGAACATAAACTAACAAAAGGTTTTGGGCCATAACGCACCTCATACAGACCTAATATCACATAACTCCCCCAATAGCAACACCAATATAACAACAAAGGTAACCCCCCCCCTGGCTGGCTATGTGACCATGATCACATTATTTTTACCATGTTGGCTTTGATGTTTACACTCAACAAGTTAAATATTGTTAAGTGATCCATAAAGTTAAGAACCTTAACAAGGAGGAAAAAAAACAAAACAAAAAAAAAAAAACTGTCAATTGGAACTCAATGGCACATAAAGCGCTACCACAAGGAAAAGAACAGGGGGAAAATTAAAAGAAAACAGGAGTGGAAAAGGGGCACGAGAATTACGACACAAAGACATATTGTTTGGATTATATAATATGTTTATTCACATGTCTGTAAATGTTTCCAATGACAGAAAAAAAAAGCGCATATGCGATCGGCTGCAGGCGGCACCGGTGGGTTTTGATCCCGTTACACTCCAAGTCCTCCTCAGGGTAATGCCACACGGGGCTCTTTTGGTCCTTTTTAAACATATGTTTTCAGTAAATTTTTGACCCCTTTTTTCCTGATTTTTATCTTAATAGATAAACAGGTTCTAAGCAGCTAAACGCTTGGTAAACTGCGTTTTTAAACGGGCTGAAAACGGGTGCTTTAAAAGGGACCAAAAATACCACGTGTAGCATCACTCTCAGGGCGCTTTCACACATTGTGCTGCGTCACGTTTTTTGATGCGTTTATGACGCATTCCAAAGACTACAGCCTTGATCACATGCTGAGGTTACATTGCATTTTAGCAGATGCAGTGGAAACGCAATGTAACCTTAGCACTTGATCAAAATACATCAAAAAACGTGACGCAACGCACCGTGTGAAAGCGTCCTGAGGGCGCCATCACTCATCGCTTTTTGCCCTGTGTTTTAATTGCACGTGAAACGCCTTAAAACAGCTGAGGAGATGTAATTTTCTAGGTAAATCACAAAGAAATAACAAGAAGGACAAGGACTACCAACATGGAACACTGATCAATAAATCCATGCATCCCAAAAAAATTCATGGACATATATAAAGAAACGGATGCGTACGCTAGACTGAAAAGTTAAAGTTTATTACAAAGTAAATTAAAACAGACCAAACATGATTTTAAAAACACTTAAAAAGCACACCAGCAGGGTATATCATAGTATATAAGGCTGGAAAAAGACGCAAGTCCATCAAGTCCAACCTTTAAGAATTAAATAAATGGTTTATCCCCATAACCCGTGATATTTTTTCTCTCCAGAAAGGCATCCAGGCCTCTCTTGAACACGTACATAAAGTCTTTGTAACTTGACTGTGTAAACCCACTTCAAGGTCATTTATAAAAATATTAAAAAATAAGTGGCCGCAATACTGACCCTTGTGGCACTCCACTGGTAATGCCAACCCAATCTGAGAATGTGCCATTAATGATGACCCTCCGTTTTCCATCACGAAGCCAATTACCTACCCAAATACACAGATTTTCCCCTAGTCCCAGCAGTCTCATTTTATATACCAACCTTTAATGCGGCATGGTGTCATATGCCTTTGAAAAGTCCAGACATACAACATCCACAGCGTCCCCCAGATCCAGTCTGGAACTTACTTCCTCGTAGAAACCAATCAGATTAGTCTGACAGGCAATGGCGTAACTAGAAGAGGCTGGGCCTCATGACGAACTTCTGTATGGGGCCCCCTTCCCCTAATGGCGAATTCACACGGCGCACGGGACAGGAAGAGGGGGTGAGCGCTGCTCTCCCCCGTCCCTCTACATACAGATACATGGCGCACAGCACCATATTATGGGAAAAGATAGGACATGTCCTATCTTTTCCCCGGGTACTGAACGGTAAGGTGCTGCACCATACTCCACCGTGCGCCCATTGCCGGCCAATGGGGAACATATATATGGTGAAATATTAGTTGGCGAAATGAACCAGAATGCGCTATCCATGGTGGGAAGGTAAAGTATAAGCACGCATGCTCAACCAATAATCAACCCAAAAGGGGATATAAAACATTATATATAAGTTAGCGCCGATCATAAAAGGACTTATTAAATAAAAGATAAAGTAGGGAGGATACCACTGTGTCAAACCAATAACCTTTAAGATATTTTTATGTGATATCCAAGTATAAGAGTGACGCAAAAAATAAAGAATCAATAACTATGTATGTTTAAGACCATTTTGACATGGCGATAAAGTAAAATAACAGAACACGGCTGAGCGATAAAAATAAATCTGCGCATAAAGTGACATACGCAAAATAATAAAACAGATATAAATGTGAACCCTACCATGAACGGCAAAAGGTCATCCAAAATAAATAATGTGCACTAAATCTACTTCAAAACAGAAGGCAATGGTACATATATACAATAAGATAATAATATATAAGATATACAACGCGAGTTAAGAAGATGGAGATGAACAGTGGAAAAACAGTTGGTAATGGGAAAAGAGACCAAGAGTCAAAAGGCCAGCCAGCCAATGAGGTATCATTCAAGGAGAAAAAAAAAAGTCCATAATTGTGCAAAAGTTAAAATGCAAATTCATCAATGCAACCATGGCTTTTCCGACCACACTCTAGTCACGGTTATATTTACCTCTTCGGAGTCGCTTATTAATGTGTATTGATTAATTTTTATATTTTCCTATTTGCATTAGCTCTAGGTCCTCTGATGAACTCCTTTCTTTGGCTGCTAATGTGTATTCCCTTTGACTTCAAAGTGAACATGTTACACTTCCTGTAGGACCAACAATTGGACTTGGTCCGTAATTCGACAGTTGCCAACAAGCTGAGCTATACTTATACCTAGAGATGGGCAAATCGATTCTAACGAAGTGGAATTTGGTCCGAATTTCAGGGAAAATTTGATTAGTCACGAATCCGAAGTTTACGGTGATTGGTGGGAACAAAGTTTTTTTTTCTCCTTTATTACCAAAATGGGCACGAATACAATGTGTTACATGGGGCAGAGAACTCCTCAATCGCAGGTGCAGACCTGTAAGCCAATCAGCGACCAGGAGGCTTATGTGATGTTACACAGCCCTATAAAGACAGCCAGCCAGCCAGCCATTTTCAATCTCGGCATTTCACACTGCATGTGCTGTCTGTAGCATCCAGCTTTGTACTGTACTGTGCTGTAGTGATTTTTGCTCCAAGGGTGTCCATTTTGGGGGATTTGTATACCTCAAATAGCAGTGTTTTGTTGCCGAAGTGAATAGGAAGAAAGGAGTGTAAAATCCACATATTTTCTGTGGCGATTTCTGCTCCTTTCCCAAATTTCAAGTTTTTTTGGTAAATAAAGTAGACATAGTTGATTAACCAATATGTCACAGAGAGATGGCAGGTGGAGCAGGCACAGGTCACAGCACAGTAAGGGGACGTTACAGCAGGGGTGACTGAGGCCAGAACTGCCGTTGTCATCTAGTGTTGATAAACAACCCAAAGTTTGTCTATTGGTTGACTCTGTCATCCACTTCCTCCAAAATGACATCTGACAACCCCAGCCAAGTTAGTGGGTTTGTCAGATACAAAAATCAGTTGGCATGGCCCAGGAGCAGGTCAAGCGCTCAGCTGTCCTCAACCAGCCTCTGTCCTGTTCATTTCCCTCAGCCAGAGATCAACTAGGTGGTTTAGGCTCAGCGCCACTATACAGTGAGGACAAACTCCTTGAGGACAGTAAGCAGCTGCTTGGCAGTGAAAAGGTGGGGCAGGAATCCGCTGCTTAGTGCAGTAGGTGGGAAAGTAGAGATGTGGAGAGTGGCACGAGAGGTTATGTTGCACTTGCAAGTAGTTAGGCTGTGCATACGGTCTGTTGAGAATAGCAGTGGAAAAAAAAAACCAAAAAAAAAAAAAACCACACATGATGATGATGTAGCCGATCACACTGCAGCCTTGAGTCAGCAGTGCGAGGACAGGAGCCAAACGGCCGCGGGGTACAAACCAAGTAAGCAGTGGCACAGGGACTCAGCGAGGCAGCAGCATTAGTAGTCACTCAGTGCACAGTGTTGGCAGTAAATCCCCAGCTCGCAATATTGTATTTTTTTGTTAAGACACCAGAGGAGCCGAACGTGTGTATATGTAGAATCTGTGGGCAGACAGTGGAGCAAGGCCAGGGAGCCAACGTTGGCACCATGGCCCTGCGTCAACACATGCAGCGTCGCCATCCAATGGCCTGGGAGAAACGTGGTACAGTTGTGGAGGTGCATCCTGCCGCCGCAGCAACACCTAGTGGCACACATGCCATTTCAGCACCTCTGCCGAAGGGAGCGGTTTGTCGTTGACATCATCCCACGATGATGCACTAGGTGATTACGAAGAGACAACTGTATGTGTCCAGCCATCCTGAGGTGCAGAAGCTGACCATGGTCTTGTCAAAGTTGTTGGTACCGTTCCAAGCCGTGGTCTCTGCACCCTTCAGAGAACTAGTGGCTTGTGGCGAACCGAGGTGGATAGTTTCAAGCAAAAACTTATTTTGCAAAAAGGCAGTACCAGCCCTTCACAAATATGTAGAACAGAAGGTGGGCCAGTCCTTGAGCTTAGTCCAAGGTGCATGGCAGCGCGGACGTGTGGAGCTGTAACTATGGTCAAGGCCAGTAAATGTCCTTTACGGCCCACTGGGTGAATGTGTTCCCGCCCAGCCACACCAACAACATGCACAAGAGACTCTACTTTCTCCTCCACATTGTCAAACTGCTGCTCATGCGCCAGTGTCCGGCCTCCTCCTCCTCCTCCTCCACAAGTGCTGCTCCATCATACCCCATGTGCAGGGCACAGCGGTGTCACACAGTTTTACACCTGGTTTGTTTGGGGCGAACAAAGTCACACAGGGGAGGAACTGCTCAGCGTCATGCAAGAAGAAATCAATCCTTGGCTTTCTCCGTGTCAACTGAAAATCGGAACCATGGGGACAGACAATGGGAGGAACATTGTGTCCGCGATGCACCGAGGGATGGCCCATGCGCCCTGCATGGCGCACGTGCTCATTCTGGTTATCAACAGGTTCCTCAAGTCTTCCACCCATCTGCAAGACATTCTAAAAATGGCCAGGAAACAGTGCATGCACTTTAGTCATTCTTACAAAGCCAAGCACACCCTCCTCGAGTTGCAGCGGCAGAACGGCCTCCCCCAACATAGTCTGATATGCGATGTTTCCACCCATTGTAATTCCAGCCTCCATATGTTAGACCGTCTGTATGAACAAAGAAAAGCCATTAATGATTTTTTTGATGATGCAAGTGGATCGGAGTACTCCCCTGTGTAACTTTGATGTCAGCCACTGCCAGCTTATGCGTGACACCTGGCATTTGCTCAGGCCCTTTGAAGAGGCAACGTTATTTTTAAATCACCATGACTGCGGGAAGAATAACGTCATTCCACTGTTTCATGTCCTGGAACTCATGCTGCAAAATCTGTCTGGTCAGGGCACTGGAGAAGTGGCGACTACATCTCATGGCCACATGAGTCCAGTGGGGGCTAAACTTAAGGAGGACATTGGAGCAGAAGCAGAGTCTAGTGAAATTAGTGGTTTTTATACTCAGGTGACAGGAGAGGAGGAGCAGGTAGAAGATGAGGCAGATGACCCAGAAGCACCGTGAGAGTATACAGTGGAGATGGAGGCCGGGAGTCCCTCAGAGTCACTTGCGCAGATGGCCTGCAGCATGCTGCTTTGCTTAAATAGTGACAGCAGAATAGTCAACATCCAGCATAGGGATGAGTTTTGGCTCTCCACCCTCTTGGACCCTCGCTACCTGTCAAAAATGTGTGACTTTTTTCCAACTGCCAAGAGGGAGAAACAACTGGCGTACTATAGAGAAATACAGGTGGTGGCCTACTTAGACAGCATTTTACCACCTCAGGTAGACGATCCCCTGGACTACTGGGCAGCCAAACTTGATACGTGGCTGCAACTTGCAGAGTTTGCAGTAGAGAAGCTGTCCTGCCTGGCCAGTAGTGTGGCATAAGGGCGGGTGTTCAGTGCGGCAGGTGCCATAGTTACCCCAAGGAGAACCCGCTTGTCCACCCGTAATGTGGAGAGACTGACCTTTGTCAAGATGAATCAGGCTTAGATCGGCCAGGATTTCAACACACCAATGCCTTATGCATCAAATTAGATCAGCCATGGCGCATCCCCTAAATGTTGAGAAAGGAGTCTGGATTCTAACTACCTGCCTCAACCACTATTCTGATGCTGCCACCCACCTGATGCCACACATCTGCCTCCCTCCATCTTTACCAGGGACTGGAATTGTACGCCACCTCCACACTGGGTAGACCACAGAGTAGCACAATAACAATGTTGCTGCCACCTAAAGAATTTGTCATTGTGCCACTCTGCGGCCTTCTCATGCTGCTGCCAACTGACCGCTGTCTCCCTGGAACACCTTGTGATTTCCATAATGCGGTTTTCACCCTTCACTACTCTATGACATTGCCACTAAGTTCGGTTTTCCCCTTCATTTCATCTGTCAGAAGGAATGAAAAGCCTCAGGATTGATAGCCAAAAGCAGGAGTGGATACAGAACACATAGGACATGCAAATATCCGGACACTGACAGATGCAATAAAGGGCAAAATGATCAGTGACGTCAATGCAAAATTACTGCTGATACCCTCTCCACTCTTTTGGGGGGGCTTCTTCATGTATCCACTTTTAACAGAACAGGTTCTGTCGGATTCTATGGAATCATCTGATGTCAGTGTAAAAAAGAGTGCACTCTTTGATGTTCTAGTGAGATCTTGGCCCTCAGCTCAGTCCTTTCGAGTTGACACAGACGTTACCTTGTCAGGCTGTGTTCCCGTTTCACTTATTTGGTGAAGTTGGCCTCTGTAAGTGCCCATGGAATTGAAGAGTGAAGCGATTCTAAAAGCGGCGGCTGTCATGTGTGTGTCATGCTAAAACACAGCATTGTTTGAAGACCAAACCAAGCTCCATATGCATATTTGAGCATAGCACAACGTTCCAAAAAATCTACAGGCTCTCTGCACCAAAGAAATACCTGTTTTTTAACGTGATTCGTCATGATCCGATTTGGGTAGAATTGAATTTCAACACATTTGCCCATCTCTACTTTTGCAAGACTTATGGACCTTTTTTTTTTCTTGAATGACACCTCACTGGCTGGTTGGCCTTTTGACTCTTGGTCTCTTTTCCCATTACCATTATGTATGGATACCTTTTTATTGAAACTTTATATTTCTTGAATTTTGGTCTAGTTTTAGACCCTTACATTATTGCAGTTTGCATTTTCACTCATTTGTCCACACTAGTGCACTTTATTTATTTTGGATGACCGTTTGCCATTCATGGTATGGTTCACATTTATATCCGTTTTATTATTTTGCATATGTCACTTTATGCGCAGATTTATTTTATCGCTCAGGCGTATTCTGTTATTTACTTTATCGCCATGTCAAAATGGTCTTAAATATACATAGTTATTGATTCTCTATTTTTTGCGTCACTCATACTTATTTTATGTGTTATCTATCTTAAAGAATATTGGTTCCACACAGTGGTGTCCTCCCCGATTTATCTTTTATTTAATATGTCCTTTTATGATCAGCGCTAACTTATTTAATCTTTATATCCCCTTTTGGGTTGATTATTCGTTGAGCATGCGTGCTTATACTTTACCTTCTCACCATGGATTGCGCGTTCTGGCTCATTTTGGCAACTAATATTACCAGCTTTTATGCACTTACTTCGTCCTTGTATTGTTTTGCTTTCCGATATTGTGATCTTAGTCACATGACTCGGCACTCTACGCACAGGCGCAGTTGTACCTGGCACACTCCAGTTCAATGGCGCTTCCTGTCTGCCACAGGTAATTACTACTTCAATTCTATTTGCTACTGTATTGCTGAGGGCGGGGGCGGGGGAGGGGTTCCCTGTATATGGACAGGACCTTGCACTCTGTTGTCACTTATCCCTTAATAAATCACCCTGTGGTGACGATACACATGGGGTCTACTACCTCCCCTGTTCTCTGACCAAGCCCGATAGACTCTACCACATGGATTCATGAAATATACTTTGGTATTGTATTAGTCAGGCATATAGTGCGCCCATATGCATTAGTGGCTTATATTGTTGGTTTATACTACAGCGCATATTTGCCTTTCTTGTATGGATATACTTTAGTCATGGCAGATTGAGCTAAGGAGTAGAGGGTCAAACATTGGCCCATGGTAGTCAGTTTCACCTTGCTGGTGTACTTTAAGGGCGCTGTCCCACGTTGCGTTTGCAAACGCAGACGCAGACAAAACCGCGCCCACCGGGGCAGTCCGATCGCATCGGCGTTTCTATGCGATCGGGAACGAGCCACCAGTGTTTTGCATTAATTTGACGCAAAACACCGGTGGCTCGTACCCGATAGCAGGCGTTTCCATAGAAACGCCGATGTGATCGGACCGCCCCAGCGTGCACGGTTTTGTCTGCGTCTGCAAACGCAACGTGGGACAGCGCCCTAAGTGTTTTTTCTATAATCATGTTTGTTCTGTCTTTGTCAGGGTACGCATCCATCTGTTTCTGTGTACATTTACCGAATTACATATGTTAACACTGTTCACACATGTCGACATAAAGTTTACAATGTGTTTTGTAAATGCAAATGTTAACAGCAATGTAAATCACCTCTTCTCAGCTCTTGTAATGCATTTCAAACGCAATGAAAAACGCATCGTGTGAACGCGCCCTAAGGGTGTGGTCACACAGTGCATTTTTAAACACATGGTTTTTCCCTTTTACCATGCGTTTGGCAGCCAAATGCATGGTAACATGTGTTTTGCAGTGGGTTTAAAAACCCACCCTAACTACACCAAATGCAGTATAACAACAGCAGTGCAATTGCATGCCAGGAAGTGAATATTTGGAAGCCACTATATCAAATTATTCAATTCAACTTACGACCCATTATGGTAAAGATTTCATTTACCTAATTCAGAGACTTTCCTTTCCTGCTGGTATTCAATAGGAGCATGTAGCAAAACAGAAGCATTCTCCTTGTCTAATGGGGTCCAGAGATTTGCTATAGTACTCTCCTCTGCCAGGTCAGCATATGCCTCCATTCCTGCAGCATCTGTTGTGTGCCGTAACAAATCTTCACCTCACCTGTAACCTTAAGAAGTCTCAGCTGGAATCAATGTTTCATTCAGGGTGCGTTCACATGTGGCAGTAACGCATGCATTTTTAAACGAATCAGGGTGGTGGCAAACGTGGTGTTTTGTACCCGTTTTTGGGCCGTTTTTTAAGCTGTCCGGTGACACACGTGCGTTTTTGTTGCGCTTCTGTTGAGATTTCAAACGCATTGAAAACTGTTGTGTTTTTACGTATGCGTTTTTCAAATGTTTGCTAGCGTTTTAAAAAATGCAATGCCGCATGCAGCTGTGTCTCTTGAAATTGCAAGCAGCTGTGTCTCTTGAAATTTGTAAAAACGCAGTGATCTTCTTCCTGCTGTTGGTGTATGTAATCACATGTGTTTCAAAATACAGACCACAAACGCATGTGTTTTCAAAAACACACACAAAAAACATGTAGGGGAGAAAACGGCAAAACACTTTAACCTAAAACCCATTGAAAAAGCCAATATGCAAATATGATGCGTTTTACAAGGATGCAAAACCGGCCTGACATGATCACATCAGAACAGCTAAGATGAGGAGACAACATGAGACAGCGCCCTAAGGCCGGCGCCACACGTAGCGCTTTGTCTGCGCTTGCAAACGCAGACAAAGTCGCGCCCACCGGGCGTGTGTTTTCAGATCGGAAAAAATGTATCAGTTTTGAAAAACGCATGCGGTTTTTGAAACCACATGTGTTTTTGTCCGGTATTCTGAATTTGCGTAATTAAAAACAGATAAAAACGCATGCATTTTTTACGATCTGAAAGCACACTTACTAAAAATGGCCCAAAAATGGCCTAAAAACGCCATGTGTGACATTACCCTTAGGCCGCGATCACACGTACCACGAGGCGTCCGTTTATAACGCGACTCTATCGCACAGGGGGAGGTCCTCGGCCCGAACGCACATGCGTTTGGCTTATCAATCGCATGCATTTCTCTGGAAACACATGTGAGTTCAGGGCGAGGACCTACCCCTGTGTGCTAGCGTCGCATTATCAACGGACGCCTAGCTGTACTTGTGACCGCTGCCTTAGGGCACTGTCTCATGTTGTGTTTTGGCTGCGTTTGCAAACGCAAACAAAACCGCACACACCGGGGCGGCCCATGGCCCGATCGCATCGGGAAACGCCTGTGATCGGGAACGAGCCGCTGGTGTTCTGCATTAAATTAACGCCCTTAAGAGGGTGGCATACTTGGCATTTTGAACCCGTTTTGGTCCGTTTTTGCATTTTTTGAAAAAACATCAGTTTTTGACTGGTTTTAATTAAAATAATTGGTAAAACCGGTCATAAACGGATGCATTTTCAAAAATGGACGGCTTAAAAACGGCCCAAAAACGGCCCAAACGCCACGTGTAACGCCGGCCTTAATACTTAGATGTAAACATTGCGTTTACAAAATGCATCATTAAGTCCTCCACAATCTGCGCCGTACACGTGTACCGCTCAGAGGTGCAAAGGCTGTATGAGGTTGTATGCAGTAAACACCCAACTATTACCCACTATTAACCCTTCCCATGCCGCCGGCAAAAGATCACCATTTTTGTTCCTTTTGTACCCCCGGATGTCGTCAAGGGGCGGTAAACTGTTGCCATCCTTGGGTCTGAGGAACGGTGATAGACCTAATAACCTCACATAAAAAATGTAATAAAAAATGATCAAAAGGTCACACAGTCCTCAAAATGGTAGCAAAAAAATGACACCTCACACAGATATGTACCTCGGAAATAGCGAAAACATTTTTGTTTTTGCACACATTCGTTTTATTTTTTTTAAATGTATTACACAATAAAACCTATACAAATGTGGCATCACCGTGATTAGACCAAACGAAAGAATAAATCAGAGGTGTTATTTGGAGCGCACAGTGAAAGTCCACAAGACACAAAGCCGTTTTTTATAGTTTTCAGTGGCCATGACGCCTAAAGTACCACAACAGGGAAAACTCCCATAAAAGACCCCATTTTGGAAACTACACCCTTCACAGATTTTATCAAAAATTTGGGCTGAAACCTGAAAATATGGAACACTTTTTCCCAATTTTTGTTGTCTGCAAGGGCAAAATGGAGAAATTGCACCACAGAAATTGTTTAACAATTTTTTGCGTACAGTGCCGCAAGCTACAGTACCCCTGGAAATTAGGGACTTGAAGAGTGGAATTCTGAAGTTATCCACATAGAGGTGGAAGCATTTATCCAACAATGGGTACACCACATCCCACACAAGCTTCCCAGAAGCAACTAGGAAAGGGGGTCATTCGGGGGGGGGGGGCTAATCTTTTCCCTCATAAACCCTAAACCTGTGGGTGTACCCTGTGGTACACAGCTTGTACATTTTAATTCCA
This sequence comes from Engystomops pustulosus, assembly GCF_040894005.1. NCBI lineage: Eukaryota > Metazoa > Chordata > Amphibia > Anura > Leptodactylidae > Engystomops > Engystomops pustulosus. The sequence goes on from NC_092415.1 coordinate 145,634,712, forward strand.
TACCTTGCCCTCTTGCTGGACAAGTGATATGTCTACTCAAATCACCCCTTTCAGGAGTGTAGGCCACGGCAAACTTGGTGGTAAAGTGATTGAGGATTGGCCTAATTTTGTGAAGACGGTCAAATGGGAACTGTGAATTGTCGCTCTAGTGTAAAAATTTTAGAATGGCCTCAAAGCATGAGTCATTACTGTGCGATAAATTGGAGTTATGTAGAACATATCAGAACTCCAAAATTACCTTATCTCAGTTTTTTTGACAATGCACAAGACCCCAAAACTTCATCATCTACAGGGGCCCATCTAGTAAATGAGGATGTTGAAGGATGAGAAATAAAGGAATGGGGCACCCTCCCCTTCTGAATCAATGTCTGAGGCTAGGGAGGCATATGCTTCCACTGATGAAAAGGATCTTTTTTTTATTGGGAGGGGTTGTGGAAATGTTGTGCTTCAACACATGTAAAAACCCCAGGGTTTGTATGTTGTGATTCAACATGTGTATGGGAATCAATAACAATGTAGCTTATTCTGCTGCACAGACACTGTTATAGCGTCCTTTAACCATTGCATTGCTGAAATCCGTTGGACTGAATTGACCAGCTGATTGCAGAGATCGTGGGCATGGGGGGAGAGTGACTCCCTTGGTCCATGAAGGGAGATGGTCTCCCATTGATCATTGTGTTTGTAGACACAATAATCATTACAATACTGGACGTAATAGTACTATATAATGCGGGAACTCCTCCTGACACGCAGTACTATTACGTCTAATGTCGGAAAGGGGTTAAGCAATTTGACTTCTGTAAATGGAACTTAACTACACCCTTTCAAGCATAGTGGAATTCCGTCTGGTGGGCACATCACATTTAGGGTGGTGGCACATGTGGCGTTTTTAACCTGTTTTTAGTACGTTTTTAAGCAGTCATTTAAAAACGCATGCATTTTAAAAACACATACGATCGTTTTCCCCATCCCCAAAGGCCTTTCCCAGCCCCTTTCCCCATCTGTCAGGCCTGTTGGGTAACTATAACGATTGACAGTTTTATCATGCTTCTTACATGGGCTACTTTGCCATGATGCTGCAGAATTTTTTGTCACTTTTGCTACTTTTTGTATTGGTGTAGCTAGACAGGCATAGGGTTTGGGGCTGGGTAGGGAGGTGATGTCTTGGTGGGCATTATCATGTGCCCTACCCTCCCTGGGTTCTTGTATAGAGGATTTTTTTTCCTTTTTAAATGTTTTTATTGTCTTTTGGTTTGGTGTGATTACTGATTTGTTTGTTTAATTAATAAAGATCACATGTTTTGTCTCTATTTGTGCTTGAGAAGCACATGTAGGGGAACAGAGGGATAAGGGAAATGGGGGGGGGAGAGCACACAAGGAAAAAAGGAGGAGTATGGAAAAAAAAAAGAAAAACCCCACTCTATCCAAGTCCTTCATTACCTATAGCACCTGATCAGTACATGACAGAGTATCAAAGTGTAGTACCGTTGCCTGTTATCCAGGGAGCAAACTCCGTCGAGCTACGGAAATCGATCCACGGGGACCATACCTTGGTATACCTATCCATCTGGGCATCCGCCAGTCCCTCCATGGCTCTCATCTCCTCCATCCTCATTATATGGTTCAAGGCCTCTGCCCATTGGGCCCTCGATGGGCATACACTTGACTTCCAGAGTCTGGGAATAATCTGACAAGTGGCAGAACTGCAATGTCTCAGAAAGCCTTTTTTTATCGCAGAAATGGAGCCAGGAATCATAGATAAAAGCCCAATCTCTGGTATCGGTGTAATTGTGTCTGACCATAATTTGTTGTAAAGTGCAAAAACCGCTTCCCATAATTCCCTAACCCCAGAACAAGTGCACCAAATATGTAACATGGATCCATGTTCCCTATTGCATCTCCAGCAAGTATCAGGCACCGATGGGAACATCTTATGTAGTTTTGCTGGAGTTCGGTACCACCTGGACACAATTTTAAAGTTTGTCTCTTGTATCTGTGACAAGACAAAGAGCTTATGGGTCAAGACAGCCGCCTTATCCCATTACTTGTTTTTTTTTCATGACATACAAAATTAGCTGATAAAAGACTACAAATGTGAAAAAATATGCTTTTTTCATTTTTCTGAATCAAGGTTTTTTAATAAGTGATAAAACAGAAAAGACTTTTTATCAGAATATATTATAAAATGTATAGTATCATTCCATTACCCTTTCCTCAAGTCCAGCTACAGATACAGAGGGTACACATTCTTCTGCAATTCTGCAAACTAGAAGCTAATTCTCTGCTTCAGCTTCTTCTACATTCTGCCTTCTGCTGACAGGCTGGAGAGCGTCTCATTTCAAATGTCTATATCTCCTGAACCCTGACACCTGGTGTCATATTAAACATGATAATCTTCTCTTTAATATGATATATGGATCAATGCTTCACAGAACCAGAGATATTCACTCCTCAAGTTACTATTGGACAAATAGAAAGCTGTATATGCTGTTTAATATGAGACCAGAATTGTGTTTCTAGATGCTGTGTTTTAGGAGATATAGACATTTAAATTTGGCCACTGTCATGACGTTTATAAATGTCCTTTTTGCATGGGACATGTGCAAATGGGACGTATATAGCCATATGCCAGTCGTTGAGGGGTTAAAGGCTCTTGAAGAGTTGACTCCAAAGCATGCTGAGCCTCCAACCCCCCTCTTCCTCCATTTTAAAGCCATTTTTAAAGCATAATTTGGGTCCCCATTGACTTACAGTGCCTTGCGAAAGTATTTGGCCTCCTGAACTTTTCTACCTTTTGCCACATTTCAGGCTTCAAACATAAAATTGTAAAATAGTTTTAATGTAAGACACTGGGTTCTGGTCACCAAGAAGCAGGGTATACTACTCTGTATTCATAGTGCATGCTGCGTACCTACAGAGCTTGTGCTGTGAAGCCAGAGTGTACTACTATGGCTTCACTAGCAGCATCAAGAGCCCCAGACCAATGTTGTTTCTTTGTCTGTTATTTTATATGGTCATAACTAGTAATCATACAGGACACTAAACCACCAGTCCATAATGTCCTCTGTGTGGTTTAGTGTCCCAAATCCACTGACAGGTTTCCTTTAGTTTATAACAAGATGTATTTGATGATCACTTTCATGTAACAGCTTTTTCAATACAAGTACTGATCTGTGCCCATATATATAGATTATAGGAGTAGTAGTACTGAGCAGTGCCCATATATACAGGATAGGGGTAGAAGTACTAAGCTGTGCCCAGGCATACAGGGTAGTAATAGTACTGATCTGTGTCCATATATCCAAGATAGGAATAGTTGTACTAAGATACAGGTATTTGTAAAGGATAAAACTAGAAGTAGTACTGATCTGTGCCCATATATAGAGGATAGGAGCAGTAGTACTAAGCTGTATCCATTTATAAAGGATAGTAGTAGTAGTACTGATCTGTGCCTATATACAGGATAGGAGGTTCACATGGCTTCAAACGTAGCTTCCTTATGTGTGTTGCGTGATTGTTGAGTGAATTCTGTCCTCCGCCTAAGGAAATGGGTGCTTCTTAGTAAGGTTGTTATCCTTCTGTATCTGCTTTATTGTCTGATATGATTTATTCTGTATCACTTTTATGCTAATACCTGACTTCTATGTTTGCAAAATGTACTCCCTGAGGCAGGTGTTTGTCTTTTGTTATGATGTTATGCTTTTTTTTGGAATAAAGTCTTTAAAAAAAATATACAGGTAGGAAGGAGTAGTACGGTAGTACTTATCTGTGCCCATATATACAGAATAGGAGTACTAGTTCGGAGCCCATATATACAGGATAAGAGTAGCAGTACTGAACCCATATATACAGGATAAGGGTCCTTAAAGGTCAATAGTAATGTTGGGAACTTTATTACCATAGAGAGCAAAGCTTCTCTAGTCCCTGCATTCAGGGATTCAGGGATCTGTATCTACGGTCCTCGAAGTCACTGGGCCTCGGATCCACCCACCCTCCTGGTAGCTGCGCCTCTGATGGTAACTGAAAAATCTTTAATGAATAGTGTGATCTATAAAAACAGAACCTCTGAGCATTCTGTATATGCTATCTTCCCAAATTTTCAGCATTAGTAACACTTTCCTGTTGTAGCCAGACAAATAAGAAACATCCTCTGACATTACCAATTGTACTGAGCAAGCAGAAATAATGTATACACCAGCATTAATGGTGATATTCAATGTGTTTCTTTGCTTTATCTATCATAGTATGAAAGTCATTGGCTGACCCTGGCTACAGGCAGTAGAAATTGACCTCATATTTATGGAATTCTGTTTTCTTCGTAATATAATAATAGGCTCAGCAGTATTCTCAAACCATCTTGGATCATTACCAATCAGTGATAACTCTTGGATTGTGAAGTTCCTTCTTACTGATTACATCAGTAATGACCCATACAATAAGGACTATTCATAGCAAAGACTGGCTTTGGCATCAGTTACTAGGCACAACTAGAAAGCTTTGAATTACTGAATGCAGTACAGACCTTGTTTGCCAGAGAAATATACAGTGTGTGTGTGTATATATATATATATATATATATATATATATATATATATATATATACACTCACCGGCCACTTTATAAGGGACACCTGTCCAACTGCTCGTTAACACTTAATTTCTAATCAGCCAATCACATGGCGTCAAGACAATCTCCTGCAGTTTAAACCGAGCATCAGTATGGGGAAGAAAGGTGATTTGAGTGCCTTTGAACGTGGCATGGTTGTTGGTGCCAGAAGGGCTGGTCTGAGTATTTCAGAAACTGCTGATCTACTGGGATTTTCACGCACAACCATCTCTAGAGTTTACAGAGAATGGTCCGAAAAAGAAAAAACATCCAGTGAGCGGCAGTTCTGTGGGCGGAAATGCCTTGTTGATGCCAGAGGTCAGAGGAGAATGGGCAGACTGGTTCGAGCTGATAGAATGGCAACAGTGACTCAAATCGCCACCCATTACAACCAAGGTAGGCAGAAGAGCATCTCTGAACGCACAGTACCTCGAACTTTGAGGCAGATGGGCTACAGCAGCAGAATACCAAACTGGGTGCCACTCCTTTCAGCTAAGAACAGGAAACTGAGGCTACAATTTGCACAAGCTCATCAAAATTGGACAGTAGAAGATTGGAAAAATGTTGCCTGGTCTGATGAGTCTCGATTTCTGCTGCGACATTCGGATCGTAGGGTCAGAATTTGGCGTCAACAACATGAAAGCATGGATCCATCCTGCCTTGTATCAATGGTTCAGGCTGGTGGTGGTGGTGTCATGGTGTGGGGAATATTTTCTTGGCACTCTTTGGGCCCCTTGGTACCAATTGAGCATCGTTGCAACGCCACAGCCTACCTGAGTATTGTTGCTGACCATGTCCATCCCTTTATGACCACAATGTACCCAACATCTGATGGCTACTTTCAGCAGGATAATGCACCATGTCATAAAGCTGGAATCATCTCAGACTGGTTTCTTGAACATGACAATGAGTTCACTGTACTCAAATGGCCTCCACAGTCACCAGATCTCAATCCATTAGAGCATCTTTGGGATGTGGTGGAACGGGAGATTCGCATCATGGATGTGCAGCCGACAAATCTGCGGCAACTGTGTGATGCCATCATGTCAATATGGACCAAAATCTCTGAGGAATGCTTCCAGCACCTTGTTGAATCTATGCCACGAAGAATTGAAGCAGTTCTGAAGGCAAAAGGGGGTCCAACCCGTTACTAGCATGGTGTACCTAATAAAGTGGCCGGTGAGTGTATATATATATATACATACAAAATTATTATTTGTTTCTAAATATGTAGTGGTATCCAGCGAGGATGCACATCACTGTGGTCATCTTCGTAGTTTGCATTACAATAAAATGAAGATTCATATCTACAGTAGGGCTGGACCATAAAATTATTTTTGTATCAAGCCATACGTACTCAAGCAGAAGGGTGGACGGTGCACACTGGATACGTTCAGGAATATAGGCACTAAATTGATTACACATAACTATAACCATGTAGTCACTATATGGTATACATTAATATATCCCTCTAGTCACTATGCTGCATACATAAATTTATACCTGCAGTCACGATACTGTACACATAAATATAACCCTGTAGTCACTATATAGCATACTATATAGTATAGTATATCCTATATATATCCTATAGTATATCCCTCTAGTCACGATGCTGCATACATAAATTTATACCTACAGTCACAATACTGTAGACATAAATAGATGTTATTAAAAAATGTTTCTGTGTGAAGATAATTTCTCATAAATGTAGTCATTTTGTCCCTTAGAAACCAGACTGAGTCCTTGGATACGACCACCTCTGCTGGAGCGATTCCACAAGGAAACAAAAAGTTTTTGTATGTGAAATGTCCGAGGAGACACTGCAGTTCCCACAGCCGTCCTGTAGTAATGAACGCTGAATCCAGGTGGTCAGCCAGGGCTCAATAGCGCATGTCTGGCCACCGCTGCCAAAATGTGAGGTGGTAGTATCCGAGGAAGCCATCTCGTTTCTAAGGGACAGCAAGGCTACATTTATGAGAAATTATCTGCACACAGGAACATTGTTTTTAATAACATCCAATTGAAGAAATGTTCACATATGGCAAACGAATTTAATTAAATGTGACTGCCCAGATGGGAATACCCCTTTTAACCTTTACATACTATGCTGTACAATGTACATAATAAGTATTTAATGGTGGTCTACTACCCTTTTAGTTACGCCCCTGGTCTGATGCTGGATTATAAATCTGGTGTAAGGTACGACTGTCCAATCATAATTCCCACTTTTTTGTTAGCTTAGTTTGCAGCAAAAAGCTGTGCCAAGATTCTGACACAGTAGCATTATTTTTGAAGCAAAGACTTTTTTGGTGCACAGGTGTCACGCCTCCCAGTTGTGTGGTACAAATTATGACAGAATTGTGTCATAATTAGATTGATAAATCTGCCCCACTGTTCCTCCGACGTCCACCAGGTGAAGGTCAGCGCGTGTCCAGCAACACTTTTTTTTTTTAAATGCAGCGTTTTTCCGAATCCGTCTTTTTTTTACGGCCACGCCTGCCAATTTCCCGCCATAGCGTGCATGCCGGCGCCAATGCGACACAATCCGATCGTGTGCGCCAAAATCCCGGGGCAATTCAGGAAAAATTGGCGCAAAATGGAAAAATTTGCGTAACCCGGCGGAAAACCGCGAATCAGGCCCTTAGTAAATGACCCCCATTGTCTTTTTTCACTGTTGTAGTTCAGGGTTTGATTCTGACAGGATCATGTTTCCTGGCCAAAGAGAGAGAGATGTTGAATAATTCAGATGAAGTTTGAAACTTTCGCATTGGTTTATGGGCAAATATATTTTTTCATCAAATGTAACTTGAAACAACACAGTAGCTAATCTTTAAACACTAAAACTTTTTAAAGCTTCCCTTTACGCATGTTCACCATCTATTTAGTCATATGTTATTTTTGAGACTATGAAGCATGTTCAATTACATTTGCAATATTTTAATATTTGTTTCTATACAGTTATTATAAAAAAAAAGCTTTGAATTTCACCAGAAAAATAGAGATGAGAGATATAACCCAAATGTCACACATATCCTATGCAAATGCCAACTGAAATTAAAATCTGCATCAGAAAACAAATGCTGCTGAAATGTGGTGTCTATGAACAGACAATGGAATACAGATGCTCTTATTATGTGTCCTAGATTTACTATACAATTTATTCAGACTGAGTTCATAAGGACACATGGGAAACAGCACAGGAATAATTTAAATGTGGCTTCTCTGTGCTCATTAAGGCCTCTTGCACACTAGCGTTGCGTTTCACGTCAGGGTGCAATGCGTGAAAAACTGACGTTTTTGCTGCGTTTTTGTTTCATTTTTGTTCGCGTTTTTTTGCGTTTTTGGTGCGTTTTTCACGCGCGTTTTTTTAAGTCCATTGGACTTTTTCAAAGGGACCAAGGTTCGGGAATAAAATGTTTTATTTAATTGAAAAATAATGTCTTCTGATCAGTTGCAAACATCTGCGATCTATTCTTCACTGTTCCGCGCGCGTATATTATCTCCCGACAAGTTAGCAGATGTGAAGAACAGTGAAGAATAGAATAAAACCAGTGAACACAGTGAAAACAGTGACCACAGGATCATTTAAGATAAAAACACAGTGCAGAACACAGTGCAGAATAGATTACAGATGTTCGGCACATCTGCTTACTTGTCGGGAGATACGCGCGGAACGGCGCGAACAAAATAGCATGTGAAGAACAATATATATGTGTGTGAAGAACAAATTGCAGATGTTTAAATACATCTGCAATGTGTTCTTCACACATATATATTGTTCTTCTCCCCGCGGTGTAGACAGGGCACGGCGTGAGCGCGCACAAAGTTTCCCAGGTGTCGCCCACCCTCCCTTTACTCGTAGCTGTACACACAGGCGCGGGGTAACGTCTGCTGAGCGGTGCCAGTGACATAGGAAACCTTCACACACCGCCAGGTTCCCCTTCTCTGTACGGGATAGCAGCCGCAGGTGTCGGGCTGCGTGCTCCCGTGTACAGCAGGTGCCTGCTGCCGTCCTCCTTGCGGCGCTGCAGGACTTTGAGTGAGGGAACAGCTGCATACTACACAGTCTCCGAGCCCTCGTGTCCCCTCTTCTCCTGCGACAATGGGACAGCCCCAGCAGTGACACGGCACCTGTGCAGCACACATTAAGGGGGTGGCGGCTGCTTACTATTGTCATACGTCCCTGACATGTATGAACGCTGTGCTACATGACTGAGGGAAAGCTTCAGTTACATGGAGGGCAGGCAGTGCCGCATACAGTACACACGGGAGTGTTATCTGATAACACCCTGCGGGAATGTCCTGCGGGGGAGAGGAGGCGCTGCCAGCCGCGGTGTAACCGATGTTATCCACTACAAGGATGGGCACATTGTTGTTCAAAATAGCATGTGAAGAACAATATATATGTGTGTGAAGAACACATTGCAGATGTTTAAATACATCTGCAATGTGTTCTTCACACATATATATTGTTCTTCACATGCTATTTTGTTCGCACCGTTCCGCGCGTATCTCCCGACAAGTAAGCAGATGTGCCGAACATCTGTAATCTATTCTGCACTGTGTTCTGCACTGTGTTTTTATCTTAAATGATCCTGTGGTCACTGTGTTCACTGTGTACAATGATTTTATTCTATTCTTCACTGTTCTTCATTGTGTTTTTTTAATTAAATGCTCGATCGCGAGCAGGGGAAATAATGTTATTCTGGTCACCTAGCAACCCTTACGTTTAAAACGCATTGCACTCGCATTGCACTTGCAATGATTGCGAGTGCAATGCGTTCTTGATGCATCTCCATAGACTTGAATGGGGCGTGAAAAACGCGCGTGACCCGCAAAAATAGAGCATGCTGCGATTTTGACGCGCGTGCAAACGAACGCAAGCACGCGCGTTAAAAACCACGCTAATGGAGAAAGACCCATTGAATACAATGGGACAGAGTGCAATGCGAGTTCTGAGCGTCAAATGCACGCGCAGAACTCGCGCGTGAAAAACGCCAGTGGAGAAGGGGCCTAATAGTCCTTTGCTGCAGTTAGGTGGCTTCTAAGCAACCTCCGGTTAGCACATCTTGTACATGGCCTGAAGGTGCACTTGTTCTGTGAAGCTCTTTGGACAGAGTAGTACATAATTAGCTACACTAGGTCCTTCCATGTTATTTCTTTGCCTCGGCAAATCGTTTTAATATTCATCTACCACTTTGGAGAAAGTTGCTAAATGTTTCAAGAAATCTGATACAAAGTTCCTGAGCAATTATTATTTTAAGTTTGCAATTGATAATTGTTGTAGTTTGCAATTGATTGGGTGTACAACATCACAGTTAGGACTGCTGCAGTCCTAGTAGCAATATTGTCCAGATTCTAGTTTATCTGGGGTGTCTCTCGGAGTATGTTCACACAGTATATTTTAGAAGCCAGTTGTCAGGTGAAAAACCTTATACAAAAAATGTTGACAATCTGGCACCCGTTCATTTCGAAGGGAACATTTTCTTTTCCACAGGTTCATCTGTCTTTCTTTACTGTTTACAATGTGGCTGGTTGCAGGCTCATCCCCATGCCCCTTTCTCCCCCGGAGCCCGCACCACTTAACTGTCCCAGCTCCTGTTTCGGCTCCTACGGCTGTGTGTGAGCATCCCCAACTCCTAGGGCACGCACGCGCCGCCTCTTGAAGATTTAAAGGGCCAGCACACCACTGATTGGTGCTGGCCATTCCAGGATATGGTTAAAAGCTGGCCTCTCCCAGCATTCCCTGCCGGATCTTCGTGCTCTATGCCCTTGAAAAAGCTTGTACTCTTGCCTAGTGCCTATTTGTTGATTTCCCATTGTGAACCCGATTCCGTGTTTGACTTTGATCCTGTTTCACCTGCCTTGACCTGTTGCCACGTCCCTGACTCTGATCCCGTGCCACCCGTCCTGACCTCCTGCCTGTCCCCGACTACGATTCTGCCTAACGTCTGTGTAACAGGCCTTGGCTGCCACTATGGACAAGGTTGCACCAGTGTAGCAACCTGGTGGTACCACACTGCAGAAAGTCCAACCCGCTTTGCGGCGGGCTCTGGTGAAAACTGGGTGCCACTTAGATTCTGGTCCCAGGTGTTGGCTTACGTCATCGTCCGTGGTGGTCCAGTGGGTCCACTACCCCTAGAGCCTGACAGGGGCCTCTTTGAATTTGATTTTGAGTTGGATAATTGCCTTAAAATCTTAGCCAAGGACAAGAGCCGAACCTGAGGGTGCACTTACAGAAGTGTCATGCTATTTTGCCTTGCTACTCTTAGCCAATTTCTGGGAAGAGCTTTGAGATGCTGCCAATGGCTTAATGGGCACCTCCAAACGTTTCCTGGGTGTCAGGACCCGAGTAGCAGGGATCACAAAGAGGTGAGTAAAACCCATGTGACCCATTCTTTGCCCCCCCCCCTTTCCTTTTTGAGATGATAACACTTCCATCCTGTCTGCTGGTTGTACTTATTTAAAGCCACTAGTAAGTACTTCCATCTGATATCCTCTTTTAAGGAACCTTTCTCAGTTGTTCCGCTTATTCTTAACCATAATGAAGAAACAATTCTTCCATATCACCAGATACTGACATATGGGTATTCTCATTGATTTAGGTTTACAATTTAATTTTGTATGTTTCTTGTCTCATTGGCAGGTAAATGAATGTACCAGTATATCTTACATCACATCAAATTACATCAGTACTTTAATAATCCTGGAATCTTTATACACCAGGGGAATCTAAGCCTCATGATATTTGTCCTAACTTAGTCTGATGAAGGGTGTTTCCTGATTGGACCTAATTGGACAACTGTATATATGCATAAAGGTTTTTTGCTTTACTTTATTATATTATTTTATTTACTGTAGATGGACTTGGTACTACCTTTTCATTTTTAATAAATATAGTTTTTGTATTGGTTGGAGTAGAATCAGTGTTTCTCTCTGGTGTTGACACTCCAATATGAGGTTATTACTGTCCCATGATAACCCCATTCAGAAGCTTACCTCACTTCAGAATGACAGGGGTATTGACATTTTAGCATCTGCAAGTCTGTAATTTTTGTAGATACACTTTGATGGCATCACTGTCCATTAGAATCCACATCCACTCCTAGGGGATAATACAAAGCCTCACAGAAATACCATATGAAGGAACATTTTTTGACTTGTAGGGATTTGTACCTGAATACATGGACAATATGGTGGCTCAGTGGCTAGCGCTACAGCCTTGCAGCGCTGGGGTTCAAGTCCCAGGTTTTACATCTGCAAAGAGTTTGTATGTTCTCTCCGTGTTTGCGTGGGCTTCCTCCGGTTTCCTCCCACACTCCAAAACATACAGCTAGGTTGATTAGATTGTGAGCGCCATGGGGACAGGGACTGATTTCAAAAGCCCAGTGTAGCACTGCGTGAGCTATATAAATAGAGGTATTATTATTATAAGCCCTTTCAAAATGCCCATCCCAACAATGCCCTGGACTGTAAATAGTAAAGATAACATGATACATGAATGTATATGATGAATCATGGGAAAGCTAGTATTTCTGTATGGTAATGAATAAACTATTATACTGCACAATTGTGGTCTTGTGATGAGCAATCCACCAACTTTTATTTCTTGTGCAATTTCCTCATCATTAAAACAATGGCAATGTTTTATGATCTAGCTTGACCACTTTTGGTTCCAGTTTGCTGCACACAGCTTTTAGCCTGTTCTCAGACTTTGTTTTTCATGCAAATGTAGGTTTGTCTTGTCAACGTTCATGTTTATATATAAGTGTGAATGCAGGCTTAGTCTTATGTATATAGGCATCTTCTAGTCAGAAGGAAACATGAATCATATTTTTGGACTATGCGCAATGGTGAATCTTCATATATGCAGGCCCTTTGTGAAGATCCGCCATCATGTCTTAAAAATAAATTTATACTCACCACCTGCTTCTTCTCGGCCCCGCGTCTCCATCTTTTCCTCTTCCTGCCGGGTGAATACACTATAACGCTGCCTGACATCATAGTCTATGCACTGCGCGAGCAGGAAGAGGAGATGACAGAGATAGAGGGGTTTTATTCCAAGAGGGCCAACTGTGGATATTTCATTAATAGGGGGATCTCGGCAGGGGCGGATTGGCCATTGTACCCACCGGGAATTTTCCCGGTGGGTCGGTCGGTCCTGGGCCGGTCTGGGGCCGGTCCGGAGCTGCTCCGGGGCCGGTCCGCACTCCCTACAACTTTTGATTTAACGTATAGTACCTGCTTCTGCGTCTGTGTATACCCGCAGCTACACAGGTTGCGCAATTGACGTCATTGCGCGACCTGTGTAGCGTGGAGGAGGCTGACACTTACCAGCTATCAGCTGTCGCCTGCCTCCATGTAGCTCCATGGCTTGGTGTAAGAGGCGCGGAGCAGTGACGTCACTATCCCGCGCCTCTACACCAAGCCGCCAAAGACCGAGGGAAGACGGGAAGAAACCTGCGCCAAAGAGGTGAGTATTATGTTTTTTTTTTTTAAATTATAGAATGGGGGGCATTATTGTATATCTGGGGGGGGGGCATTCATTATATGGCAGGGGGGCATTATTCTATATCTAGGGCTGGCGGGGGCATTAATGTATATCTGGGACTGGCAGGGGGCATTAATTATATGGCAGGGGGGCATTATTCTATATCTGGGGCTGGCAGGGGGCATTAATTATATGTCTGGGGCGGGTGTGGGGGCATTAGTCCATATCTAGGGCTGGCAGGGGGCATTAATTATATGACTGAGGCGGGCAGGGGTCATTAATATATGTCTGGGGCTGGCAGGGGGCATTAATTATATGGCAGGGGCATTATTGTATATCTGGGGCTGACAGGGATCATTAATTATATGGCAGGGGGGCATTATTCTATATCTAGGGCTGGCGGGGGCATTAATGTATATCTGGGACTGGCAAGGGGCATTAATTATATGGCAGGGGGGCATTATTCTATATCTGGGGCTGGCAAGGGGCATTAATTATATGTCTGGGACCAGTGTCGGACTGGAGTACCTTGGGCCCACCAGAGAAAATCTTTTTTGGGGCCCGCCTTTCATTAAAATAGAAAGAATATTACAGAATCCAAGACACGTTGGGGCAGATATATCAGAAGCATTCAACATTAGACAGCGTAAACAGAGATGGACAGATTTATACTGCACCGGGTATCATCCAGCCTCGCAATATATGAAACTGGATGATACATATGTTGTAGTATAAGTCTTTTTAGTATAAATTTGCACCTTCCATTAGTTGGTTTAATTACATCAAAAAATAAGCCTGATTTTTGGGCAATTTTGATACTGGTAATGAGGAACAATCCCTTTGGTCATATTTGTTGCAAAACTGTCTAAAATCTGCACACGGATACAGAACCATACAAAATTCAACATTTGTACATTGCCAACGACAACCTTGGTCATAACAACACAGGTGACATTACTGTACTGCAAGCCCCAGACAGGGAAGATCTGGTTAGTGTATCTACCAACCTTTAAATGAGAGACAGACCTAAGAGCGAAATCAAGAGAGTGCTAAACAGTGACTATATAGTAGTCAAATACAAGGTGTCCACAGTGGCTCTGCAATACTCTCATTCTCCATGAAATAACAATTCCAAGACACATTTTTCTTCAAATCCTGGATTGAGCATCTCTGTATATGGCGCAGCGGTCGCCATTGAGACCGGGCCCATCGGACGGGGGGGCCCGGGCGACCGTATCAATGATGACAGCGGTCAGTACGCCACTGGCAGTCGGGCAGGGGCCTCCGTCCGTAGGGACAGGAAGCTCCTGTCCGTCACTGTATAGTGCTCGATGTGGCCGGTCGGTCGAGCACTATTACTGGAGCGATGTGGCCGGAAAACCACCCCGGCGCACATCGCTCCATGAACTAGGCTGCGCGGCCGCGTGATGACGTCATCACGCTGTCGCGCACCTTTTCGTGTCTGGCCGCTGGCTGAAGAACGAAGACGTGGGACCTGCTGCCAGAGGTGAGTACAGGGTTTTTTTTAAAAAATCAATCAGTTGTAAAAGGGGCTTATTGTATTTAATAATTAATTTGATGTAAAAATTAATTGTGTGGGGGGGGGGGAATATGTAAAAATTCATTGTGGGGGGGGAGTAGAATATGTAATAATTAATTGTGGGGGGGGCAGAATATTTAATAATTCATTGTGGGGGGAGAGAATATTAATTCATTGTGGGGGGGGACAGAATAGGAAATAATTCATTGTGGGGGGGGGGAATATTAAATAATTCATTGTGGGGGGAGAGAATATTAAATAATTCATTGTGGGGGGAGAGAATATTAAATAATTCATTGTGGGGGGAGAGAATATTAAGAATTTTGTCCCGGGGCCCAGTGGACTCTAGTTACGCCACTGCTGGGTAGCTCCATGTATGGCTGTGTACTGCAGCTGTAGCTCCATGTATGGCTGTGTACTGCAGCTGTAGCTCCATGTTTGGCTGTGTACTGTTCCTGTAGCTCCATGTATGGCTGTGTACTGTTCCTGTAGCTCCATGTATGGCTGTGTACTGCGGCTGTAGTTCCATGTATGGCTGTGTACTGCGGCTGTAGCTCCATGTATGGCTGTGTACTGTGGCCGTAGCTCCATGTATGGCTGTGTACTGCGGCTGTAGCTCCATGTATGGCTGTGTACTGTGGCAGTGGCTCCATGTATGGCTGTGTACTGCGGCTGTAGCTCCATGTATGGCTGTGTACTGCAGCTGTAGCTCCATGTATGGCTGTGTACTGCGTCTGTAGCTCCATGTATGGCTGTATACTGCGGCTGTAGCTCCATATATAGCAGTGTACTGCAGCTCCTCATGAAAGGCTGCTGACTGTCCCACTCCGATGGTACAGGCTGCCTTCCTACGCGCTTCCCAGCAGTTGCGCAGTGTGCACACTGACACTGCGCGCGCGTACATTGACGCCACGTGGGCGCACAGTGCTGCCTCCGCTGCACACACTGACACCAGCGGCGAGCAGACTGACACCGCCGTGCACAGTGTCGGCGGCGGCGCGCACACTGATGCCGCTGCCGCGTACTAGCACACCGGCGTCCGCCAGCACCTGATCACAGACACTCTGTAAGTGTGTCGGGACTCGGGGCCCACTGGTTTCTCCGGTACTCCGCTGGGCCAGTCCGACGCTGTCTGGGGCGGTGGGGCATTATTCTATATCTAGGACTGGCAGCGGGCATTAATTATATGTCTGAGGCGGCCAGGAGGCATTATTGTATATCTGGGGCTGGCAGGGGGCATTAATTATATGGTGGGGGGGCCTTAGTCCATATCTAGGGCTGGCAGGGGGCATTAATTATATGACTGAGGCGGGCAGCAGGCATTATTATATGTCTAGGGCGGGCAGGGGGCATTAATTAAATGGCGGGGGGCATTATTGTATATCTGGGGCTGACAGGGGGCATTAACTATATGTCTGGGGCGGGGGGCATTATTCTATATCTAGGGCTGTTAGGGGGCATTAATTATATGGCGGGGGCATTAATGTATATCTGGGGCTGGCAGGGGGCATTAATTATATGTCTGAGGCGGGCAGGGGGCATTATTGTATATCTGGGGCTGGCAGGGGGCATTAATTATAGGTCTGGGGTGGGGGGGATTATTCTATATCTGGGGCTGGCAGGGGGCATTAATTACATGTCTGGAGCGGGGGGGGCATTAATTATATGTCTGGGGTGGGCAGGGGGGGAATAATTATACGTCTGGGGCAGGCAGGGGGCATTTATTATATGTCTGGGGTAGGCTGGCGGCATAAATTCTATGTCTGGCGTAGGTTGGGGGCATAAATTCTATGTCTGGGGTAGGCTGGGGCCATTAATTCTATGTCTGGGGTAGGGGTGTTACATTATGGGGCACTATTTGTGTGGTACTAATATTTCAGGAGGCTCTATTACAGTATTTGGGGCACAGTATTGGTGGTAGCAGAAGAAAGGACAGTTAAGGGACAATGGGAAAGCAGAACATAAGACGTCTGTGTGGTAAACTCTGCAGGAAAGCTGTGTACCTGGAGGAAGAGACAAGGTGATGGTGGAACTAATGGAGAAGTTGAGGAACGAGTACAATCCGAGGAGACGTAATAAGTGAGGATCTCTCATGTGTTTTCTGTAGCTGTATATGATAAATACTGATTTTTTTCATGTTTGCTTCTGTGTATATATGTAGTATTATAGTAGTTTTATCCCTGTACATAGGGGGCAGTGTTATAGTAGTTAAAATCTTGTACATAGGGGGCAGTATTACAGTAGTTATATTCCTGTACATAGGGGCAGTATTATAGTAATTATATTCTTGTACATAGGGGGCAGTATTATAGTAGTTATATTCTTGTACATAGGGGGCAGTATTATAATAGTTATATTCCTGTACATAGGGGCAGTATTATAGTAGTTATATTCTTGTACATAGGGGGGCAGTATTACAGTAGTTATATTCTTGTACATAGGGGGCAGTATTATAGTAGTTATATTCCTGTACATAGGGGCAGTATTATACTAGTTATATTCCTGTACATAGGGGGCAGTATTATACTAGTTATATTCTTGTACATAGGGGGCAGTATTATAGCAGTTATATTCTTGTACATAGGGGGCAGTATTATAGTAGTTATATTCTTGTACATAGGGGGCAGTATTACAGTAGTTATATTATTATAGATAAGGGGCCGTATTATAGTAGTTATATTCTTGTACATAGGGGGCAGTATTATAGTAGTTATATTCCTGTACATAGGGGCAGTATTATAGTAGTTATATTCCTGTACATAGGGGACAGTATTATAATAGTTATATTCCTGTACATGGGGGGCAGTATTATAGTAGTTATATTCTTGTACATAGAGGGCAGTATTATAGTAGTTATGCAAGTATGGACGAACAAGAAAAGCGTCCATCGGCACCAGCTTGAGTAAAAAATCTTCAAAGTTTATTCATAGCAAAAAAGTAGTAAAAACAAATAAAATGGTGAAAAAGTAACTGAACATGATAAAAACATGTTTGTACAAACATGACTGGGTACAAACATGTTTTTATCATGTTCAGTTACTTTTTCACCATGTTATTTGTTTTTGCTACTTTTTTGCTATGAATAAACTTTGAAGATTTTTTACTCAAGCTGGTGCCGATGGACGCTTTTCTTTTTCGTCCATACTTGCATATCTCACCTGGGTCCAGACCAGGCTCCCCCTGTCCCGGCGAGCACAGCTATATCCATACGGAGCGACCCTTTACTCTTCACAGGTGAGCTTACACTTTTGTTTTCTTTTGCATTATAGTAGTTATATTCCTGTACATAGGGAGTAGTATTATAGTAGTTATATTCCTGTACATAGGGGGCAGTATTATAGTAGTTGGCTTGTATATGGGAGAAGGTATTGTAGTAATTTATTTTGTATATAGAAGGCAGGATTGAATGGGTTATTCTAAATGTGTTATTGTAGCATTGTTCTTGTACATAGGAGGCAGTATCAATATATTATTTCTCTGAATTGTACATGTATGGCACAGGAGAAAGGTATTTAAAGGGCACCTGTCATCAGGTCTGTGTCACTTGTCCTGTCACTACTACCTGTTGGAGCAGCTCACAAGGATCCCATCCCAGCCTTTATCTAGTTATTTCATACATTAATCATTATAAAATCATCTATTTTTATCATGTAAATGAGGCTGGTCACATGGTCAGAGGCAGTGATGTCACCCCTGTTCCCCCTCCCCTCTCCTCCCCCTGCTCATGTCTGTGTATAATGTATAGTAAAGCATGGCTAGTGTGTGCTGTATCTGCTGACATGCTGCATCCTCCTAATATACAGGTGAGAGACACAGACATCAGCTACACATGAATCTGACATGTTCTGCTGTAACATGGAGCTGCTGTATCTCTCCTAAACACACACACAAGCACACACAGGCTGCAGGGGGCGTGGCCACCAGCACCAGGAAGCACATCATTATACAGCCTCACACCATTATACAGGCTGTCAGTCATGCACTGGGGGTGTGGTTGTGCCTCCCACTCATGAATAGAGTGGACAGCTTGAATATGCTAATGCTTCATTGGACATTTCACAGGTCATTTGCATACAGCTTTCGGACCTTATTGCTTAGGTTTACAGGCATGTAGAGGGACAATAAAGGGATAGAGGCAATGCTCTCTAATGGCAGTTTATGAAAATATATTTCATTTAGGGGGGTTATTTTGCATGATGGGTTCTC
The DNA here is from genome assembly GCF_040894005.1 of Engystomops pustulosus. Classification (NCBI taxonomy): domain Eukaryota; kingdom Metazoa; phylum Chordata; class Amphibia; order Anura; family Leptodactylidae; genus Engystomops; species Engystomops pustulosus. The sequence continues at coordinate 145,653,557 of NC_092415.1, forward strand.
TTTAAGGCTTATCGGGTCATGTGTTTGCATCATTTACGGATCGACAGGTCACATTCTTTGCACATTAGATTCACTTACTATCAAAAGATGTTCTTGTTTTGCATTAAGGCCATCTACCAACAATTTGTCTGTTATAACCCCACCCACTTTATCTGAGCACACCCACTTGTTTTGACTCCGCCCATTAAATGGGGCCACTTTTATAGTTTTTTCCAGGGCCATTTTAAATTCCCAGTCCGCCCCTGGATCTCGGCTATGGACATTTCATTAAAGGGGGGCAGTTGCTGTGGACATTTCTGTAAAGAGGGCATCTGCTGTCGACATTTCTGTAAAGAGGGCTCTGCTGTGGACATTTCTGTAAAGGGGGCTCTGCTGTGGACATTTTATTAAAGTGGCATCTGCTATAGACATTTATTTAAAGGGGGCTCTATTGTGGACATTTCTTTAAAGGGGGGATCTGCTATGGACATGACTTTAAAGGGGGCTCTGCTGTCACATTACATTAAAGGGAGGTTCTGCTGTGGACATTTCATTAAAGAGGAGCTCTTCTCATTTCAACATGAGAGCATGTGCGGCATGACGTAACACTAACGCTCACGGAGCCGCCTCCTTTCCCCTCGTGCTGACGGACGCCGGTCACTATGTGTGGACGCTCAACTACTGGACCCCGGGACAGACTGGACGGATCCCACTGAACCTTTTTCCCGCCCGGTGGCTGCTAGTCGCGGCGTCCCGCCGTGGCTCGGAGGCCTCCAAAACCAGGCTGAGTAGCTGGCGCCGGGGCGCGGAGGACCGAGGCGGTGCCCAGAGGCGACGGCCCGCTGTGGAGGCAGAGGTTGGTGGCCCGTCAGGGAGGTCACGTTCGGCTGACCCGGGATTTTCTGCAGGGATACAGCGAACATAAGTGAGTTCCTCCTGGGAAAAGTACAGGAAAGTTCCGCTGCCACTCCGGTCGAGAAAACCCCTGAAGCCCGGTAAGGCAAGCCTTAACTGCCCTTTTGGAGGTGACTGTGGCCCTCTGTGGTACCCTGTTAAACCCTTGCTTGTGAACACGGTTGGGCTCCAAGGGAGCAGACTAAGCTGTTTATTGTTGTCTGAGGACCTATAGTTTGTTAAGCAGCATGTGGTCGCTCCTAGAGCTCTTTCCTATGTGACTTTGACTTAGGAACTGTTTGAGAGACTTGTTCCAGCAAAAACACATTGTTGACCTGTTGGCATCCCCTGGAGAAACCACACAAGGGGCCTCCGTTTGCTGTACCCCTCTGTATTGTGCCTTTTGTGGGGGCTGCCCCGCCACAAGAGGAAAAGAAAGACGGCACCTTTGAACAAAGGGGCTGCCCATTGATTTAATATTTGTGTTTGTTTGCCCCTCCCTTACTTTCATAACCATCTTCCTAAGCTGTTAAAGGATAGAGGCCCTCCCTCTACAGTGTCTATCCGCAAGTTTCAACCATGGTGGATGTGCTGGGAGCAGACTAAGCTGTATATTGCTATTTGATGACCAACGGTTTGTTAAGCAGCTTGTGGTCGCTCCTAGAGCTTTTTCCTATGTGACTTTAACCCCTTCACGCTCTGTGGCGGATATATCCGCCACGGAGTGCAGTGACTTAGCGCTCAGTGGCGGATATATCCGCCATGGCGCTTATGCCGGCTCGGCTCTGGAAACACAGGGTGCCGGCTGTAACTAATAGATGGCACCCCAGTGTAACACCCGCGGTCGGAGTGGGCTCCGATCGCGGGTGTGTAACCCGTTAAATGCTGCGGTCAGCACGACCGTTGCATCTAACATGCCTCTGGGGGTCTTTCCCCCACGATCGGCCCCCCAGAACCGTTTTCGGGGGACGCCGATCGCTGCTATGGAAGTGCTGGGGTCTGATCTGGTCCCCAGCACTGCCTGCAGGCACTGCCAGTAAGATGGCGTCTGTGACGTCATCTTACTGGCATAGTGCCAGCCTATGCAAGTGCATAGGCTAACACTGATAATACCCTGCAATACATGATGATTGCTTGGTCATTTCCCATGGTGGAAAAAGTGAAAAAGTAAAAAAAAAATGTTATTCAATAAAAAATAAAATAATAAATCAATAAAAATGCCCATAAGCCCCATAACATATAAAGAGACATATAACCCCAAAAAAGTCTAAATCATAACAAAAACCCCACATATATAGTATCACCGCGTTCGTAACAACCCGTAGAATACAAGTAAATCATTATTGAACCCGTACGATGACCGCCGTTAAAAAAAACTATTGAAAACCCACCAAAAATTTACATTTTTACCTATTCAATCTTACAAAAAATGCCATCAAAAGTGATCAAAAAAACGTATGTACTCCATAATGATACTGATGCAAAGTACAGCATGTCCCGCAAAAAACAAGCCATCAACCAGCTCCCAAGTCAAAAAAGTAAAAATGTTATGCCACTTGGAAGACGACAATGCAAAAATGATAGATTTTTTCCCACATTACGGTTTTATTTGACAAATTTTGCAAAATGTAAGAAAATATATTCAAGTCTGGTATCCCCGTAATCGTATCGACCCATAGAATAAAGCTAACATGATTATTAGGCTAAACGGTGAACACGGAAAAAAAAAAAGTCAAAAATCCAGTACTGAATTGATGCTTTTCTACATATACCCTCAAAAACGAGTTCCTAAATTTTCATCAATAGGTGATACCAACCCCAAAATGGCAACACTGGAAAAAGCATCTCATCCCGCAAAAAAAAATGCCAGCACATGGCCCCAATAACGAAAAAGCGAAAATTTATAGCCTACAAAAGGGACCAAAGAGGAAACTAAAATCCTGGCAGCTGCAGGTCCTTCCTTCCATTCTGCGCCTCGCTGTGTACCCATAAAACAAGTAACGGCCACATGTGGGGGGTCTCTGCACTCGGGAGAAATTGCAGAACAAATTGTATGGTGTGTTTTCTATTTTTATCTTTTGGAAATGTGTAAATTTTAGGGCTAAATGAGCATATAACTGGAACAATTTGACCAATCTAAATTTCACCTCCATTTTGATTCAATTACTATGAAGCTCTCAAGGGGTTAACAATCTTCCTAAAAGCTGTTTCTGAAAGTTTGAGGGGTGCAGATTTGAAAATGGGTTGATTATATACGGGGGTTTTGATACTAAATATGTAACATTTCATTCAAAACTGTATTTATCCGCAAAAGAGTAAATTCTGAAAATACGGAAAATCGCTATTCGATTTGTAAGCCGAGCGACATCAAAATATATTATCCAGACATTTCAAAAATTATGAAAATGTAAAGTAGACACATGGGAAATGTTATGCAGCAACTTATTTAGGTGGTAAATCTATCTACCTGAAAATGTAATGATTTTGAATTTCAAAAAAGTGAGATTTTTCAAAAAATTCATCATTTTTTTTTCTTTTTTTGGAAAATAAACGCAAAACTTATCAGCCAACATTTACCACTAAAATGAAGTACAACATGTGGGGAAAAAACAATCTCAGAATCGCTTTGATAAGTAACAGTGTTCAAAAGTTATAACCATATAAAGTGACGCAAGTCAGAATCCAAAAAATGGGGCTGAGCCTTAAGCTGTAAAATGCCTTCGTCCTTAAGGGGTTAGCCTAGGAACTGTTTGAGGGAATTGTTCCCGCAGAAAACACTCTGTTGACCTGTTGGCATCTTTTGGAGAAACCATACGGAAGGTCTCGGTTTGTGGTACCCTCCTGTACTGTGCCCTCTATGGGGGTTGCCCCGCCACAAGAGGAAAAGAAAGACGGTGTTCTTGAACAAAAGGACTGTTCTGTGATTTAATATTTGTAGTTGTTTGCCCTTCCTTTGCTCTTACAATCATCCCCCTAAGTGGTTAAGGGATAGAGGCTCCCCCTCTACAGAGTATATCCACAAGTGGCACCTATGGTGGATGTGCTGCTGGGTTAAAAAAAAAAAATTTTTTGTATCACTATGCCGCCTAAGAGTGCACGTAAATCTGGGGGGGTTAGTTCTCCTAGAGAGAAAAATACATCTAAGCTTGATAAATTTTTAAAAACCCCACCAGGGAAGAATTCTAAAAATCCTAAGGACCCAGAGCTAGGGTCGAGATTCTCCACTCTCGAAGCAGAGGGAGAAGAAAGACGTGAAAGTACCCCGGCCATTTGGGATGAAATACTTGCAGCCGTTAATAAAAGCAATACGGCAATGGAGGGGCTAAAAGGCCAATTGGAGGTTACAAGAAATGATATCTCATGTATACGGGAAGATTTAAATAAAATTAGAGAGCGTATTAAAGATCAAGGTGATAGATTATGCAAAATTGAGGAATCATCCGAGAAATACCATAAAAAAATAACCAAAATAGAAGCTGAGAAAAGGGACATGCAGGCCAAGATTACTGACCTAGAAGATAGATCAAGAAGATCAAATATTCGATTAGTGGGTTTCCCAGAAGGGGTAGAACAAAAGGACACGGGGTCGTTTATACTATCCTGGTTGACTGAAACCCTGGGCAAAGATTATATATCCCCAACATTTGTTATCGAACGGGCCCATAGGGTCCCTGGTCGCCGACCCTGGTTCCCCCCCTCGTACAATTTTGATTAAACTTCTATGCGCCAGAGACAGGGATATGGTCCTAAGGGAGCTACGAAACAAGGAGGAAGTATCCTATAATGGGTCTAAAATATCAGCCTATCCAGATTTCTCTAAGGAGACATTGATGAAGAGGAGAGGGTTCATAGATATAAAGAAAAGGTTAGCTGAAAAAGATGTTTCTTACTCATTACTGTACCCTGCCAAGTTGCGAGTGATATATCAGGGGAGAACTGTGTTTTTCTCCACCCCGGAAGAAGGGTTTCAATGGGTAGAACTAAAGGGATTGTAATGATCCTCTATGTTGTCACTCTAATTTAGCATTGTTGAGGTCCCTTCATTTTCGTTGTGATTGAGGGGATGAGGTGACTCTGTGAGATTGCTAGGGGAGAAGAGTATTACAGGGTACTGTATACATTTGGGTATTGGGGAGGATGCGGAGGGACTTGAAGGGGGTTTGGTGGTCTGCCGGGGTTTTTTTTTTTTTTTTTTCCTCTAGTTGTGTTTCTTTTATGGGTCTTGCTCTCTTATTCCCTTTCCTCTCTTCGCTATCCGGTCTCCCGGCCCCCCCTTTTTTTTTGCTACAGCTACAACCATAAATGATTTCCGTGGTCACATGGAATGTGCGGGGACTGGGGGATAGGATTAAGTGAAGGGTAGTATTTGATATAGTTCAAAGACACCTACCTGCAATAATATGTTTATTAGAAACCCACTTGGATAGTGAAACTATAAATAGGATCAGTAGGAAGTGGGCAATAAGGGAATTTCACTCGGTATTCTCCACTTATTCAAGGGGGATTAGTGTATTGATTTCCAAATAATCTCAAACAAAATCGACCCCGAGGGCAGATATATCTTTCTATATGGGAAAATGATTGGAATGATGTGGTTTTTGTGGAATTCTTTTCCAGCTTACACGCTTCTGAGTCAAAAATAGAAAAAATCCAACTGGAGGAGTATGTTGCTAAAATACCTTTACCTCAAGTTACGACAACAGAAAGGGAAATATTAAATCGCCCATTTTCATTGGAGGAGATCACTCTCACAGTAAAATCCATCTCAGGTAACACTAGTCCAGGGATTGATGGTTTACCATTTGAGGTATATAGAAGATATAGCGATACTCTGCTCCCGTTATTTTTGGAAGTATTAAACACCAGTATTTCCCAGGGGAAATTTCCTAAATCCATGACGGAGGCCTTGATTGTCCTTATCCCTAAAAAAGGTAAAGAAAAAATAGAAAAGGAATCATACAGACCGATATCCCTATTACACACGGACGTTAAAATTTTTGCCAAATTATTAGCAATAAGGCTAGGGAGAGTGATCAAGGATCTCATTCACCCGGACCAGTCGGGATTTATCCCCAGGAGGGTCATCCATGACAACTTGGATAGATTGTTCTTGAATATCCAGCTGGGCTCAGGGGTAGGGGGGCGCTCCATCCTGTCATTGGATGCAGCTAAGGCATTCGACAGGGTGGAGTGGCCCTTCCTATGGACGGTCATGCACAAAATGGGGCTAGGTGACCAATACATATCCTGGGTTAAGTTATTATATAAAGAACCTGTGGCTAGGATCCTGACCAATGAACATGTCTCAGATAAATTTGACCTCAATAGGGGAACTCGTTAGGGCTGTCCCCTCTCGCCCTTTTTGTTTAACATCTTTATAGAACCTGTGGCTTCCCTAATTAGATCTAATGACACAATAGTAGGTTTTGGGTGTAAGGATAAGAGTGACAAAATTCTGCTCTTTGCCAACGACATACCACTGTGCCTAGGGAACTCAGACTCTTCTATCCCTATAGCTATGGGATTGATTCAAGAATTTGGAAGGCATTCTGGATTACAAATTAACTGGCAAAAGACAGCGTTATTACCATTAGAAAAATTAAAAAACACTAACCACTGGGGTCTTCATGTAATAGAACCACAATCTTCCATGGAATATCTGGGGGTGCGAATTTCGGCTGATATCAATAAATATACAGAACTCAACCTATTGCCAACAATTTCAAAGATAAGATCGAAGATCGAAGATATGGGTAAAACTCCCCCTCACTCGAGCAGGCAGAATTGGCTTACTAAAAATGGTAGTCCTGCCACAATTATTATACACTCTAACAGCTGCCCCAGTATGGATTGAGGAAAAACTCTTTAGGTTAATAGAGAGACTATGTAATGAGCTTATTTGGGGAAGAAAATACCTATATAAAAGCAATAGAGACGGTGGACTCACGATCCCTAATTTTAGGTTATATTTTATTGCCGCTAAAGTATGTTTTATGTCAGAATGGCGGAGCTCGGAGGCCTTCGCAACACTGTCAGGGAAAATGCAGGGTAAGATACCCTTTTTTGAGCTCTGTGAAACAGGACAATTAGGGGGTAGAGCTACTAAAAACCTCCCCATCCACAGATTGGTCAGCGAAAGCTGGAAATATATTAAAAAAAATAGCAGCTCTGAAAGGTGCCCTAGAGTTCACCCCGTTGTGGTATAACAAAAATCTAAAAGAGGTGTGGAAAATGACTGATGTGAATGCGTGGATTAAAAGGGGCATCACTAAGATTTCCCAACTTTTTGATAATGGGGTATTATTAGCGTTTAGAGATATAGATACACTATTTGGGATAGGAAGGAATTTTTTTTTCTTTTATGCACAACTGAGGGACGCTTATATAAAGACGGTGGATAAAACTTGCTTTATAGTTCACACAAACACGATAATTGATCAGATGTTTTTTAAATGGAAAGGGAAAACTACTGTTTCTAAAATATATAAGTTCTTGTTGAAAGAGACCACAATGGAATTATTGTTCAAAGACAATGCACAATGGGAAAGAGATAGTGTCGAGCTCACGCAAAAACAATGGAAGGGAGTGTATCAAAACACTCCCCTCTCCATTTTGAACATGAATCATAGAATGATACACTTTAATTTTATTCATAGACTGTATTGCACTCCACTTTTATTAAATAAATTTAAGAAAACTAGTATAAATTAGATTGTTACATGTCCACGATGTAAGAATCTAGAAGCAGATTTTGTTCACATGTGTTGGGCATGTCCCCACATACACACTGTTTGGCAGGAGGTACATCACAAGATTGAATATTTGTTGGGAAGCCCAATTCCATGTTTCATTGAGTTATTAATTCTTAACGATTTTTTACACGATAACACCCTACTGCTATCCAGATTACAAAAATCCATTATCTGTAGGTTGTCCATGATAGCAAAGATACTGATTGCGAGAAAATGAAAAGAACAGCGTGCCCTGATCTTTGCCAACTGGTTGGCCCTACACAAAAGAATTAAATCATTTGAAAAACCTTACTATGATAAACGTAATAAGTCGAAGGAAGAAATTTGGAGAGAGTAAAAGGGAATCTTTTTTTTTTCCAATAACTTATCTCAGTTTTTTTTTAATTTTATAAATGTTTAAACTTATATGCAAGTATTTAATGTATGAGGGGGAGTTCAGCTGCAGAGCGCACAGAGGCCGGACTAGCCAGGGGCAGCAGTCCACATCTCCTACATTGTCTGGGAGATCTGGTCTGGACGGCAGTCGGGGAGGATGGTTTTATGCAGTTAGCGAATGTGATTGGTTTTCCTAAATAGATGGGTTATAAGAGCATGTTTGAAGTTCATCATTAAATTACTTTTATGAACAGTACGAGATTAAGGAAATAGAGTAGTACTTAAGTCCTAAAATACGGGCACATGTTGGTTTGGATGCTGGGGGGGCCCTAGTAGTGTGAACAGAACAGAAAAAAATTGATTGTTTGGCCTATTCCTCCTCGTGTTTGCATTCAGGCAGTCTTTTTCAATTGTCACCAGGGCTTGAGGATACTTTAACGTATTGCAAACAACGATCCATGTCCTGTGTGCCTTAGTTTGGAAACCCCTTCAACGTTAGCATCTTGAAAAAAAATTATTAATCCCACCAACAACAACACTGTCTGTATGTAAACTCATTTTAGAATGTTATTGTATTGTAAAATAGTTGCAGGGGGACCAATTCTATTTAAAGTAACAATGCGTGTTATAACTAGGGTGTAGTTCCCTATATTTTCTTTAACTGTACTTGCGTTACAGGAAGGTACTGTAGCCCTATATGCACATTTTTCTTTGAATGACATCAGAAACACAGGATATCCTTGTTGTTTCCTTGCCCATTACCTGATTTTAAGCTAATTTTAATGCAGAAGCATGCTAATTGAAAACACTACGAAAATAGCCAAACTGAAATGCAGATTTAAATTTCATAGAAGTCAAGTATGAAAGAGCAGTTTACTACTTTTTGTGACAATATTCTAAAAATGATAAGCAATCTAAATGAATTCTGATTCCAAAACATTAGGTCTCATTTACTAGAACTGCCACATCTATTCATAGAAGTTTCAAAATGTATAACTGGGCTCTGAAACATTTCTCTTATTAGCAGATGCAAGTGAAAGTAAGGGTCGTTTCTTCTACCAGGTGGAGGTGGATGGCTATTAGTATGATGGATTATACTAGAATCAATAGCATCCACGTCTTTAAGAAGGGCCATTGATTATAAGAGTGCTGCACTTGACTCCTTCTCTGAACTCCTTAGCAGGAGCTGAAGTTGCTCTTTTGATATTTGCCCTGTTAAGTCAATTTTCTAGAAACAGACTGGATGCAAACTTCACTGCTGGACTCTGTTTTTATACAGAGGCTGGAGTTGCCATCCCGCCAGACACTACTACACTACACTAACTGGTGTAGCAGGCATATGGCTGTGGTCAGGATGCTACTACCAGCTACTGTATACAAACAGAGACCTGGCGGTGTTGGACTGCACGCTGCTAAACGAGATCTCAGGAGGAGGTGACACCCCCTTTGCCATCTAAATACTGATTTCAGTTTTGTAGACTTTTCAGGTTCCTGCCACTAAGTAATTTATGGGTGCAATATGCATGAAATTTGAAATAAGTTGGTGTACATCACCACATACATTACATGCTTATTGCCTGGCAATCACTGTACTTTTTATGCAGCAACTGCTCATGCTATTATATCACTGGCAATGTTTCACTGCTCACTGAAGTCATTCAATGCTGAGGGCAGTAATTATTTTTGATTGAAACTAGTCATGTAATTGCTCTTTTACAGCAGAGAGTAAAAATGCAATAGATGAAACACACAAAATACAGGAAACAATTAGCTGCCCGTAATGTGTGTCAAGATTTGGCAAGTCCTCCATTTCAGCAAACAGATATGGCTGCAATTCATGCAGTATTTTCACACTTTTTCAGGCTTGTGGCTCTGAGTCAAGGACACTGCCAACACAACAAAAAGTGTTTTTTTTTTAGAAGAGATTTTAGTGCTCATGGCACTTTACTGTAAATTAAGCTATTAAGCTTAAGTATTTGTTATATTTGATTGTAATGTATTCAAGTAGTATTATCTTTTTAGTAATGTATCAATAAAATGAATGGGACTTTGAAATTGACTACCAAGTCTTTATCTCCCTTGACATTTGCAATTTTCTTTATTATGTAAAGAATACTGTACATAGTGGATACCCAGTACATTTATCCAATTTTCATAGTCAATTCCTTGGCTTTTTCCAGTTTGGCAATTTTTGCCACAGATTTCATCCACAAGATAGCACCTCCCCACTGACAGCAGATCTCATCATTTTTGTCAATGTAGGTGGTCTTAACAGTCTCCACCAGTTTGAAGAGTGCTACCTATCTTCAGGGTTCACTTTTGTAAAGGTTCTCTTCTGGACAAGGTGTTGGTCCTTAACAATACTTTAGGAGACTTCCAACTTCCGGCAGAGAGCAGGCAGGAAAACAAACAGGCATGAGCCAATTGGTTGCGAAACAAAGGATAGAGCAGATCCTATTCCAGATCGTGTTCTTGGCAGCCTTTAAAGGGGTATTCTCATCTGGGCATTCACATTCAGTTTGATAAATCTGCCACATATTAACATTTCTTCAATTAGATGTTATTAAAAAAAATGTTCCTGTGTGAAGATAATTTCTCATAAATGTAGTCATTTTGTCCCTTAGAAACGAGATAGCTTCTTCGGATACGGCCACCTGTGCCGGAATGATTGCACAAAGAAACAAAAAGGTTTTTTATATGAAATGTCCGGGAGTTACTGCAGGTCCCGCAGCCGTCCTGTGGTGATGATCGCTGAATCCTGGTGGCCTGGCAGGACTCTATAGCCCAAGTCTGGCCACCGCTGCCAGAGTATTACGTGGTCGTAACCGAGGAAGCTATCTCGTTTCTAAGGGACAGAATGACTACATTTATGAGAAGTTATCTCCACACAGGAACATTTTTTTTAATAACATCCAATTGAAGAAATGTTTATATATGGCAGATTAGTGAAACTGAATGTAAGTGCCCAGACGAGAATACCCCTTTAACTATTTTCATCAGTTTGTGGAGCCTGTGAAGCTATAATACTGAGGGGCTCTGGGAGACACCAGAGCCCTTTGGGCTCATTAGAATAATTATAGAAGTTGGTTTAGAAGGAAGGAAGCCATGGATCACAAATAAAATAAGCTTACCACAATCAAAGTCTCTGGATCTATGAGTAAGGGTCCCATGCTTCATTTTGATATATTTTTAATGTGTGCACTGCACTATTGTATATTAAAGCTTAATAAGTATTTGCTTGTAGTCTTAAAGAACCTAAGAGATAGTGTTACCAGGATTCATTTTTAGAGTGGGAGTTACAGAAAAGGCAAAGAAGAAGACAAGATTGAAGGTAACCTTTAAAGGGGTGTAAAAATTTATTGAGGGCCGGGCTGGGGTGTGCTATTTAAAAATAATAAATGTGTACTTACCTCGTTCGGCCCTGCCGATATCCTGCACCGTGGTAAGTCTCATCTCTGCGCCAGTCTCAATGAGCAATGCAATTTTAATGTATTTTTGTAAATGTTCGTTTGCTGCTAGTAATTGGTGGTTTTGTATTAGGATATTTGATAGATTTAGTAAGTTAAATGTATTAGTAGATTACAAGAATATTTATATGTGAAAAGTATTTAAGGATTATCCGAGTCAGCACCATGTAGGTCTGAAGAAGGAGGAGTTTCCTCCGAAATGTCACACACAGGCTGGGCGTTCGTTGTCTCAGTGAGAGCCATGATAACCTAGCGTGAATTGCATCTACATAAGGGCAATGGCATATTCAGCAAAAAGTAGAAATATTTATATATAAAAAATGAAGGAATACAATTTGTATGATCTTTTGTTTGATCAAATTACAGCAGGGACTGGCCCGCTGCAGAGCCCTTTTAACCTCTTCCCGCTCAGCGTCCGATATATCGGACGCTGAGCTCAGTGACTTAGCGCTCAGCGTCCGATATATCGGACGCTGAGCTGATGCCGGTTCGGCTCAAGATCTGAGCCGAACCGGCATCGGGAAAGACGGGGTGCCGGCTGTGACTGATAGCCGGCACCCCAGTGTAACACCCGCGATCGGAGTTGTCTCCGATCGCGGGTGCTTAACCCGTTAAATGCCGCGGTCAGCGCGACCGCGGCATCTAACATGTATCTGGGGGGGTCTTTCCCCCACGATCGCCCCCCCCGAACCGTTTTCGGGGTGCGCCGATCGTTGCTATAGTAACTCTGGGGTCCGATCTGGACCCCAGAGTTACCTGCAAGAATTGCCAGTAAGATGGCGTCTGTGACGTCATCTTACTGGCACAGTGCCAGCCTATGCAAGTGTATAGGCTGACACTGATAATACTCTGCAATACATGAGTATTGCAGAATATTATCATGAACAAGCAATCAGAGGATTTCTTGTTCATGTACCATGGTATAAAAGTGAAAAAGTAAAAAAAAAATGTTATTCAATAAAAAAATAAAGTAATAAATCACTAAAAATGCCCAAAACCCCCAAAACATATAAAGAGACATATAACTAAAAAAAAAGTCTAAATCATAACACAAACCCCACATATATAGTATCACCGCGTCCGTAGCAACCCGTAGAATAAAAGTAAATCATTATTGAACCCCCACGATAAACGCCGTAAAAAAAAACTGCTATAAACCTTCCAAAAATTATGATTTTTAGCTATTCAATCCCACAAAAAATGCTATAAAATGCGATCAAAAAACCATGTGTACTCCGACATGATACTGGTGCAAAGTACAACATGTCCCGCAAAAAACAAGCCATCAACCAGCTCCGTAGCCAAAAAAGTAACAATGTTATGCCACTTGGAAGACGGCAATACATAAATGATAGATTTTTCCCCACATTAGGATTTTGTTTGACAAATTTAGTAAAACGTAAGAAAATATATTCAAGTCTGGTATCCCCGTAATCGTATCGACCCATAGAATAAAGATAACATGATTATTAGTCTATACGGTGAACACCAAAAAAAAAAAAGAGTAAAAAATCCAGTACAGAATTGATGCTTTTCTACTCCTGCCCTCAAAAAAAGTTCCTAAATTTTCAACAATAAGTGATACCAACCCCAAAATGGTAACAATGGAAAAAGCATCTCATCGCGCAAAAAAAAAATGGCATCACATGGCCCCAATAACGCAAAAGCGAAAATTTTATAGCCTTCAAAAGGGGCCAATGAGGAAACTAAAATCCTGGCAGCTGCAGGGCGCTCCTTCCCTTCTGCGTCTCGCTGTGCGCCCATAAAACAAGTAACGGCCACATGTGGGGGGTCTTTGTACTCAGGAGAAATTGCAGAACAAATTGTATGGTGGGTTTTCTCTTTTTATATTTTGGAAATGTGTAAATTTTAGTGCTAAATGAACGTATAAGGGAACAATTTGATCATTCTAAATTTCACCTCCATTTTGATTCAATTACTATGAAGATCTCAAGGGGTTAACAATCTTCGTAAAAGCTGTTTCTGATAGCTTGAGGGGTGCAGATTTGAAAATGGGTTGGTTATATAGGGCTTTTGATGCTAAATATGTAAAAATTCATTCCAAACTGTATTTATCCCCAAAATAGTCAATTCTGAAAATCCGGAAAAGCGATATTCTTTTTGTAAGCCGCGTGACATCAAAATAAATTATCCAGACATATCAAAAATTATGAAAATGTAAAGTAGACAAATGGGAAATGTTATTCAGCAACTTATTTAGGTGGTAAATCTATCTGCCTGGAAACGCAATGATTTTGAATTTCGAAAATGGCAAATTTTTCAAAAAATTTATCATATTTTCTTTTTTTTTGTAAATAAACGCAAAACTTATCAGCCAAAATTTACCACTAAAATGAAGTACAGCATGTGGGGAAAAAACAATCTCAGAATCGTTTTGATAAGTAACAGTGTTCAAAAGTTATAACCATATAAAGCGACGCAGGTCAGAATCCAAAAAATCGGGCTGAGCCTTAACCTGTAAAATGGCTGCGTCCTTAAGGGGTTAAATATAAATTTTATGTGTCTAAAAAATTTGCTTTACATGGAAAATCTCTTTAAACTGGTGTTACATCTGTAGCTGTTCAGACTCCAGATCCATCCTCTGTCCTAAGTTTTCTTCTCTCCTTGCTAGCCTGAACACTACTACTTTACTCCTTTCCTGAATTTCTTAATAGATTTCAACCACACCCATCTGTAACTGGGTTGCAAACAGTTACGTTAGCTGAGATGGACAAAATATTCCACCACTAATACTCCTCTCCAGCTAGGCTACCTTATCTGGATGTGAGGTGATGTATTTTGGGTTCCTTGACCGTTTGTCTCTTTTCTGACTATCCATTTCACCAATTGATTCTGTACTGCATTGTCCTCTTTGTTCTGACCAATATTTGTTGACTACTCTTCTTTGTTTGT